>NC_137346.1:29173227-29913199 GCF_965287045.1 Carcharhinus amblyrhynchos
TATGAAGCAAAATATTGCTTGAGCCAAGGGAGCGTCCTTTCCAAATTAGCAAACAAATGGAAATAAAGATCTCTAGCCTAGGTTTTCTGTAGGCAGAGGTCTAGTTGCAGTGAATACTGAGGACTGAATAGCTTCGATGCTTAATCTCCTGTTGGTGTGTATAGTAAGATACTCCTGTGTGTGCACACAAGTTTATTGAAGCCATCTGCACAATTTTCACAATTTATCAATAAAAAAGATTGGCTAGACTAGTGTTGTTTTCCTTGGAACAGAGGAGGCCAAGGGGTGGGCTACTTGTGATGTACAAAATTATGAGTGGCCTAGATAGTAGACAGGAAAGACTCATTTCCCTTGGCTGAGGAGTCATTTTGTAGCCAATTTGTAGAAACTTGAGGGGTCATTTACCAGGGGAGCATAGATTTAAGGTGACTGGTAGAAGGATTAGTTGGGACATGAGGGAAAACCTTTTCACCCAGAAGGTGGTGGGTGGTTTGGAATTCACTGCCTTAAATTGGTGGTTAAGGCTGAAATGCCTCAACCCATTTGTAAGGTAACTGGATTTGCATCTAAAGTGCTGTAACCAGCAACCTTTGGATTGGAAAGTGCGATTAAAATGAGCATGGTTTCTTTTATTTTCCTTTTGACTGGCGCAAACACGATGGGCTGAAAGGCCTCAGTCAACATATAATTTCCTGCAGCTCTGTGGTTCTAAATACTTCAGGCAACTGTGTGTCATTGTAGTGCTTTTTTTGCTAACTGTGTGCAACCGTTGAAGCACGACTGCAGTTCTGTGCTGTGCATCATCTTCAAAGTTTAATTTGTGTTTAAGTCATTAAAACGTTTTCCCAGTGAATCAAAATATCAGAAATTTTGACTTCCAGGTAGCAGGGAAGAACATCTGAGAAACCAGGCCTCATTCCTACTTTGTGTACTCCGGAAGTACATGATTTGACCTCTTGGCACTGGCCAGATGGACTGAAATGTTCTTTTCAAGCATTGGAAAATGGACACCTCAGAAAGGTGCAGGGCGCTGGGTAGTGATATTCTTTTGTTGCAGTGACAGATTATTAAAGGAGGGCTGATTATCTATTCCCTGTAAACATCAGGGGAACCAAGGAGCTAATGAGGACTTTGATTCAAGGACAAAAAAAATGCAGACCCTCAGCAGAGCTGCCTACTCGAGGCAAAGTACCTTATAACTGAGTTGTGAAACTGAGTTAGAGAGGGCACTTCTGACTTGGCTGCTTTTCATTTAAAGTTTATTTATCGCAAGATTACATTAATACTGCAATGAAGTTACTGTGAAAATCCCCTAGTCGCCACACTCCGGCACCTGTTTGGGTACACTGAGGGAGAACTTAGCATGGCCAACACCCCTAACTAGCACTTCTTTCGGACTGTGGGGGGAAACTGGAGCACCCAGAGGAAACCCACACATACGCGGGGAGAATGTGTACATTCCACACAGATAGTGTCCCAAGCCGGGAATCAAACCCGATTCCCTGGTGCTGTGAGGCAGCAGTGCTAACCACTGTGCCACCATGCCCACCCTTACTTATTTCTCCATGCCATCCAGACTTGAACGCTCATAAACAGTTCAAGAATTCAATTCAGGAAATCTGGTCAGCATGGACAAGCTGGGCTGAATGGCCTGTTTCCGTGCTGTACGTGTCGTTGACTCATTATAGTGATTCTGCGTAGATTAGAAGAGAAGTACTTTAGGAAAAAAACCTGAAAGAAACACATTTAAACGGAGGATAAACTGAAAGCACCTATAAACAAGAACTGTTCATTCTTTAGACAGAAAATTGATGATGAGCCCCAGGGCTGAGTGGAGTGTGATAGTGCAGGCAGTACCTGTTGGTGAGTGACACTCATTGCCATCCCATTCCCTCTGGTGGTTTAAATGAAGTGGCTTTCCCGTTTTGGGAGCCTCAATTCCAAGAGAATCTATTTATATTTTGTTAGTTTGCTCAGTTTCCTTATTTCTTGTATATCTGAATGTCCAGAATATATTTATGCTTGGGAGATGCAGACTGGCCAGCGTACGCTCTCTCTGCATCCATGAGAGTGTTATTTTTCCATTCCCCATCCTAAAAAGAATGGATGACATTCCAACTTAAATTAAGGATTAATGGAGAGCAAGTGGAATTGTGTAAAATACTTGACTTTTATTCTAGTTGGGATCTGATCTGGTTCAGCTTTTAGCTTGCTGAGCTGCGATTGTTATTTAATTTCTATTGACTTATTATTGACTTCCACTGAATTAGGCAAATTTACAGTGTGTAAACTAGCTCGATGCTTACACATATTGTGCTGTGAAGTGGTAGCGAATCAATATGGGCCCGTGGTGCCAGAATTTCCTTAACATGCCTGCATCTTCAATTGCTTTCAAGAGTCAGATTTTCACAAGAGTTGGGACAACTCTGAGGACATTAAAAATGATGGATGGCACTTGGATTCCTAAGTCCTGCTCCATTTCTAGCTGAAACTATTTTTGCTGGTAGGGGAAAGCAAATGGCATGATTTACACAGGGTACAAATCAGGATCCTGGTGGTCTACAAGAATAATTGAGAGTTGAAACAGGCCCCACTTTAGCTGTTGCCAGGGCCTTACCTTGCTTTGTGGGAATCATGAATTGATGGAGCAAAACTAAATGCCCTTGAAGGGCAGATAAGGTTGTGATCTGAGGTTTGTTAAATCATCCGTTCTTTAAACTGTAGTTGTCATTGGAAGTTAAAGGAAAGTCTGCTGGACTGCATAAAGTCATTTAAACCACTGGAAGAGAATAAAAGTCTTTGCATGGCTTTGATAAATGGGAGGTTTTTCACTATCAAGTGTATATTAGTGCAAGGAATATTAGATTTTAAGTTGATTTTTTCATCTTTGCATGGCTCCTAAGGCCTACCCATGGTGGATACTGGGTGAGGACTGTGGAGATTGCAAGAATGGTATGAGGGGCCATGTGTGGTTAGGGCCATGAGTTGGCATTGTGCTGGCTTAGAATCATAGAACTCCTACAGTGCAGAAGGAGGCCATTTGACCTATCAAGTCTGCACTGACTCAGCGTCCTACCTGCCCCCCTACCCTATCCCCGTTATCCCGTGCATTTATCATGGCTAATCCACCTAATGTCGGGTATATAAAAAAAAATGTAGTGCATATCAGGTATGCACTACATATGGTTGTTAGAGGGCATGGTTGACATTCCACTGTCTTGGAGGTTATAAGGGGATATGGGGAGAGGGTCTGTGAGGTATGACAGATTATGATTCACTTCACTATCATTTGCGGGGTCTTGCTGTGTGTAGACTGGCCGCCAATTTTTCCGACATAATTGTAACTGAGCATGGGGGGAGCGGTGTCAATTAACTCAGTTGGCTGGACCACCAGTATGTCACTCAGATCAGTGCCATGAGCACAGGGTTCAATCCCCATTCTGGTTGAGTAGATTTGGGGTCTTTCTCCTTGCCCTACCGCAATAAAGGTCACTCACCGCACTTTGGTATGGTTTAGTGAATAATTCCCTCAGACCTGCCTTGAAGTTCAGCATCCAAGAAGACAGCGATGAAGCTATAACTGCGGCTACACTTCAAAAATGTTTTATTGGCTGTGAAGCACTTTGAGACATGCTGAGGCTGTGAAAGGTGCTATATAAATATTTGCAAATTCTTTGTTTTTTTTTCAGGATGGACAAGAATGTATATGAGAATGGATTGCTTGGCTCTATCCTGCCAACCAGTATTTCTAACAAGCTTACTCAACTTTTCTTTTCTGGACAGTTTAATTAACATTCACGAAAATTGAACCTTTTTTGTGTGATATCAAATGCAGCCAGCTGTGAACTCTGAATTATGTCACACTTTGTAGTCACCTTTTGAAATTCAGTAAATGTCACTTAAATCTTTGATGTTCAATCTGTTTCAAGCAAGATCTTTCAAAATTTATGACTCTCTCAATAGGACCAAGGAGTCCTGACTGAAAAGTGTAGTGTAAACACAATGAAAATTGTGAGGAGTACATCAATCTTTCCTTTCTGCCTTCAAAAACCAAAAAACCATGAACCCTCTGAGACCTTTCAGTGCTGCACCATATCACTAACTATGACAAGGTAAGTACATTATTCTCAACCTCATCCATCTCTGGTATAGGCTGCATTGCAAAACCTGAGAAAGGTTGAATAATGAGGCCATCCGCCGCATTACAAATTTGCAGAGAAGGTGCTTGCTTGCTGATCAGGATATTTTTCTTTTTTGCAGTATTATAAATTATTTACGCTCAACAGAATTCTTTCCAAATTGACCAAAGGCTTCACAAAAGAAAGGGCAACACCATTCACTGTTGTGTGTCTTGACTGTGATGGTGGTGGCTTCAAGTACACAAAGCATAGCAAAACTGGAAAAAGGTTTTCTTTTCGATCCTGACATAAGCCATATCTTTAGCGTGCTAATGAATTTAGAGGGGCCCGGACTGTTGGGGAAATATTTAGTGGCATTAGTGTTATGATATTTCACTTTTTTTTTGAGTGTTGTGGCTGTGAAGGACCACCTGGGGTGGCATGGCAGCACAATGGTTAGGACTGCTGCCTCACAGCGCCAGGGACCTGAGTTTGATTCCCAGCTTGGTCAAAATCTGTGTGGAGTTTGCATGTTCTTCCCATGTCTACATGGGTTTCCTCCAGGTGCTCCAGCTTCCTCCCAAATTCTAAAAGACATGCTGGTTAGGTGCATTGACCCGGACAGGCGCCGTTTGGACTGTGGCGACTAGATGAATTTCATTGCAGTGTTAATGTAAGCCTTATTTGTGACACTAATAAACTTTTAAACACCTCTGTTATACTGTAATAGGTTTATAATTTTGTAACAAGAGTGCACAAGTGCATTCCGCTGTTGGAATTTACCAACCAAACTGGCAATTACAAGAATGAGGGGTGGCATTTTCCAGCCTTCCTGCTGTGAGATCTTCCAGTCGTGCCAAAGTCAATCCCAGCACGGATTCTCCAGCGGCAGGACAGACGAGCTGTGCAAATTGCATTGACTTCATCAGGACTGGAAGATCCCGCCCATGACCAATGGTGAACTACCTCTTGGGCAATCTATCACTGAGGAGGATTGATTGATTGATTTATTATTGTCACATGTATTGGGATGCAGTGAAAATTAATGTTTCTTGTGTGCTATACATCCAGGGCATACTGTTCAAAGAGGAGAAGGAACAGATATGGTGCAGAATATAGAGCTGTAGTAACCAATAGGGTAAAGAGAAAGATCAACTTAATATGTGATAGGACCATTCAAAAATCTGAAGGCAGCAAGGAAGAAGCTGTTCTTGAGTCAGTTGGTATGTGATCTCAAACTTTTGTATCTTCTTCCCAACGGAAGAAGGTGGAAGAGAGAATGTTCGGCGTGCGTGGGGTCCTTGGTTACGCTGGCTGCTTTCCTGAGGCAGTGGGAAGTGTAAATGGAATGAATGGATGGGAGGCTGGTTTGCGTGGTGGATTGGGCTATGTTCAGAACACTTTGTACTTTCTTGCGATGTTGGTCAGAGCTGGAGCCATACCAAGCTGTGATACATCCAGAAAGGATGCTTTCTGTGGTGAATGATTTTTAAGTTATAGACTCATAGAGGATTACAGCTCAAAAACAGGCCCTGATGCCCAACTTGTCCATGCTGCCCTTTTTTTTGAAATACCTAAGCTAATCCCAGTTGCCCACAACTGGCGCATATCTTCTATACCCATTGTACCCATGTAACTATCTAAATGCTTTTTAAAAGATAAAATTGTACTGGCCTCTACTACTACCTCTGGCAGCTTGTTCCAGATACTCACCACCCTCTGTGTGAAAAAAATGCCCCTCTGGACACTTTTGCATCTGCCCCCTTTCATCTTAAACCTATGCTGTCTAATTTTAGATTCCCCTACCTTTGGAAAAAGATATTGAGTATCTAGCTGAACTGCGCCCCTCATTATTTTGTAGACCTCTATAAGATCACCCCTCAGCCTCCTATGCTCCAGAGGAAAAATGTCCCAGTCTATCCAGCTTCTCCTTATAACGCAAACTATTAAGTCCCGGTAGCATCCTAGTAAATCTTTTCTGCACTCTTTCTAGTTTAATAATATCCTTTCTATAATAGTGTGACCAAAACTGTACACAGTATTCCAAATGTGGCCTTGCCAATGTCTTGTACAACTTCAACAAGACGTCCCAACTCCTATATAAAATGTTCTGATCAATGAAATCAAGCATACCGAATGCCTCCTTCACCATTCTGTCCACCTGTGACTCCACTTTCAAGGAGCAATGAACATGTACCCCCAGATCTCTTTGTTCTGTAACTCTCCCCAGTGCTGTACCATTAACTGAGTAAGTCCTACCCTGGTTCAATCTACCAAAATGCATTATCTTGCATTTATCTAAATTAAACTTTGTCGGCCCACTGGCCCAAGTTGATGATGAAATAGCCCTATGTGGCATAATTTATATTCTGAACATAGTTTGTTGAAGGCCTTCCTTGGGTCTCACACATATAAATTCTCAGAGCTATTACCATTAATAGTATGAAAATACTCATAAGGCCTTAAGATATAGGAGCAGAATTAGACCATTCAGCCTGTCACTTCTGCTCTGCCATTCAATCGTAGCTGATAAGTTTCTCAACTCCATTCTCCCACTTTTTCCTTGTAACCCTTCATCCCTTTAACTCTTTAGCAGGTGCAGTTCACAGTAGATGCATGTGCACACTCCCAGTATGTATCATGCAAGGCCCACCCACTCGCACTGCTGAGAATTGAGAAGCACGAGCAGACGTTGGCCATTTTTAAAGAGAAGAGGAATAACTGGAGTTTTCCTTGTTGCCCGAATTGTAAATTACTGTAATAAAGGGAATGTTCTTCTCAAGAAAAGCAGCAAGTTGCATTGGTTTCCAATGAAGATGTAAACCTGAAACATTTGTCACTGTTTAATTCAAGTGGTATTTTGTGATTTATTCTAAACATTTACAGCTGTTAGGTTTATCTGTGTTTCTGAGCAAGAATTCAAAAACAGCAGGAAAAATATCTCAAGGGGTAGAGAACTCTGAAGAGGGTCAAGTACGAAGAGTTGCTGAATAAAAGTTTAAAACGTAAATGTTTTTATTCGTCAGAACCTTTGAGAACCATTAGTTTATTTATTAGTGTTGCAAGTAGGCTTACATTAACACTGCAGTGAAGTTCCTGTGAAGATCCCCTAGTCGCCACACCCCAGTGCCTGTTTGGGTACACTGAGGGAAAATTTAGCATGGCTAATGTACCTAACCAGCGCGTCTTTCGGACTGTGGGAGGAAACCGGAGCACCGGGAGGAAACCCACCCATTCACAGGGAGAATGCACAGACAGTAACCAAATCTGGGTCCCTGGCACTGTGAGGCAGCAGTGCTAACCACTGTGCCACCATGCTACAGATATTAAGTACTGTTGCAGAGACTTGACAGAAAATGAAAAGTACCACTTAGTTTAAACATTGTAACTTTACATTTTGTATCACTCAGGTACAGTTTCCCTGCTTGACGTTCCTGGTTAAGAATTGGCACAGATGTATTGAGTAATGGAAGTTTAGAAGAATGAGAGGCGACCTTTTTGAGCCATAGAGGATTCTCGGGCGGTTGACTGGGTAGATGCTGAGAGATTGTTTTCCCCTTGTGGAAGAGCCTAGCACCAGAGTGTTTCTCCAGAAGGAATTCTTTAAAATGCAGCTAATGAAAATACAACAAAACTTACTCCAACTTATAAATCAAAGAAAGGGTTTAATAAAGAAACATCATTACTCCAAATTTGGGGCCTCGCCAAGGCATGCACAATTCTACATAGTTCCTTAGTTATAGTGAGTCAGCTGATTATTACATCACTCTGTAATTGGTTCCATGGTTTACTGGGTCAGTTGTATGGGTCACATTACATCCAAGACAAAGTTGTCACTGGTTACATTCTAAAACAGAGAACATAATTTCAATATAAGAGGTCGCCTGTTAAAGACAGAGATAAGGAGGAACTTCTCCTCTCAGAGGGGAGTGAATCTGTGGAATTCTTTGCAGCAGAGGGTTGTAGAGGCTGCGTGGTCAAGTTTGTTCAAGGCTGAGATAGATAGATTTTTAATCAGTAAGGGAATTGAGGGTTCTTGGGGTAAGGTGGGAAAATGGAGTTGAAAGTTAGCATCAGATCAGTCATGATCTCATTGATTAGTAGAGCAAACTCAGTGGGCAGAATGTCCTCTGACAGCTCCTCCATCTTATGGTCTTTGCTATGCCAGTGCAACGTACATGCCTAATTACTTATCTAGAGGTGGAGGAAAGGAAAATGAAATTTATGTTCTCAAATCAAGGAGAACTTCACTGTGTTTGAGTTTGCGTCGCTCGAAATGACCATTTCCAAGTCTCTCACACATCGCTCTCCCAGTCTCTTACTGAACACCTTGTAACAAGGTGATCTTCTGCTCACTGAGAGCAATTCCACGGGTGGTCTCCTCTCCGCACAAGTATGAAAAATGCACAGATGTGTCATCACACTTCAGAACCCAAATGTTGCTAAAGCACCACAAATTACAAATCACGTTTGCTTTTCTCATATGCTTTGTAAAATAAAGACAGCCAGCCATTCACCTCTAATTAAGTTCTCGATATTCTTAATGGTAATTAATTCGTAAATGATTATACCTAGTTACTGTGATTAGACCTTAAATGACAGGCCATGCTAAACATTGTTCTAAATTAAGAACAAGAACAATGCATCGCTAGAACACGGTTCTCTTTTTAAAATATTTCATTGTCTGATTTGCCTTAAGTTATGCCATATTCGATCTGCTGGTATGTACCCACTTGACAGAAGACCTGCCCCCAACCTTGTCACATGTAATGTCTTAAAAACCTTAGCTAACTATAGACTTGTGAGCAAATGCTGCCCAACCTTGGTTTGGCAACCATTTTGCAAACGATTCCAAGTCGAATGTCCGTAAGGTTCAGGAGCGCCTAATTGTGTGTGGAGCTAGCTTTTCAGGATATGTTACCACGTGAACAGTTTGCCCAGCTGCTGTTGTGCCCCGTGGCCTGCGCCATCGGCTGCTCCTGGCTGTTTTATGGAGTAAGCCTAATGAAAACTTGCCAGTGTGATGATGGAGTTTGAATTGTTGGAAATGTCAGTGTGGTTTGCTGGTGGTTATGTTGGGGGAAAAAAACCCCTCCAAATTCACAAGGAACATAACTGGATCACTGATGCTGATGAACTAAATAATTCACTGATTACAGCTCTGTGATTCAGTTATTCAGGTTCTCTCTCATCCTATCTGATCAAATTGTTTTCTACATTAGGTTTGACAGCTATCTCGCAAATACAGTGGAAAGTTGCTCTTCATTTAAAGGAAATGTCTGATTATTTGAGTTTTAAGCCAGATATGTAACTCTGTACCCTCAACATAGCAACTGCTTGGTTAGTGGTGTGGCTACAGTGAGTACTTTAGGAAGCAGCATGTTCCTCCTTCTGGACCTCTGAAATCCCCCAAAAATCAGCAGCAATGGCAGCCTTTCGCCATCTATTCTGATTTTCCAGGAGTTTCCCTGATCTGTCGCCAGATCTGTTGGGAGTCATGCTGACAGAAAATCAGAGCCACAGGCCTCGTCAGTTCTGACGCAGCTTCTAGCTACGAGAGTTTGAACATTCCACTCGTACCTGGTACAAAGCACCTTTAATTTGATGGATTTATTTCTGATCAAAAGCAAGTAGCTTTCCTAGCACACCTCATGTGAACCACTTCATCCCTTTGAACAGATGCTGTGGCAATCACCTCCTGTTTTATAAATGCTGTTTCGTGCTAAGTGACAGCGGATGCTATTTTTAGTCCCAGGGCTGTATTAAAACTATGACGAACAAGTGGACAGTGTTCAGTTTTACTTTTACTTACTGTCTTCTCTCCACTTCATAGAAAATCATAGAAATCCTACAGTGCAGAAGGAGGCCATTCAGTCCATCGAGTCTGCACCGATTCTCCGAAAGAGCATCTTACCAAGGCCCACCCCTTGCCCTGTTCCCATAACCCCACACGTTTGCTCCACTAATTCCACTAACCTACAGATCTTGGGACTCTAAGGGGCGTTTGAGCATGGCCAATCCACCTAACCTGTACATCTTTGGACTGTGGGAGGAAACTAGAGCACAGGGAGAATGTGCAAACTTCACACACAGAGTCACCCAAGGCTGGAATTGAACCTGGGTCCCTGGCGTTGTGAGGCAGCAATATTAATCACTGTGCCACCCACTTCTAAGGAAAAGCTCATTCATTGAAGAATGCCAGACTCAACCCACATACTATTACTTTGCGGTTAAGTGTGCTGTTGGAGCTATGCTGAGAGAGACCCTTGTTTGAAGAGTAAGTTATATTACATTGAATTAAAAAAAAACTTGTAATTGTTGCACAGTTACATTTAAATGCATGTTGACAAGGTAATTATTTGGGAAGTCATCTATGAAGATCTCTTGCAGTTGAGCTGAGAACACAAGTTTTTATTATGTGTTCACTCTCTTGACCAGTTGAATTGCTGATTAATTATTCTGTGATGCACTAATGGCTTTTAACTTGTAGTTAAAAATCAATTACAGATATTGAACAAGTGTTGATACGAGAAGCCTATCTTTTATGTTTTCAGCACCGAGTATGAGTTACAACATACTATATTTTGAATTTCAGCTGTAGGTGTGGGGGATTTAAAGGGATTGAGATTCTGATGTCGGCTTCATCACTCTAAACTTAAGCTGACTGACGCTGCTGGCTCATAATGAGCATGCACTTCCTGCTCACCATATTACAGGTTTAGGAAGCTGTGTTTATTCATCCATCTGTGTGGGCTTTGCAGACAAGGCCAGCATTAATTGACCATCTCTAGTTCTCCTGGTGAGCCAGGCTCTCGAACTGCTGCTGTCTGTGTGTTGAAAATACATGTATGCGGCCGTTAAAGAGGATGTTCAAGGATGTTGACCAAGTTCCAAAGCAAGGTGGTGTGTGACTTGGAGATGCATTTGCAATTGATTGTGTACCTATATCCCCGCTGCCCTTGTCCTCTTGGGTGATGGAAGCCATGTGTTTGGAAAGTGCCATTGAGGAAGTCCTGGCGAGGTGCTGCAGTGCACCTTTTAGGTGGCACACACTGCAGCCACTGTGCACTGGTGCTGGAGGGTATAAATATTTAAGGTGGCAGGTGGGATGCCGATCAAGCATGCCATTTTGTCCTGGATGGCTTAGCATCCGATGGATGCTGCAAGGCCATATTTATTGGCCTGTGGCTCAGGGTGACCAACTGTTAATGAAAATAATTTGGATTCTTGGACCATGAAAGCAGGGGAGAAGAGGATGGGAGTGAGAGAGAGAGATGTGGGGACAGTTGCAAGTGGGAATAGGGTGGGGGGGATTGGGGAAGAGATATAAAAGCTGGAGGAGGGGATGTGCGAGTGATGGCAGGGCAAGGGAGAGCATGAAGCTTTAAACTGATCTTATGCAATCAGTGTATCCTTTTGCTTCTGCTGGCAGGCATCTCTAAGCACAGGCTGATGGCCATTTACGTTGCAGTGTCACTTATCTGCTGTCATTTGCAGTCTCACTACCCACACCCCTTCTCCTCCTCATGGCTGATGGTGGGGCCCCAGTGCTCCTGTGTAAAAGAGTCAAAGAGACCAAGGTAGCAGCAGGAGGAGACTCCCACATGGTTCTCACAGAAATTTGGGACAAAAGACACCCCAGTAGTACGCAGGCCAAACAGTCAAGATATTGGACAGTTCTCTGAAATGTAGAACAACGCTGTAAAAGCAAAAACAAGACAGCTCTGTAAAATACCGGAGGGTTACTCATTCTGCGACAGCTTTACTTATTGACTGCACAGGAAATGGTTCAAAGCAGCTAATTCCTGAACATGAGCTTCCTGCTATCCCACAGATGATCCGTGGCGATGTAATGTGTGAACCGAATCCTTGGGTTTGTGCTGAAAGCTCTGGCAATGGTTGGAATAAAATGGCAGCCCTGGAACCCAACATGTTTTCCGTGAGCTGGCGGCAGTGGTCTCCCTGCAGCAGCAAAATGGTCGGTCACACGGTGGTGCCGTGTACCCTAGGTAGCATATACATCATCATATTTATGTCACCTCACTTGGCAGTAAAATCAACACTGAAACGTAAATGAGGTACGTGCAGCCATTGGAGAAACCACTGCAGTTAAGTGCTTAATTTGTATTGCTGGCTGGAGTTTGTGTTTTTTTTTAAGCCGCCATGGCAAAGCATAATTACTTTTTTATATTTTAGAAGTAAAATTGATCATTAAGAGTTAAAAAGAAAGACAGCCCTGGTAATGTGTCAGGCAAATGCTTTAAAGACCCCTGGGGTGCTGTGAAGTAGCGAGCAAATGATTTGTGTTCTGAGTGAATGAAGGAGCGACTAGCCAAAGCAGTCTGAGAACTGCTGACTCTGGCTCCCGGCAGCCAGTTTATAGTAATGCACTGGGTTATTTAGCAGTCACACTGAGCAAATGAAAGTGTTCCCTGAAGCCCCATTTCCACACTGAGCCATGGTTCAGATTTGGTCTGAATAAACTGCTAATCTGAATTTAAATGCACTAGGTAAACACAATGGATTGACAAAAAGATGAACTGCGACCAGCATCAATTAAATTCAATTATGTTTAATTTTTACATTATAGATGCTGGGAACTCCCCCAGCCAAGAACAAATGTACATTCCCTGTGCAATAAATCCTTCCCTGCCATATTTAGGCTGAAGCTCGTGACGGAACGATGAGTCACGGAAATCCAGATCATTTACCACTGCAAACATTCCCTTCACTCGCCCAATACTTTATTCCACCACTGGTGCCCCTTTTTTCATATACAGGATGTGGGTGTCACTGTCCGACCACCATTTATTGCCCATCCATAGTTGCCCTTGAGAAGGGGCTAGTGAGCTGCCGCCTTGAACCACTGCAGTCCTTGACATGTAGGCACATGTCAAGTTCCAAGTTCCGCACACATGAGGACGGCCTCACCCGGGATCTTGGGTTCATGTCACACTATCTGTAACCCCCATGACTTGCCTGAAATTGCAACATCTCACTTACTGTCCTGTCTGGAGACAATACACATCTCTTTAACCTATGCCTAATGCAATCTCCACTCACATCTTTAAGACTTGAATAGCAGGTTGGCTGTAAAGACTCACATTCTAATCAGCATTCTGTGTGCCTCTATATGCCCTTCTCTGATCAGAACTTTCCACACACCTGACAAAGGAACAGCATTTCCGAAAGCTTGTGGGTTTACTATCAAATAAACTGGTTGGACTTTAACCTGGTGTTGTGAGACTTCTTCCTATGTAGGCACATCCACCAGTGCTGTTAGGGAGGGAACTCCAGAATTTTGATCCAGCGACAGTTAAGAAATGGCTATACATTTCCAAGTCAGGATGATGAGTGACTGAGAAGGTGCCACTTGGCTCCAATTGCTCCGATGCTGAGTGGTTGGATTTTTAAAGGCCCTCGCCCTTGAAGTACTTCCAGCACTATCCAGAAGAGTCAGCATCATACGGGAAAATGTGGCGGCTGGTTCGAGCACAGCAAGATCCAACAAACTGCTGTGAGATCCCTGACCAGATCATCTGTTTGATTATATTAGTGAAGGGATAAATGTTGTCCAGGGAAATTTCCCGCTCATCATTGAAATCGTGCTACTGGGTGTGCCCCCAGTTTAATATCTCATCTGAGAGCCACATCTTCAACAGTGCAGCACTCCCTCAATCCCGAAATGTACAACACTGAAAGTATCAAGATTATATAATCAATCTCTGGAGTGGAGTCTGAACGCAGAAACTTTGGATTCGGTGGTAGGTACCCTTCACTGGGCCAAGATTGATGCCCAGTCACTCCCTAAATATTTAGATATTACTATGGGTACATGAAGCTCAATTAGTAAACAAGACATTGAGTTCAAGTGATCTCCAGCTACAGCTGATTTCCCTTGTGGCTAGGCCTTTGGAGCAGGATGGAAAAGATGATACTAAATGTTTAATTACTTTAACTTTACAAGTTAATTGCAATAAACGAACAGTCTCTAATCTCCAGCTAATTGTAGCACTAGTTGACAGGAGTGGTCTCCTGGGAAAAGTAGTCATTTTTAGCACAGTATATTATGATAATTGGATACCGTTACACACATAGTAAAGTTATTAGGCACTACAATAGGTGGTTAAATCTATTAAGGGCCTTTCCCCTCCTCTCTCTATAAAAGCCTCCAGCTCCACAACCCCTTCAGGCGTATTACTTGCATCAATTCTGATCTCGTGCCTTCAAATCACCCTAGTTTCCTGAGGTGTAGCATTTCAAAAATGCATGACCTTTTGAAAAGGCTTCTCCTCATATCAGTCCTGTATGATCAACCCATTTTTAAGGACATAAGAAATAGGAGCAGGAGTAGGCCATCTGGCCCTTCGAGCCTGCCCCACCATTCAATAAGATCATGGCTGATCTGTCGTGGCTCAGTTCCACATTCCCGCCCTCTCCCCATAACCCTTAATCCCCTCTCTTATCAAAAACCCATCAACCCGCATCTTAAAAATATTTAGCGAGGCAGCCTCCACCACTTCAGGCAGAGAATTCCAGAGATTCACCACCCTTTGAGTGAAGAAATTCTTCCTCAACTCTGTTCTAAACCGCCCCCCCCCTTCATCTTGAGGCTGTGCCCCCAAGTCCTACTGTCCTTTCTGAGCGGGAAGAGTCTCTCCACCTCTATCCTATCCATCCCATTCATCATCTTATACGTCTCAATGAGATCTCCCCTCATTCTTCTAAACTCTAACGAGTACAAGCCTAATTTATTCAGCCTCTCCTCATAGCTCAACCCCCTCAACTCCGGACGCTCCTTAAAACCAATCTCTGGGACCATAATTGGAATAGAAGTAGGCCATTTGGCCCTTCCAGCTTGCCCTGCCATTCGCCAAGATTGTCAAATCCATCTTCCTGCACTATCCCTACATTATTTAATTCCCTTAGAATCCAAATATCCTTTGACTTCTATGTTGAACATGGCATCAGCTGCCTGAGATATAGGATTTCAAAGATTCACAGCCCTTTTGAAGAAATTTCTCCTCAGAACAATCGAAGTGATCAACCCTTTATTCTGGGACTGTGAGCTCCTTGTTCTAGGTTCCCCAGCCTTGGGGAATATTTTCTCAACATCTACCCTGTCGAGACCCTTAAGAGTTTTATATCTTGCAATTTGCTTACCTCTTATACTTCTAATCTCCAAGGAGCATAGGCCTAGCCTGTTCAATGTTCCTCATGGAACAATCCCCTCATCCCAAGAACCAAACTCGTGAACCTATGTTGCATTCTCTCATCATTTTCAGGTAAAGAGTCTAAAAGTGCACACTGTACTCAGGGTCTGGCCTTACCAATGACCCATATAATTAATAATAATTCTTCACTCTTATACCCTGTGTAACAAAATCTGACATTTGGCTTCCTAATTGCTTGCTGTATCTGCATATTAACTTTCTGTGATTCATGTATAAGGACAGCCAGGTCGCTCAGAGTGCAAACATTTCTCAGTCTCTCACCAGTCAAAAAATATTCTGCCTTTTTATTTTTCTTATCAAAGGGTTCAATTCTACACTTCTCCACATTAAATTCCATCTGCCATGTTCTTGCTCACTGAACCAAGCTATCTGGGTCCCCCTGCAGTTTCTTTGCATCCTACGGGTATTTCCTTTCATGCTTAACCCTGCACAATCAAACTGGGATACGTTAAACTCAGTCCCTTCATCAGAGTTGTCAATATAGATTGTAAATAGCTGAAGCCCAAGAGCTGATCCTTGCAGTATCCCAATAGTTACAGTTTGCAAATCTTTCTATCGCTACTGTCGGATTTCTGACTGTTAGCCAATCTGCATGCCAAGCTAATATATTACCCCCAACCCTCTGTGCGCTAATATTTTGGAATAACATCTTGTGTGTGGCGCCTTAGTTAATGATCTTTTGAAAATCCAAACATGTTACATTCATTATCTCGCCTGTTTGGTGCATTGTCAAATTCTGACAAATTTATTAAACACTAAAATTACCCCTCCTAATATTTCTGTATTTGGCTTCATATCCATTTATTTTTGATAGCACCTTGAATCATGTTGCAATCTTAAATGGTTAGATAATCATTATATAAATTGATGTCGTCTGTAGATCCTGATTTGACCTAGTGTATCTGCAAACACTATGCGTCGCATACATACAAACGCAGTAAAAGGAATATCTATACCAATCACCTGAATCCTTCATGTTAATCGAATCCCACACAGTTACAGAGGCCGTGTTGGAAGTGTGGCAACTAACAAGGTTCAAGGGTTGTTGCAACCTTTTGGAAGCTTTGTCCTCCAATTGGATCCTGAAAAAGGTAGATCAGCGTACTCGGGACTGTTGTCAATCAAAATAAGGCAGATTCCAGCACTAATGCAGAGTGCATAATCGTGGATGGTACGAAGAGTTGCATTTCCTCAGACAATATATTAAATTGTTGCCCTGTTTGTTTTGTTGGTGCAGATGGTTATCAGAGATCTTAAGGACATAAGATATAGGAGCACAGTTAAGCCATTTGGCCCATTGAGTCTGCTCTGCCAATCAGTGCTGATAAGTTCCTCAACCCCATCCTCCCACCTTTTCCCCATAACCTTTGATCCCCTTACCGATCAAGAACCTATCCATTTCTGTCTTAAAGACAGTCAATGACCTGGCCTCCACAGCTTTCTGTGGCAAATGAATTTCATTAATTCTCCATCCTCTGGCTGAAGAAATCCCTCCTGATCTCAGTTCTAAAATGTTGTCCCTTTACTCTGAGGCTGTGACCTCGGGTCCAAGTTTCTCCTACCAATGGAAACATCTTCCTCACAACCATTCTATCGGGCCTTTCATTATTTGAAGTCTCAATGAGATTCCCCCCCTTCATCCTTCTAAACTTCATCGAATATAAACCCAGAGTCCTCAAAGCAGTACAGCGAATTTTCCTGCTGTCCTGACTAACAGTTTTCCTTTAATCAGTATTGCTGTGTCTGGAACCTTGAGGGCAAAATAAAAGATGGCATTTGAAGTCATTCATTGTACATGAAACATTGAGGTGCAATAAGGTGCCATATAAATGCAGAGCTTTTTAAAAATTAGGACAGGACCAGTTCAGATCCGGCTCCTTACATTAAGGAGCTTACATCTTGTTTCTTTAAATAGACAATAAGCAAGATTTACATCAGTACTAAACAAAATATTGCAAATGCTGGCTAACTGAAATAAAAATAGAAATGATGGAAATACTCAGTTATATTGATGAAGGGCCATCATCAACCTGAAATATGAATTCCCTTCCACATATTTTGAAAATATAATTCTTCGACTTTCAACTGACAGGAAGTTTTGTGATCTGAAATGAGACGGAACAAGCAGCTTGAAAAGTACTTACAAATGCAAGGCTGCCTTCAAAGATGGTGGTGTAAAAACAAACAAGGCAACCGCAGCGGAGTGTGAAGAGAGGGGCTTTTCCTATTAATCAGAGACCCACTGAAACCTGCTACTGTCTAAGGAAGAGTGCTGGATGTTGGAACAGTGGCTGCCGCAGACAGACCCACCCAAAACCCCTTGGAAATGCACAGTGGGTGAAGTGTAACAGGCCAGGCTACAGGTACTGATTGCAAGTGACACAGGAAGAGTCACAGGGAAAGAAAGTCCTCCTGGAGGAATGGAGGAAACAGACTGAAAAGCCAAGCTCTCTACCTGTCTCTCTTTTGGACTGTCTCCCTGTTCAAAAAACCAACAATCAGAAACCTACCATATCTTGCAATAAATGCAGTGTCTTCTACAGCTGAGTGCATCAAAGAAACCAGCTAACCTAAACTGGCCACAATGTTTAAAATTGATGCCTCAAGGGAAATCAAAGGACAATTAAATGTATATTCCTTTATCTTCCTTATTAGTCTCTAACTCCTCTTATTTCTGATGCCAGTATGTGTGACGTCACATTTTTATTGGGTTTAGTGTATAATAGATTTGTTCCTTAACTGGGGAAAGTCTTGTTGATTGTTTCCTTATTGCTCAATAAACAGTTAAATACATTCTGATTTGAAAAAGGCATATCCTCGTGAAAGGAAACTTCGACCTTTGTTGTGACTGACCCAAGAAGTTGAATAGAGGGGGACGCCAGTTCTGACCTGGTCACAGCACTCTCCACAGATGCTGCCCAAGCAGCTGGGTATTGTTCTGTTCTTACTATTTGCATCAAAACCAATTACAATCAAAACTGAAGTAAGGCACTATCCAGAATCCAGGTTTAACCTGCATTGGCAGTGTTCTGTCCTGCTTCTGGTTGCCAGGAAGAGAGGGAGTTATTCAATGATGAAGACAGTGTGGAGCAAAGCAGTGAACTGATCCTTAGTGTCAGGTGCCTGACTTGTACGGAAAATGGGAGAAAATTGAGCTTATCCAGCTGGACAAGTAATGGCGGTAAGCGTGGTGGCACAGTGGTTAGCACTGCTGCCTCACAGCACCAGGAAGCCGGGTTTGATTCCTGGCTTGGGTTACTGTCTGTGCAGAGTCTGCGTGTTCTCCCCGTGTCTGCGTGGTTTTCCTCCTGGTGCTCCGATTTTTTCCCACAGTCCGAAAGATGGGTTGGTTTGGTGCATCGGCCATGCTAAATTCTCCCTCAGTGTCCCCAACAGATGCCAGAGTGTGGCGACTAGGGGATTTTCACAGTAACTTCATTATTAAGGTAAGCCTACTTGTGACACTAATAAATAAACTTAAACTTAAGTGTTATGGAGAAGTTTAAGCCAGAATACTGCTTCAAAACAAGTGGTGTGTGAAAGACAAGGAGACTTGGCAAAAAGTAACTTTAGGAATGCTGTCAATTGTCATTAAGGAATGTTGTAATCAATACACAGAATGGGCCAAATGGCCAACCTCGTATGTTTGTATCTTGTAATCCTATTTATTCCCTGGCCTCAGTTTTTATTTTGGGTTGTGGGAGCTTTGCTATCATATAATTCATTAGTGTTTAATGGGTGAAGTGGATCTGAAAATTAGATGCAAATGGCCATCCTGCAGGCATGGAAACATACATAAGGTGCTTACTCTGCTAACATTTCAAAAAAGAACCAAGGTTGGTAATGGGAAACTCAGTGATTAGTTCAGGCTCAATACCCAAAAGGTCATGTAAGTGATGCTTCCACAGCTCGAGCTTCTATCGTCTGTCAGAGAGTCTTGAATACGCCGCCAAACCACCGGGCTTTCTATGGCAAAATTTGGAGGCAGGTAGGCACCCCACTTGACGACAGAAGTAAACGTTCCCCAGGAGGTGGACTGCAGAGCATCCATCAAGAAATGTATTTTTCTTATTGGAATTTTTCTGCCCCAGTGTGACAGCACCATCTCAATTTTTGTATGGCTGGCTGACTGACTGACCAGAAGTATCTCCATCTGACAGATCTCAGAATGCACAGTTGGCAGATGCATCCTCTCATTCAAATTCCTCTCGGAGTCAGGGACGGGTCCATGTCTCATTATGCTCTGCAGGCAGAGAAAGAATATTAAACAAGACATAAAATGTGCAAGTTATTTCTAATTTTGGAGCAATTTACTCGATGACACAGATCCTGCAGCAATAAAGAGATTTCCGCAGAAGTTGTCAAACGCGAAGCTAAGTTTCTTTTTAAATTGTTCCATCCCAAGTGGCCCCAGGATGTTAGCCAAGAGAGCAGGTTTTGGACATCTGTGTATATTTACATTTACATCTGTTTTCCCTTTGAGAAGAGATTGGAAAGGGCACAATACTGAAAGTTTAATTACACGATGTTATCAAAACACTTCTTCAATTTGACTTCAATAAACTAAGATTCCTCATGTTCCAGTATCTGCAGCCATCAATTGATAGGTATTGCAAACAACAAAACCGGTATCGTACAGTGCCTAAATATAAGAAACTTCCTGTGGTGCCTTAGAGGCACAGTTGTCATTAAATTCAACAGAGGGAATGATATAAACCATGATGGGAGAGTTAGTAAGAGAACTAAAAGTTTCAATGCAAAGAAAGGTTCTTTCTAACATTTTTGAACACAGAGAGAAGTGAAGCGCTGGGGAGGTTTAGGATCAAGGTCGCTGATTGTTGAGAAATTAGCGATGGAAAAAAAGCAATGGGATGCATCTCTGGCCAGAGTTTCAGGAATAAAAGAGGTGGAAGGGAAGGCAAGAAAGGTTACAGAGCTAGAGCAGGGTTCTGGAAGGGTTTTGAAGATGAGCCCAAGGATTTTGAATTCCAGCTTTTGGAATTGGTTTTCCAGGAATTGGAGCAGCATTCCCTTCCACCTCTTTTATTCCTGAAACTCTGGCCAGAGATGCATCCCATTGCTTTTTTTCCATCGCTAATTTCTGAACGATCAGCGACCTTGATCCTAAACCTCTCCAGCGCTTCACTTCTCTCTGTGTTCAAAAATGTTAAAAAGAACCTTTCTTTTCATTGAAGCTTTTAGTTCTCTTACTAACTCTCCCATCATGATCAGCACTGCTGCCTCACAGCGCCAGGGGCCTGAGTTTAATTCCCAGCTTGGGTCACTGTGTCTGTGGAGTCTGTATGTTCTCCCTGTGTCTGCGTGGGTTTAGTCAGGGTGCTCCGGTTTCCCTCTTCAGTCTGAAAGGCGTGCTGGTTAGATGCATTGGCCACGCTAAATTCTCTCTCCAAGTAGGGGTCAGGATATGGCGATGAGGGAATTTTCACTAACTTCATTGTAGTGTTAATGTAAGTCTACTCGTGACACTAATAAATAAATGTTAAACATTGAAAGGTGTTGGGGTACAGGGTGAAAATGATAAGCACACATAAACAAATACAGGCAGAGGACACCTATTTTGGTCAAGTTGAAGGTTATAGGGCATGGGCGATAGCAAGGGAGAGCCACAAATGGAGAATTGACATTTACTGAATGCAAGAACGCACACACACGGATTTCAGTAGAAACTGTGGTTGTAGAAGTAAATAGGATGTGGTGTTTGAAGGTTAGTTAAGGGTTGAACAGGTAAGGAAAGTTTTCAATGGTGCAATATAGCTTGAAAGAGTGGCCAGAGGGAATTGAAGTCAGTGTTAAGGTAGCAGAATTCAAGGTCGTTGGCTGCAGAATGTGGGTGTAAACTCACCAGTGTTCCTTTGGAAAAAGCTGATTCATCTGTCTTACTGTATTACAAAATCCAGCACAACTTGGAGAGAGGGGAACCCAGTTAGCTTTCCCAGACTGATTTACAAAGACCACAAGCGCACTGGATGATTCTGCCAGACTCCTGTCACAATGCCAGCAAGACTCCAGCAGACCTCAGGCTTTTCTCATCAGCCAGACAAGGGGCATTGCCTTTGTATATAGCTAACGAGGCCAATGACGAGAGCTTGGTATAGCTGACATAGACTGAGGGCAGTCTTGTGATTTCTTTTCCTGTATGCTTCCCAGATGTATAATCATAGAAACCTTACAGAGCAGAAGGAGGCCATTTGCCCTATCTAGCCTGCACTGGCAACAATCTCACCCAGGCGATATCCCCAAAACCGTACATATTTACCCCTCTAACGTACACATCCTGGAAAACTAAGGGGCAATTTAGCATGGCCAGTCAGCCTAACCTGCACACCTTTGGAGTGTGGGAGTAAACCCACACAGACATGGGGAGAACGTGCAAACTCTGCACAGACAGCGATCCAAGCCAGCATCCAAACCTGACGCTGAGAGGCAGCAGTGCCGCCCATGTGTGAGGTAGGTGGCCACTGGAGATATATCTGTAGTGACGTGGACCCCTTCCAGCTGTGTGCTGAGTAAACCTTGCGGCTGTGCCTGCAAGCTCCAGTAAGTCAGCACCAACTACTGCAATTCCACTGTAAGCAACGCGATTGTACATGTTCATTTTTCAGGCCAAATTCCTGACTGCCTATATCAGTGTAAAAATCAATTTTGGTGTTTGCTGCTTTCCATCTCCTATGGTGGTGTTGATAAATATATCCAGCAGATAATTTAGAACGCATCAGCAATCGAGGGAACTTGCTGATAATTGCTCATAGATCTTTAATGTCACAGTTGCTTCTTCATGACATTTTAAAGTAACTGTGAAGACTCTGGATTATTGCTATACCCAAGACTCGCATGCTAGTTTAAACATTTCATTTTGCACCAGAAGTTACTCAGAAGCAGCCAGTCTTTTGATTTGTGAATGCTGCCTATTTGACTGTACAGCTGATGTTAGGTCAGATAACCAATCTGCTGTGAGGGAGCAAGTCAGTCACTAAAAGTTTTCAAGGAGGTGCTATATCTCCATTTTCACAGGCTTTACTTTGTTCAAGTTTATTTATTATCATCACAAGTAGGCTTACATTAACACTACATTGAAGTTAATGTGAAAATCCCCTAGTCGCCACATTCCGTCACCTGCTTGGGTACATTGAGGGAGTATTTAGCACGGCCAGTGCACCTAACCAACACGTCTTTTGGACTGCGGGAAGAAACCGGAACACCTAGAGGAAACCCACACAGATACGGGGAGAATGTGTAGACTCCACACAGACAGTTGGACCAAGTTCCAAGTTGTACCAAGTTCAGCTGAGTTTCCTGGAGTTGAGAAGGCCACATTTGCAAGGTAAGGGATTTTACAGCACTGCTTTTGGGCTGGGATGAGCTGCATGTTTGTATCCAGGCCTACGGGACTTATCTCCTATCCTTGCCATGGTCAACTGAACCCTCCTCGCTCCTTGGTTTGAAATGCCCCTGTTTTCTGTAGACAACCCACTGGTCTTGGGGATACGGGGAGAAGAGGGATCAGGAAATTAAATTTGATGATCAGCCATGATCAAAATGAATGGTGCAGCAGTCTCAAAGGACAGAATGGCGAACTCTTGCTTCTAGTTTCTATAGCCTTGCACAGATTCTCCAGAATCTCTCTCGACCACAAATTGCCCCAATGACTTCTGTCCACTTCACCCACTGCATCCCACTCTCACCCTCATATTTCCTCCTGACTGACAAAAGGAAAACCCAGTGAAAACATTTGAAATGTGCCTTCATATTAACTTCAGCAGGACATCTGGGAAATGTGTACTTTCAAGACTTTTCAACACCACCCACCCTCCAACTCCCACCCTCCTCGCCATAATGTTCCCTCCCCATCTCCCAGCAGCGGGTGGCATGGTGGCACAATGGTTAACACTGCTGCCTCACAGCGCCAGAGACCCGGGTTCGATTCCTGGCTTGGGTCACTGTCTGTGCGGAGTCTGCACATTCTCTCTGTGTCTGCATGGGTTTCCTTCAGGTGCTTAGGTTCTCACAGTGCGAAAGACATGCTGGTTAGGTGCAATGGCCATGCTAAATTCTCCTTTAGTGTACCTGAACAGGTGCCAGAGTGTGGCGACTAGGGGATTTTCACAGTAACTTCATTGCAGTGTGAATGTAAGGCTACTTGTGACAATAATACATGAACTAAAGTAAATATTAGGAGGCACTGAGTGATTACGTTATTGCTGGGGAGTTAAGATTCAACAGCCTCATCACTGAAACAGTCCTAAGTAAGATACACAGCCCTATTGCGTATTCTTTCCGTACAGTTGTAGATATTGTATTCTAGATGATGGAGACATTTTCCTCAGAGAAGTGAGAGAGTTCAGTATGTCGAAAGAACATGCAATTAATCTGCTAATTAAAAGAACTGAGCAAGGTTTTGTGAATAGTTGAGCCTCCATCTTTTATCTGTTTTGTCACATGAATACACAGCTGTCTGTGGAACAATACAAATCCGGAGTTTCTGTCAGGGAGCATGGTTGCAAAGATAACCAAACACGGGTTCGTAATCTTTACTTTCATATTCATATTTACATTCGAGCCAATCTATTATCTCAGAGACAATGAAGTGGAAATGGGTGCTGGCCTGAGTCTCAAAAAGAAATGCTAAAAAAAAACAAAAAAAGGGAACATTTCAGTTCATATCCGATTGTACCACATATGGACATATCCAGCTTACTGTCATTTATGGCTACATTGTGGGTACAGTGCTTGATTAACACTGTGCTCTGTGTTATTCCAACTGATTATTGTAGAGGTATAGGTGGTTCACAAGGGGACGGGATCATTAAATTAAATCTATAAATGAATCGACAATTTTTTTCATTAGTTTCTGATAAGTTAATACCGTTCACTACTGATTAAGAGGGAGGTTTATTTTGACTTGATAAAGCTTACAGAGACTCTTGTTATCCTATTACAATTCAGTCTTCATTTACCAGCACTGGGTCAGATGGCAGGATGGAAGATTTAAAAAAAATAGAATCTTTAGGTGGTGAGGGCAACAAAGTAGAAGTAGCCTGGATTTATTTCTTGTTGGACCAGAGATCGAACAGGATAGCAAGTGTTCTTTACACAGTTGTGCATTTGCTTGCTGCAGAATTGTAGAAGGATAAATATTTTGGGTGCAGAAAATAGCTATTCTGTTCCGCTAAATAGTTTACGTTCAATTAGTGAAACAAATTTAACAGCTGTTGCCCATTTATTCCTGATAGCCTGTCATAGGTGGTGGACCTGTGGGAATATTGTACAGGATCTCCAAAGGTGGGAGTACAGGGGAAGGCTAACTCTGCTGGTCTCAATACACTTGTACATTAGAGGTGGGGAGAGTGAATTTTGTGAATATCAGAACTGTGCAGAACGTTGAATTCTGCATAATCATAGAATGCCTACAATACAGAAGGATGCCATTCGGTCCATTGAACCTGCACCAATGACAGTCCCGCCCTATCCCATGTATTTACTGTGCTAATCCCCTTCAAACCAGGGTCATTTTAGCATGGCCAATCAACTGAACCCACACATCTTTGGACTGAGAGAGGAAACCAGAGCACCTGGAGGAAACCCATGCAGACATGGGGAAAATGTGCAGACTCAGCACAGACAGTGACCCAAGCCAGGAATTGAACCCAGATCCCTGATGCTGTGAGGCAGCAGTGCTAACCACTATGCCACCATGCCTGCTGAAAGGACATTAGTGAACCATGTGGATTTTTCTGACAATTGACAATGGTTTCATGCCTTCAGTAGATTCTTAATTCCAGATATATATTTTTTATATTGAATTCAAGTTCCACCAGCTGTCGTGGCGGGATTTGAACCTGGGTCCCCAGAACGTTAGCTGAGTTTCTTGATAGTCTAATGATAGTAGCACTAGGCCCTTTGCTCTTTGTTCGAAATCTTATTATGCAGGTAGTGACCTTGGCAGATATTTCTAAGGTTGTGGATCTAATGAGGTATTTACGGAGTAATTGTAATGTGTACGTCAATAGTGAATGGCCTCTGATTTGCTAGTGTGGCTTTCTATTTTGCTAAATGGCTTCACAATATTATGAGTGAAGCCTAAACAATGTTAGTCATTGGAGGTCTGGAGAAAACTGAGTAGTCAGAGAAGTACACTCAATCTACAGTAAGGTGTGGACATCTGTAAGACTTTTACCAACAGTTGAGGGCTGAAGGTAGAAAGAGGAAAATTCTACTTGATACCACCTGGTCTGTGCTATCCACAATTGAAACAATACTTCTACTTAGTTCCCCTCACCACCCAAAGATTCTTTTTTTCAAAATCTTCAGTCCTGCCATCTGACCCAGTGCTAGTAAATGGATTGTAATAGGATAACAAGAGTCTCTGTAACCTCTATACTATGTGCAGGATAGTAGAGTACCCTAGTACTTGATCGTCTGATATAAATAGCATTTGGGAGCACATCTAACTATCCAGATATAATTGGATGGTAGTTATATTTCCTAATTAGTCAGACCCAATGTATGAGGAATGGGAAAATTAATATTCTTTTTATTGGAATTTGCAGTGTGAGACATTATTGCCAAAATTCCCAGAATTTATTTTTCTCCTTTGAAGTTTATGGGCGGGATTTTCTGGATGCGCTCATCCCAAAACCGGAAAATCCCACCCCAAGGTCAACGCACCTTTGCATAGTGTCTCGAACACCCTGTCCCCCCCCAGGCCGCTATGATACCCATGGGGGGCAGGACAGCAAAACTCCCCCAGGTTTTTTAAGAAACGGATGAATTGTTCGCGAGATCTGTATGTTATCCTCCAACCATTGCGCACCACATCTTGACACCGCGTATGGTACTGGCCATCTTGCCAGTGGCAAAAGGAAAAAAACTGCGCGTTGAAAGAATCTTGCTGAAATTCCAAATGGCGGGTTTCCAGGCAGTGAGGGGTGCACTCAGTGAGAAGCCCCATTTGACAATGGTGGGTGAGAGGGCGCACTGCTTCCCGCCACAGTGAGACACACTGAGGAGGGGGGAGGAAATTCCCACTCACTGTTTCCCTCCAGTACTTTAACCGATCCAATCCAGCATCCTTTGATTGCACCGGCATGTCCCCTTGGTCATGCTAAACATCAAAAGTATCCTTGTGCTTTCGCCTCAGGTTTCCACAGGAGTTGTTGTGATGGACGTTGAAACTTCTGCTGAGAATTAGCCCATTTCTCCTGGGTTTCTGCCAATTCTTTCTGACGCTACAGTGGCTGGTCGCGAGACCCAGTGGAAAATCCAGTTTGATTATTTTTTGTCAGATATGTGCATTCTGTGTTGTAAATTTTCTTAAATATTTATTTGGTAACATTCAGAATGGAATACAAACTAAAAACATGCTTAAACTATCAATATTAGAGCTAATTAATAACAAGCTTCCGAAAGCCGTGCTTGTTTGGTTATACATGCTTGAGGAAGCTTCTAATGAATATGTTATTCTAATTATGGAAAATTGGAGCAATTTTGACCTTAAGCAATTATCTGGGGAATTAAGGGAGGCCACCTATATTCACTTTTTTTTTTGAAACGTGTTTTATTATGTTCATTCATATTTTATGAAGCTATTACATATTAAAATGTATATTTTATGAAGAAATGGCATGTTTAAGAGTATGTTCGCATAGATAATTTATGAATCAGTTGTACGTTTAGATACATCATTGTCATAAAATGTGCACAATGGACTGTTCCAAATGCCATTGCAAACCAACCACAACTTGAATCTTGTCAGGATCAGGATCCTGTGTGGATCTCTCTTTGTTTCCAATGGTACCGCTTCCTTGAGCTGCTGTGCAATAAATTGACGCATAGTTTGTAGGTAGCTAGAATCAGTGACAATGCCAGCTTTACTACAAGTGGCACTTACTTGTGGTTTCATAAAAGGGTTAAGGTGGCATGGTGGCACAGTGGTTAGCACTGCTGCTTCGTTGCTTCAGGGACGTGGGTTCAATCCCTGCCTTGGGCGTGGAATTTGCACGTTGTGCATGGGTTTTCTCTGGGACTCCTTGCACAGTTCAAAGTTGTGCAGGTTTGGTTGATTGGCCATGCTAAATTGCCCCTTAGTGTCAAGGGGATTAGCAGAGTGAATGCGAGGGGTTACAGGAATAGAGCCTGGGTGGAATTGTCATCAGTACAGGCTCAATGGGCCGAATGGCCTTCTGACCTGTTGGGATTCTATGATTCAGTGATTCTAACTCAAAAGACAAGGGGAAGGACAGCTACTACATACATGATTGATTTTTTTTTCCTCCTGGAAAGTGTGTTTGACTCTGTATTGCTGCAGAACCCTCGCTCACAACAGGCCATTCCACCTAAAGCAGCCTCTCCAAGTATAAATCCGTGTTTCAGCCGAGCTCTTGATTCTTACTGACAGTTCTCTCAGTCTTCTCAGCCTCAGCCTGTGATCACACTTCTGTTCGATTGACACACAAAGGCAGCCTGCTTCTAATGATCTTTTTTGAAGAGTTTTTCAAACGTCTCTTTCTCAGAGTGTTGATGCCAGCCTACTGCACATTCCAGGGTTTGAGTGCTTTGATCATTTCCATCAACAGCATCATTCAGGTGGGCGGCTGGCAATGTTTCCTTAAGGAGGACTGTGATAAAAGACACTTGAAGTTATTACCTGAAGCACTGACATATTCCAGTTGCTAATTCATTTACCTGCTGTGTGTTTTCCTGCCCCCACTACAGGCACTATATAATAAAATGCATTTCTCTTTTAGTTCTGTGAGTACTGAATGACATTTGTTGGATGAATCAAAGTGAGGTAAGAATAAATGAGGTTGTGTTTTGAAACCTATAACAAATTGATTTATTACTGTTATTGTGTTGCAGATGGGGTACTGGGTTAGATCTGTTTTATACCACTCCTTCCATCCAATGAGTCTGGATTTTCAGATTACATAAGACTGCTGGCGGAGTGAACTCAGACCTTTTATTTATGAGTCCACTGTACAGCCGTGCATGAGCCTTTTTATTACCATTGGTACTCATTCGAGGAGGGGACAAAAACTAGATTTAAATCAATGCTAACCTTTGAGATATTAAAATAGAGAGTTTCATCTTCCCATTGTGGGAAGAACATTTCCGGTCACTCTTTGTACAGACATTATAAAGGAGTTTGTGAATTTGTTTCTTTATTTGGTATCCCTAGTGAAGCGCGTAAAAAGAAAAGTTTATTCCAGAATTATTAAACGGGGAAACTCTACAGTACATGCCTTCATACATAAGCAACCAGAGGAATTAATCCTCCGTGATGCCCAGACACTGATCAATTCCAGCACCGGTTCCTTCAGCGATTGGCAATAGGAGAGTTCTTGGCCTTTAGATGGTTAATCTCCACATACCATTCCCTTCGTAAGTAAACTAAGGGAACAAGTTTGACTTCTTGTCAGCTGGCTGGCATCCAAAACATGCCAATGAATTGTTGCTGCAGATGTTCTTTCTCTTTACTGGGGTTCTCCCCAGAGCCCTGTGTCTGGCTTTCACAGAGGCACTCAGTGAAGGGAGGTAATGAGAAACAGAACAAGCCTGTTGCACAGTCCTGGGCTCAGTATTTACATGTTTTCTGGAGGAATTAGTTCAAGGCTGCCTATGTATTTTTTTTCCACCCCAGCTATCCTAAATGTTAGCGAATAAGGTGTGTCATAGAGGATGTGGCAGGGTGTTCCTAATCCCCTGACCTCAGCGGGAGCCTCGGGTGAAACAAAGGGACATAAATCAGGTATTTTACCAAAGGAGCACTCGACAATTGAGTGAGGGCCACACGTCTCTAGATTTAGGAAGCTTCAGGCAAGGGATGAGCCTAGCCTATTGCACTGGGGGTGTGCTGGCGCCCACAATTGTGGTTTTCCTAAGCTAGGATCGAGTAAAGGCTCAGGGTGGCCAATGATGTAAAACCGAGGTTTTACCTGATGCAATTTTTCAAAGCCATCTCAGCCTTTTGGCTAAGGTGAAGCGTTAGATCAAGCACGGGAGGAGGTGCAATGTCTCATCCTGTCAGCTTGGATCTAGTTTCATTGAGCCCAGGAAGGGATGCCATGTCTTGTCTTGTCAGCTTGGATTTGGTTTCTCCCTCGTGCAGGGATCATGATTGGACTTAATTTGAATAGGCTTTTTTGATTACAAATGAAGTACCGAAAGGTACCAATAAAAACATCTCAAGATTTAGGAAGCTACGCCAGGTGAGTTGTGCCTGGGAAGGGATGTGGCAATGAAACTATCAATGGACCACAAAGCAAGGTCTACTGCGAATGCAGTGACTAAAATACTTGATTAACATGTCCAGGCAAAATATCCATTTCTGTGTCACCATGCTAACAAGTGGAAAATTATGCAGAAAGGGTAGGAGTGTCATTAGTTCTTATGCTGGTGGCATTGTTTTGTTTACGTCTGCAAGCAGGTTTTATCCCAGAGTAGGGATAAGCTTCAGTGTGGGATGGGACGTGTGGTGGGGTGTAGGTGGCAAGGAATGCGGGTTGGAGAGGAAAAGGAGAGGGGTGCAGTGGGTTGGTTGGAATCAGATCACTAAACCATCTCGCAGTTGAGCAAAGATGTGCAACATTCAGTTGCTAAAAGAGTGACATTTTTAAAGAAATGCTTAAATAAGAAGGACGGAGGGCTTAATCTGGCTACACGTTCCATTAATCCAGATGGTTCCAAGATAAAATGCAGCCTATGCATCATCTTGTTTCACTGCACTAGCCAATTGACATTCTGCAACTTTGCAACCAATACAAACTGTTTATAGGTCCCTAGCCAATAGAGAGAGTGCACTGCACGCTCCTTGTTCAACGTACTGATAATTTTTGTATAGTTCCAAAAGTCAACATTGTGGAGAACATCTTTAGTTTTGCCAATTAAATAGAACTCACTCTACCTTACAATAACTTAGTATGGGAGCTGATCTTCAAAGGTAATAATTATTTATAGGGCATTTATTCACAAGTTCTTGGATTATAAATTCCTATCTTGAAGGTGGCATTTCTGAGTGCAAAATCTACTGTTCTTTTATATGGTAATAAACCTATGCCTTGACTTTAATGCTGCATTATTGGCTTATAAAGATTTCTGAGGTTTTTCTTTATTAGGTGTTAATTGATTTGATTGGTCATGGTCTAATTGAATGGCAGAGCAGAGTCGAGGGGCTGAATGGTCTACTCCGCCTCATTAATTTCAAAGTGCAAGTAAACCTCAAGAACCCACCCATGCAGCCATTCTTCGGGGGGAATTCTCTGACTTTGCCCACCGCTCAGTCCCACTACTGAGAATGGTGTTTTGGTTGAGTGTCAAAGTCTCTGTTCTCACTGGCAGTGATGACAGGGCAAACAAGGCAGGAGAACCCCAGCCATAATGTGTGATCTGGAACTTATCAGCAAACCATTTTACCAAGGGGGACAAAGTGGCCACCCTCCAAACGTATTGTTTTCTTGTACAATGTTCACACATGCAGGCATTGTTGGAAGGAATTGAAAGTAGGAGCATAGAATCATAGAATTCCTAGAGTGCAGAAGGAGTCCATTCAGCCCATTGAGTCTGCACTGACCACGTTCCCACCCAGGCCCTATTCCCACAACCCCACACATTTACCCCACTAATACCCTTGATACTAAGAGCCAATTTAACATGGCCAATCAACCTAATCCGCACATCTTTCGACTGTGGGAGGAAACCGGAGCGCCCAGAGGCAACCCACACAGACATGGGGAGAATGTGCAGATTCTACACAGACAGTGATCCGAGGCCGGAATTGAATCTGGGTACCTGGCGCTACGAGGCAGCAGTGCTAACCACTGTGCCACCGTGCTACCCACAGGGGATCAGTATTTCACTGATCAGTCATCATTCCTATCTTTTTGTTCTCTCTCTTCTCTCTCTCTCATACTTCTAATAGGATCTGAGTTTGTTAGCTTTACAAGTTTACAGAACTGAAACATCAGTACTGGTACAACAGTGAATGTTGCCAAGGTGATCCCTGCTGCTTCATTTTGGAGTTAGATGACCATTGACTCAGGAGTGGTATATTAAAGAAAATTGTAAATTTATTTTCAAATCCCCTGGAGTCTGTAATTGTTTTTAGAAAGTTTGAAAAAGATTTTTAAGAGTTTGCACCATGGTAAAGTGATCATTTATACATTTCATGGATAATAAATAGTGATCCACGTGGCAGAGTGACCCTTGACCTGGAAACAATACCTGACATAGACAGTGTGGCCTGAAACAGTGAAGAACTGGGAACACCAAGAAGTGATAGGAGCAGAGAAGTTGGAGGGTGTTGGCAAACAGTATACATATGTCAGTACAAAGAGAAAGCAAGTGGCAGAGTGACCCTTGACCTGGAAGCAATACCTGACACAGACAGTGTGGCCTGAAACAGTGAAGAACTGGGAACACCAAGGAGTGATAGGAGCAGAGAAGTTGGAGGGTGTTGGCAAACAGTATACATATGTCAATACAAAGAGAAAGCAAACAGAGAGCAGGGCACAGAGAACTCTTATGAGAAGAAGCAAACCACTGAGGAAAGTAGGGAGGCAATGACCTAATGTCATTACACTGGACTATTAATCTAGAAACTCAGCTAATGTTCTGGGGACCCAGGTTCGAGTCTCGCCATGGCAGGTGGTGAAATTTGAATTCAATAAAAAATATCTGGAATTAAGAACCTATTGATAACCATGAAACCATTGTTGGTAAAACCCATCTGGTTCATTAATATCCTTCGGGGAAGGAAATTTGCAGTCCTTACCTGGTCTGGCCTACATGTGACTCCAGAGGCAAAGCAATGTGGTTGACCCTCAACTGCCCTCCAAGGACAAGTAGACATGGGCAATAAATGCTGGCTGGCCAGTGATGCCCATATCCCACACGAATAAAAAAGGTCAATATTTCTGTTTGGTGGAGCATCAGCCTGGCTGAGATCCTTATGCTTGTTCACAGATGGAGATTTCATTCTGGTGGTAGCATGTTCACTACACATTGAAACCATAAACCAAATTTACTGACACCTCCAACTCCCCCATCCCCAATAAAGAAATTACCAACAAGATTCTACTTTTGTAGCTTTTACTTTAAACATAAGTCAGAATCAATGCAACTTTCACATGAATTAACAGATAAATAATACTTCAAATACAAAGTCATTTTCACTTTAAATAGTTGATATAACACAGATACATTACACAGTGGGGGTGGCAGAGTGGTTAGCAGTGCTGCCTCACAGTGCCAGGGATCTGTATTTGATTTCTGGCTCGGGTCACTGTCTGTGTGGAGTTTGCATGTCTCCCTGTGCGTGTATGGGAATCCTCTGGGTGCTCTGGTTTCCTTCCACAGTCCAAAGATGTGCTGGTTCGGTGGGTTGGCCATGATAAATTCTTCCTCTGTGTGCGCGAACAGGTGCTGCAATGTGGCAACTAGGGGCTTTTCACAGTAACTTCATCGCAGTGTTAATGTAAGCTTCCTTGTTCTAATAAATAAAATACAACTTACATAACTACAATTCACATCACTTCCCCACACAAAATTGTGTAGCTACACTGTTTTTAAAGATTTTTTCAAACAATATTTATTAGTCACTAGTAAGCTTGCATTAACACTGCAATGAAATTACTGTGAAAATCCGCTAGTCGCCACACTCTGGTGCCTGTTCGGGTACACTGAGGGAGAATTTAGCGTGGCCAATGCACCTAACTAGCATGTCTTTTAGATTGCGGGAGGAAACCCACACAGACACAGGGAGAACATGCAAACTGCACACACAGTGACCCAAGCTGGAGCGTGGCGACTAGGGGATTTTCACAGCAACTTCATTGCAGTAAGCCTACTTGTGACACTAATTTAAAAAAAATTTTCAGGGCTGAGATCGATAGATTTTTAATCAGTAGGGGAATTAAGGATTATGGAGATAACACAGGAAAGAGGACTTGTGAGTATTAGATCAACCCTGATCTTATTAAATAGTGGAGCAGGCTCACAGGGCTGAATGGCCTACTCCTAATCCTACTTCTTATGCTGAGTTAAGACAGTCAACAGAGGTTAGCATGACCAGTATAGTGGCACAGTGGTTAGCACTGCTGCCTCACAGCACCAGGGTCCCAGGTTCAGCTCAGGCCTTGGGTGACTGTGTGGAGCTTGCACATTCTCCCTGTGTCTGCATGGGTTTTCTCCTGATGCTCCGGTTTCCTCCCACAGCCCAAAAGGTACACAGGGTAAGGGGATTGGCCATGCTAAAGTTGCTTCTTAGTATCCTATGATGTGTATTTGGTGGTAAATACATAGGGTTATGGAGATAAGGCTTCAGTGGGCCTCTGTTGGACAGATGGTGCAGACCAGATGGGCCAAATGGCCTCCTCCTAGGCTGTAGGGATTCTATGAACCTCTTGTTTATGGAGAGTAGGAAGTGGGAGGCCGGCCAGAAGTACATTAGAACAGTCAAGTTTGTAGAGGGATAATTGCAGGCAATAATTATACAGATTAATCTTCATATGACTGATGCACTGGACAGTTCTTAAACATTTGTGATCTAGCTTTGAATCTTGCACCAACCACAGTGAAAGCTTCATCTGCTGACTAAGGATCCTCAGTGCAGTGCTGGAAAACTAACTGTGTTTTCACAATGCGTGCTATTATTAATGTGCAAATCATCCAGCAAATACAGGGATTAAGAAATACACTGAGCTGCAAATCACTGGAACTTGCTGGTTGATTTATGGTACTCTGGCATTCACTTTACGCAGTTTCTCACCTCAGCCGTCCCATTATTTTTAAGAACTAACATGCCAGATTTAGATATTAATTGCCCATGAAATTCACCGCAGAAAATTAAATTTTGTGAATTAAGGAAGTAAGCTTTAATGATGTGACAGTCAGTACAGTGTCAATCAGTGTCTCTGATCCAGAATGGGAACAACTTAATCTTCTTCCTGCATGTAATCATCTAATGTTCTCTGTCTCAAGGTGGGTCTGAGCCATGATCTCCACCGCGAGGAGGCAGTTCCTGAATCCATCCCAGCCGGAATGGGGATTGCACCATGTGCTGTTGTCACCAATCTGGCGTAGCCAACTCTGCCAAGCGCCCTTCCCCTCCCCACAACAGGGCATCTGAGTTGCTGTGGCAACATGTATGTTTACATGCCTGTTGTGTTATTTGCTATTAGTTCACCCTATTTTCTTATCTGTCCTTCCTCTGTTTCTTCCTCAGACCGTGATCTTACTGGCTGTTCATGCCATCTTCCCGCTGCTGCAAAGTTGGAGAACTTGGCAGTCAGCCAAATTTCCGTTGACTGCTGTGGGATGGGACAATCCAGCATGAATAGTGATAAGATTCCTGCCTCAATCTTTAATTCTTATTGGTTAAGGAAATTCACATTTGGTCCTGCAGTTCACTTGAGGTTGCAGATACCCCGATGGATCCAAAAACGAAATTTACCGCATTACAGAACAAAATTTCATTTTATTTGCAACTTTTACTTTAAGCTGAATCAGAAGCGACATAAATTAAACATTAACAGGCAAATCATAGAATCCATAGAATCCCTACAGTGCAAAATGAGGCCATTTGGCCCATCGAGTCTGCACCAACCACAATGCCACCCAGGCCCTATTCCCATAATGCCACATATTTACCCTGCTAATCCCGTGACACTAGGGTCAATTTATCATGACCAATCACCCCAGCCCCCACATCTTTGAACTGTGGGAGGAAACCGGAGCATCCGGGGGAAATCCAGGCAGACACGGGGAGAATGTGAGAACTACACACAGTGACCTGAGGCTGGAATTAAACCCGCGTCTGTGGCGCTGTGAGGCAGCAGTGCGAACCATTGTGCCACCCCACGATCATAATCAACATGAATCACATTTGGAACAGCACATGCAACAAACAAAGGGTTAGTAGGCAATCCATTCCACTTGCATTGTCCCCATTCCAGACACAAAGTTCTTCTAAGCAGTGTCCCAGTGACTCTCCTTCTAGAATTTAGCCACTGTTCCACAGGCAGCAGCATGTGCGGATCCAGGGTTCTGTCTATGCAATCCTCCCTAAATGGTGCACCTCTTTCTAGAACCTTTTCCACTCCCTGCTCCCATCACTCATGACAGCGTGGCTGTACTCGCAGGGCTTTTAACTCAGAATGCTGACAGTCTTCTCTTCCTCATTGTGTCTACCTGCCACATGGCTTCCATACACAAGTTCCTGTTGGTACTGTTTCCAGGTCAAGGGTCACTAGTTCACATAGACTAGTGTTTTTTAATATCCAAAAATTCTAATTGATTCCTTTCATATGATGCAAACTCTTAAAAGATCCATTTCAAACATTTTTAAGAATGATTACAGATTGCCCAAACATTTTGAAGTAATTACAAATTTTCCTTATGATTACTGCTCCTGATTGAAGGCCGTCACATCTCAGTAGTGGGGTTTACAATTTTGCTAAATGGTAGAAATTCTCAACCAGTTGTATGAATGCCAGAGGAGGTTTTACTATGTAGTAAGTTGCACCTAAGCCAGTTGGGAGGGCATTATGTGAATCATTATGTCAAAAGTGGAGCAATACTTCAACTTATGCCACACCATTTTGTGAACGGATTTGACCGTATAGGGTATGCCCCATTAATGTATTGCAGAGCTGATGTCAAATTGTTATGTTTTCTACTAAAATTTAAATTTGATGGTCGGAGTAGTGATAACTTGGGGAAAAAATCTGGATCTGTTTTATGTTCTGCTTTGCTATGAGATTCTCAATGTTTCAATTGCACAGGTTACTGCTGGAAATGGCTTTGTGACTCTTACAGTTAATTTGCACTGCCCCAATATCTATCAGTAAAAGAGTGTACTCCAGAGGGCCCAAAGTGAAACACATGATTACATTTTAAACCTGAATGTTTTACTGATATCCTAAATTATTTCTCAGGCTTTTGGCTAAGATCAAACCCAAGAAGGGCTGCAATGCCTCATCTTGTCAACTAGGGTCTTGTTTGTCTCCCTTGTGGAGACCTTGAATTGATTTCTGAATTTGGCTTTTGGAGCAAGCAAGGAGTGGATTTGGGTTTGAAACCAACAGTGAAAATACTGGAAAATCTCAGCAGGTCTGGCAGCATCTGTAAGGAGAGAAAAGAGCTGATGTTTCGAGTTCAGATGACCCTTTGTCAAAGCTTTGACAAAGCTGGAGCTTTGACAAAGGATCATCTGGACTCGAAACATCAGCTCTTTTCTCTCCTTACGGATGCTGCCAGACCTGCTGAGATTTTCCAGCATTTTCCCTTTTGGTTTCAGATTCCAGCATCTGCAGACATTTGCTTTTATCCATGGATTTGGGTTTGCCTAGTCCACTCTGAGCATTGGCTTTGAAACTTTAAGAATGGAGTAAAAAACAAACGTTTAGAAAGTTTGCAGCAAAAAATATACTTCCAAGAATACATACTAGTACCCAGCTTTGCCCTAACCTCTGGGGAAATCTACCTAACTGGGCAGACATCAGTTTTATCCTTTTACATTTATGTTTCAGTGTCTTATAGTATGTTCTACAATAGTTTGATTTCCTTCAGATCAGAACATAAGAAATAGGAGCAGGAGTAGGCCATCTAGCCCTTCGAGCCTGCCCTGCCATTCAATAAGATCATGGCTGATCTGAAGTGGATCAGTCCCACTTTCCCGCTTTCTCCCATAACCCTTAATTCCCTTGTCTGTCAAAAACCTATCTACCCATGACTTAAATATATTTAGCGAGGTAGCCTCCACCACTTCAACGGCCGGAGAATTCCAGAGGTTCACCACCCTTTGAGTGAAGAAGTTCCTCCTCAACTCCATTCTAAACTGCTCCCCCATTATCTTGAGGCTATGCCCTCTAGTCCTGCTATCCTTTCTAAGTGGAAAGGATCTCTCTACCTCTACCCTATCCACCCCTTTCATTATCTTATACGTCTCTATAAAATCCCCCCTCATCCTTCGAAACTCCAACGAGTACAGACCCAGTCTATTTAGTCTCTCTTCATAGTCCAACCCCCTCATCCCTGGTATCAGCCTAGTGAACCTCCTCTGCACTCCCTCCAAGGCCAAAATATCCTTGCGCAAGTGCAGCGACCAAAACTGCACACAGTAGTCCAGCTGCGGTAATTTCGTTACCCTACACTCAGCCCCCTCCTCCAGATCATCTATATAAATGGTAAATAGTTGAGGCCCCAGCACCGATCCCTGCGGCACTCCACTAGTCACTAACCGCCAATCAGAATAGCACCCATTGATACCAACTCTCTGCCTCCTATTAGACAACCAATCCTCTATCCACACTAACACCTTACCCCCAACTCCATGCACTCTAACCTTCTGAAGCAACCTTTTGTGAGGCACCTTATCAAATGCCTTTTGAAAATCGAGAAACACCATATCCACTGGTTCCCCTCTGTCTACCGCACTAGTCACATCCTCATAGAAATCCAATAAATTCGTCAAACACGACATCCCCTTAACGAATCCGTGCTGCGTCTGCTCTATCAAACCATTCCTTTCCAGGTGCCTCACTATTTCTTTGATGACGGATTCAAGTATTTTTCCAACTACAGACGTTAAACTAACCGGCCTATAATTCCCTGCCTTTTGCCTGCTACCTTGTTTAAACATTAGCCGTTTTCCAATCTTCCGGCACTTCCCTGGAATCCAGCCAATTTTGGTAAATAATCACTAAGGCATCCACTATCACCTCTGCCATTTCCTTCAGAACCCTGGGATGCATTCCATCTGGTCCTGGGGACTTGTCCACCATCAGTCCCGTTAGTCTATCAAGCACTACCTCTCTAGTGACAGTAATCGCATTCAGGCCCTCAACTCCTACCATCCTTCTATCTTTAATATCTGGCAAACTATTCGTGTCCTCCTCCGTGAAGACCGAGGCAAAAAACTTATTTAAGGCCTCCGCCATTTCCTCATCTCCCACCACTAAATCCCCCCTCTCATCCTCTAAGGGTCCAACATTCACTCTAGCCAGCCTCCTCCTCTTTATATATTTGTAAAAACTCTGACTGTCCTTTTTTATATTTAGTGCTAGTTTAACTTCATAGTCTATCCTTCCTTTCTTTATCAACTTCTTAGTCATTCTTTGTTGATTTGAACAGAATTTAGTAACATGGCCTGAGTTTGACCTCCCAATAATACTGACAGAATGGGCTTAAATCTGCAAATAGTTAACTTGTCCTTGCTAGTTAAAACCAAAATAAGCTAAACTCACACCAATCATTAAGGGCTATGCATAACAAAGCTGTAATTTAGCACATGCTGTTTGTATTGGATATTATCTTGTAAATCTGTGCACTTCCTGTACTTAAAAGAGGATGTCTTGACATTTGCTCAGTCTGCTTCTATATAAACAGCTAAAATAACCCAATAAATCTCACAAAGAATGGACGCGTCATATGTAGGTATCTTTCTTTAATGCATTTAAGATTGAATCCCATAGATTTTGCCATGTAAATATTTTTAGCACACATAAAATGTAAACCACATGAAAGTGATATTGACGTGTATTCCAAATCCAGATTTAGGTTTTGGTTTGTTTTGTGAATGCCACAGTTTTATCAAGTAAATGTACGGTACAAAATATGTACGTTTCCAAAAGTGAGGACTGAACTATACACTTGAAAGTTAATTCCTTTAGAATGGCATTCGCAGGCTTGCCTCGTTGGACATGCTCTATCAGCATTGAAAGGATTGCACCTTGCCTAAACACTAAAGCTGTGGCTTTACAGATATGAGAAAGTTTTTGTTCCTGAAATGTAACCAGAGGAAGAGTGCACTGACATTTAAAACTTCAAAATAACTCTGGGAATAGTAAAATCAGATGATGCTTTGGGGCGCCACGGTGGCACAGTGGTTAGCACTGCTGCCTCACTGCACCAGGGACTCGGGTTCGATTCCCTGCTTGGGTCACTGTCTATGTGAAGTTTGCACATGACTGCGTGGGTTTCCTCCCACAAGTTCAAAGATGTGCGGGTTAGGTGGATTGGCCATAGTGTTGGGGGACTAGCATTTCGTGGTTGGTGTGGGCCCAAATGTCCTCCATCTACACTGTAGGATTCCATGATCCTATTCGATGCTTGTTTTAAATGGAAATGAATGGGAGTGCTCAAATTCTGCCTCCTTATGCTGGATCTCAGCACTGATAGATCGGCTCATATGCAATGGCTTGCTCAATGCGCTGATATCAGCCTCTCCTGTGGGAATAGGCCCTGCCCCCTGAAATTTAATGACATTTGAGCTGGTGGCCTCTGCACTGCACAGAGCACGGGAGATTCTTCTCTGAACTCCCACTGAAGGAAAAAAACAGTGTGAATTACTCTAGTTTGCATGTGGATTCGATGCTTAGAACTTATGGTGGGGGCGGGGGGGGGAGGCAGAATTCTACCCTGTATGTTTCTCCTTTTTTAAAGTAATATTTCTTTGAGTCTCTTGCTCCGGTGGAATCTCAGCACAGCAGTTATGGATCTTCAGTTTATCGGAAAGATTTGTTTATAGACTACCTACACAGCTTGAACAATGCCTGTGGATTGTCTATAGAAGCTGAACCCAGAGATGAGCTGGCCAACCGCCAGACTTGGGTTTCCTCAGCGGGAGTGTGCAATGTGCGCGTGTGTATGCCCCAATTAACAGAGCTCCCGGGGATAAGTACATCTGCTTCCCTTGATTTGTTTTTGCTTTCTGCCTGTTATGGATCTTTTTTTTTGCTCCTCAGCTCACTTACTCTCGTGGCACGCTCTTTCAGTCAAAAGGGATGTGTTGTTCACAGTTTTTTTTCTTTCGCACTCCCCCCACGGTCAACTTCCTGTACTTACAAAACTGCATCCATGCTGGCTGCAGACTGTTGCTTGAAATCAAGCAAATCTTTCTGTAGCACTTCTCTCCAAAGCCCGAATCTTGGTGCAGCAAAAGAAAAGCCAGCAGAAATCTGCTTTTCATGAACAGCACGCTTTTACCAACACACTGCTGCATTTTTTACTTAAGTCCAGATGAAGAACAAAAGGCAATTATAGACAATTTATTTTTTCAAGAAAATAGGATCTCAGTAACTCAAATCAGATGTCTTTGCATCTCCTCAGAGCGCCATGGCACAAGCACTTGGTGTATTAGGGAAGAAGTGACTCAGACCTGCAATTTGAGGGTTTTCGCACTTTTTAGTCAGGTGAAGACATGGGGTAGAGATTTCTGTTAAACCAATAAACAGCTGGAGTCCGGTCTTTATGGAGCTTTGATTTTATTTTTAAAACTTGACCATGCACAGCCTTGCTTTTTTGAATGTTGGGACATCTAACTCATCCAGCAGTTTATTTGCATTTCAGGCAAGTGCATCTTAGAAGCTAGCAGAGCTAGTAATTGCCAGGGAGTTAGCCAGGACAGATTGGAATTTCTCAGTAGAATGTCCTCTGTTCTCAGCTAAGGATTCCCTTGTGTCATTTAGCTGTCCTGCAAATCCAGTTGATTGTCGAAATGGAGTTCTGGTAGGGTTAATAACAAGGAACATTCCCAGTGTAATACCTGGAAATGGCATCTGACCTGCTTGCGGCAGGCGCCACGCACAAATTGCCGATGGCAGGATGCCAACTGACTGCTTCCAACCAACATTTCTCCAGTTGTAGGTGAAATGGCAGTGTGTGAGCACAGTTTCAACAAGTGCTCCCAACCATTGGCATGAATCAGTTGCCATCCTTTCAGCGAATACTTGACTTCTCAAGTGTTTTGTGGCAGGACTGCTCTTTGCAGTGTTTAATTTATTCAGCTCCTAGCCTTGCGCTTTTGGCAGCAGTGGCAGTGTGTGTGTGCGTGAGTGTAGGACAGTGGTAATCTCAGTAAAGCTGTTCTGTAACACACCGACTGCGAGGGTATCTAGTCAAGCGAATGGCACTTGCTTCAATACCATAACTCATCCCTAAATATTAATTTATCTTCCTTGATTAATAACGAAAGCTTAAGTTAGCCAAAGTAATTGAAAATTGAGGTTTATGGTGCTTAAGTGCCATGTCCTGGAAGATTATCTTTTAAGATAAGAGTGTAACAATATCTCCCACAATGGCAGCCGTCTTAGATACTTGACGGTTACTTGGAGTGTATGTAAATAACGTTATTCCATGATGTACAGTTGTAGTTATATGCGCACACATTGATTTTGTTACAAAGTACAGAACAAATCACGAGGCTGATACTTTATAGTAGAAAATATTGAGTGGATTCTGCTGTTCTGGAGTATGAACGTGGGGGTGGGCAGGGAAGCTGAGTGATTCCCACTGGGCAGCAGGATGGCTGAATGGGCACAGTTTTCCAAAAGAGAAAATGCTGGAAAACCTCATCAGACCTGGCAACATCTGTAAGGAGAGAAAAGAGCTTACATTTCGAGTCCAGATGGCCCTTTGTCAAAGCTTTGACAGCCATTCATTCAATGCAGGTCAGAGTCAGACTCCTGCAGATTTCTTGTATCCACAGCACAAACTGGAGAAACTGGCAGCCACAACCTGGGACGTACAAAGCCATTGCCGTTTGTTGATTTTCAGTAAATCATTGCTTGCATTACACCCGTGGTGGTGTAGTGGACTCTGTTCACCAGCACCTTGACCTCATTGAAGCCGGCTGCCTTTTGCTGCTCAAGTCCATCCTCCTCCTGGCCCTGTGCAACCTGCAATGGGTCCTCCTCCTCACCTAGGTGAGCACCATTCCCAAGGCAGAGTGCATTACAGACGCCACTTTGGATGTATGGATTAATTTTAAGTGTTACATTTAGTGAGTATATCCTTCCCAGATTTCCCTCTATCTCAAATACAGCAGGCACGGCTAAGCACTTTCCCTGGTCACCGACAAGACATGACATCTCCACCTGACCTTTTGCAAGTGAAGGACGTCCTGGAAGACCAGCGATGTGTGCTCTCCCCATTCATACGTAACTGAACATGGAGACATTGCTCTTGGACCAGGGTGATTAGAGTCATGTGCAAGAAGCCTCCCTCTGACAATATCCCACTTGGCTCCACTCAGTGGAGACTCTATAACAGAGATCATTACCTTGGCAGCGTAGAAAGACTAACTACATGAACCCTTGTCAATCATCAACACTCATTTTCAGTGAGGTTATTCAAGGTCCCCAAGAAGGCGAAAGCAACATTGACCTGGAAGAGAGCACGCCACCTTTATACAGCCATGAAACTGAACACTCAGGATCCTTGTGAGTGGGGAACTTAGATTGGAATTTCGTTCCAGTGAGGTGACCAGTTAATTAGCATGCACGAGATGCTAATACATACAGATAGGGTTCGCAACATTATAAGGAAGCTCAATCCACCTTTAACCCACCTTGACAGTCGGGAAATGCAAAATTCCAGTAGCTTCTCCTGCCATTGGGAAACCACCGGATAACTGGACCGTGTCCGCCATGTGTCCCGCAGCTGGCAGGACTGGAAGATTCTGCCCATTGTTTTTATAGTGCAGGAAGTTATGGTGTAGGTTTTGCAGAGGTCATGGGAATGGAAGTTGTCTTTGGTGCTTGGGGAAGTTAAACGCAGATGTTTAACGGTGGCACAGTGATTAGCACTGCTGCCTCACAGCGCCAGAGTCCCGGGTTCAATTTCCAGCTTGGGTCACTGTCTGTGTGGAGTCTGCATGTTCTCCCCATGTCTGCGTGGGTTTCCTCCTGGTGCTCCGGTTTCCTCCCACAATGTGAAAGACATGCTGATTAGGTACATTGGCCGCACTAAATTCTCCCTCTGAGCTGAACAGGTGCCGGAGTGTGGCGACTAGGAGATTTTCATAGTAACTTCTTTGCACTATTAATGTAAGCATACTTGCGACGAATAAATAAGTTTGAAACTTAAACCCTGATCTACCCTCTTCTTTGAATTGAACCAACTTTAGATTGTGCAGGGATTTTTTTTAAGTTTCCAAGACTCTGCCTATTCTTCTACCCCATGGGCTTCCATGGCCAGTACTGCTCATCATCACCACATTGTGAAAGCCCACACGCTATATGGATGGTGAGCGTTCTGTACAAAGTGTTTCTCTTACAGGAAAAGCTTTGCTCCTTATTCCTTGCACACCCTGAAAAAAAATCTTGAATGGCATGTGAGAGACTTTTCCCTCAAAGCTTTCTTTTTGGAAGGGTTTGAAGATTGCAAACTTATCTCTTGCAAACATCCGTTATATTTCTTCCACTGCAATTCTTGCACGTCCTGAATTGATTTCCTGCTGGAGTTTAGCAGTTGGTAAGGTTCGAGTTTGTTCAAGTGAGGTGGTGTTCACCAAACTATATAGGACACAAGGAGGCTTTTTGCTTCATCAATGCTGGTGCCTGCTCTTTGAAAAAACTATCTAATTAGTCCCACTTCCCTGCTCTATCTCTTTAACTCTCCGAATGTCTCTTAACTCTCTGGAGAAAGGAGGTGGAAGGAGAAGCACAGACAAATTAGGGAAATATGAAAAGCATCGAACAGTGATTTTGGGGGATTTCAACCATCTTGAAACTAATTCATAGGATCATAGAAACCCTACAGTGCAGAAAAAGGCCTTTTGGCCCATCCAGTCTGCACCGACCACAATCCCATCCAGGTCCTACCCCCATATCCCTACATATTTACCCGTTATTCCCTCTAACCTAAGCATCTCAGGACACTAAGGGACAATGTTAGCGTGGCCAATCAAACTAACGCGCACATCTTTGGACTGGAGCACCCGGAGGAAACCCACGCAGACATGAGGAGAATGTGCAAACTCCACACAGGCAGTGACCCAAGCCGGGAATTGAACTCAGATCCCTGGAGCTGTGAAGCAGCAGTGCTAACCACTGTGCTACTGAGTAAAGGGAATAGAGTTGTTGCAATGTTCACTGGATTCCTTTTGGACCCAATGACAAGAATTTTCTGAAAAACTGACTAAGGGTGCAACAAAAAAAATTCCAGATGCCGGATGAGAGAGAAAATGAGGGCACTTCAGACTCATTTTTTGGGTTGAGTTTAAAAATGCAATCCTATGGCACTTAGTGCAGAAAAAGTGCCAGGATGCTATTCTGAGAGGGTGGAGCCTGAGCTCGCCAGGGAAGTCGGCTGCTGAGTTCTGGGGGCACCATTGCGCAGGCGCCCTGATCCTCCAGTGTACTGGGAGATCTCCTGCCACCCCCTGCACCTACCCATGGATATTGCCCCCCCCCCCACCCCAGCAGAGTTCCCTCCCTCCCCACCTCAATTGCCGCCCGTTCTGCAGATTTCCCTTCCACGCCCCCTACAATTGCCTCCCCCCGACAGAGTTTCCCCTTCCCTCCCACCCCTACAGAGTTTCGCCCCTTGTAAATGGGAGTGGAAAATCCACTCCATATGTCTGTTGATATTGACTATTTAAAAAGAACACTATCGTTCATAAAAACTCTTAACGATATTTACTACTTTCAAGTGCTTAATTTCTTATGTAAACATGCATTTATATTCATAGCCCCACATCAAAGGCTTTATAGCCACTTGGGCTGACCCATCAAACTGTGAACTGACGGGTAGCCCGTTGTGACAACGGTAGGGATTTGAACCAGTCAGGAAGCACAAATCCTATAATGATAACCCTCAGGTTTACGTCAAGAGAGGGAATGAAATAGCAAGCAGTTTTAAAAAAACTGTTGCATGTATTTTTAATTTCAAGGGCAAGAGATTTAAATGCTTTGACAACTTGACTGTTACCATGATGGATTTGGCAGTTCCACTCAGCTTGACAATTCTCTTGACAGCATGATTGTTCCCTAAACAGCTTGACAGCTCCAATGAATTTATTCATTTCTATGCATATTCATGTCTATTTTTAACAATCCAGAAGGCACCTAACCGCTCGCAAAGGTGCCTCTGGCCGATCCAAAAATGTCTTCTACATTTCCAAAGAATTCTGGCACCTTTAGATGTTCTCCTCCATGTTCTCCTAAGTCACGTTTTGGACACCCCTGTTATGATAATTAGATCTGTTTGAAGGTAGCTGCACTTTTCAACATGTAACCACCTCCGAACCATGGATGTGCAAGCTACCACCAGTCCCCACTGCCTCTTTGGCGAAAATGGCTGGAGTTGTGTGTGGGGACGTTCCTTCTGGAATTTTGTTTAAGCCGCAGACCTTCTCTCTCTTCATAAAAAGTCAGGCCTATGGTTCAATAAAGACATATCGAAAAAAATGAGGGGTAAGGAAAGAGGAATAAGCAAAAAAGGAAGAGAGAGAATGCAAAAGGATTGGAGAGGGTGTGAAATAAATTCAGAACACAAAAGGAATAATAACATAAAAACGAGGATAAGGAAAGAGGAACACACAAAAAAGAGAGAGAGAGACTGCAAAGAGATTAGAACAGGAGTGAAGTTAATTGAGGAACGCAAGAGGAAAAATGAAATGAAATTATCAAAGGAAATTATATTACATTAGATTTGCAAAATGTTCCATAAACACACAAATAAAGAAAAGGAATGTCAGTGTGGGAATGGGACCACTAATGGGATGGGCAAGATGAAATGGCTGAAATATTAAATAATTACTGAGCTTGAGTATTTACCAGGGACATGGATCAGGCAGACATGCAATCTAAAAATGAAATGAGGGATTGTATCACCACGTTTAACAGTGAAGTATTCAATAAACTGTTCCAACTCAAGATAAAATCCCTTGTCCAGATGGATTGAATTCGCACATTATGAAAGAATGTAGCGAAGAAATAGAGACACTATTACATATGTTTAATAATTCATTAGAAAAAGGTGTATTGCCAGAGAACTGGCGGCAAGTTAAATATATTGAAGCAGAGAGATAAAACATTCCCAGGGACTTGTGAGCTTAACATCAGTGGTAGGAAAAACAATGGGATAGTGTAAAAAGAGAAAATAAAACATAATCTCGAGACGAAAAATCTAATAGCCATGTATAGCCAGAATGTATTTTAAAAGGGAAAGTCTTGCTTGGCTAACTTCATTGAAGTCTTTGAAGAGGTAATGCAGAGTGTAACCCCATGGATTTCATTTATCTACAATTTTAAAAGACTTTCATTTTTGTCACAGCAACTTTTGCTGAACTGGCGATTGACGTGCTTGACACATTGCTGAGGATCCGTCCATAAATTTCACTTTTTAGCACAGGTCTGAAGAATATTACTGTTTTCATCTCTCAAAAGCTAAAGGAAGTTAATGTCGATTATCATCTAACATCTAAGCAGCATGGGGACCATTAATCCCTTGCTCACGGAATGTGGTTGGAAGCTTGACTGTCAGCAGCTTTTGTAGGAAAGAACGTTCCATGAACTATTTATAACATTTGTAATGTAGCCAACCAATGTTGGCAGTATGTATCCGATTAGCCTGCGATTGCCACTCAGTAGAGCACTGGCTTCATTTTTCTTTCTAATCCTCACTAACCTTACAAGCTTATCCAGCCTCCGAACACAAAATGAATAACCGAGCAGGCTCCACACAGCCAGTCTCCTTGCTTTACTCCATAATCTCATGTGGAATTAAACGGCGCACTAGCTGGTCACTTGGACATCTCTTGGCACTTAGGCTCCACACAAGCCTCCCCTCTCCTTACTTATTTTCACTCTTATTAACAGATCCTTCTGTCCCTTTCTCCCTCATGTATTTATTTTGCAATGATGTGGCACGTAGTCGAGCTCAGGAGGGAGCAGCTGTTGCCCTGTTCCGCTATCTGATTTTTATACATAATTTCCTTCTCAGTGTGTTTCCCTTCCCTTGCTGCCCCATTGAAGCCTCATAAAATTGCTTCTTATACTCTGTTCAATATGGTAATTGGGAAAGGACTGCTGAATAACCCAGTTGTGTATTTGACATGATTAAGCAGGTAATAAGGTTAGAGAGATAATCAGTATTTCCATAATAGCAGGCTAAAATGAGTCATAATTTTGATTATTGTTGACTTTATGATTAAACTGTTCATCATGATTATCATTTGTCTGACAGTGATTACAGTAATTTTGAATTCTGCTCATCTGTTGTACAAAGAGTGGGCTGCACCGGGGGAAGAGAAGCCTTTTTTAAACCCTTCATGAAAGTCCCAAGGCTCAAATATTCCAACGATCCCCTTCCTTTAAGCTGTTATCAAATGCATATTAAACTAAAGGTGACATTGTCCTCCACATTTGAATTTACTTGATTTTGTTTTTTGCTCCTCTTTTCAAAGAGATTGCCATTTATCTACAGATTCCCAGTGAGAGGACTGGGAATGTGGGAACCAGGGCGGCGGGGGCGGAGAGTGTCAGTGGGATTTGGGGGAGCAATGCAAGTGCCGTGCTGTTAACAATATGGCTTGTTCGGCAAAGTACGTTTTCCTTCAAAGCAGAAAAATCCAAACCACACGAAGAGATTTACATTGTTCTCTCAAAAAGAATTGGCAAAGACAAGCCCTGCTTATATGGTGCAAGGCACCTGACGATCATGTGAGGTAGGAAAAGACAGCACTGTGCAAGTGTAACTGAAGAGAAAGCATCGGCATTTAGAGACCGGATAGAAGGAAAATGTAATGATTCCATCAGGCCATTGAGGTTGGCCTATTGGAGCATGAACTCTCTGATTAAGGATCCAATTGATAGGCCATACAGGGAGTCTTTGCCTTGTACTTAACTGGGAGTGTCAGTTCCTCTGACACCCCCAGAGATAGACTGCTGACTAGTAGCACTCTGCATATGTTGTTAGAGTTTGTAAATAAAGGGATTTTGATGAAGGGACATCTGCCCTTGAAGACTTATTACAGAAAACATACTGGGACAGGGAAACAAGTGGAGGACATGCTGAATTTTTCAGAGTCTATCATGATGGGAAGGGCGTGATAGGGCGGCACGGTAGTACAGTGGTTAGCGCTGCTGCTTCACAGCTTCCAGCGTCCTGGGTTCGATTCCCAGCTCGGGTCGCTGTCTGTGTGGAGTGTGCACATTCTCCTCGTGTCTGCGTGGGTTTCCTCCGGGTGCTCCGGTTTCCTCCCACAGACCAAAGATGTGTGGGTTAGGTTGATTGGTCATGCTAAGAAATTGCCCCTTAGTATCCAGGGATGTGTAGGTTAGAGGGATTAGTGAGTATAATGTGTAGGGATATGGGCCTGGGTGGAACTGTGTTTGGTGCAGACTTGATGGGCCGAAGGGCCTCTTTCTGCACTGTAGGGTTCTATGATCTATGAATAGAAGTGAAACACAATTTGAATAGATGGCATGTGTGTTTCTCACAGATATGAAAATAATTTACACCTTCAACCAAAGAGAATCTTAGTCCGAGTAAATGAAACAAGGGAGTTCTTTAAAGATGAACTAGGTACCAGCACGGAAGGAAACGTGGAGAAAGGTGTTGACATTTGGAGTTAAAATTGGGAGCACTGTACACCCTCAGAGATAGGAACACGGAGATCATTTTTTTGATTTGAATTTGATTTATTATTGTCCCATGCATTTCAGATAAGTAAAAAGTATTGTTTCTTGCGCGCTATACAGGCAAAGCATACCGTACATAGGGGAGAAGGAAAGGAGAGAGTGCAGAATATAGTGTTACAGTCATAGCTAGGTGTCGAGAAAGATCAACTTAATATGTGGTAGGTTCATTCAAAAGTCAAATGGCTGCAGGAAAGAAGCTGTTCTTGAGTCTGTTGGTACGTGATCTTAGGTTTTTGTGTCTTTTTCCCGACGGAAGAAAGTGGAAGAGAGAATGCCCAGATTGCCTAGGGCCCTTGATTATGCTGGCTGCTTTTCCGAGGCAGTGGGAAGTGTTAACAGAGTCAATGGATGGGAGGCTGGTTTGTGAGATGGATTGGGCTGCGTTCATAATCCTTTGTAGTTTCTTGAAGTCTTGGTCAGAGCAGGAGCCATACCAAGCGATAATACATCCGAAAAGGATGCTTTCTATAGTGCATCTGTAGAAATTGGTGTGCGGACATGCCAAATTTCCTTAGCCTCCTGAGAAAGTGGAGTTAAGAACACAATCAGATCAGCTGTGAACTTATTGACTGCTGGAGCAGACTCAAAGAGCCAAGTGTTTCTCGGAGAGGAAAGCAAGATGAGAACTGTGCGAAACAGGACTGAGATTGCAGGTCATTAGCTATAGAGTTGTGTCTGTTTACGTGCTCAGCAGAACTTGAAAATGATTCCTTAGTTTTGAGTGTCTGCACTTGGCATTTTTGTCTTGTTGGCCATTGAATTGTTGATCCTTCAACCCTTCCATTGCAAAAATGAATCATTTTGAATTGCTGTTGAAGTTTTATTTTCAGTGTATTATCACCACATATACATACGTTGTAGTGTTTCTTATATTATTGTCTTTCATTAAGAAATGTTTTATATTTTCATTTTGTGCTGGACAAGTAACTAAGCAGTAACAAAGGACCCCATGTTTAATCAATGGGCAATGTTTCTGTTGCATTAGAAACGTGTGTGTAACAGGTTAAAGGAAAACAAAGCATGCTGTAAGCATACTGGAAGTCCGTCAGCATGTGTAAAGAGAACAGACAGGTTAATGTTTCAGGTGGATGCACTATATTGGAGTTCATGAGATAGAGGTGATTTGGGAACTATTGATTTATCTGCTGCAGTCAGTCTGCCTGGACTAGTTTATAAAATGGCTAGGAGAAAACACACAACTTCGATATTCTCTTCTTTCTTTTGGATAAAAAGTTTCCACAGAGCAGATTAAAACTTTGGATTAGAATGGTAAAAATCAGAGGCGGTATCTCTTGGGGCAATGCTTTTCCGACACCGAATTGAATAAGATTGTCCAAAAGTCTTGCACTTAAATGCCACCTTAAACACCTTCAACAGCATTGTCAAATGTTTCACTGTTAATTACGTTGAAGTGCACTGGCAGCGAGTGATTTTACGCAAATGCCAGAATCCTACAAACACCAACGATGTGAATAATCAGTCATGGCATTGGGTGGTGGAAAGTTGCTTCGCTCAAAAGAAGAGACCCCATTTCTTCTGATAATGAATAATTTGCTGGAAAAAGCACTCGGCTTGTGGCTTGGATCCACATTACAGAGGCAAATGTACAACCAGCTTAACAACACTGGCATTAGAGAGACTGAAATCAAACCCAAAAAGGCTGGGAACATCCAAAGGTCCAGGGGTAGCGCAGTGGTTAGCACTGATGCCTCACAGCACCAGAAACCCAGGTTCAATTCCCAGCTTCCGGTGACTGTATGTGTGGAGTTTGCACGTTTTCCCCCATGTCTGCGCAGGTTTCCTCCCACAGTCCAAAGATGTGCGGGTTAGGTGATTGTGCTAAATTGGCTCTAGTGTCAGAGGGATTAGCAGGGTAAATATGTAGAGTTACAGGAATAGGGCTTGAGTGGGATTGTGGTTGGCGCAGACTGGATGGGCCTCCTCCTGCACTGTAGGGATTCTATGATCTCTTGAGTATCTGTGAGGAGGGAGAGTTAATGGGTGGGATTTTCCCCATGTCCGAAAAATCCCGCTTGAGGTCAACAGATGTTTTCGTGGTCCATGTAGTGCCCGCTATGATCCCCATAGTGGTTGGATTGGGAAAATTCCGCCCAATGTTTCAGGTCAATGACCTTGCATCAGAAGTTGGGATGAAATTAAGGAGGCAGCGGTGGCTCAGTTGGTGGCACACTTGTCTTTTGGTTTGAGTTTAAGTCCTACTCCAAGACTAGAGTTTAAATATTGAGGTTGACACTCTAGTGCAATACTGATGGAGCGTTCCATCATCGCGATGGAAGACTGAGGTCCTATCTGCTTTTTCTGGCAATATTTCAGAAGACCAGGGGAGGTACCAGTCCCCTGGCCAATATTTATCCTTCAATCAACATCTGAAAGTCTTGTCATTGTGGGAAAATAAGAGGTTGTCCAGTTTGGCAGGAAGAGTAAAAAAACAAAATTTTATTTAACTTGAGAGAGACTTAAAAATGCTGTGGCACAGAAGGATTTTGGTCCAAATCCTTGTTTATGAGTCAATAAAAGTTAACATTCAGGTGCAGCATGTAATGAGGAAAACAATTGTAATATAGACCTTTATTGCAAGGGGGCAGGAGTGGAAAATAAAGATAGGGAAGTCTTACTGCTGCTTAACAGGGAGACTGCACCTAGAATACCCTGTACAGTTTTGTTCTCATTTGAAGAAGGATATATTTGCATAGAGGATGGTTTAGGGAAAGTTCACTAGGCTGACTCTTGGTATTGTCTGATGATGGTTGTTGAGCTTATGAGTTTAGAAGAAAGAGTGGTGATCTTCCTGAAATCTTTAAAATTCTGAGGTGGCTTGCTTGCGAGGTACACGTTGAGTGGATGTTAACATTTGTGGGGTCATCTGAAACTAGGAAGCACGGTTGAAAAATACGGAGTTATCCGTTTAACATGGAGATGAACAGGAATTTCTTTGCTCAGAAGGCCATTTGTTTTTGGAATTCTTTTCCACAGAACACAATGGAGGCTGGGTCACTGAATGAGTCAGATTTTTGATTGACAGTGCGAATTACGGGGGGACAGACAGGAAAGTGGAGCTAAAGCCACAATCAGATCAGCCATGATCTTTCCGAAGGATGGAGTGGGCCAAATGGCCTCCTCCCGCTTATATCTCTAATGATTTATATGATCGTTTTACTCTTGCGAGAGCTTGCTGTGTGCAAATTGGCTACTACATTTCCTATATTATGACAGTGAACCGTTTTTGATTGGTTGTGGAGCACATTGGGATGCCCTGAGGTCAGGAGAGGTATGATATGAAGACAAATCCTCCTCTTAGAGTAGCTGAGATTGGTTATACTTTTGACCAGATCACAGTGACTAGCACAATAAAACCCAAAAACAGAAAGAAGAAAGAGACAGCTTGGAATAAAAGAAAAGATGTATTTTAAAATTGATTTGTAGGAATAAAGATGAACCTGATCTATATTTCTGCATGAGCCTCAGATTGTTCTGCAACTATCAATAACTTTAAGGAATGAGGGTTTGATTTATCAGGATCAGCGACTTTTACGCAATGATTTATGTGAAAAACTGCTTGTCGTGACGTGGAAAACTGATTGGATTGAAAATATCCACAATTGGAGGTTTTCACTCAGCCACAAGTAGGACTGATGAGTGATTTGCTCTTTCTATTCGCTCCCTCCCTCCTGGTGTCGAGGACGACTGCTTGGGAACACTTTTAAAAGGTTACACAGCTTGAACAAGCTATTGAAAAGCCCTGAGTGGCTTTGTTTCTGTCATCGCAAGATGGATTATTGCTCAGAATTAGGCACTAAAGTGCTTCAAAGGAATTACACTGGACAGTCGCTGTTTTGTAGAATAATGACTGAGGGAAAAGGCAAGACAATGGCTCAAGTTGCAACTTGATTTCTCGAAAACTAATTGGTATCGACGCAGTCTGGGTACAAGTGGTGGCGATGACATTGAAAGGCTGATTTTCTTCCCCCTCTTTCGTCATGTGTTCAGGGCCTAGATGGGGCTCTTTGGTGATTGTCTATCACCCAGTGTAACTTGTCTGAGACTGTAGTTTGTTAATGCCCTTTATTTGTAGTGACGATTTACATACCAAGAAATCTGCACAAGGTTGGAACATCTGCTCCCTCCACATCTCTGTTACTCAACTGGGGCTTGATATGGTCGATTTAGGAAGGATGTTTCCCATGGTTGAGGAGTCTAGATGTGGAGTACACACAGTAAGAAGTCTCACACCACCAGGTTAAAGTCCAACAGATTTATTTGGTATTAAAGGCCACTAGCTTTTAGGGTTTTCCCCTTCATCAGGTGAGTGGGAGTTCTGATCACAAACAGAACGTATAAAGGTACACACAGTTTACAGAATACTGATTAGAATGCGAGTTTTACAGTTAATCAAGTCTTAAAGATGTAGACAGTGTGAGTGGAGATAGCATTAAGCGCAGATTAAATGTGTATTATCTCCAGACAGGACAGTAAGTGAGATATTGCAAGCCCAGGCAAGTCATGGGGTTACAAATAGTGTGACATGAACCCAAGATCCTGGTTAAGGCTGTCCTCGTGTGCAGAACTTGGCTATCAGTTTCTGCTCAGCGACTGCGCTGTCGTATGTCGTGAAGGCCGCCTTGGAGAACGCTTACCCGCAGGTCAGAGGCTGAATGCCCGTGACCGCTGAAGTGTTCGCCAACAGGAAGAGAACAGTTTTCCTTGGTGATTGTCGAGCGGTGTTCGTTCATTCGTTGTCGTAGCGTCTGCATGGTCTCCCCAATGTACCATGCTTTGGGACATCCTTTCCTGCGGTGTATTAGGTAGACAACGTTGTCTCCCTAATATGCTGTTGCTCACATTGTCTGCACCTTTAAGACTTGATTAGCTGTAAAGACTCGCATTCTAAGCAGTATTCTGTCAACTGTGTGTGCCTTTAGATGCTGTGTTTGTGATCAGAACTCCCACTCACCTGATGAAAGGGCAAACCCTGAAAGCTATTGGAGTTTACTACCAAATAAACCTGTTAGACTTTAACCTGGTGTTGTGAGACTTATTACTGAGGAGTATAGAACAGATGTTCCTCACTGGTGTGTCATGAAGACCCCACAAGTGTGCCGCAAAATAAGATTTTAAAATGATTAAACACTAATGTAAATAAACTAAAGCTAGTCTTCATTTCCAGCTCTGCAGTTGACCTGTCCAAGTGCTGATGAACCTCGGTCCTCCCACGCGTGCGCCAGACGGGAATGGGCTCCATGTCTGATCTTCAGAATTTTTACATTAGTCGGGGGCATGCACATGGGCTAACCGATGTAAAAACAAATCAAAACTGTGCATGTGTGGCCCTTGCCTGGTTGACACATGCATAGGAGATCCCTGGGTCTTCGGGAATTGCTGACCACCAAATTGAAGACACAGGCTGCGTGCGCCTGCGCAGAAACATTACAAGGGAGCAGAAGCGAGGAAGATTGGGAGAGGCTAAAAACAAAGGAGAGAAGATAGGGAGAAGTCAAAAAAAGTTTCCAGTAAGGGACAATGGAGGTAAGAAACAGGAACCAATACACTTAAGAAAAGGAGAAACGGGCCCCAGGTGCAAGCTGTTGACTCGCCCTCAAGGAAGAAGCTGGAGATATGAGGCATTCGGAAAGCTCTGCATCAAATCTCTGCTCCTTTTTCCTGGGCTTTGCGGCTCATGCAGAAGCATATTGCGCTGAGGCAAATCAGGCCTTCAATTTGCCAGAGTCACTAGTACCTTGCTTGATTGCAATATCTAGATGATCGATAATATAAGTTGGGAGTAATTTTTTCCAAATTCTGTATGTCTTCCTTTATATTCGACAGACCTTTAACTGCTTTCTCCGGAGGAAAAAAACACATGTCCCACTGCAAGCCCAGTTTGTTTAGCCATGATGAAATGCTCTATAATGGGCACAGAGTCCATGCATTACCTCTTGCTGTTAGCTTTTCAAATCTAAATACACAGCTCTTGATCATCCCTCACAAACCTGACGAAGTAAAGGACTTTAATCTTTCAAGTAGGACTGCGGTGTTTCCTTTTGTTCTGTTGACTTAGGTGAGTGCTGTTGGTTCTGGAGGATGGAGTACTTTTAGCACTCAGCATTGGCATCAAGTGGTTCCTTTCAGATGCTGATTGATGGTTTAAATGAGGTACAAAGCTCTCTCTGCACCATCATAATAATGTGCCTTTACTGCAACCTCAGAAGAGTGCTCCCTACCGCATTAATGTGACATGCTCAATTGCCACACCTGCAATCCTTGTGGTCGCTCTCTCAGTGGAATGACTCATTTAGACTTCACTTAGTGTAAATTATAAGCAGTTTTGGGCTGTGGACTGAGGCACAAAAGAAACTGGGCTTTGAGTCTCCCTAGTGCCTTAGAATTCTCACATTTGCTGGAGAGAGCAGACTTTCCTCCCCATCAGGCTGCCCTGTGTTCAGGCTCAGATAGTTCCAAGAATTCAGAGGATAATGATGCAATTGCACTGTGGCCTCCTCCCCAGCCTCAGTGCCCTGGATTAACTCAAAACAGTCCTTAAATTGTTTAGAAGTGATGCTGACTCTCCACCCATTGCATTGTACTCTACTCGACATGTTGTATATTTGTGAGACTGAGTTACACGCATGCTGATTCTTTTACTGAAGTTGTGGTGTTTGTTAAGCTACATATTTCATACTCGCGCTGCATTCGACTCCTGCTGAACTGGTTCTCAACTCAGTCCTGGCAGACATTGCAACACGGCTTCAGAGTATTCCTGCTTTTTGAACTAGAACTTCCTTGCACGGAAACCAAAAACGCCTGAAAAGACAAATTGTCAAGGTGCCCAAATTAAAAATACCGTGGGACTAGGTCAGGTAACCGTATTCACTATCTCTGTTATTGACAGAGGGAAGTGATAGCAAGGCTGCTGAGAAGCCCATTCTGTGAACACAAATCAAACTGTGCTGCCAAGATTTATTGAATTTGCTGATGGAGAGATTCTCTATAAGCTAATATTAGTCCCAATTGCTGAGCTCTCCATCAGAATGGTTTAACTTAATACTCATGGGATTGCAGTTAAGGGAATACTGTCTGATGTGAATGTGTGTCTGGTTTCTGTAAACTGGCAGATGAAGAGCTTGTATTGATGGCTGCTTTTTAAGCATTGAAAGAAAGCTGATGGCTATTTGGGTGCAAGCTTCCTGCCAACTGTTCGGATAGCGTTTGGTGACCCACTCTTGCCTCGGTCGCCTTTGCAAGGAGAGGTTGACAGCTGTGGCACGCAGTTTGAGAACAGCTGGCATGAACCTGATATGTACAACTCTGTCATTGTTGTTAAGTTAATCCTTTACGTCTTTGTTCTTATTTTCTTACATTTAGCAGTGAGAGGGCAGCGCCTGGTCAGATTGGAAATGGGTCCTAGTCTGCAGCCCTTGTGATAGCACTCAATGGAGGAGAACCAAACCCACTGCTCCCACTAAAAAAAAGAGCCCTGACCGAGGGTCACCCAGACTCAAAATGTTGGCTCTATTCTCTCTCCACAGATGCCGTCAGACCTGCTGAGATTTTCCAGCATTTTGTGTTTTTGATCCAGCTGTACTGCTCACTTCCTTCAATGTAACCTTCAACAGTGTGGTAGTGTGACGGCATTCCCACAATTTAAGTATGAACGTTTGGAGTGGGATTCTCTGGTCTCTCCCGCCATGCGTTTCTTGCACCAGGAGGCGGCACTCCCACCTCCTACTGGCCAGTGGCGGGATCTTCTGACCCCCGTACTCTTTCCCACTGACTCCACCCCCCCACCGCTGGGAAAAGCCACAAGGAGGTGCGTGATTGGTAGGACCAGAAGTTCCCGCTGATGTGAAGAGCCAGGACAGCTCTGGCCTCGATGTCTGAAACAGGGGAAGGAAGAGGGCATAGTGCAATTCCTGTTGGTTAGTGTGCTGTAAGGCTTTGATGTGGGTTGTGACTCAGTTGGTATCACTCTGAGTCAGAGGTTCTGGTACAAGCCCCAGTTCAAATCTTGAGCAGAAAATCTAGTTTGGCATGTCACTGCAGTACTTATGGAGTTCAGATCAGATGTTAAACTGACCCCCCCTATTTGCCCTTTCAGGTTGATGTAAATCAGGGCTATCTAACATGTGATCTGTGGACTGAATTACCTCCCCTTGGGCCGTTCTATGTGGCCCTCTGAGCCACTCTTCAAAGGTTGAAGCGCCTGCAAGGGGCTACTCCTCCAAACACAGGCCTTACCCCTCCTGTGTTTGCTACTCATCAGCTTATTAGTGGGGAAGAGTGAGCTTGTGTGTGAGGGAGTGTGGCTCACTCCCGGTCTCAGAATTTTCACTCCCCCTCACCCTCACACATCAACAGATATTCACACCCACTCACACAGTGGGTGAGGGTGACTGAGTGAACACATTCAAGCTGGGAGGCATACACACTGAGATCCTCTCACACTCTAATAGTCACCTTCATCCATTATTCTTTTTGTTAATTATCACTTTATTACTTTTGACATTGCTTTACTTTTGCTCAGCAAGTTGTTTCTTATTCATGCATCTTTCTGAAATTTACTCGCCGACTCCTTGAGTGAGACAAAACTGGAAATGTGGTTCTTCATGAAAAATGATGGGGTGGATCCCATGGAACTATTTTCAATGAATCCTTACAGTGCAGAAGGAGGCCATTCAGTCCATTGAGTCTGCACTGATTCTTTGATAGAGCATCTAGCCCAAGTTTACTTCCTCCCTAACCCCTGCATTTAACTCACTAATCTCCCTTACCTGCAAATCTTGGGGCACGAAGGGGCCAATCCACCCAACCTGCACATCTTTGGACTGTGGGAGAAACCGGAGCGCCTGGAGGAAACCTACTCTGACACGGGGAGAATGTGCAGACTCCACATAGACACGTACCCATGCCAGAATTGAACCTGGTGCTGTGAGACAGCAGTGTTAACCACTGTGCCCACCGTGCTGCCCACGAAGAGGAGAGGCATTCTCCCCATGTCCTGGCCAATATTTACCCTTCAATTATCATAATTGATACAAATAAATTGTCATTCACATGTTACTATTTGTGAAACCTACCTGTGCACAAAATGACTGCATAATTTCCTGCATCAAAACAGTGATTATTCTACAAGAGACTTTGGGATGTCTTGAGGTTATGCATGATTCCAAATAAATGCAAGTCTTGCACTCTTCCTTACTTTAGAACATCATTGCAAATTTTAAGAGGGGTTCAAAATCTCAAGTGCAGTGAGTAAGAATTTATTGCTTTCCAAAGGAGTCGTCCAATCCAGAAAGTATCTAGTGCATGGACCTTTACTGAATTGGATCTGGTGCACCTTGGAAGTGTTGCCAATGCACTAAACTGAGCTATTGGTAGCTAACTTGAGCAGTGAGTACTAATCGCATCTCCAGCAGAGTCTGAAAGTTAGAAAGGGTCAGAATCTAATAGTGTGACAGAGCTGAATTATAACTGACAATTGATTGCTGTGGGACCTGGGTCAGTGGTTTGCCTTTCTCAGAGCAATTCCTTTATTACGCCAGCCCTTTAACTCCTCTCTGCTGGGCTATCCAGCTGTCCAAGAGAGGCCTAGTTATTGGATGATGGAAAGGGAGGGGGCATTGCAGCCAAGCCACAGTTTGATACAACAGTGTCCTCATTCATTATACACGTGAGACATGTTTCCAGCAAGGGCACTCGGTAGTTACTAGCAATAGGAACTGACTGACTTTGTTAGACCAGAGAGGCTGAGGCCCACGTTAATTGAATGGATGGCACATTTTCAGACCTGGGAGTGTTATGGTCTTTATGTCATGAATATTATACCACGTAGTATGTATCCATTGAACCAGGGTTTCGGATTAGAGTACAAAGTAAATGCTATATCTGCAAAATAGAATGATTTTGCAATATTTTACAGCACCACTTAGAAACCAGAGGATTTGTTGTGTTTGAGGTGGCAGCAGCGGAGACTGGACAGAGCCTGAAAGTCAGCCAAGTGATTTCTGTCATAACTTTGGCTCAGCAAGCAACCAGACGGCTGGCTGTCACATTTAGTTGATGATTTATTGCCAGTGAGCCTTTCAAATAAGTTCATGTGTGTGTACAAATGAAAGAACTGCCGTGATTGGAGAAAACAAAATGATTCCTTTTGGTGAGGGACTTAAAAAAAACGTTTTTTGCTGCAGAACTAAATATTTTGTTTTACTTTCCCTATAGTCCAGATGTGAGGTGGAAGGCGGTAGGCCAATGATGATCATTACTTTATACAGTCACTTTCCTTCAGGAATAGACAGGAGCCTAATTCAATTGCACACAGATAGGCGGTAACAGTTCTTCTCTGACTGGCTTCATGAGCTCAGGATTCTGCACCGTGGGCTATTCTAATTTCACAGCATGGGGTGAGCTGCTTGGCATACATGTGCCAGTCTGAAAGGTTATAATCTGTGGAGATGAGAAACTCAGAGCAAAAATGTTTTGAACCTTAATTTATTTCCACAGCTATGCAGTTTCTTTTCTTTTTCATCCCTGCTTTCTATTCAAATGATCTTCCAGAAGCATAGTAAAGGACATGCTCCTGTCCACATCAACAGTAACGAAGTGGCAATGGTCGAGAGCTTTAGGTTTCTAGGTGTCTAGATCACCAACCAACAACCTGTCCTTGTCCCTCCACGCTGATGCTATAGTTAAGAAAGCCCAGCAATGCCTCTGATTTCTCAAGAGGCTAAGGAAATTCAGCATGCCCGGCACGACTCTCTCCAATTTTTACAGATGCACCATAGAAAGCGTTCTTTCCGGATTTATCACAGCTTGGTATAGCGTCTGCTCTGACCAAGACTGCAAGAAACTACAAAGAGTTGTGAATGTAGCCCAGTCCATCAAACAAATCAGCCTCCCATCCACTGACTCTGTCTACACTTCCCACTGCCTCGGAAAAGCAGCCAGCATAATCAAGGACCCCAAGCAACCTGGACATTCTCTCTTCCACCTTCTTCCATCAGGAAAAAGATACCAAAAGTCTAAGATCACGTACCAACCGATTCAAGAACAGCTTCTCCCCTACTGCCATTTGACTTTTGAATGGACCTGCTACACATTAAGTTGATCTTTCTCTACATCCTAGCTATGACTGTAATGCTATATTCTACACCATCTCCTTTCCTTCTCCCTTATATACTCTATTATGGTATGCTTTGTCTATATAATGCACAAGAAGCAATACTTTTAACTATCTAAAATACATGGGACAATAATAAGTCAAATTCAAATCAAAGAATGATCTCCATGTTCCCATCTCTGAGGGTGTACAGTGCTCCGTATTTTAACCCAAGAGTCAACAGCCTTCCAGTTTTTCTGTATGCTGGTCATTTGATCTCTGTAGAACTCCCTTGTTTCACTCACTCGGACTAAGATTCACTTTGGTTGAAGGCATAAATTTTTTTCATATGTGAGACTGTGATCTATTCAAATTGTGTTTCACTTTTATTTGCTTCCTGTCATGATAGACTCTGAAAAATAGAGAATCTCCTCCACTTGTTTCCCTGTCCCAGTATGTTCTCTGCAATAAGTCTTCGGAGGCAGAAGTCCCTTCATCAAAATCCCTTTATTCACAAACTCTAACGACAGAGTGTTAGTAGTCTATCTCTGGGGGTGTCAGAGGAACTGACATTCCCTGTTAAGTACAAGGCAAAGACTTCCTGATTGGCTCATCAATTGGATCCTTAATCAGGGACATCTGTTTATGTCCAACCTAATAAATGAAATCAAAGTAACTTAAGGACAACTCAAATGGGGCAGCTCCCTAAAAGGAGGGAAACTGCCAAAACAAAAGATAAAATGAAACTTAAGACATCAAATTAAAATGTGATTAAGGAGCCAATAATACACCCCATTCCCTCCGGTGTCTAGTGGGCACAGAGGGCATCAATCATGCCCTTGGACACCTATCTAGGGAGCGAATATAGCTGTTGTAGAGGGGCAGACAGTCGGGTTGGGTGACCCCCTCAGTCGCTTGCTGCCTGGACCTGTAAATTCTTAACCAGGGAGTTCATACTCCAATAGGCCAACTTCAATGACCTGATTGAAGTCATTACATTTTCCTTGTACTCGGTCTCTATCCACCCACGCTTCCTCCTCTCCAGTTACACTTGCACAGTGCTGTCTTTTCCTATCTCACATCATCATCAGGTATCATGCACCATGTAAGCAGGACAGGTTTGCATTCACTCTGCAAACAGCTGTAAAAATTACTGATTAATTGTCACAGTTTGCTTGTGTCTTCCCCATTCGAACTTCATGCCCAGGATTTTTACTTCAGATTTCCAGCAGCTTTCTTCTTACATTTTGTTTTGACCTTCTAACAAGATAACTGAATTGTAAATCTCACTCCTGACATTTCTAGGATGTCGAGAATTCCATTACAAGGAGTTATTCACAAGCAGTTTGCTTTAACTAACGCTCTGAAAGGCCGGTTGCTATTACTGCAGTCTTTATCTTGTATTTTTTTGCAGTCTGTTCTGGTTTCTTTCCATCTAGCACAGCAATGCCTCCATGTCAACCCTCTTGTTTGCCAAGATGGTCAAGGCTGTGACTGCTGACGTAGCTACAGGGAGCAGCCAGTTACTGCTTTCAATTAACCCTGTCAAATGATCTCAGGGGTAAATATCTTACCCCCTGGCTAACTTGACTGTTCAGCAGCCAAGCTGAGACCTGCTAGAAATGCTGGGAGGCAGTCAAGCACTCATACTAACAGATCATAATAAGTGATGGTGAGGGACGCGTAAGTAAAAACAGTCGCAGGGAAACTGGGTCTATTCTCGATTGGATTTTCCACATTAAAATTCCCTCTAAATGAGGATTGCATTTTAAACTTAATGCGCATAAAGAAACTTCATTAAATCTGGGAATTGCGACAGCCTGTGTTTTGTTTGACCGTTTCTTATTCCACTTTGTACCATAAAAATCCTACAGTGCAGAAGGAGGCCATTCGGGCCATCGAGCTTGCATCGACGAATCCCACCCAGGCCCTACCCGTAACCCATTGCCAATCCCCCTGACACCAAGGGGCAATTTAGCATGGCCAATCAATCTAACCCACTCATCTTTGGACTGTGGGAGGAAAACGGAGCACCTGGAGGAAACCTATGCAGACATGGGGAGAACATGCAAATGCCACATAGACAATGACAGTGGCTGGAATAGAACTTGGGTCTCTGGTACTGAGAGGCAGCAGTGCTGACCACTGTGCCACCATGCCACCCTTATGCATTATATTTTGGGGAGGGCTGTTCTTGTGGACTACATTAAAAAAATAAATGAATGAATTTACATTTATACATAGCCTTGATAAAACAATAATCATTGATGCATCAAAGTGCTTTACAGATAGTGAAATACGCTTGAACTGGCATTACTGTTAGATTGTGAGAAAATGTGGGAACAAGGTCCCACAAGGAGCAATGTGATAATGCCGGATAAAAGAGTTGACAGTTTCATTAGGTTGATTGAGGGATCATTGGTGGCCAGAACACTGAGGAAACATGGGAAATAGGAGCAGGAGTAGGCCATTCAGCCCTTCAAGCTTGCTCTGCCATTTATCATGATCGTGGCTGATAACCCAATGGCCTCATTCTGCCTTCTCCCCCCACATCCTTTGACCCCCTTCGCCCCAAGAACTATATCTAACTCCTTCTTCGAAACACACAATGTTTTGGCCTCAACTGCTTTCTGTGATAGCGAATCCCACAGGCGGAACACTCCCTGGGTGAAGAAATTTCTCCTCATCTCGGTCCTAAAATCTTTAGCCCGTTTCCTCTCTTGTTCTTCAGTGAATGGTGGGTCTTCATCCCCATTCTCCCAAAGGGGAAGTTGGGACCTCAACTTATGTCGCATTGGTGAGACAGCATCATGGGTATTGCAATGCTCCCGTCAGTGCAACACTGAACTGTCAGCCTCGATGAGTCAAGATTTTGGAATGGAATCTGAACTCAGGGGTAAGGATGGAAGCTACTAAGACGTGTGCCAGTCACCCATTTTGGTTTGAAGTCTTTAGTAGCTATTATTAACAAAAATATAAATAATATTGTGGAAGTTTGTTGCAGTTTATTACGACATGAATAACTCAACCAGACCTTTGGACTGAAGTGAAGTTGCGTGGTAATTATCAGCAGGTCATCTGGTTTTATGAGTAGATTTGAGTATTTGTTCTCCCTCAGAAACCCTCTCATTAAACTGCATCATCCACCAGGATGTATTTATAAATCCCCTGAGTGTTGAGGGAGAACCGTTAGCCCACAGTTGGCTTTCTCCCTTTAATGCTGCATCATGACCTTTTTTTGGTTAAGCTGTTTAATATGAAGAACATTAGTTTTAATATTTCCCCTCATTTCTTCCCTCTCCCCTGTCAGTAGCTGGATGTGACATTGGCATTCCTGGGCGTTAGGAGAGTGGGAAAGAAATGTAACTTATCTTCCAGGTCAGTGTAACTAGGCACACATGCTGTAGTGGCAAAACAAAGGTTAGAAATAACCATGTAGATCCTTTTGGCACCAAGTGGATTTATTGCTATGAGTGAAGTGTTTTTGCAGCCAGTTTGCTTTTTAGCAAGTGATTGGTGTGATGTTATGCTGACATTATAGTGTTGAATATTGTATATTGTCTCTATTAACTGTAATACTTATCACACTACTTGTCTTGCTAACAAGCAATGTTTGGCAGCATGGCACATGCCCATTGGTTCATTGATTAGCAAACAAACTTTGTGTTATTATCTGCTTTCCTTCTGTAGATGTTGAAGGTTTCAATGAAAGTAGTAAGTCAGTGCCTTTACCCCACTTTTTAAGTTTGTTTCTTTTTAGTGTTACAAGTTGGCTTTCCTTAACACTGCAATGAAGATACTGTGAAAATCCTCTGGTAGTCATACTTTGGCACCTGCTCGGTTACACTGAGAGAGAATTTAACATGGCCAATGTGCCTAATCAGCACGTCTTTTGGACTTGTGGGAGGAAAGCAAAGCAAATCCGCGCAGACACAGGGAGAACGTGCAAACTCCACATGGACGGTGACCCATGCTGGGAATCGAACCCAGGTCCCTGGTGCTGAGAGAGTAATTGGTTAGATGCAGGGAGGAAAGGGCAAAAAGGAGTGAAAGAGTGATTAGATGAAATGAGAGGCAAAAGGTGGTGGTAATGGAACAAGTGAAAAAACAAGATTTGGGGCGTGAGGAAGTGTAAATGAGAATAGCAGAATCATTACCAACTAATCTGAAAAATAACAGGAGTGATAGTTATGAAACAAAATGATTGCACTCAATGAAATGTGTAAAGTGTTACCCAAAAGAGAACGTGCTTTGAGCACCAGTCTAGTTTCATTAGAACAAGTGTAGGAGTAGACCACAGGTTTGAAATGACAAATAATTGGCAGCTCAGGGTCATGCTTGTCGGCTGAAGAAGAAAAGTTTCATGTTCGAATTGCATTGTCTTGCAGGCTCACCTCTGATATATAATTAGGTTAAATTGACATTTGATAGCCTTTTGAGTAACAATATGTTCTGGTAATTTCCAGAAAAAAATGCTTATTGCTCTGATGCAAAATGAATTTTTTTATTATTCATTCATGGAATATGGGAGCCACTGGCTGGCCAGCATTTATTGCCCTTACCTAGGCCATGTCAGAGGATGTTGAATATCAGCCACATTGCATGTAGGCCAGACCAGTAAAGGATGGCAGATTTCCTTCCCGAAAGGCCATTAGTAAACCAGATGGGTTTTTCTGTCAATTGACAATATGTATGGAGTTTGCACGTTCTCCTTGTGTCTGTATGTGTTCTCTCTGGGCGCTCCAGTTTCTTCCCACATTTCAAATATGTGCAGGTTAGGTGGATTGTCCATGCTAAATTGCCCCTTAATGTGAAGGGGATTATCAGGGTAAATATATAGGGTCACGGGGATAGCTCCTGGGTGGGATTGTTGGTGCAAACTCAATGGGCTGAATGGCCTCCTTCTGCGCAGTAGGGATTTTATGATTCAGTGATGAATGCAAATCTGTTCCGCCTGACACTCCTGTTTGATGATGCCCGGTGGAGCTCTTGGGGACATTTTACTCTGATTAAAGACCTTATTCAGTGATGTCATATCAATGCAAGTTGTTGTTGATGGTAAAAAATCTCAAGCTACTGTCACAGCACCCCACTGGTTGAGAGCATAACAAGAAGTTGACACTTACAAGGAACAAAGCAACTGCATAGCTAGAGATTGTAACTATGGCAATGCTCCATAACAGTTCCTATCTAGATTGGCCAGTGCCAAACGCAGCTAAAGCTGGATACCATTTTGTGTTGTGTGGGATGGGTGGTTGCATCTTTGGATACGAGGTAATATCATAACCTATGCAGTGATCTAATCACTTTTGGGGAGACAAGGGCGACAGGTTGGAGAGAGAGTATGGGGAAGAAAATGTTTTTGCATTCCCATCAGTTTACAGTTGCTACAGCTGAGGAGAGGAACGGATTCAGGCCCCTACCAGTGGTTCACTGGCGTAAGCAGACTGAGGGTCAAAATGGCCGATGTGAATCCGTCCAGTACCTGACAGTAGTCAGGCCGGTATGAAACCAGATATCTGGCCAGACTAACCCGAAAATAAAATGAATCTTGAAGCCAGAAGGCAATGTTATGCAAGGATCAGCAACTGAGAGACATTTCTGAGGATGGAAAAGAGCATAATCGTGTTTTATGATAGTGATAGCAAAAAATTTATTAAATGCCTACACCGTCGCTTCATAACAAATCAGATGCTAATGTGCTTCATATTGTGTTTTGCTAAACATTCTTGTGTTTGCCAAATATTTTTTTTTCTCCTCTGTTTTTTGACAAAATCTGGATGGAACTTGTCTTCCCTTTCAAGGGTTAGTTGGCAAATCTAAATGCTAAAATAACCAAGCGTGTGAGGGAGGCCTGCCAACCAGTGATCCTTTCTGCATTGTTAGTTTAGTTCTGAATCCATTGACTGACTTTGTTTATAAGATTTCATCGACATAAAAGTTAAATTGATTTGGGCTTTAAGGCTCACTGAAAATGCATTCCACATGTTGTTGAATGTGAGACAGATATTTTCCAGATCCCTTTTATAACTGGAGCCATGATTTTTGTTTTTCTGTGGCGGCTAACATGTAGTTTTAAGATTTACGGTGACCACTGATTCATTATGAGCTTTAAAAGCTGGAGGTTTTTTTTTCTTTTTGTTTGTGGAGGATTAGCCCATTGGGTACGGTGGGGAGTAATGAGCTGCTTCTGTAATTCATCTGGCACAGTGAGGATTTATTATTTATAAACTGGTTGCCTTGGTTAGGACCCTGATGTAAGATCGCATGCAATGATGAGTTTACAATTCAGTCCCACAGTGAGGTGAAACCTTGACTATAGTTGGAGCATGAAGGGAGCGAATGTGGTGATGCCCCAAGCTGTGAGTGCAGGAAAAAAACACACCTCCCACAAGCTGATTACAGAGAGTATCAAGTGGGCCCTGAGAGTGGGTCTTTTCTGGTCAGGCATGTATATGTGGCTCAGGAACCTTCAGAAGGGCGACAGAGCGGTTAGCTGCCTCAGTGCACCAGGGACTGAGTTTCCAGTCTCGGATCAGTGTCTGTGCAGAGTCTTGCACATTCTTCCCATAATCTGCATGGATTTCCTCCAGGTGCTTGCTTTCCCCCCCTCATTCTGAAAGATGTGCTGGTTAGGTGCATTGGCCATGCCAAATTCTCCCTCAGTGTACCCAAATAGGCACCAGATTGTGACGACTAGGGGGTTTTCACAGTAACTTCATTGCAGTGTAAGTGTAATAAATCTTCAGAGGCAGAAGTCCCTTCTCCAAAATGTCTTTATTTACAATTCCAACAGCAGTACACAGAGTGCTATCGGGATAGCAATATACTTCAGGAGTGCCAGAGGAACTGACACTCCCGGTTAAATGCAAGGAATGGACATCCTGATTGGCACATCCATAATCAGGGAGTTTGTATTCCAATAGGCCAACCTGAATGGCCTGATTGAAGTCACTGCAATAAGTCTTCTTGTGACACTAAGAAATAAACTTCAAGGTGCGAATTTTCTCATTCCCAAAGGGTGGACCATGGAAAGATTCGTTAACCTCGGGTGCAATTTTCAAGTTTCAGGGCAAGTGTGGCTATAAAATTCCACCCTAAAACTTGGAGAAGAAAGGGAGCAAAAGAAAGATTGTTTTTTTGTTCAGGTTCATGCACAAAGGATCATGTGATGGAGCTTTCTAACTCTGGGTGTGCAGCATGTTGGTGGTAACCTCCCCTTCCCTGCTAAAAGATAATCTCACATCATTTATCAGCAACACTTGTGGTGAAGTGTGTGACCTGGCTCATGTTGACCCTCCCTGCTGGGAGAGATTGTGTGGAGACCGTAGGCCTCTTTGGGAAATGTTTGGCAGTAAAACTGATCTTTGAAATACTGTGTCAGCAAAACTGGTCTTACTGTTTGGACACAACTGAATTTCACGGTTGCACGGTACTTTAGTTAGCCTTTGGTTTTGATTTAGTGTGGAACCACTTCAGATTTGCTTTTCCCAAGAATTTCATGTGAACTATATTTGAATGAACAGCAATGTTCTTATCGATAGAGAAGATCTTTAGTTCCTTGCTTTGAAATTGCACCATCAATCTTTCTGGCAGCCCCGAATGTCCATTCTGGCAAGTGTCATACAGCTGTGGCCCCATACCCTTCTTTAGAGAAAGTCATGTCCATCAATCTCAACAGCATTAAAGTACTACATGTATCACAGCCCAGGCTAACAAGCCAAAGTTTCAGTCATCTTTCACAGGGGCTTTGTGATGGCATCATTTTTGACTTGGCAGCCCACAGCACTTAAAACCAAATTACTGAGCGTTACTTAGATTTAACTTCCATTTAGAAACAAATTAAATGCATTAATGAATGTTTCGAATTGATCTCCTAGGGTTACTTTTTCTTTAAATAGTCCGGTCAATGAAATAATCAACCATAATCCAAATCAGCAGAATCCTCCTGTCTTATCAATTTGCTGTCCAAAGATGTGCGGGTTAGGTGGATTGGCCATGCTAAATTGTCCATTAGTGTCAGGGGACTAGCTGGGCTAAATGCATAGGGTTGTGGGGATAAGGCATGAATGAGATTGTGGTTGGTGCAGACTCAATGGGCCAAATGGCCTACTTCTGCGTTGTAGGATTCTGTGAATTGAGGGTGGAGGATAATTAAGGCAAGGATAGATTAATATTTGAATAGTGAAGGAATTAAGGTTTATGGTGAGCGGGCGGGTAAGTGGAGCTGAGCCCAAGAAAAGATCAGCCATGATCTTATTGAATGGCGGAGCAGGCTTGAGGGGCCAGATGGCCTACTCCTGCTCCGAGTTCTTGTGTTCTAATTCAATCCCCTCTCAAACTTGGCCAATCAGATCGTTATCCTGCACATCAGACCGCAAAGGGGAGATAAGAAAACAAGGGGAAGCTGATTAATTTTGAGTGCAAAAGTTGTAATCTGGGTGTGAAAGTTCATTCAAAGTAAATGGATTAAGACTAATTGATTTAAAAGTATTCCATTGCTGATTTGGTGACTGTACGACCTGGTGTGGCATTGATGAGAAATCTCATGTTTGATCCTTGGGGCAGGATTTTCCAGCCACGCTCTCCCCCAAGGCTGGAAAATCCCACCTGTGGTCACTGGACCTTTGCATGATCCTGTTCCGGCCTGTATGATTCCAGTGTTGGGCGGGACGGGAAAATTCCACCCCAGGTCTCTTGCAGCCTGTTGTAGAATCAAAGAGTGACAGAAATTCAGGAGTTGCCCAATGCTACGGTCCTTTGGAACTGCTGGAAAGGATTAAGTTTTCATAGAAGCCTTACAGTGCAGAGAGAGGCCTGCACCAACAACAATCCCACCCTATCCCTGACACCCCATATATTTATCCTGCCAATTCCCCTGGACACTAATGGACAATTTAGCATGGCCAATCCAACGAACCTGCGCATCTTTGGATTGTGGGACGAAACTGGAGTACCTGGAGAAAACCTATGCCGACATGGGAAGAACGTGCAGGCATTCACCCAAGGCTGGAATTGAACCTGGTCCCTGGTGCTATGACATAATAACCACTGTACCACCCCAGTGTTGGTTAGCATTAGTCATGGAGGGGAACACAGTCATGGTCCAATACTGCCATTTACCCATCAATCCATGTTGTTTTTAAATTAAGCCTGCACTGTACCTTTAAGTATTGTGTGAGGAGACTGTAGCCATTAAACCCCATATTCTATGACATAATAGATACTGGAGTGATGATTAAAGTCCGTGAAGAGAGTGGAGTTCATTACTTCATTCAGCAACCCTATTCCTGCAGCATTCTCGCCGTGAAAACTGTGCCGTCCCTTTAAGTCAGAGCATACCTGGTACGAGCCTTTGAAAATAAATGACATTCTTTAATTGTGAGATTATTTCTAATGTAAGCACCTAATCACCAGCCGACTGGATCGCATTATTCTATTAAACTATCTAGTAGTAATGATTGATGAAGTGCAATTTTGTTTCATTACTATACTCTTAACTAATTGGAAGATTAATCTTGCCCATGTCTGGAGATAATATAACTGCTATTTGTTCTGAACTTTTCTGACGCACACTGTATTGATGATTATTCATTTATTATAAATCATTAGATTCCTCTGGAAGTACTTCGGAAACCTGCCCCTAATAAGTAAATTAAGTGATTGCCCAGTGAGCCTGCTATCTCCATTCATCAAATTAATGATACAGGTCAGTGTGAGTACTTGGGATCAGCCGTAGGTATGCAAGGAATAGTCACAGGACTATTGATCGATGGTGCAGCTGCTGCGTTCAACCTAATGGTAAATGAGCTGAGGGGCCTGAGTGTTTAAATTGGTCATTCTTGTGTGGTTTGGCCCAAGGCATGCATTTTACAGTGAGTGCAAGGTCTGAAAGGAATTTCTGGAGTGAGGATCAGTGATTTATGGGGCAGCGATCGAAAGAGTGGCAGCACAGCGTACTTGTCTTCTCCCCTGTGCATTGTCACCATGTCGGTGGGGCCTTTTCCCAGGTGTTTCCCGTACTTGAAATGGGCCGGAGTTCAACAGAAAAGCAGGTAGAACTTGCATTTACATGGGGGAGGTAGTGGCAAAGTAATATTGTCACTAGATTAATAATCCGGAGACCCCGGGGAGGATCTGGGGCCCGGGATTCAAATCCGACCAAGGCAGAAATTGGTATTTGAATTGAATAAAACTCTGGAATTAAAAGTCCGACTGTAACCATGAAACCCCATTGTCATAAAATCCCATCTGGTTCGCTGATGCCCTTTAGGAAAGAAAATCTGCCATCCTTACCTGATCTGGTCCACATATGACTCCAGATCCACAACTGTGTGGTTGACTCTCAAATGCCCTCTGAAATGGAGGGCAGTTAGGGATGGGCGATAAATGCTGGCCATCCAGTGTCACCCACATCTCGTAAATGAATTTAAAAAACCTTTCATGACTTCAGGATGCGTCAAATCGCTTCACAGCCAATGAGGTATTTGTGGAAATCTAATCAGTATCAAACTCCCCATGTCCAGAGACATGCAGGTTAGGTGGACTGGCTGTGGTGAATTGCTCCTCAGTGTCCCAAGATATGTAGGTTACATGGATCAGCCATGGTAAATGTGCGGGGCTATGGAGATAGGGTGGAGGAGAGGGACTGGGTAAGATATTCTGTTAGTCAGTCCAGATGGGCTGAATGGCCTTTCTCTAGATAGCTTAATAGAATAATGTGATCCAGTTGGCTGGTGATTAGGTACTTACATTAGAAATAATCTCACAATTAAACAATGCACTGTAAGGATTCTATGTAGATTTTTTTGATCAGGCGTGGCTTGTACATTTTAATACAAAACGGACAACTGGCAGGGGACAACTTGTGAGCGCGATATCTGTGAGGTTGCTGTGTGGTTTACGGGAAGCATTGGTCACCATTTTAAAGTGGGAAATGTGGCAGCCAATTTGTGCTCAGCAACGTGTATCGCAACAGCAATGCAGTAATTAGCAGAAAAACTGTTTTAGTGATGAGGGACAAATATTTTCCAAGATAACACAGGTTTTCTGAAACAATCTAATGATTTAGAACAGAATGTCACCAGATTGGTTGGTGTGATGCCCATGAATTTTTTAAAAAAATACATGATGCTTTTTACAGAAACTGTGTAAAAATGACAAACAAATGTTCCAAAGCGCTTCACTGCCAATGAAATACTTTTGATGTGTGGTGACTGTTGGGAATGCGGCAGCTAATTTGCACGTTGCAAACCCCCACAAACCACAATGTGATGTTTTTTGTGGTGTTGATTGAGGGATAAATATTGGCAAAGGGAGCAGGCATAACTGCCCAGTTCTTAGAAACATCGAAAATTAGGACAGGAGTAGGCTATTCGGCCTTTCGAGCCTACTCCAACATATTTTTCTATAGCGCTTGGGCTGAATGGGATCAAAAGTTATGGGAGAAAGCAGGATTAGCCAATTGAGTTGGACAATCGGCCATGATCATAATGAATGGCAGAGCAGGCTCAGAGGGCCAAAATGACCTCCTCCTGCTCCTATTTTCTATGCTTCAACATAATTATGCCTTTTTCAGAACTAAATATAAATATATTTAAGAAGGAGATAGATAGAATTCTAAACTCTAATGGTGTCAAAACGTGTGGGAAGAGCACTGGTGTGTGGCATTGAGATAGAAGATAAGCCATAATTATGGTGAAGCATAGAAAATAGGAGCAGGAGGAGGTCATTTTGGCCCTCTGAGCCTGCTCTGCCATTCAGTGCTAATCACTGTGCCACCAGATTTAGCTTCACTCCCAGCACGCACACCCCTCTGCTAGCATGCCTCTTTTATTTTGAAGCATAAAATTGTGCTCCACAATTTAACATTTAATCTGACATTTAATCCTCATTCACACCACCTCCAAAATGAAAAGTGGATGTACTCAGGGAGCTGTTTTACTACCTCCCTGAGTACCATCAGGCGGCACCAGTACACCGTTCCATCAGGGATTTTAATTTAAACTTCAAACGTTGTTTCTTGTCCTTTACAGTCAAAGCTAAGAAACCATTTGTTCATTCTGAATGGGAGCATAGCATCGTGGAGATTGTGCACCACAATGTTTTAATTCCGTTCATGAGAGTGCCACCCAATGGTGAGATTTAAGTAGAGCAATGATCTGCAGTGGAGTTCAGGACTGAGGGCTTTTCGCCTTTGTTTCAGAGAGCAAGTTTTAACTCTCAGATCGGTAAAACCAAATGGATTTTCTCCTACTTCCGAGGCTAGCTCATTGGCCCAGTGAATCTTTTGTGCTCTCGTCCCCTAGCTTTGACAACCTTCTCTTCAAATTCCAGAAATGCTCTTCTTTCCTGAGCTGACCTGGTCGGCTTCTGGGCACTTCAGATGTTCAGCTCCTGTAATTGTGATTGATGAAATCTTTTTTCTTAAAATAAGCTAAGTATGTGTGCTCTCCTGATATTGTTGTTGCTGTGTAAAGTGCCACGATAGAATGCTTGATGGCATCGATTTGCTGAATCTTAACAAAGAAAGACAATTATCAGCTTAATTCGTAAGATTGAGAATGAAGGCAAGGTTACAGGCAGAAAAACTGTCCTTGCAAATTTTGTGGGAACAGGTTTCCATAGAAATAAAAAGGGAAATAATTTTGTTTGGGAACATTGCAAGGGAGAGAATGTATCTTGTGTGTCTTTGAACATTTAGAACCATCTGCATATCATGTTTTTACGTTCAACATTAGTCCTTGTTGCTAAACAGGCAAACGCAACAACCATTGTGCACACAGCGTGGCCTCAGAGACAGCTATGTGATGAATGATCCAGTTAACCTATTCTTAGTAATGTTGGCTTAGGGAAAAATGGAGGCCTGGGTACCGGGAAAATCCCTGGATTTTTTTTGTGAACAGTGGCCCAGTGGCAGATGACAGGTTGTTGATTTAGCCAAAGAATGACATTGGCAGCAGCACAACACTCCATTAATACTGGAGTGGAGTTGACCTCAAAGCCTTTGAACTCAAGAGGTTAACGTGCTACCAATTGGGCTGAAGCTAATGCTTTGAACTAAAGACCTATACACTGTGCTTGTTAATTACTCAATGAAAAATAATGTTAATGCATCCTTCCTGTCCCTGTATAAAACTTGTACACAGGGAATGGTGCCTATCTAAATAGGAAAATCAAATCAAGCAGTGATTGTTCGCAGAAGCAAGGGGTGGAGGGATAGGGTGGGGAACAACTTAATGTCTTCTCTGGGAAGTGTAATAAATGATTACAGCATTATATCAGGAAAAGAAGCCATGTGATCTTATACTGCATAAATTAGAAAACACAGAATACCAGGAACAGCGGACAGAGCAATGTGGTAAATGATGAAAGACTTTGGATGGTTGTAGAGTCACTCTAATTACCCCCGTCCTCCCGGATAGAAGCATAGGGTGGGATTTCCCATGCAAACAAAGGTGGCGCACCATTAGCCAGCGAGGGATCTTCTGAGGGAGATGATTGTTGAATGCACCCCTTCCTGCTGTGAAATCCTCAGTGGGGTACACCGTCAGCGGGTCCAGAAGTTCCTTCTAGTGTGACTGGCTGGAAAGTTCCGATGTGGATATGCCGGCGTTGAACTGGGGTAAACACAGTAAACAGTCTGACAACACCAGGTTTAAGTCCAACTGATTTATTTGATAGTACACTCACTAGCTTTCGGGTTAGTGTGAATGGAGAGTTTGGCCTCAGACAGAGCATATAAAGCACAGACAGTTTACAGATTACTGATTAGAATGCGAATCTTTACACCTAACCTGCTGTTCAAGTCTTAAAGTGGCCGACAATGTAATCTGTAAACTGTCTGTGCTTTATATGCTCTGTCTGAGGCCAGAACTCTCCATTCACCTGACGAAGGGACTAACCCGAAAGCTAGTGAGTTTACTATCAAATAAATCAGTTGGACTTAAACCTAGTGTTGTCAGACTTTTTACTGTGGAAAGTTCTGGCCATAGAAACACAGAGAATAGCTGCAGGAGTAGGGCAATCGGCCCCTCGAGCTAGTTCCGCCAAACAGCATGATCACGATTGATCCTCTATCTCAACATAATACTCTTGCGCTCTCCCCATACTCCTCCATACCTTTAGAGCCTAGAAATCTATGATTCTTGCTTAAATATATTAATTGACTTGGCCTCCACAGCCTTCTGTGCTCGAGAATTCCATAGGCTCACCACCCTCTGAGTGAAGAAGCTTCAGCTCATCTCAGACCTAAAGGCTTACCTTGTATCCTGAGACTGCGATCCCTGGTTCTCAGATCTCTGCGCTCCTCCAGTTTTGGTATCTTGCACACATCTGATTTTAATTTGAATCACCTCATCCCTTAAAGTGGTCTTTAAAACCAACTTCTTTGGTCAAGTTATTGGTCGCTTTTCTTCATAACACATTATGCTACATTATTGTCAAAATTTGCTTGCTGTTGGGATATTTTACTTTATTGAAGGTGCTTTTATTTACGTATAATGGTTGTTATTCCTTGAGTTGTGGGAAAGTAATCCATGTTTCCAGCTTGGACTGCGTCATGTTGACCACTACTCTCATAGAATCCTCCAGCACCCCCCACCCTTCACAATCCCACCCGAGAAGTGTGTGTCTGTGTATGTATGCATATGTACGACTGTGTGTGTGGTGTGATCCAGTGAAAGCAGCTCAGTGAACATGTTCTCCCCCCCTCCACCCTTGATTTAAGGATGATTTCTCAGGGAAAGGGAGGAATAGACCCCTGTACACCTGCATCCGTAAACATGTCCTGGAAAAGAGATGATTACAAAAAGAGAGGATTGACTTCCTCTTTGGCAGCCAGCCAGCAACGAATTGTACATTTTAATGACATAGTATGTATTACTAGCACTGTAAATCCGTCATGAAAAATCGGAATGGTTGTTGATGTGTTGATCCTGAGGCTGTTTATTTCGGTGTTCCAAATGGTATCTCTTGTATGTATTGTCAGTTGTTAATTAAGTGCAGCAGATTGATTGTTTGCACGTATTGGTAATAGCTTGTGTGCAGATTAGAGGCTTGAACCTTGTGTTGAACAGTATAACTTTTATATCCTCGTCACTCTAAATTAACACTGGCAGAAGTAAGCTTGTTAATTGTCAGTACAAAGTACTGAAGATTGCCTTACTTCGCCTAATTAATTACCTTGTCTAGAGTGGAATGTTAATTCAGATAAATGATTGAGCCACTTAATACTTTGAAAGCTTCCTTCAAGTAGTCTGTGAGCTTTCTGCCCTTAAGATACAAATTAATGATTCTTATCAGAGACTGTAGTGGCACTTCTAAAGCGCAGGGAAGACAGTAAAATTGAACAGGCAATCAGCTTTCAGTGTCATTCAAAACTGCACTTCTATTTCAATGTCATAAAAACGGGTTCCTCTAGTTCTAAAACCATATGATTCTAAACAAATTGATAATTAAAACATAGAAGCACACACAGTACAGTTTGCCTGATTGGTGAGTTTTTCATGAGTTACTTCCATCTTATAAAGTTTTTTTATATTAGTGTCACAAGTAGGCTTACATTAACACTGCAATGAAGTTACTGTGAAAATCCCCCAGTCGCCACACTCCGACACCTGTTTGGCTACACTGAGGGAGAATTTTGCATGGTTAATACACCTAATCAGCCCATCTTTCAGACTGTGGGAGGAACACGGAGGTAATTCACGCAGACATGGGGAGAATATGCAGACTCTGCACAGATAGTGACCCAAGCTGGGAATTGAACCAAGACCCTGGCCCTGTGAGACAGCAGTGCTAAGCAGTGCAAAGTCAACCTTCAAATAAACCTTCAATAATCCTCTGGACTTGTCATTCTGTTTTGAAAGTTAAAGGTGACAGACCACCATGCTGTAACCAGTAATTCTCTTTCATTTTGCCTTGCGTTTTCCTCCTTACCCTGATGTATCTACTTGCCTTGCCTTCTCCATGCACCTTTCAGACAGAATGGTTACCGAACAGGAGGCCATTCAGCCTGTCATGCCCGTGTCAACTCTCTGCAAGAGCAATGTACCCAACCCCAGTGCTGTTTCCCTGCAGTCTTGCAACTGTTTATCTTTCATGTCTAAAAGACCTGATTACATCTGCCTCCACCACTCTCTAAAGTAGAATATTCCAGTTCTAACTACTCACTACATGAAAAAGCTTTTCCTCATTTTGCTGTCAATTCTTCTGCCCCTCGTCCTAAATCAATGTCCTCACCCTTCCGCTGATAGGGGCTATTTCTCTCCATCTAGTCGATCCAGACTCCACATGATTCTTCTCTCAACCTTTTCCTCTGTAAGGGGAATAACCCCAGCTTCACCAGTCTGTCCACTGAACTGAAGATACTCAGCCCTGGGACCTGGAAGTCATGAAAGTCTTTTTTACACTTCTCAAATGTCTTCACGTTCTTCCTAAACAATGGTGCCTTGAAGTGGACAAAATGCTCCTGCTGAGGCTAAAGCAGAGTTTTACAAAGGCTCCCCCAAAACTTCCTTGTTTATGTCCTTCATGCCTCTATTTATAAAAGCCCATTCAGAGGTTTGCTGGCAAGTCAATGATGTGGCATTGTATCAAACTCCTTTTTCAAGTCCATGTACACTGTATCAACCAAATCGCTCGAGCTATTTTTGTTAACAAGCTAGTCCAACGTACTTTCCCTTTAACAATCCAGCGTTCGCTTTCTCTAATTAATCCACACTTGTCAAAGTGATAATTTTTTCCCGATTATTGCCTCTGAAACTTTCCCAGTATTGACGGTTAAATTCACTGGCCTGTACTGGGTTTGTTTGTTCGAAAAAAAACAAGAGTGGGACATCTGAAATTTGCCAGTCCCTGAGCACCAGCCCCCATATCTGAGGAGGACTGAAAAATTATGGTCTGTGCTTCTACAGTTTCCATCCTTACTTCCCTCAGTATCCTTGCATGCAACTTGTCTGGTCCTGCTGACTCCTCCATATTTAGGGCCCACATTTTAATGTTGTCTTCACTGTATGGGCTAGTGGGCCAGGAAAAACCAGTTGTCGGTAGGTCCAGTCTTAATCAGGAATGGGAATTGGTTACAGTTAAGATACATCCAATTTGCCAGCTACTAGGTGATAGAATTGTAGAATCCCTGCAGTGCAGTGGAAGGCCATTCAGCCCATAAAGCCTGCACCAACAACAATCCCACCTAGGCCCTATCCTTAACTCCACCTATTATCCTGCCTGTCACCTTGACACTAAGGGGCAATTTGGCATGGCCATTCAACTTAATGCATTTTGGAGTATGGGAGGAAATCGGAGCATCCGGAGAAAACTCATGCAGACGTAGGGAGAATGTGCAAACTCCACACAGACAGTGACCCATGGCCGGAATTGAACCTGGGCTCCTGGTGCTGTGAGGCAGCAATGCTAACCACGGTACCACCACATAAAAATATTTTTAAAAAGCTACCTAGTGGACACTTGCTGATTGGCTCTCCCTCACCGAGGGCTGCACCCACTCTCACGTTAATGCATCTTTAGTTTCTAGCCTAGTGAATCCAACGGACTTTCCACTTCTTCTGAGCAGTGAGTGAGCTTCTCTTCAGAGCAGGCAGCACGCTGTTATTATTCGTAATTTTGCCTAGTTGCAAGGATTGGACTTCACGCCAATGGACACAGCAGATGTCCACCCACCGTCTGCCAGGTTACATACGAGTTGAAAATCACCTGGCGTGCTGTATTACAGCTGGCCATTGAGACCAGTGTGTCGGGAATAGATGTATTCAGTTGAAGAGCGAGCACTGATACAGGTACAATGGGTGAATAGCCCCCTTTTGTGCAATAATTTCTGTCATTCTATGCAGCAGCAGTGCTCACTTAGTGGTGCTTGTTGATGCCTGCAATAAGAAACATGCTGAGCTAAGGATCTACTTACTGCACACCCATTACTTATTGATGAATCTAATCTTTACTTCCATTAAGTTATAGCAACAATCACACTGCTTCAAAGTAATTCATTTCATGCAAAGCACGTTTCTGAGAGATGTGATGAGCTTTGATGGAGTGCAAGGTTTTTTTTCTTGTCTGGAGGAGAATGGCTGGATGTAGTTGTGTACATGTGTCAAAGAGTAAATGGTATTGTGCAGCCTCCACAGTGGGGACCTGTGCAATACATCTCGGGATTTAATTTCCTCTGATGATACGCTGATTAATGCATTTGCATCAAAATCCTTTGTGCACTATTTAACGCAGTCACTGCAAGGGGAAATTAAATCTATGAATTTCCCAAACGAGCAGGCCATTTGTAAATCAGAGGTGATAGTCATGGATGAGATTAAACATGCATTTATAAACATAAATAGGACCAATAAAATTCTGCATGTTGTGGACTCCACTATATATCCTTTCTGCTAATCAGTGCATTTTTAGTTCAGAGGTGAATCGCGTGGACAGAATGATCTTGTTTGTTGCAGAACAATGGTCCCAACACACATCGTTTATTTCTTGGTATCCTTGGGCATAATTATCTATAATATTATTTATACCATCTTCAATTTGCACCCCAGCTTATGCCTATGAGCATTTGTAAGGGAATAGTTATGGAATCATAGAATCCTTACAGTACAGGAGGGCATTCGGCCCATCGAGTCTGTACTGAAATCAGTCCCACCCAGGCCCTATCCCTATAACCCCACATATTTACCCTGCAAATCCCCCTGACACTAAGAGGCAATTTAGCATGATCAATCCAACCAAACCCACACACCTTTGGACAGTGGAAGGAAGCCAGAAACCTGGAGGAAACTATGTAGATACGGGGAGAACGTACAAACTCCACACGCAGTCCCCCAGGCTGGAATTGAACCCAGATTCCTTACGCTGTGAGGCAGCAATGCTAACCACTGTGCCACCGTGCGTCCCCAAATAGTACATAGGATGAATAGTAATTCAGCCCTTTCTAGATGGGACTAATTGTTAAACCATTGGATGTTCCTGTCTGCAGGTACTGTTGCTCAGGTAACTGGGATATTGGACAGGTCTCGGCCAGTAGACTCTGATGTTAGGGTTCTGGGAGGTGACCCCACTGCACTATTCTTTAGAGGAGGAAACAATGGAGGATAGAAAGAAACCCTTTTGGCATATATTGTAGCTATTGAAAGTGTCACAGTAACTGCTGAAGCACCTCAATGACACATGAAAAAGAAATCACTTCAAAATTGAAAAGCACTCTTTTTACTTAGTTCATTCAATAAACTTCTTTGTGTAGTTCAGTTCCTAGCTAGCACTGATATTTGTTTATGTGCGTAGACAGATGAAAGTGCTAGACACACAAAATCAAAAGAGAATGAAGAGGGATTTAATTAAAACAGTCTACCAGGCAGTGATTCTGCCATCACTCCTCTATGACTGGGAGGCATGGACAACCTCCCGGTGTCACATTAAGCAACTAGATGATTTCCATCTTCACTGCTTAAAAACTACCTGTACGTAAGATGGCAGGGCAACGTTCCCAAGACCAATGTTCTTCAAGATGCCGCATACTTTGTATCAAGCAAGTGCTGGGTCAGCCATATAGTCACATGGAGGATTACCGTTAAACAAAGGCAGTATTCCACAGCCAGCTGAACGTGGAATCGTAGGACATCCCAAACAAACTAAGATATCAAGAGATTTTGAAAGCCAATCCCTGTGTCTGTAAGTTGGACCCCATTACGTGGGAAAAACAACCATGCACAGAGAAGCCTCTGTCATCAAACAATCTCAATATTTGAAGAGAACAGAGGCAAATTCCCTACATTTTAAATTTGTTTATTAGTTCACAAGTAGGCTTACATTAACACTGCAGCGCAGTTACTGTGAAAATCCTCTCGTCGCCACACTCCGGTGCCTGTTTGGGTACAGCGAGGGAGAATTTAACATGGTCAGCGCGCCTAACCAGCACAACTTTCGGACTGAGAGAGGAAATTGGAGCACACAGAGGCAACCCACACAGACACGGGGTGAATGTGCAAACTTCGCACAGACAGTGAGCCAAGCTAGGAATCGAACCTGGGTCCCTGACGCTGTGAGACAGCAGTGCTTGCCACTGTGCCACTCTACACACTAGCACCTTCATCCACCCTGCAACAGAGATGTTATATCTGCAAGTCAAGATTTGGCTTAACATCATGCATGAGATGACACCAGTTTAGGTGGTGAATAGTCGACCTCCGTGCTGCGAGTACTCATATGTGGAAGTGATGGCAGAATCCGTTATAAATAAAACACTCGCCTGAAAGTACAAAGTATTTCTGATACTTTGCTGCAACCATCAAATCTCCCACTGTAATTTTGCATGTTGAGTTAACTGGCTGAAACAAAGAGCTCCTTAGCTTCATGTTCCAATCAATATTGCCCAGCCTGCGCCCATAGATTTAACGATCGGGGAATCTGGTGTTGCATGCTGTAACAATATTGTGTGTTAAGGACTGAACAACGAGCTACAGTTTCAAGCTCTTTGAACAGATTTACGGGAACTATATAAATGGTACAGAGTACAGTACAGTTGTGCTTTACCACTTAAACAGAAAGCTTTTCAAACAGAAAAAAAACCTTCCTCCTATATATAATATCCAGGCAGGTGAAAGTTGAAGAAATTTTGAAGAGAATATTTTTTCTCTCAATCTTTTGAGGCATTGGGAATGCCATGATGTGTCTGGAGTGACTTATGAGTTATAAATGTGTGGGGATAGGGAGGGGAGTGGGCCTGGGTAAGATGCTCTTTTGGGGAGTTGGTGCAGACTTAATGGGCCAAAAGGCCTCCTTCTGCACAGTATGGATTCAATGGTTCTATGGAGTGTGTTTAGACTTTCTCTTGTTGGAGTTGGCCATTGCCTAGCACTTGTGCAGTGTGCATGTTATATGACATTTGTCAGCCCTAGGCTGAATGTTGTCCGAGAATGTCTACATATGGGCTGTTTCATTATTTGATGAGTGGAAACTGACACAGCATTATGCACTCGTCAGAAAACATGCTCAATTTTGACCTTATGATGGAGGGAAGGCCATTGCTGAAGCAGCTAAAAGATGTAGGGTCTGAGACACTGACCTAAGGAGTGCCTGTTGCAATGTCTGTGGTGTTGAAGTAGAAACTTTCCTGCTTCTTGACTGTGATAGTAAGATTCAACAAAAGTAATTCCGACAAAATAATTAGTCTTTAGTTACGAAAGACTGCATGCAGTATTGGCAGTAACTTAAGTTTGGAGAGCAGTCGTTAGGACTCGTTAATTCCTTCTCAAGTCCGTGCTGACATAAAGAATCAGTTCAGTATTTATACATAATCATTATCAGTTTGCATGACCAGAGATTATTCAGAAATATGATCAATAGTAGCATCGCAATCAATGTCATAAGTAATGGTATAACTTGCTGACCTCCTAAAACTCTTTGTCTCATCAGTCAGACCTTTACCTTGTCCTTTGATAGAACAGAAGAAGGTCGGTGGCTCTTTCATCCCTGAACATATCTTGTTGTACTCATACAGCCCTAGGTTATACGGAGTCATCCTTATCAGGTCTTGACCTTCTCTGGTCTTATTCATGTCTTAGGTTATGCAGAGTCAGTTTTCCTTATTTTGTACCAAATACTTGACCAATTTTCCCATCTTGCCACTGCTTCATTCGTACAACTTCACAGCGGCACAGAAATGATTCGCCTGCAACAGCCTCCTCCTTTGCACTAGCTATGACCCCAATGAGTGGAGAGTTTTCCTCCCTCAGTTTCCCATTGACTTCAAAGCTACTTTGATACCACATTTGATCAAATGCTGCCTCGATGCCAAGAGAAACCACTCCCGTCTCACCTCTTGAATTCATAGAATCCCTATAGTGCAGAACGAGGCCATTCAGCCTATCGAGTCTGCACCAACTGTCTGACAGAGGATCCCACCTCGGCCCTTTCCTGTAACCCTAGATATTTACCCTTTTCAGCTCACTCCTTTGTAGACCCAGGCTGAAATGAAATCTGGAACTCAGTAATCCTGGTGGAACATGACCTGAACATCAGTGAACAGTTTATTGGGGAGTAAGTGCGGCTTCATAGTGCGATTGGCGGCATCTTCCATCACTTTGCTGATAATACAGAATTGCCTGACAGGTCACTAGTTGCCTGAATTGGATTCATCCTGCTTTTTATAGAAGACAAGCATCTGGCCAGTTTCCCATGTTGCCAGGTTAAGGCGCTGAAGCTTCTCATATGAACTGATGTCGGTATTCTCCTGGACGTGAATGTGTGTAATTTTGCACAAAATCACAAGTGTTGTTGCATGTTACCTAAACATTCGAGGTGGATTGCTATTGACCTTAGCTTCATGACAGTAACACAGTGCGGTACTTATGGCCATTGGGTCAGGCAGAAGAATCGATGTGTCAGGGGCAAGCATTGTGAAACTTGGCTCAATCACTATTGCGTGGGAAAGCAGCAGAGCTGAAGCATTGAGGTTGTATGAAAAGAATAACAGATTATTGTTCCAAAGAAATCTTTTATTTTTGTGTTCACTGGATAGTGAGCAGGCTCGAAGGGCTGAATGGCCTGCTCCTGCTCCGAGTTTCTTTGTTATGCTAATGTGGAGTATTACTAACGTTAACCTTTACCGTAGCTTCATGCAGTTTCTGATTTGGTGTGTGGCTAAAACCCAACTTACTCCCGAAAGTTTTCTCTGGTTTAATTATCTGGGTGGCACATTGGTTAACTCTGTTGCCTCACAGTGCCATTGACCCAGGTTCAATTCCAGTCTTTGGTGACCGTCTGTGTGGAGGTTGCATATTCTCCCCATGTCTGCATGGGTTTCCTCCTGGTGTTCAGGTTTCCTCCCACAGTCCAAAGATGTGCAGTTTAGGTGGATTGGGTATGCCAAAGACTTGTAGGTGAGTTGAATTAGCCATGGTAAATGTGTGAGGTTATGGGGATAAGGCAGGAGAGAGAACCTGCATTGGATACTCTGCCAGAGAATTGGTGCAGACTTGATGGACTGAATGGCCTCCTTCTGCACTGTAGGGATTCTATGAAAAATCGTCTGACATCTCAGAACTTAACATCTAGTGCCAACTTGAACAGAAATGAATATCTGTTGAAAATAAAGTGAGGTAATGCAACAAACTTGCATACCTTTGTAGATGATGATGTAATATGTAATTTGACAAGACGTGCTGTAATACATTTGAGGCCAAACAGACTGGCCACCTTCAGGTTTATCCAAATCTGACTTCATTTAGTCTCAATTTCTATTTTTCATAGCAATGCCTTCACTTAAGGTTAGCTTAAAAAATGATAAATTAGGAAAATATCATGTCAATAATTGAGAGTTAGCACTTTCTATTTTTAATTTCTTTTCTTGACATTGTGATCTTCTGTCCAGTTTTAACCCAAATATTTTGGAGGCAACAGTTTTGTCTTCATGAGTTCTCCCAGTTCTTTAAACTCCAAATAAAAGCTGGAGGTACGGGGAGCAGATAGACGTAACAGGGGGAAAAACCTGGATAATCAGCCACAAAAACTGCCTTCAATGGCCCTCGAGAACAGAATACTTTGTTTTCTTGGCATCAAGTGTGCGCATCAAGCATTCAGGGACAAATAAGGGTTTGCGCGTCCTCAATGTATGAACACTCCCAAAGTGAAATCTGGCCGCATCCTTTCTGCTCTGTTCCAACATTGAGCCTCAATTCCAAACAAATTCCACATACCACCTGATTTTTTTTCTTTCCCTGACTGCCTGCCAATTAGTATCAAATTAGGAGTCATTCTTGATGAAGAATCCAGAGAACATGAGTACATATTCCAGATTCCACTGTGGCAGTTTGAGAACCAAATAGTGCAATTCTGAAGGGGGAGCCGGAGCAGAGAGCTGGGGAATTGTGCGGACAGATTTTTGAAGGTGGCAGAGCAGATTGAGAAAGTGGTTAAAAGGCAAACATGGTTGTAAATAGAGCCCTAGGGCACAGGGGCAAAGAGGTTACACTGAATCTCTACAAATCACTGGTTTAGTGTTAGCTGAAGTGCTTGGTGGGATTCTCTGGCCACGTGCACCCATAAGACTGCCCCAAGTTCAACAGTCCTTTAAGTGGCCTGTCAAATTTTCTACGATTCCCGTGGTGGATGAGATGGGAGAATTCCAGATACTATGTCCAGTTCTGAGTACCACATTTCTGAGCTGATGAGAAGGCTTTGGAGTAGATGTAGAAAAGGTTTGTGACCATGCTTTCAGACACGAGAGACTTCAGTTGTGAAGATAGATCAGAGAAACTGGTGTATTCTCCCAAGAGAAGAGAAGGTTGAAGTTTTTTCTTAAGTTTTAAAGTTTATTTATTAGTGTCTCAAGTAGGCTTACATTAACACTGCAATGAAGTTAATGTGAAAATGCCCCAGTCGCCACACTCTGGCACCTGTTCGGTACACTGAGGGAGAATTTAGCATGGCTAATGCACCTACCCAGCATGTCTTTCGGACTGTGGGAGGAAGCCCATGCAGAAGCGGGGAGAATGTGCAGACTCCACACAGGCAGTGACCCAAGATGGGAATCGAACCCTGGTCCCTGGAACTGTGAGGTAGCAATGCTAACCACTGTACCACCATGCCACCCCAAGACCAGAAATTCCCACCCGAGCTCAATGGACGTTTAAATGGTCCATTGACTTTTGAAATTAGATTTGCCAGAGTTGTTCAAGATCATGAAGGATCTGGACGAAGGTGATTGGGAGAAATTGTTCCTATTGACAGAAGGTTCAAGTGAATGTTCAAAGAGCCAAAGTTGACATGAGAATAATGTTTACATGTAGTGTGTAGTTAGGACCTGGCATACAATGCCTGAAAGTGTGGTGGACGCAGCTTCACTCTTGGCTTTCAACAAGGAATTGGATCAGCATCTGAAGAGAATCAAATGGCTACACTGCGGGGAGAGGGTAATAGAGTAATAGGGACTAGCTGAGTTGCTCTTGTAGAGAGCTCGCACTAATGACCTCTTCCTGCACTTTAGCCATTCAATAATTTAACGATTCTGTGGGGAAAAGAAGAGTATTTTTTACCCTGAAGTGGGATGTGAGTGTCGCTGGCTAGACCCGCATTTGTTACCTGTGTGTAATTAAAGAGCCAGTGAGCTGCCTGCTTAAATCACTGCAGTCCATGTGGTGTAGGTGCACTCAGTGCTGTTGGGAGGGCAGTTCCAGGGCATTAACCTAGCGACGGATAAGTTTCTGGTCAGTGGTATTCCCCTGAATACCCGAATCAACTTGTGCCAGAAGTTATCCTGACATGAAACTTACAAATGTACAATATTGAAAATGTCTACTCATAACATTTCCGAGTTCTTCATTAGAGCTTAATTGGGCAAAATTGACACCAAACTAGGGAAAGGAACATTAGGAGAGATGGCTCAAGTGCTGGATAAGAGATAGACATTAAAGAGTGTCTTAAAGGAGGAGATAGTTTTTGAAAAGTGGAGAGACTTGGGGAAGAAACTTAGAAGCTTACTTGGAGGTGGGATGACTGAATGCATGATAGCCAATGATGGATAAAGTAGGTGAGAATACACAAGAGGCCAGAGCTGGAGGAGCACAGTCCTGAGAGAGTTTAGGAGACGGGAGTAGGTTACAGAGATGTGGAGACCCATCCTTACTCAACAATATGATTAGATTATGCCTTTGTTTTTTTTTCTCAAACGCTGTCTATAATAGACCAGCTTCACCTTGGGCCCTTTCTTCCCCCGACCCCTCACCTTTCCTTGCCTCAGAGTGCTAACTGGGGGTTATTGAAAATGCACCCACACCAGGCCAAGCAGTCTTCAAGTGCCTCACCCAGTGTAAAAGAGCTTTCTGGTTACATAAACCTGGGAATTGCTGCAAGGGTTTACGCACTTGAGACACCAGAACGGTTCAACAATAATGTTTTTGTAGCAACTGGAGCCCGAGGGCCAGTGCTGTGAATGGCATTGCTCAGTTTTCAGAAAGCCTGAGTGCATGTGTTGCACTGAAACACATAAACAGACTGCATTGATTTTTGTTATGTTCCCTTTAAGCACTGAGGTATAATAAACATATCAAAGGCCTTTCTGTGGCCATGGCGACAGATAGTAATACTGCAAAATACTTGGAAGGAAAGGCTGCCAAATTGGAAGCAGCATTTGTTCGGGGTAGAAGTTAACTGGATTGTAGGGAGAGGAGAAGTAGGGAAACAAAATTCTGATAATGATCCAGTCAGTTCTGTGAAAATAAAATTCAGTTGTTCCCAGAAAATAAGCCAGTTATACACAACTCGAAGGCAGGTCTGGTACGAGGCTATGACGCATTTGCAAGGTTCAAATGATGACATGAACCATAAGAGCAATTGGAAGCAGTATATCAATGTCAGCAATACCTTATGAGGTGTTCCCAGGAACATAATTCTATTTTTTCTTTATAATGCGGAAGATAGGAAAGATTGATCAGAGGGAGTTTATTTTTAGATGTGATAAAGATAACATTTTATTGACTCAAATGAAAAAAAACACACCTGCGTTTCACCATTTTGCTTTATAACGTAAAGCTTCGGTTTGTGCCTAATCAATGGCTAAGAGATCAGATGAACAATTCATGGACTGAATTTTCAGATCTGAGGAGTTGATGGGGAACCCACCCTATCCCCACCGGCTCCAGCTGGCCCAATGCCAATTCATGCTGGAACAAGCGTTGGTTGACAGAAGGCAGGTCTTCCGCCTGTCACCAGGCAGCATTTTAGAGAGTTGCTAGCCATTCTAACTCCAGGAACAGCGCTTCCATGGCCCAAAAGAGGCACTGCAGCTGGCTGACTTGACAATTTGATTTGATTTATGATTGCCACATGTAGCGGGATACAATGAAAAGGATTGTTTCTTGGGTGCTGAACAGATAAAACATACTGTTCATGGAGTACGAAGGGAAAAGGAAAGGAGAGGGGACAAAATGTAGTGCTGTAATTACAGTTAGGGTGAAGAGAAAGATCACCTTAATATAAAAGTCTTATGGCAACAGGGAAAAAACTGCTTTTGAGAAAGTTTAAAAGAGTTGGAGTTCAACTTTGAGTGTAGAAAAATAGTAAAAGGTGGAATTAGAGGTTATGCTGGGGACAGCTCGCAAGAAGTCGCCTCGCTCTGGTGCCTTTTTTTTAACTCAGTGCTGGGAGCCAGAAGAAAGGTAATTGGTAAGGGTCTAGGGGAGTGGTGATAGGCAGTGGTAGGGAAAACCAGGGGGATTTCAAGTGGGGGAAATCAGGGTGCCCAGGAATAGGTTAAGGACAGCAAGGGAGGTCCACATGTCTCCAGGCCTTAAAGAGAGGATGCCTGCCTCCAGTCAGAAGACGATTTTTAATGGAAGTCCACTTGCTGCCCGAGATCAAGTTTTGTTAAATTTTGTGTCCCCTCCCCCTCATCGCAGAACTATTATCTGACCATCGGGCTAAAAATTGGAGCTGGGCAGGGGTGGGCTCCCCATCTAAGGTCCTGCTTATCCCAACAAGTCAGGGTGGGCAGTATGCCAGAGGAAATCCCACCCATGCAGTTTCAGGCTCCCCCCACTGCGGGGAGGGGGCTTAAAATTCCACCCCGTCTTGCATTATAAACAGGAAGACTTACTTCACGATACTTAAGACACAAGAAAGGGTGAAGAGGGTTAGAATTGCAAAGAAAGGCTGGAGTGGCTAGAGTTTAATTCTCTTCAACATTGCAGATTGAGGGGCATTTGACAGGCTGCTCAGAATGAGTGGCTCTATCAAAGAACAAAGGCCTCGAGTTCCCCACTATGCCACTTTCAATGTTTGTTCAGAATCGGAACAACAATAAAGGACGAGGAAGCTATTTCCATCAGTTTGCAGTCCCTCAGAGCTTGCTAATGCAATATGGCCTTCCCTATGATCTGGCTACAAAATCCCAAGCTACTTTGTTATGATAATGAGAGCTCGAGGCCCTGCAGCCGTAAATCTCCCGATTTTGACACTAACAATACACCAAGGATTAAGTTCAAATGGGAAGTGTAAGGTACAGCTGCTCCCAGGATCAGCGAAGACACACACAAGTTAAGGAGCTTCTGAGTCTGAAAACCATGGAGAGTTTGATTAGGAATCACTGCAGCTGGGACCATGCTTTTGGAGAGATTTTAGTTTTGGTATTCTCCCAACACGTCTGTGCTTCTGATAGTGAGAACGTTGCTAGATTTAACCACTCCTCCACCACATTAAAGGTGTTTATTTATTAGTGTAGGCTTACGTTAACACTGCAATGAAGTTACTGTGAAAATCCCCTAGTTGCCACACTCTGGCACCTGTTCGGATACACTGAGATAGAATTTAGCATGGCTAGTGCACCTAACCAGCACGTCTTTTGGATTTTGGGAGGAAACCCATGCAGACAGGGGAAGGGCATGCAGACTCCATGCTGACAGTGACCTCAGCCAGGAATTGAACCTGGGTCCTTGGCGTTCTGAGGCAGCAGTGCTAACCACTGTGCCGCCCACTAAGGCCACTCCAGAAAAGTTATATTATTTCATCTAGACATTAGCATAGAGGATGTAACAAAGTTCCCCCGAACTAGGGAGTACAGCACCCCACTTTGGGAGAATGAGGATAATCCCCGAGGGCGCATGTTCCCCTCTATTAGAAAGAAATGCATTTTGAAAACTAATGGCATTGGGAACGCTGATGATGACAGACGAGATTAATGTTCGCACAATAACACGTGAATCAGTGATAGCAGAGATTAAACGCTGTCAAAATGCCAAGTGAACCAGTGATAGGAGAGATTAGAGGATGAATGGAAATGAAGATAGATCAATGGGTGGTTGCTCTGCTCTGCCTGAGCAATGAAGATGAAAATTACCCCTGAAATGACTTTTGCATTAAATTCCTTACCAATATTCAATGAGTGGGCTGACAAATGACTTGATCTTGAGCCTCTGTTGATACTCTTGTTTAAACAGTAATATTTGCAATGGCATCTGGGCACAGTGACCCACAAACTATTTTTATTTAAGTGTATTTGTACACTCTGACAGTGTGACTGAGGCATGTAAATGTCCATATAGAGAAATAGGGGGGAGCAGAAAGTTAACTACTACTTTATGACACTGTACTTTGTGGCTTACAAATAGGCAGCAGCTCTGACAAGAAGGCGCAGGAATATACAATTTGTGTCAGTCGTACTGTCAGCAAAGATAAGGCAGCTACATAATAGATTCCATAGCTAAACAAAGAGTGGAATGGAGAGTTCTGAGGCATCGTTCATTCCATCAATGCATTCATTTTAATTAAGGGAAAAAAGATGTATTTTCTTTCCACCTTCTGATATGTTTCACTAAGTTAACTTTGATGCGAAGAACGAAGGCTGCAATGTTTGTAAATCTGTCAAATGACTCTTGTATCTGTCTCTTTCTTCAGCTTCCAACCAGGAGAAGATCTGTAGAAAAGAAAGCTTAAAAGGCAACAAATGCCAAGAGATAAGCATCTCCTGCAGAGACATGAATCTCTACTGATGCAAACATTGCAAAGCTTATTTGGTGCTTTGAAATCTTTTTTGGATTAATCTAATTTGATCTAATCCATGGCATTAAATGAATGTCATTGTCAAGAAACCTATATAGTGTATAAACATATGCCAGGCATCAGAGCAGCTGGGAAACTGGCAACCAACTCCCTGCTGCACTTGAGATGGCTGCTAGGATCAACACAGCAGTTCTTATATATTTTCAGTGGACAAGCACAACCCTTTTGATTATTGTTCCCTTACATGATGTGTCATGGAATCCCTACAGTGTAGAAGGAGGCCATTCGGCCCATCAAGTTTGCACCGACTCTCTGACAAGAGTATCTTGCCCTGGTCCATTTCCCCACCCTATCCCAGTAACCCCCCTCTTTTACCATGGCTAATCATCTAATCTACACACCTTGGAACATTAAGGGGAAAATTTAAGTCCACCTAACCTGCACATCTTTGGAGTGTGGGAGGAAGCTCAAGTAGACACAGGGAGAACATGCAAACTCCAAGCTCCACACAGGCAGTCTCTCAACACTGGAATTAAACCCGGGTCCCTGGCACTGTGAAGCAGCAGTGTTAGCCACTGTGCCATCGTGCAAGGTATCTGAATACCTTACACATAGGAACGAACATACATTTCTTTGCAAAGTCAAAATGATGCAGCTACTGGGAATCAGAAATAAAATTAAATCAGTGCGTCCTGCTTTGTACCAAAAGGTCACCATGCTATAAAGCTCCTTTAATCCTAGTGTCAACTGAGCCGTTGGTGTTGTGGCAAGCAGGGCCAAGGCATGTACAATATTTGCATCCAAAAAGGAATAGTTGAAGAAAGCATCAATTTCTCTTGCCACCGTTCACACATTCAGAGCTAACTGGAGGACAGGCCACTGGAGATTTTGTACAGAAAAGTAAACTTGGTTTGATAGATTTTATTCAGTAAAGTTATTAAGGGACAAAGAAGCAAGGCAGGCAAATGAAGATGCACAGGTCTAATTGAATAGCGGAGCAGGCTCGAGGGGTTGCATTACCTAGCCTTGTTCCTCTGCTGCTGCTGTTGAAAATTGAGTCAAAGTAAATCGATTCAGTGGCACACTAATGATCACATTTTTCACCTATGATTTCCACCAGATTTGCTGTCACAACATAAGATTTTAATGCATTCATTTTAAAAAGGCAACTTGTGCAGACACCTGCCACTGTATTGTGAAAGCCTTGTTCTGCGTGCTAGCACTTTGCCACCTGCCCTACTATCCACCTACATGGTTTAGTGTCGAATTTTGTTTGCAAATGCTGCTGTGAAACATTTGCAGTGTTTTTTTTTGCCACTTTAAAAGCACCATGTGAATGGAAGATGTTGTTGTACCTGAGAATACATTTCCTCATCATTGCTATTCTGCTAAAAATTGGAATACGTTTGTACTGAATTGTGGCCTGCAAGTTTTAAATGAATTTAGGCCTGTATTTAACAGCACGGATTGGGATTTGGTACATGTTCATCTAAATGGTTGCTCACACCAGTCAGAGAGCACACTGCCACAGCAGAAGCTGTGTACTCTCCCCTTAAGTTGCACTTGTGTTTCCATTCACACAGCAAAGCCCCGCTTTTTGAGTGAACTAAGCTAGGGGGGCATTTTTTTGAATGTATTTTTTATAGTTGGTTTCTTCAAAGTTACCTGTGGGGAGATTGGGATTATTGAAGGTTTGCCTTGGTTGTTTCAGTGAAAGCTCCTCTGGTATTCAGTGGTATATCTCAGATTTGGTGATCAGCTGGTAGACTGTTGGCAGGTTTGTGAGTGTGACCAAGTGAGAGGGCTTTCACTGACTATGACTCACCTATGAGGCAGAAGGTTCTGGGTTTAAGCCTTATTGCAGAGAAGGGGAATGGACCCTAGGCTGATGTTTTACTACAGTGCTCAGGGAATGTTGCACTGCTGGAGGGGCTGTCTTTCAAATGAGGCATTAACTGAGGCCCTTTGGGTTCTCAAAAAGACCCTGTGTCACAATATGAAGAAGAACAGAGAAACTTTCCAAGTGGCCTGGCCAATATTTATGCTTAATGCAGAAAAGCTGGTCATTGTTTCATTGTGGAAAGCAAAATACTGCGGGTGCTGGAATCTGAGACAAAAACAGAAAATGCTGGAAAATCTCACCAGGTCTGACAGCTTCTGGCAAGTGACCATAGAGCCAACATTTTGAGAGAGAATAGAATTAGGGACGGCACAGTAGCACATTGATTAGCACTGCTGCCTCACAGCACCAGGGACCCAGATTCAATTCCAGCCTTGGGTGACTGTCTGTTTGGAGTTTGCACATTTGCCCCATGTCTCCCTGGGTTTCCTCTGCATGCTCTGTTTCCTCCCACTCTCCAAAGATGTGCAGGTTGTGTTGATTGGCCCTTGGTGTCAGGGGATTTAGCAGGGTAAACACATGGAGAGAGGGCTTGAGTGAGATTGTTGGCGATGTAGGCTCAATGGGCTAATTAGCTTCCTTCTGCACTGTAGGAATTCGATCCTATGATTCTATAAGATCCAGACTCTCAACATTGGCTCTATTCTCTCTCCACAGACGCTGTCAGACCTACTGAGTTTTTCCAGTACTTTCTGTTTTTGTCTCATCATTTTGTTGCTGTTTCTCGAGTCGTGCTGTGTGTAAACTGGTTGTCATGAATTCCTGTCTGTCTTTAATGACTTCAACATCACAATTATGAAGAAGTTCTTCAGGATAATTTGAGATTGTGACAAGTGAAAGCTGTTCCTTTGTCCATCTAATGACTCCTGACTGTAATTAATGTGTAACTGTTGTTTGAAGGGAAGGATTGGGATTAGCTGTGATGCTTCTGTGGTTGAGTGATCATGTCAACGTGCCAGCTCACAAATGAAGGATAAACAAGGCATTTTAGAGGGTGGAATGGCCAAGAAGTATCTGGAAAGCCATGGAGTACAGTAGGGAGAGGGAAAAGCAACCATACGAAACTGCAAAGGAACATATCTCACTGAAAGTGGAATCAATTGTATTCAATTGGACAGTTATATGTGTACAATGGTTGAAGTAATGATTCAGCAACAATAGGGTGATTTGAAATAACCTTATAAAATAATTTTCCTGCACCGTTACTGGGCATCACTGATAATCCTGATATACATCAATTGTCTGATTTTGAAAAAAGGGAAAAAAAATTGAACATCCAGATTGTCTGAAAAAAATTAGCAATAGAATTGCTGAAAATATTCAATGGATCCCCTTAACAGAAAAAAAATAGCTTCATATTTCAAGTGGAGGTCCTTTGTTAGACCTGATTATTCCTGGTCAACAAAACCACTGTGATTATTACTTGGCAGCAAGCTACTTTAATGTGTACACATCAAATTGTTACCATAATAAAAGATGGATTTAAAACCCTCAGGCCATGAATCAGAACATTTTGCCTTTCATTAATTTTATTATTTGGACTAGGGTTCCTTGTGTTTACTTTGGCATAGGAGGTCCTTCTTAGAAAATTGAGTCCCATCACTTGTTGAAGGCTTACTGAGCAAACATGCTGCCTGGTATATTTGCTAGGCAAGTTCAAGGATAAAGCCGGAATGGTAAGCACGCTATGATTGACCACGATGGTCTTGAGTTATGGAGGCATAAACACCCAGTTCATGTATTGCTTATCTGGTGATCTGCAATAGATTGTGTGATCTAAGTATCTGGTGAGGACACGCTTAGGCCTGGCTGGTTATCTCTGCAATTTAATTCCCTGCCAGCATTTATAGTCTGAAGATCACACATGAAGAGCAGCCATTTTGGCAAGGTACCAAAGTGGCTGACATCGCTGGAACTGCGTCCTGGCAAAACCTAGCGCCTCTGGGAAAAGAGAGAGAGGAAGTTGGAGAAATGCTCTGTCGCTTGTGACTTTGAGATGTTTCTCAGAATAGCCATTATTCCCTCCAGCTTATGATGTAATCACCATCTGCACTGTCATTTAAATAGAAGACTACTTGGCAGTTAGTTTATGCCTCCTAGTTAAAATGGCAGCGCTGAATCTAATTCAGCATGCAAACACTTGCAGAGTGTATGACATGATGTATGAAATGCTTTCTTTGGCGTTCACTATCGATGCTCGAGCCTCATTCATCAGTCAGTCCAAATGCTCTGTTTAAAAGGGATGTCTTCACCACCAAACCGCACAACTACTGCCTGCTCAGCATTTCAAGGTACCTCGTGAGATTAATATTCTCACGGCCATCATGTTGTGCTTTGCTGACACTTGCATTGACTGCTGTGAGGCTGTCCTTATCAGTGCCTTATTTAAGGCTGGGAAGAATGACGCGAAGCAGTTTTGAACCTCAGCAGTGCAGAGCGGAGGCAATATGTTCTTGTCTTCCTCGTCAGGGAGATTCTTTTTCTTTTCAGATGAAGATGCGTGGGGAGGTGACAGACTGGAACGAGTTAGATTGGGTTTTACTCAACTGTAAAAAGTGCACTTTCTATCGATGCTTCGGTGCAAATGATGACAGACAGAGCCAATGCCGTTCTAAGAAAGCAAAGGAGAGTAGCTGAGGGGAAGATTATTTCATAGGAATCTGCTCTTGATATTTCACAGACAGTTTTTTCCCCAGAAGAAATTAGAATTTTACCCATAATTCAAATGAAGCTTTTTTGAATTAAAACGGCGTAAAAGGTGTATTTTATTTTTAGCACAGTTGGCACTTGAATGACTAACAATTGGCGCATTTGTGGCAGCTGACCTTATCTTTTTGCATGATGGCGCCAAGGGCAATAAGTAGAAGAGGAAGATGTGTGGTGAAAAATCCAGACGTAAGCAGCCAATTGCTGGAGACTCTCTGGCTATGATGTGGGTAGGTGAGTGTGGAATCAGCAGAGGGCAGTTCCACTGAGCTGGAGATGAGGCATTGGAAAAGATTGGCCAGGCTGACTTTGTCAAAGGCTTAAGACAAGTGAAGGAGGAGAATGGCCAGGATTTGATTTGATTCATTATCGTCACATCTATTGGGATACAGTGAAAACGTATTGTTTCTTGCACGCTATATAGACAAAACGTACTGTTCATAGAGTACATTGGGGAGAGGGAAAGGATAGGGTGCAGAATATACCGTCAGAGCTAGGGTGCAGGGAAGGATCAGTTTAATATATGGTAGATCGATTCAAGAGTCTGATGGCAGCAGGGAAGAAGCTGTCCTTGAGACTGTTGGTATTTAATCTCAGACTTTTTCCTGACGGCAGAAGGTGGAAGAGAGTATGTCCAGGGTGTATGGGGTCTTTGATTATGCTAGCTGCTTTTCCAAGGCAGCGGGAAGCGTAGAGGGAGTCAATAGATGGGAGGCTGGTTTGCATGATGGACTGGACTACCCTTTGTAGTTTCTGGCGGTCTTGGATACCTTACCAGGGTTAAAATCAGAGGCTGTTTTTCAGTGCAGAGCTGAAAACCTGAACTTGGTGAGAAACAGGGGTAACAAAAAATAAAAAAAGTACTGGACAAACTCAGCGACTTTGGCAGCGTCTGTGGCGAAAGAAACAGTTGATGTTGTGAGTCTGTATAACTCTTCTCCTGAGTTAAAGAGAGGGGTACACGGGTTACTGTAATCTTTTAAAAGATTCCCCGTCAGCAAAGCTCAAATTAACGTTATAGCCTATCAACAATTGTGAGCAAAATTGTGCATTTTGTGCCAGCTAGCTAATCTAAATTTTTGCTTTGATCTTTACCATAAACTCTCAAAATATATTATCCATTGCAAAATATAATTCTCAACAACAGCTCCCAGTGAGCAGTGTGATGTTGCATGATGCAAACTTCTTGTGCACAAATAGATAGTTACTGGACTTTCTATCCGTTCAGGTTACTTTGAATTTAATCGTAAGAAGCTTCCTTTCCTGAACACATTTAGTGAATGCACCACAGCCGCAATGTGATTAGTCTGCAAGACTGGAGGAGAATACTGTTGGGATTGAGAAGGACTCGTGTATTTTCATGTCCAAATGCAATAGGTTGGCATTAAGCAGCTTATGACTTTTAATAAACACCTTAAACCTTCAGCAATAGTTTAGAAACTACCACTTTTGAAACTCTTGAACTGGGTTAGCAGATAATTAATGTGCAGGAGAGTAGTGGGAAATGTGATACTTCTTCCTCATCTTTGGTTCCGATATTAATATTTAGCACTCCTTGGTCGAGTGGATGGAAGCTGCATCTCCCTCCATCTCCACAAGATGCCTTAATGCCAACAACAACAAGAATTTTCAGTCAGTGATTTGCATTTCTCAGAGTAGCGCTCTGATGCACTTACTGGGCAAGGTTGCTAGCTTGTTGCTTGTTTTTGTGATATGTGCAGCCAGTTTTATTGGAGACACTCTTTAATTCTGGAAGTCATTGAACACCAGATAGAGGAAATCACTATGATGTGGAGTTGCCGGCGTTGGACTGGGGTAGGCACAGTAAGAAGTCTCACAATGCCAGGTTAAAGTCCAACAGGTTTATTTGGTAGCATAAGCTTTCGAGTGCTATTCCTTCATCAGGTGAAGGAGCAGCGCAGAATCCTGGAATTGTCTCCCTCACGGCACTGTGGATATACTTACACCTCATTGGCTGCAGAGTTTGGGAAGGCAGCTCACCACCACCTCAAGGGCAGTTAGGATGGGAAATAAAAATGCTTGCCTAGTCAGTGATGCCCACACCCGTGAAATAATTTTTAAAATCAGTGGCTTGGACTAGTGCTCTGGCTACATGAGTTCATATCAAGCATGGTCATGTAACTACCAGATTGCTGTTCAAGGGAAGTATATCTGCCATCCTAACCTGGTCTGGCTTCTGTGTGACTCCAGACCCTCAGTGTAGTTGACTCTTAATTGCTGTCTAAAATGGCCACTGAATTGTCTCAAACTGCCACAGAAAGGTTAATAAGAATAAAACCAGATTTACCACCCAGCACCAATCTCGGCACAGGAAGTGACAGACTAACCAGTCGACTCTGCAAAGTAACAACTGGGGAGATGTGACAAAAAGCAACAGCTCAATATATCATACACACTCAATAAGAGCTTACAAATAATGTCACAGACTCTTCCATAACCATCCCACTGGCCCCACAGACAGAGGTAGCATAGTACAGGGTTATACAGTCAGGAGTGAGTGGCCCTGGGCATTCTGAACATTGACTCTTGACCTCATCGCAATAGGTCAAACACAGCCACCAATCAGCTCTGCCTTCTTGGCACTGCCTAGTGCCCCATGGGCAGTGCCAGAGTGCCCAGTGGACAGTGTCAGGCTGGCACTGCCTAAAGGGCACCCTCCCCCACTCCTGACTTCCCGGGGGGCTCTCAGTGGCCGCTGTCCCCACCAGCGGGGTGATCGTACCTGACCCTCTTTGCTGGGGACCAGCTTTAATTCCTGCCGGTGGGAACTTCGCCCGGCAGGGCTGCACTACTTTAGCAGCGCAGCAGGTCAGGAGAATTGCCCCCAGGATGTAAAAAGAGATGATAGCTCAAGTCAAAAAGAGATGGTAACCAAGTTGACATTTCAGGTCCATGACGTGCTTGCCATTTACTAAAGCCTGACAGCCTCCCAAGGTTGAGGGCAGAAATACCTCCCGTTTAATTTAAAATGGTGTTGTGGCGTCCGGCGACACTGCTGGTACAGACATGAGTTTCTGAGCATGGAGGAGACCCAGTGTTCAAGTAAGTGGAGATCTTGGAGACGGTTAGGAGTTTGATCATAAGGCAAGTGGTGTGTGTTCCTGTGGGACAAGCCTTTGTTCCACCCACCCTAGCCAGGCCACTGGGACACTCAGTTTTTGTGGCTAGCCTGCCCCAGTAGCAAAGTGCTCATCGCCACTGGTAAAGTCATTACACTCGTTAAGGGGAGGTGATGGCCTAGTGGTATTAACACTAGACTGTTAATCCAGAAATGCAGCGAATGTTTTGGGGACCCGGGTTCGCATCCTGCCATGGCAGATGCTGGAACTTGAATTCAATAAAAAACATCTGAAATTAAGAATCTACTGAAGACCATGAAACCAATTGTTGATTGCCGGAAAAACTCACCTGGTTCCCTAATGTCCTTTAGGGAAGGAAATCTAGCATGCCTACCTGGTACGGCCTACATGTGACTCCAGAGCCACAGCAATTTGTTTGACTCACAACTGCCCCCCAAGGGCAACTAGACATGGGCAATAAGTGCTGGCCAGCCAGCGATGCCCATTTCCCACAATTGACTAAAAAAAGTCATTTAAAGTATCAATATTGATGAATAATAATATTGGTAACGATTGTGTTCATTCTACCATTGGGTAGGCGCAGGGAGGCCTTTGAAGAATCTTTCATTGGGAGATCAGATGGTTGGAACTCAAGCGGACTAAATATGATGGTTTAGCTTTTCCAATTGCGTTTCCAGTGATAACCCCAGTTATAATGAATAGTTTACACTCTGCCGCACAATTGGGAAGTCTAGGGTGATATATGTAAGGAAGGGGGTTTGCTGCCCTTTTCACATTCCATCTATTGGCTTCTGATGTAATGATTTTTTTGATGATTAGCTTTCTGAATAATCTTGCATCTAACAAAGGCAACAGCACGTTCCAGGTTTAATCTCTTCACCTTGCAGATATTCATGAGCATTTTATTTCAATTCTAATCGAAGATTTATGTGTGCGTAATGACCCAGTCAGCTCAGGTAAAATATTCTGCATTTTTCAATTTCTGATTTATTCAAATTCTAGCACTCTTTGACTTTTTGTTTTTCTATAGCTATCAGGATCCCATTGCTCTCATTTTGTAACAGTCATGTAACTCCTGCTAAATACATGAACTCTTGGCTTATTGTCTCATCCTGTCCATGGGTTGCTTTCTTCTGTGTCTTGTCACTGTTGCTGCAGGTCGTGCGGATTCTTTTGAGTGCGTCTTCCGGCTTTACTTTGTAATAATAATAAATCTCTTCCATTTGCCCTGCGCCAGGCAAAGACTAGAAAAGCAGCAAATTATGCAAACATGCACCAGGTATTATATGGACCATTGTTAGGCATTGTACCTATACACAGCACACACTGACAGAATGCTTTATCATCAGTGCAGTCCTGTATATAACACTGACTGGTTCTTAAATGCATTTCCCCTGAATGTTCAGCTCTTCAATTAGACGTCCATATCCATACAGAGAATTAAGTGCCCTTTTTTGTTATGGAATTTATTCATTCTCCCCAATCAAAAGGGCATATGTTTGCATTTTCCTGAGGACAATTTTATGAAACATGACTTCATCAGTAGGGTTGGCAGAAAGCCGTCCACTCCTGATCCACCCGTGGCTGCTCTCCTCACGTTTATTAAGTAGGAAAGAACCACTTCACAGTTGTAACGGATAGCTGGCTAGAAATCCATGCATATTGCAAGCGGTTTCACAGTAATTGAGTCCAGGCTGATCTGCCTACGAAGCTTATTGAAAAGTAATTCCCAAGTTTTGAAAGGGATTGAGTGGGGACTTGAGTATTTATCACCTGGGTGGGGTGGAGTGCAGTGAGGAATCTTGGACCTAATGCAGACATCTTACAGGCCTTCCATTCATTTAAATTGAGTCTAGACCAGGCAGTTTTTGCTGTGTTCAGCCCTTTTCACTTAAGCCCTTGAGCAGTGGCTACACTCCACTTGTAGGCTCAGATTGGTTTCTACTGGGAGTCTATGTTTTGTACAGGGGAGGCAATGGCCTTGTGGTATTACCACTAGACTATTAATCCAGAAATCTGGTTAATGTTCTGGGGATCTGGGTTCGAATCCCACCACAGCAGATAGTGGAATTTGAATGCAATGAAAAAATGGAATTTAGAATTAACTGATGACCATAAAAGCCATTTTCAATTGTTGGAAAAACCCATCTGGTTCACTAATGCCCTTTACAGAAGGAAAACTGTCGCCCTTATCTGATCTGGCCTATATGTGACTCCAGAGCCACAGCAATGTGGTTGACTCTCAACTGCCCTTGGGCAACTTGGAATGGACAATAAATGCTGGTCAGCCAGCGACACCCATGTCCCATGAATATATTGTTTTTGATCTTGATTCCAGTAACTGCAGCATTTTGCTTGAATTAGATATTTGTGCAGTAGGGACCAACATTATCTCGCCACAGAAAGTTCAATCTTACCCTTTCAAGCATGAGTACTGATTTAACAATAAGATGAGCGTTAATTATTACCAACTGGCAATTAAAAGAACCAATACAAATTAAAAGAATCAATACAAGTAGTTCCATTCCTTCAATAAGAATTGTCATTAGAGACTTAAAAAGGTCAATTTTTTAAAAAAATGCCATTTCTCGTTATACTTTCTCATTGACTCTCTCATCTCTTTCCCATAATCCAACCTTTCTTTTCCTCTCTTCTCCTTTTGCAATAGTTTAGTTGATAGTTGATTCACTCACTCTTTACGATTCCTTTCCAGATCTTGTGCTGTTTATTTCTCAATTCTCCAATCTGACTGATTCAGGAGATCAGTTCAGTCAGGTCCCAGCTTCTGCACCATTTGCATATGACCTGTCTCATAATGCTTACTTTGATTTCACATTATCCACAATGATATTCTTGAGACAGGCCACCCTCTCCTGATATCTTTTGAGAGAGGTCATCGGGCAGAGAGAATCCCCCTGGGAGGGATGCAATTAAAGCTTCATAATGTGACTACTTGCCTACTGGTAGCTCAGGTAGAAGCTCCGTGAGGCTGTTGCTGAACCTATTATCCATCCGAACTTTTCTGTGTCCTCTACTAACCATCAGAATGGGTCTGCCTCCAGTATATTTGTTGCTGCATCTATCGAGCGCCCACAAGTATTTTGAACTGTACTATGCTGACTGATAAAACTCGCGTCGCTTGTTGGCCTGAGCTTGCTTTTGTGCAGATGAAGAGGAATGGGGTTGTACATGGCCTTTGGTCCCTGTTGGCCAAGCTTCTGTGCAGGCATTGGGAAATAAGGATGCCTTTGGCAGTTGTATGAAAGTGTGTTTGTGCAGATGTACACTGTTGGGAAAAGAGGAATGCAATGCACATAAATTGTGGCTTGATTTTGGCCAGGGCACTGGCTGGGAATAAAATTGTTGCTGGAAAATGACCAGAGACATTTCAGGATTTATACCCCATTTAGGGTTTGCCAACTCCTGTGGAATAACCACAAGGCAACTGGATTGTCTTTTCTTGGCCACTTTTGAAAGGAAATTTCAAAATGATAATTCTGTGACTTTGTTCCATAATTTGTAGTCTCTGGCCACAGCTCGTTCATGAATGTTAGTAATTGCATTTGAGGCAGCTGTGTGGAGGCACAATGTGATGACATAGAAAGTGACCGATGTGACCGTATACGTGTACTGTACTGATGGGCATCGCTGCTGCGACTGTCCTTTTTATCCCATTGACACTATCTGAGTTGACCTTGAGAGGGGCTGAGGGGACTGAGAAGGAGCCAGGAAGTAAAGGACTATATGAGTAAGTGAAGGGCACTCCCCAACAGCGCCAAAGGTATACCTCGAGCACATGGATCGCTGTGGTTCAACAAAACAGCTCACCACTACCTTCTCAAGGGCACTTAGAGATGTGCAGTTGTTATGAATCCCTCTGATATCCAATGTGGGGACATGCTAAATTCCAGAAGGGAAACTTGGAATGCTGGTTCTTAACTATTTTTTGCGATATCATTACGGATAATGTGGATTCAAAGCAAGCGAGCAAGCATGATGGAAAAAATGTGAGGAAAGAGATAAAACCTGGTGAGGGAAGGATTCAGTCTTGTTGTCAGTATAACATAATATTTAGTAAACTTTAAAGCACTCAGCAAGAAAGGTAACAATAAAGATTAACACTTAGAATTAACTACAGTAATCGTTACCCAGACAGTTTACTTAAATCAACCCTTAATCCAATTCGATCTACTTTCCTAATTTCCAAGAATGCACCTTCCCCAAAACAATATCCCTTTGGTTTTAACCCTATGAGCCAAATCTAGCAAATAATTACTGCTCAGGGCTGCAGCTAGCTTTCTTCAGGGGACTTTTCTTCTAGTTTAGGGTGGAACGTACAGGGTCTGATACAGACAGACTTCTTTTACTTTCCTTTCTGCACAATAGCTTGTTTCAGTGACAGAGCTCTGCTTTGCAACTGGGCACGGCAATGATTCAGGTTCCTAGACTGCTCGTCTCCACTTTACATTAAGGTATCTGTTTCATCCTGCCACAAGGCTAATAGGCATCTCGCACGTCCTCAGTGCAACTAAATCCCTATCAAATCTCTTTTTTTAAACCCAATTCTTTACTTTTTATTTCCTGCCAACTCCCTTACACAACAAATGCCGGTGCCCACATTCCATGAAATAATTTTGAGAATGTTTGAACTTTGAACTGCTCCTGCCTGGAAAATTCGTAGCACCTATGGCCAGCCTAGAAAGCTTTAGGCACAGCGGAAAGAGAGTCCCAGGACTTGGGGCGAGAGGGAGAGCTGCTGCTTGATTTGTTGCTGAGCAAAAAAAATTACATTGATTTGAAAAGCCGTCTTGTCTTAAAATGATGTAATTGCCGAAGCTGCTGATTTAGCAACTTTTTCTGTGGGGGGGGAAGAAAAACTGTTTGTCTTGGTAGCTCCTTGGGCACTAATGTGAGAAACACAGCTCACAGTTAAACAATTTAGTCAAGTCAAGTTCTGAAGGAGCAAGATTTTATTTGACGTTCTTGCAAGACCGGGTGTCTAGCGAAATAGGCACACCTCACATAGATTTACAGCACATTTTATACCTTTTTTACAAGCATTGTGATGGCTTTGCAATGTGATGTTCTCTCCTAATTGGTGGTCCCTGTCCCATCTATGTGTTGACATTCTCCTATTGGCTCGAGGTGCCCTAAGTTCCTATCCCATCTAACAATGTCTCCTGTTATCACAAGAGTGCATTAGCAAACTCATCCATCTTATCCAATACTGTTACATGTCCAGTTCAGATTGGCAGTAATCAATCCTTTGCCAACTTAATCACTGCTGTCCCGACTATCTCAGTGACCCCTTCCCCCTTTTATGCTTAGTTGTATAAACAACACATCTTGCAGACCATTTGCTTTTTATAACGTGGGCCTCTTACATTCCTGCAGGATGTGGTGTATGCTTCACTGCACATCACATCTCTGATGTTATCTCTACATTACAGGCAGTCTTTTTATTATCCCTAATTATTGCTGTGTTAGCAGCATCGAACCCTATGTCCTATGTTTGTGACTAAACTCACAGTTGTTTCCATAAAGTGGGTTATCAATATGCCTAACTATATCCAATCTATTTAACTTCAAGCTATTTCTCTATGCTCTACAAATATATGTGTTAACAACATCTTTACCTATTGCTCACAATTCCCCCCTTTTCTTTTTAATTTGTTGTTGACACATCCATCCATCCTCACATTTCAAATTCCTGGAGCATTTGTTCTGCTATTTTATTTACTTCATCATCCAGTTCATTTCCAATTTTCAATAAATTCATTCTCTCTCCATGATGTACCGTAGACATTTTCTTTGTTAGTGTTGTTTCAATAAGCCTTTGGACCAGTCCCCTTACACAGGGGATTATGCAACATCCCACGGTTATCAATATCCTTGCCATTATTATTAAGGAAGTTAGTACTGACACCACCATTCCTTTCCATTTTCCAAACCAGGATTCTAACCAGACAGTGAATACGTTGTTTACCCCAGAGTTTTCTGCTATTTCCTCTGCTAAGGTTGTTAGTCCTCGTAAGGCTCGGGTTATAGAGCCATCAGGAGCCGTATTATTTGGGATAAAGGTACAACACTTTCCCCCCAACATTACACATACACCTCCTTTTTCTGCTAACGTCATATCTAAGGCTATCCTATTTTCCCACGCCATTCTACTAGTGGCGTCTAGTTGTTCCGCCAACCCCTTGACAGCATCCCTGGTTTAGTTAATGAATCTCTGTTGTATATAATATATATAATTTATCCAATCTACGTTCTTATTTATTGTCACCCACCAAAACAAGGATTCAAACCCAGCTGTAATTTGATTTCGAGCTTTAAATTCATCTGGGACTCCCCGAGGCACTCCTATGGGATCTAGATATATCTTTTCATCAAAAGAAATTCCTATCACTGATCTCTTATTTTTCCTTATCTTTTTCGATTCTTCAAATGCCAGGGTAAATGGTATAGCCAATTGGACAATTGCACATGTACCTTTCCACTGGGGGGGTAGAGTTGGCCTCAGTACCCTTCCTCCACAATACCACCATATATCTGCTCTGGGGATTTTCAATGATGAATAGTTCCCTCCCATTCCGTTCTCTGTAATGCTCCTGATCTCTGAGCATGATTCTAACTCCCCCATATTATGAGTTAACTCTGCCCCTTGTCGGTTCACACATGAAGTGTGATTCACAACAGCAGTGAGAAACTGAGGGGGAGTTTTTAAGTTCTTTGCTTCCACGGGAGGGAACATCAGGGATAGGGATGTGCAGTTCGGATTGCCCCATGCTTCCTTTTCTTGATACAGGGCTAACATGCACTCCACACCTCTTCTGTCGCGTTTCCATCCCAGAGGGAAGGGTACTATTTGGGCCACTGGCCTCCCAGACGCACAGGCATAGCAATTGCTTTTATTTAAGCTTTTTACAGTGTATTTAACCCATTCTACCCAGGCATTGGTTTCCTCATACCCAGTCTCTATTTCAAGGGTTTGTTTTAGGTTGTGTATTTCTACTACTTTTACTGCCCTTGGGTCGTTTTGGGGAACCTTATCATTCTGGTCGGGTGTTTTCAAATTTTTATCTACATAGATTCGGAAACAACATTTCAATTTACTATCTTTTCCTCCCTCCTTCACCCTAATTCCAAATACTGCCTGGTGCAATTGGTAGTCTCTGGTCCAGTTAACCGTAAGGAAGGGTCCACCAGCTATGGAGTACCAGGAGAGGTTCTTAGGATCTAGAACTGGACCGTTTACTTTTTTTTTTTTCCGGTCCATTTGGTCCCTTTTATTGTTATATATATATATATATATAGGATTGCATTTCTTATCTAAGCATTCTGACCTGGACTGCATATATTTCTGATGAAGGGATATTATGGAAGGAAGTCTACCCCAAGGATACTTTCCATCAGCATAAAATTGTAAGAATTCCACCGAATATTTTCGCTGGCTCATCAGATCTCCACATACTACCAAAAAACATAGGTCAGTCTCTACCACCTGTGTTGTAGGGAGATCCAGAATCGTAATTGAGCTTATAGTATTTTTCCTTTCCTTTTCTAATTTATCTAAATTATATCCCATACTTGTAAGTACTTTCTGAGACAAGAGGAAGGAAAGCATTATCCAGGTTACCCCTTCCATTCTATCCCTTTCTCGTTACCTTTTAGGAGAGAACTTATTCAAAACAGTTTCTTTCCCGCGCTCACGCCGCTACTAGAAATTGATTATTTAGAGTCTTTTAAATTTCAGCTTTAAAGGTTCTTCAGTTGGTTCGACCTTCCACGTGTCGGAATTATCTGGAGGTTTTACCAGTCCTTTTGATTCTAGTATGATGTGTCCACCCCTTTTCAGCAGTCCTGATTGCTGTCTCAGTTGTTAGGAGTGCTTGATATGGTTCCTCCCATTCCAGTTGCAGCTTAGTTTCTTTCCATGACTTTACCAGGACCCAATCTCCCGGTCGTATTGTATGTACCGTGAAGTCGAGGGCTGGAGTCTGCGACAATAATCCTTGTTTCCTAAGGGAAGATATCGAGGAGGACAGGCCCAGTATATATTTCTTTACAAATTGATCATTCATTTCAGGAACCGGTAACTCCCCGACTGCCCCCATATAAGGCAGTCCAAATAGCATTTCATAGGGGGATAAACCCAAATCCTTTCGAGGAGGTGTACAAATACGCAAAAGCGCTATTGGTAAGCACTTAGTCCAAGGGAGTTTCGTTTCTATTATCAGCTTAGATCCTCTGTCCACTCTAAAACATTAGGTTCTTCTTCTAACAGTTTCAAATATAGTTGTTTAGTTTTCTGTGCGTACCCTTCGATCCACAATCTACAGTATCCTACTAATCCCAAGAACCTCCTAAGTTCCTTTTTAGTCCGTAGTATATTTAGATCTAGGATTCCTTGTATTCTTTCTGGATCTATTCTTCTCCTTCCCTCACTGATTAGGTGTCCAAGGTATTTAACTTCCTTCTCTATGTACTGCAGCTTTTTCTTTGACACCCTGAATCCCTGTTGTCCCAGAAAATTCAATAAGCTATTTGTGGTTTCTATTACCTTTTCCTTTCCTCCTCCTGTTACTAGTAGGTCATCTACATATTGTAGTAACGTGATTTCATCAGGCTTTTTAAATCTTTCTAACACCTGCTTTAAGACTTGACCGAAAAGATTTGGGGACTCTGTGAACCCCTGTGGGAGCACTGTCCACCTGAACTGTTGTTTCCGTCCTGTGATAGGATTTTCCCACTCAAAAGCAAATAAGTCTCGACTTTCTTCCACCAGTGGGCATATCCAAAATGCATCTTTTAGGTCTACTACACTGAACCATCCATGATCAGGAGGAATCTTGCTTAATAAAGTATAAGGATTAGGGACAACGGGGTGTCGTGTCTGCACTATCTGATTCAGGGCCCTTAGGTCTTGTACCAGGCGGTACGTTCCATCAGGCTTCTTTACAGGCAATATAGGGGTATTATAAGGGGACATGCAGGGTTCTAACAGTCCATCTCTAACCAATCCTTCAATTACTGGCTGTAATCCTTTTTTCCCTTGCAAAGGTATAGGGTATTGCTTAACACACACCGTCTCTCCTTTTTTTTTAAATTTATTTGCAGAGGAGGAACGTCTAATCCCCCTCGGTTTTCCTCCCCTGCCCAGACTATCGGGTCTATTTGCTGTTCCTGTTCGTCTGTTAATACTGCCAATGGTTACTGTTAATTGGTTCTTTTCTACTCCAATTGCCAAACCCAATTTAATTATTAAGTCTCTGCCTAATAAATTACTGCCAACTGCTGGTATGTATAAGAGTTGACCCTCTATCCGCTCAGTCTGATATTTAAGCATAATCGGTTCAAACATGGGGACTGTAAAACCTTCCCCTTTCACTCCTGATACCATTAATTTTTTATCGATTAACTTTATTCCTCTCGGTATATAATTCAGAGAGGATCTAGTGGCCCCCGTATCCACCAGAAACACCGCATCTTCTTGTTGGGGACCCACCTGCAGATTTATCAAGGGTTCCCGGTGGATTCCCGGGGGTAGGAACCCCTGACCTCCCTAATCTTCATCCATACTCATGAGAGGCACTACCCTCTCTTCTCTTTGTAATTCAGGGCACTGTCTTCTAAAATGTCCAACCATTCCACAGTGATAACACCCCTTTTGGGTTTTTTTTTTTGTTACCCCACCTTTTAGTGCCCCACCTTTTCTACTTCCGCGCACCTTCCGTTCAACATACTGATACCCTCGTGTCCTTTCCTCAGTTAGGGGATTTACCCTCTTTCTCACAATCTCATCTACGGTTGCTACCATTATCTTTGCCTTCTGTTTCTCTGTCTCATTATCTCTCTTCACAAATACCTTCTGTGCTTCTCTTAACAATTCATCAAGTGGCTTCTCACTCCACCCTTCTATTTTCTGAATTTTTTTTTTATCCCCACTCCACTTCTTAGTGGAAGTGACTACTTGTTCAATTAGTCCAGCTAACTGATGTATTAACAATACTGCTATTTTCTTTGTTTGGTTTCTTTTTTCTAACTCTCTAATCTGTGATTCTGACGTTTTAATTCTCTCCTTGTCGTCAGCCCAGTTTTTTTTTTACCCAAGACTGAGATGTGTTCAATGAATCCAGTTTAAACCTGTTTAATTAATTCAAACTAAGAGAATTCCAATTATCTTAGTTCCGTCCTTTTTTTCCCAATCATTTCCATTGTTGATCTAGTGGGTGAAATGGATCCCACCCCTAGGTCGCTCTTATCACAGTCCGGTGATACCTATCAGGGGTGATCAGTCCCCTCCGTACCACCGCTTACACTCGTGGGCTTACACCCTTAAGCTCACACTATTAAGCCGGCTTTCCCTTCTACTCCGGCAATCTCTCAGACAGATTCTTTCTTACTCTCATCTGAACATCACATCCCAGGCATCCTTTTCTAGCCTTTACACTCACTTCAAACTTCTGAGCTTCGCATAGGGGGCTACCCCTCTTAACAACTGGTCTAAGGCTAGGTGTAAAGACAGACACCTCCTTATCTGCACGTGCTCAGCTCAGACCTCTCACACACTCACACTCTTTCATCACAGATGAGCACCTACTGTACTTTGATTCACTCCCTTAAATTCGGTAATCTATTCCGGAGCTCCGGTTGTGGCCATTCAACCGGACCCGTAAACAGATCCCAGGTTTCAGCACCAATTCTTGTAGGTAAAGATACCTCTGAATCCAATTGTGAGTCAAAGTACAGCAGTTTATTTAACAAAAGCCTGATTCAGAAAATCCAAAATAAGATTTATTTTTATCACCTTTAAATATCCTCACTAAATCAAGACCCTTGCACATTCTTACAATTCTGGTACAATAAAACAAAACATCACTTGGAACACAGATGCACGAAGAAATACTGAAAGCATTCTAATGTGCAATCTACATGTTTAATTATTTCTACAGCTCTGCCTTTGTAACCAACACAGGCAAGTACAAAATCAAATCTACTGTTTGCCTAACTGGTTAACTCTCCTCACAACTTTAAGATGCAATGTAATGCCACCTTTCCCACTTGGCAGAATTCAAATCTCTGTCCGATCCCTACATAATTTAGTAAACTTAAAGCAATTCACTTTGATTGGCTATACCTATTACATCACATGAGGGTCTCAATTACACAGTTACACCCTCTCTCTCTCTCTCTCTCTCTCTGTACCATACAGAGTCAGCCTGCTTGTCTTTTTTTTTAACCCTTTACTGGTGGGAGCTCACTGGCCTCTAATAAATTTGACCTGTTTGATTTGGGTGCCCCATGCCGTGACAAATCCCCTTCTCTCTCAAACAGTCATATAGTCATGCACAATTCCAAATACATAACCGCTATTAGCATTCACCCCGCACCTCAGTAAAAGCCTATGTCAGGGTTCCCAGTTCCACTGACATACTTCTCTCTACTCTTTCTGCTCCCTCATCACATAACCTCCCCCGCAGCCCCGAAATTAACATTATCCAGCAACTTGCATAGTCAATTCCTTTCTGGGACACCGGCTGCTTCTATCTCACATATTCATTAAGAATATGACAAACCCAATCCTCCTCCGATCCGTACTTTGGCCAGAAGACAGACGGACTCCGGATTGCTTCTTTCACCCAAACAAGACAACAATATCCTCTCATTGTCGTCTTGTTTTTATCCCTAGTACAGCTACTAGTGCTCAAACCTTCCAACATCCTTCCCAACGGACTTTCTGGAGGGATGTTCCCTGGGGCCCCAATCCTGACACCTTTCCCGGGGGACTTCTTCCAACTACCCCCATTTTTCCATGGTTTACCGACCACGACCCGGTCGCCAAGGCAATACTTAAAAGTCACTTTTCTTACCTTGGTCCGTGCACAGCGTTGCCCGACCACACGACGGTGCCTATCGTATCCCACTTACTCGTTCAGAACAACTTTCCTAGGATTCTTAACAGTCAGTGGCAGAGAAGCCCACCGATGAGCACCTGGGACCGTTCAATTTGGAACGGGACGCGTCTTCCCAGTTGTCACCGGCAACCCCCCTACCAGGGATGTTAGGATCCCGGACGAGCCCCCAATTGTGAGAAACACAGCTCACAGTTAAACAATTTAGTCAAGTCAAGTTCTGAAGGAGCAAGATTTTATTTGACGTTCTTGCAAGACCGGGTGTCTAGCGAAATAGGCACACCTCACATAGATTTACAGCACATTTTATACCTTTTTTACAAGCATTGTGATGGCTTTGCAATGTGATGTTCTCTCCTAATTGGTGGTCCCTGTCCCATCTATGTGTTGACATTCTCCTATTGGCTCGAGGTGCCCTAAGTTCCTATCCCATCTAACAATGTCTCCTGTTATCACAAGAGTGCATTAGCAAACTCATCCATCTTATCCAATACTGTTACATGTCCAGTTCAGATTGGCAGTAATCAATCCTTTGCCAACTTAATCACTGCTGTCCCGACTATCTCAGTGACCCCTTCCCCCTTTTATGCTTAGTTGTATAAACAACACATCTTGCAGACCATTTGCTTTTTATAACGTGGGCCTCTTACATTCCTGCAGGATGTGGTGTATGCTTCACTGCACATCACATCTCTGATGTTATCTCTACATTACAGGCAGTCTTTTTATTATCCCTAATTATTGCTGTGTTAGCAGCATCGAACCCTATGTCCTATGTTTGTGACTAAACTCACAGTTGTTTCCATAAAGTGGGTTATCAATATGCCTAACTATATCCAATCTATTTAACTTCAAGCTATTTCTCTATGCTCTACAAATATATGTGTTAACAACATCTTTACCTATTGCTCACACTAAGAACATGCAAAGATGGCAGAAACCAAACAGGGAATGAAGACCTAGGCCAGAATTTTATCGTCCTGCCCACCACAGGAATCGGAGTGGAGGAGGGGCGCACTATGGAAAAGTCCTTTGACTTCAGGTGGGATTTTCCGGTTTCAGGACGAGTGAGGCTGTAAAATACCACTCCTAAGCTCCACTTAAAGCCTGGCTCTTCCCTGTACCTGTATTAGACATTAAGTTTAAGTGCATTACTTCAAGCTTGAAGAGACAGGAGTGCTGTCAGTTTTTTATGTGGTGGCGTTTTATTTGTGTTAAAATTCTAAAAGGGTGCAGGAGCAGACGGATCTGGGTGTATATGTATCATAGACATTGAAGGTGGCAGGACAGATGAAGAGAGCAGTTAATAAAGTATATTGTTTTCTAAGAACATAACATAAGAACACAAGAAGTAGGAGCAGGAGTAGGCCATCTCGCCCTTCAAGCCTGCCCTGCCATTGAATAAGATCATGGCTGATCTGAAGTGGCTCAGTTCCACTTTCCTGCTTTCTCCCCATAATCCTTAATTCCCTTGTCTACAAAAAACCTGTCTACCCGTGTCTTAAATATATTTAGCAAGGTAGTAAACTTTCTGGGCCTCATTAATAGGAGTATAAAATATAAGAGCAAGGAGGCTCTGCTGAACTTATACAAGACACTAGTTAGACCTCAGCTGGAGTCTTGCGTACAGTTCTGGTTACCGCACTACAGGAAGGATGTGGACACAGTGGAGACAGTGAAGAAGAGGTTTACCAGAATGGTTCCGGGGATGAGAAACGTGAGTCGTGAGGATTGACTGGAGAGGTTGGGACTGTTCCCCTTGGTTTAGAGTAGATTTGATTGAGATGTTCAAAGTCATGAGGGGGCTGCACAAAGCACATAGAGAGAAACCGTGCCCCTTGAAATGGATCAAGAATGAGAGGGCACAGATTTAAGATGATTTGCAAAAGGAAGCAAATATGAGAGAAAGCTTTTTCACACAGTGAGTGGTTCAAGTCTGGACTGTGCAGCCTGGAATATGATGGAGGCAGGTTCAATTGGAGCATTTAATGGACATTGTTTCTATTCAAATAATCATCTCATGTGAAGGGGTATGGGAAAAGGCAGAGGAATTGCACTCGGTCACAATGTTCATCTAGAGAGTTGGTGCAGAGGCGATGGGCTAAACGGTTTTCTTCTGAGCAATAACAACGCCGTGTTTCCATGTTCTTCCAATGTCGGGACATTGAACACAAAATTGCATTGTGTTGGATGCCAGAATTGAACGTTTAAAAACCCTGAGGCAGTTGTTGCAAAGGAGAGAAAGGAGAAACCCAAAAAGAGAAAGGAATGTCAAAATAATGAATCTGGGAGAGCGGCCAAGAGAAGTTGGGTGAGATGGCGGTGTGTGTGAGAAACTGGGCTATTGAAGGAATTCACCTGGTTGTTGCATGTCGCCGGCTTTTCATGACTGTGCCTCCACTGATGTCACCCCGAAGACGTCCAGCCAGAGTTGACAGCCATATTGGAAACCATGGTACATCAGCATTGAGATGACAGATATAACTTCCTTATTACCACACGCCCTTGCATTGACAGCCCTGAATTTTTAACACAGCTGGGCAAGGCCTGGGATTAGGCTGATTGTTTGATTTTGTTTTCTTTTGACCATTCCTCTATGGCCCTTTAAATTAACCTACGCCTTATCCTCAACAGGGAAGGGAAACCATTTTTCATTGCTGACCAACATCATTAATGTATGTTGCTTAGCTTCCTTTCCCTTAAGTGTATTTAGCACTAAATGGTTCTCAGGGAATTTTCCTGATTATGTGAAGGAACATGAACATTTGGAAAACTCCAAAGGAAATGATAATTGAGGCGTCTGTTCTTGTTTAGTCAGTGGCGAAAAGAAAAATGTGTAGCAATGTTATACATTTTACCGTGTACAATTTACATCACGGCTGTGAGCCACTAGAATCATTGAGTATAACAAAATGACCGGATGCAATTCAGGGCAGCAGGTAGAAAAAAAATTATTGCTAATAATATGCAAATGTGTGATAGCTGATATGCAGTGCTATCCATATTTGACATAGATGTTACATTTGTGGATTACAATCTGCACAGACTGGGCAATTGATTTCACCCACACACACCACCTCCGCCCCCCCCCCCGCCCCCGTCTGTCCTTTTCCAAGGAGTCTTAGTTTCTTGCTGCTTTTCTCAAACTGAAGTCTGCAGCCCCTGCAGTTAGAATCATAGAATCCCTACAGTGCAGAAGGAGGCCATTCAGCTCATCAAGTCTGCACCAACTTTCTGACAGAGCATCTTACTCAGGACCATCCCCCACCTTATCCCCGTAACCCCATGTACTTACACCACTAATCCACCAACCTACACATCTTGGAACACTAAGCAGTTATTTAGCATGGCCAATCCTGCACATCTTTAAACACAGTTGCATCAACACTTTGCACACATAGGGCCTATGATAAAAAAGAGATGGGAGGCAGGATCTGAGTAACCACCCCATCTATAGCCTAGAGTAGGCTGGCTTGCTCACCACGCAGAGGAGCAAACAACGACAGACAAGCTGCATTGACAAGCAAGCATCTCACTTATATCTGCTGGAAAACTCCTATTTTCTTTGGAAGTTATTCTTTACATGCAATGCTTCCATATTATGGGCATTACCTCATGTTATAACTTAATTGAGAGGTTCAGAATTCGTAACACATTTGAAAAGGGGTCCTGCGACTAAAACAGTTTTGAAAAGCTACTTAAAGAGATTGAATACTGGGGAGTTTTTGAAGAGGCTTTGAAAGGAAAGGGGCACTTCTTTATTGGCGGAAACTTACCACATATATCCAGAGTCAACGTGATCTCCTGGACCTATTTCAGTTGCTGAAACAGGTCAAATAGGAATTCAGGCGAGTTGAATCCTGATGTACAGCTATTCATTACTGGTCTTGTTTATATGAAGGGTTTAATTCCACTGCCATCCCTGTTAAACTTTCTATACATTGATAAGAACTGTGAAGAATGACTAATTAATGTCAACATTTAAATTCTTTCTACCCTAAAGTTAGAGTGATGATCTTAACCTCCTTAGGATCTATTGGATGAAAGGATGATTTGCCTCTCGACTGTTAATCTGTATTTCAAATTTTTCACTGTGCTCTGCATGCACTGAATTACTTTAACAGCAAACACAGAAGTTGTTCAGTCAAACAGAGATGATTGCCAGTAATCTGGTATGCTTTGTTATTCTGGAAGTGGGAGGGTGGCTGGTTGTCAGGCCACTGTAAGAACTCTTGCTTTTCTTCAGGTGATCCTTAGCATTCACCTGCATCAGTGCAGGAGGCAGAGAAACTTTGATTTAGCAGTTCGCTTAAAGGCCAACATCATCAACAATCCAACCCTCCCTTGGTGGTGACACTTGAGCTAATGTGTTTGAATCCTGGAATGGGGCTTTTAACAGTCTTTGATACCCCGTACCTAGGCTTCCGTTCTGCTCGGTTCCATTCTAGGAGGAGATGCACAGAAACTCCGCCATTGTCAGTCTGGGGAGCAGATTGTATTGTTGTGAATGTTTTAGGTGAATGTTGTGGATGTGCTGCATTTGTGCTAATCCAGGGCCTAATCTGTGGGAGAGGCATTAAGCACACCAGTTAACCATGCACAGGGGTTCAAAGCTGCATTCTCTGGGCTGAGTGCAAAGGGGAAATTAGGTAGTGCGCATTTCAAGTTACTGCTGAACATCAAGACGGACCTTTGTCCCATGAACCTATGAAATCAGGCGCTTTCAATCTTTAAGGAACTTTCAGAATGAAAAATATAATAGGATTAGTTATTGCAATAGAAGTGATCAGTATAGTGGGAACTCTCACCAAAGAGGTCAGGTCCTTAACCCAAATGTTTCTCTTACCAAAACTGTGCTTCATTTGTTACCACTATCCTTCATTATTCCAAATCTCTTCTGACTGCCTTTCCATTCTCCAAATTCCATTAACTTCGGCTTATTCAAGCCAGCTGTCCTGAACCTAACTCATAACAAGTCTGATTCACCTAGCATGCTCTGCTCTTGAACCTACATGTGCATCATGTCTTGGTTTTGAGAGCCTCTTCCTTATTTTCGAATCCCTCTGTGGCCTCATCCTCCTCACTTCTGTCACCTCCTGTAGCCTAATGATCCTGTAAACTCCATTCTCTTCCAACTCTGCTCCCTTGTCTTTCATCCACCATCGAAAGCCAGACCTTCAGCTGACTAGACTGTGAGCTCTAAAATTCATTGCCTAAACCCCTTTCCTGTCTCTCTTCCTCTTCCCTTCTTTAACACCCTCCTTAAAATTGATGCTTCTTGCCACTTCCCTAATGTCATCACCTTCCCCTGTGTGAAATTTGTTTTCCAGTTACACTCCTGGGAAAGACCTTGGAACAACTTAACTTGCAGAAAGTGCTATGTCAATGCAAGTAGTTGTTGGCACTTGGAAAACAGTCCAGAGGATCCTGTTGGGGGTGCCAGGGTCACAATAGCTCCCCAGGGGGAGGTGGCATGTCAAGATACTGCCAGGACAGGCCTCGGGGGAGCCCAATTGGGGAACGGGGTGGGGGGGTGGTGAGGGGAGGGTTCTTGCTGTCTGTGGCATGTAGGGAGGGCAGAGCATTGAGACATTTAAAGGATGATACCAGGGAATGACAGGGTGACCTGGCATTGAGGGGGGTACCTGGCAGTGAGGGGGTGGGCGCTAATGATACTGCCGCAGTGGTTGTATAAGGGGGGAGGGTGAGGAGAACCCCTGATAATTGTACGGTGACGGGAGGGAGGGGAGCCAGATGATTGTGCAGTGAAGGTTGAGGGGAGGAGGGGAGTTGTTGGGAGAAGGGGGAGGTTTAGCTTCAGTGCTGATTGGGGCACAGTTTAAAGGTGTCCCAATCACTGTGGAGCTGGCATTGCCTACTCTACCAGGTCCTGACTCCAGATTCTTTTTGTCAGAGTGACTCAAGACCTGGTGTGTAACCCTCGCTATGTATCTGAGAGATGTGTGCCCATTTTCAGCCAGACTCTGAGTGGCATAGTGATAGCCCTTGGGGAAGTGTCAACAAGTGGCTATTGTAACTGCCCGACCAGACTTTTTTTGAACTCTCACTGACACAGGCAGCCTGCTTTTTTTAGGGCGAGGGAATTAAATAATTTCACAGCTTCTACAGATCGCATCTCCCCTTGATGATGAGTATATATGTCCACTTTGAAGTTGTGATCCCCACATTACAGGTTAAGGCACTCGCTGTAATGGAAATGTGATCTAACTGAAGTCTGTGCCAAGTTCAGATGGTTCTGCTGGATCTAGTTTTCCCTCAAACCCTGACACCTTTCCCCAATTAGCGAAAATGGGATCTGCTTGAAAGGGGGACAGGACGTCCAAATCCGGGTCCAGTCCACTATTTTCAAATGTTTCCAGATTCTTCACAACTCTGTAAAAATCCAGCCCCACGTGGCCAAATTATGTAGGTTAAAATTATTTGGGTGTAAAGAGGGGAAATGTTAGGTTTTTTTAAAGGTGGAGTTCACATGGAGATAGTTATCGTAATGTTTAACATGAATATTCTCTTCAGATGCACTTTGGAAGTTTAGTATTTAAAAAAAAAAGTCAACTTCTGTGAAATATGAATACGCTACATAAATAATACAAATTTCAGCACTGATATTAATTGCGGAATGTGGGGGATGTTGGTCATTTCCACTGAATTAAGGATAGTTTGTGGTTTAGATAAGGTTTGGGGGAGGGGAGGGATAACTTAAGGATTCTAAACCTTTGGGTTTATCAGATTGTGAAGACTATTGATCATCTCGTTAAAATGTGCCCTAAGAAAGATAGTAAAGAAATGCAGCGTTCTAACATGTTGAGTTGGTTAGGAGGCTAACAATACGTTGGTGAAATAATTGGCGTGATTGCAAGCATTTAAAAGCTGAAAAACCTCTCCCTCAAGTGGCCCGATTAGGTACTTAATGAGAATGTTTTCTTTGTAAGGCTTTGTTCTCTCTCGTGTTGCTGCCTATTTGCAAAATGGACATCTTGTTCCGCGGAGGCCCCGGGGAATTGGGCAGAAAAAAATAGCAGCATTCACAAAGCAAATGTAATGGAAAGAAATATAATACAGTGGAATACAGTTATATTCAGTTCAGGCCTTGGGCTTTATGAAGAAATCTTGGATAAGCTTTTTTATATGCATAAAAAAAATTGAGATGTGTGACAGCATGTGATTTTTCTGTCATTGTGACAGATGACCATTCCTGGGGTCACGTTTGACTCTTGGAGGTCGTCTGGCTGCAGTTTTAGAAAGGCTCCTCCTGATCTGAATGTCTAACCCTTGTTAGCATATTTCTCACCAAATCCCCGCCCAAAATGGCCCAAGAGGTTGCCTGGGAATTTCGAGTTACAATTCAGGCCACTGCTGGGCATCTGTAAAAGAAGGTTCTCGGCAGAAGGTCAGCAGATCAGAGAAAACATTGCACTTGTCGGAGGTGAGAATTGACTGAGCTAGGCCAAGGCTTCCTTCTGTGGACTGAAGGTTCATCAGGAAACCCATGAAGGAATTGATAAATGACGTTGCAATGGGCGGCACAGTAGCACACTGGTTAGCACTGCTGTTTCACAGCTCCAGGGACCCGGGTTCGATTCCCGACTTGGCTGACTGTCTATGTGGAGTTTGCACATTCTCCCCGTGTCTATGTGGGTTTCCTCTGGGTGCTTCGCTTTCCTCCCACAGACTGAAGATGTGCAGGTTAGGTTGATTAGCCATGATAAAATTGCCCTTAGTGCCCTGAGGTGCATAGGTTAGAGGGATTGGTGGGTAAATATGTCGGAATATGGGAGTAGGGCCTGGGTGGGATTGTGGTCGGTGCAGACTCGATGGGCCGAATGGCCTGTTTCTGTACCGTAGGGATTCTGTGATTCTATGACGTTGTGTTGGGCAACTTCTGGGTAGCTGGAACTGCGGGAAAACCCTCACTGTACCTTAGTTTAAGATTTCAGGTAAAACAGAAAAGTCAGTCCCCAAAACAGAATCAAAATCCTAGTTGCTTATTTAAAGATGCACTCTCATTAGCTTTGAGCAATTGTCCTTAATTTTAGAAAAATTTGGGTGAAAACAGACTGGGTCAGTCTCCTGCTTCACTTTATTGCACCCAGCCCCCTCCACTCAGTATCCAGTAGGTTTTGGGGGGGGGGTGGGAGGGTCATTTGGGTGTGTGGGTCAGGGAGTTAAAATTGACTCCAATGTGTTTTTTTGTTGCAAATGTTGTGCTGAAAATGGTATGAGTTTTGAAAGGTAAAACTTTTCTTCATAGCGAGGAATGTAATAGACAATAGAGAAACATAGAAATGTAGGAAACGGAAGCAGAGTTGGCCATTTGCCTCTTCAAGCCTGCTCCGCCATTCATTTTGGTCATGGCTAATTATCAAATTCAATATCCTGATCCCACCTTTGCCCCCTATTCCTTGATCCCTTTAGCCCCAAGAGCTGTATCTAATTTCTTCTCAAGATCAGACAGTGCTGACTTTTGGGATTGGAACACTGATGTCTGCATCAGATGTGGGTCCCGACCCCACCCTGTTACCTGAGGAGACTTTTGTAGGATTGGCCAACTAATGGTCAGAGATTGCACATGCCATCCAATTAAGGCAGGCTGCTAATACTGGAGGACCAATAGGAGGTTCTCCAGCAGAACTGCGGCTTGTCCAGGACAGACAGAGAGAGAGGGTGCCTCAAGATGGAGGTGTCCTCCCTGCACTTTTAACCTTGTGGAAGTAAAAGTGGCCAATCTTTTTGCAATCCCTCCACAAGGTGGTAGGATACGGCTGCGGGTATGACCATTTTCCATCAGCGGCAGTAGTTGTTTTCAGGCAATCTGGAACACTGGCACGTGATCTGCCACCAGATGCCACCTCCTAACTTTTCCCATGTGTCGGCCATTGCAGTTAGCTCGGAAGACTGCCTTGAGGGTAACTGTTCCAGAACTTGACAATGCAGCCTTGAAATTAGCTGGGAAGTCTGCACTGAACGGCACTCTGACCAGCAGGGGGGAATTTCAGGCCTGCCTGCCTGCCTTCATTTCACCCTCAGCTCACCACCTAAAACCCTGCCCTAGCAAATGGTTTGATGAGATGACATTGTTGTGCTAACAGTCCTCCAATTCATTGCTGCCCATCTGTTCTCTTGTGATAATCCCCAAAAAGGTTCTGACGTGAATTACAGCCAGAACTCTCCAATGTCCTTCGCCCTGCTGGCGAGAGTGGAGAATTTGGTGCCCAACCAAGTCTCCGTTTGCAGCAGCAGGACTGGAGAATCCTAGCCTGAGATGGGATCGGAGAATCCAGGCTGACATTTTACAGCACACGCACCAAAGGGCCTCACAGCCAATAAAGTACTTTTAGGGTGTCACTGATGTAACGTAGGAAATACCAGAGGCAATTTGTGCACAGCACGCTCCCACAATCTACAAGTTAATAGCGATCAGATAATCTGTTTTACCGATGTTGGCTGCAGGATGAACATTGCACCAGGGAAAAATTCCCCTATTCTATGAATTAGTGTGACACGATCTTTACATTCACCCAAGAGAGTTGACCAGTCCTCATCCAAATCTCTCATCCAAAGAATGTCACTTTTAATAGTACAGCGCACCCTCAAATCTGTTCACTTAGATTTTTGTGCTCAAATCTCTGTGACCTGAACCTGCAACCTTGTGACCCAAGTGAATGTGCCACCAACTGAGCAACATTGACACCTCCAATTGTCCAAATTGGAAGTTCAATCTCGCCGAGGTGAGTACTGGTGAAATATTTATACTCTCACATGGCGGCAGTTAGAAGTGATGGCCTCTAGCAACTCTGACCTCTGAGTCTGACAGTCATGTCATCAAAGCCCACTTCAGAGACTGTAGCATTTAATCTAGACAAGCAGTACTGTGCAGAGAGGTGGCAGCACCTTGGAGGTGCGATCTGTGGGATGCCTGTTAAATTGAGACCCCATCTTCCTTTTCGAGTGTACATAAAGATCCCATGATACTCCCCGAAAAAGTCCAGAGGCATACTCCTGGTGTCCTGGAAAACATTTTCTTCTGGCCAACACCATGAAAACGGATGAACTGATCATTTATCTAACAGTAGGTGGCACAGTAGGTTGCTGCCTCACAGTGCCAGGGACCCGTGTTTGATTCCCAGCTTGGGTCAATATCTGTGTGGAGTCTGCACAGTCTCCCAGTGTCTGTGTGGGTTTCCTCTGGGTGCTCTGGTTTCCTCCCACAGTCCGGAAGATGTGCTGGTTTAGGCACATTAGCCATGCTAAATTCTCCCTCAGTGTACCCAAACAGGCGCTAGAGTGTGGCAACTAGGGGATTTCCACAGTAACTTCATTGCGGTGTTAACATAAGCTGACTTGTGACATTAATAAATAAACTTTAGATTTGGGTTCCTGCTGGTTTTATTTGCTGTATTACAGCTGTGACTACACGTCAAAAGCACTCTGGCTGTGAAGCATTTTTTTGGGAAGTGCTGAGGATGAGGATGTGTAGTGCTGAGGCACTACGTAAATGCAAGCTCAATTGCCTTTCCCATCCATACATCGCAGCACACGCTGTGGTCCCGACTGTTGTGTTTCACCCCAAGCAGTCAGCACCGGAATGATACAAGGCATTTAAAACTGAACACCTGCATGCCAAATAAAAAGGGTTTTGTTCCCTGAACTCTTGAGCCGACAGCAGTTCCCAGTGGAATACATTGCTGAGGGCACAAAAGGTTATGTTGTTAGCATAACTGCATGTGCCTGACACAGAGCTGTTTTCTCTGTCTGTTGACACACCACATGATTTTTATTGAGTGTCACGGCGGCAGATGTTTTTGTACGCTGCGACCAATGTCTTCGTGCTTCAGTGATCTTCCAGGAAAACAGTGTCAGCTGGTTTTGGGGGTTTGTTGAATGTGGACAGGAAATGGGAATAAATAGACTGATGGAGTGGTTTCTCTTCCCTCTGGGTACCTGCGACTAAATCCGACCCAAGGGAACTTTGGGTTAAACCCTCTCACATTCCTGTTGGTTGTATGGAGCTCGAAGAGAAATGTGCTTAGGCTAGTTGCAGTTCCTTTCCCACTGCGGAGTGTTTCCAGGACACAGGGATCACACTTCAATTCGTCGTAAACTGCCAGACAGCCAGTAATGACGCGCTTTGCGAAACGGAAATAACAGTGGAGATCAGTGACTTTTACTGATTAAAGTTCAGGGATGGGGGTTGATTGTTTTGGCTGGAGGAATTGCAGGCTGCAGTCTATCGGGGCCACTGGGGAAAAGGAGGTAGTGGATCCTGTCAGGGGAAGGGGGGTGGAGAGTTCCCTCAACAGCCCAACAGAGTCATTTGGCAGAATGCTTCGTTGCCAGAATTTCCAAACAGGCATCCAGAATGTAGTGTGGAATTTTACAGCCACATCGCATAGGGGGAACATGGGGAAACATGTGGCAAGCCATTCAAAGGTTCATTGGCTTTGGAAGGACCGGGAAATGCTGCCGTTGGGATCGGCCGTAAAAACCTGCTTGGCTGGTGGTGAGAAGGCCCCTCCCAGACAGATCCTTCATTCTCACCTGGAGTCTCAGCGCCACAGCTGAATAAATGAATTAAGTATGTTTTGGGGCAAAAAGAAAGGTCTAGGTTGCCGATGACCTAGGTGCTTCATTCCCACCTTTGAGCTGTCACTAGTTTGGTGCAATGTGTGCTTCAACCACACAGACCCAGGAAGACTCCAGATTCAAGCTTTGATTTGTGACAGTCTGTGCTGAGCTGCTCCATTTGGCCAGAGTTCTCACTCCTGATTGTCCTTGCTTGACGTTCCTAAGCGCAGATGTTGGTGGAGGTCAGGGAGAGGACATTGTAGCGATGCCCCTGATAGTTTGTCATCAGCCATAACTGAATAATGGCCAGTTTGGTTGAGGGCGACTGGTGTCCGTCAAAGTAGGCCAAACGAAAAGTAAACATCTTCAGAAAAGGGAATAAAGCTGAGTGGGGGAAAAACACAAAAGTCTGAGCCAAAGAGAAATGTAAGATATTTTAAATTTAATCAACAAATTACAAACTCTTGTTACTTTCCATTGCAGTACTTCCTGTTAAAACACTGAATTTGCTAGTTTTGTGAATTCCTCATTGTGTTTTATTTGTCTTTTAGATTTTTCTTCTATAAAATCAAATATACACCAGCAGGCATTTACTGATAACTCTACACCAGGAGATCAAATGTATAGTACTGGTGGTTCATTTATATGTCTGGACAACAGTTTGTCACTGGAAAGATTGTTACAAAAATACAGAACTAGATATGTTCACACTTATTGCGTCGTGATTGTAGTATAATTGGTAGACAAAGCGTGTTAACACAGAAGTGGTGAACCATTTGATTCATGGAATGTTTTTCTTATTGTAGAAGGACATCGCGCTCAAACCCCACGAACGCCTGGAGAAACTTCAGAATCCTCTCGCAAAGAAAAAACGCAACGAGCTGCAAAATGGCCTGAGTTTCCATGCCAACAAGAATAGACACAGCTACCGCAATGGAGCTTCTGACAGAGAAAATGACCCCAGCTTGAGTCATGGCCATGGGAAGCAGAAGCGTTTCCAGAAGAGGCACAGACAGGTAGGATTGCACCTTCTTCACGTGGGACAGAATGGTCAGCCAAGATGTTGTAGGACATCCTTAGCTGGAACTTTAATGGAATTAATTTTTGTTCCCCTCTGATTTAATCAATAAATTGCTCCACAATTTTCCCAAATATAGAGTGGCCAGCTCATTTTTGCTTTTTTTTTTCAATGGATGCTGGAGGCACAGTGTTTTGAAATCAGTCTGCTGCCCCAAAAGGATTCAGTCATACTCCACCCCGCACAGTTTGTAGTCTTCTCCCCAGAGGCCGTCAAAGATTCAAAGCAAAATGATTCTGAGCAATCCCTTATTCAGTGCAAATGAGGGTGAACCATTGACCCAAAGCCGTCAGTGATTCAGAAACCTCAGTCTGAAGTTGTACGGATGATATGCGTGGGAGATGGAAATGTCATTTTGGTTTCAGTGCTGCGGCAAATAGAACCGGAGCTGCAACCAAGTTAATATCAGTTTTGACCTGACTAACGTGTTTACAAAGGGATTTTCTTATAAGCAGCACACTTTCACAGCAGTTAGTTGAGCTATTGACTGCACTGCATTCACGAGGCTGCTACAGCTTTGACTTCAAGGTCAGCTTCATTGATTGAATTCACTGACGATGAGATACTTCAGCAGCTTCCTGTGTGGCTGCTGGAAATATCAGTTGGAGTTGTCAGAGTCGCAATGGTCACGGTTTCTCCACCTCAGCACTTTGTTTAAAGTTCCACGGAGTGCAGTGGGATAACCTCGGATGAAGTTGGAAGAATCCGACTTTGTCTGAACTCTGGAGAAAATCCCATGAGGTTCGATAACCACCTCACTAATCACGGATAATTGATGACCAACGATGTTGGGCTCTGTGACCAATCAACTTGAACTGAGTGAAGAATCAGTAAGCATAGCGACTTTAATTTAATGTTTATTTATTGGTCACAAGTAGGCTGACATTAACACTGTAATGAAGTTACTGTGAAAATCCTCTAGTTGCCGCACTCCGGCACCAGTTCAGGTACACTGAGAGAGAATTTAGCTTGGCCATTGCACCTAACCAACATGTCTTGTGGACTGTGGGAGGAAACCAGAGCATCCTGAGGAAACCCATGTAGTCATGGGGAGAATATGCAGATTCCACACAGTCACCCAAGCTGGGAATCGAACCTGTGCCCCTGGCTCTGTGAGGCAGCAGTGCTAACCACTGTGCCGCTACTTGGGGAAAATATTGGAGAAAATTTGTTCAGAGAGCAAAGCACATTTGTCTGCCTAGGATTAGAATAAAATCAAGTAGTTTTCACAAAAAGAAAACTTTGTGTAATGTTGTGGAGATTTGATAATTAATCAGCTGTTCGTGGTGAAAGTGGTTATGTCTTAATTCTATTTCTTAGAATTTCCTTCCCCTTTATGAGTTCTGATAGTGCGGTTAGGATGTGGCTTAACTCTCAAGTGGTTTGTAAGTGCTGAATGTAGAGTTCCAGAATGATATCAGGATTCAGTGTTGATATGTTCATTACTTCCATGGTAGATTAATGCTAATACTTTCAGAATGTCAATTGATATTTCTAGTCAAAGCCATAGCTTATTGTCATTCAGTTCTGGCGCTTCACCTGCAGAATTATTTAGTCAATGGCTTATAACTGAGCAGTGAACAAACGGTGCCAGTAGTGGCATCTTGAAGGTAATGGGTTTACAGAAATAGATACTTGTTAATTTGAACTGCATTCGATAAAGATGAAAGACTGAATTAATAGAGCTCAAGTTATCTGTTTGAACTATGCAGGAAACAGGTCAGAGACAGGATGGAAGTATGGAATGAGATGAGAGTATTGTGAATAAATGAGTTAACAAACGTTTAAATAGGCTGAAAACTCAAATAACAGTGCAAGGCAAAGTGCGGACATAGCTCAAAATCGATCCTTGGAGGAGAGTGAATTGGGCTCGTCCCTGGAGTAGGCTCAAAGTGGAAGTATACATGCTTTGTTATCATTTGCTGATTTCCATCTTGAAGAAAGGCCACACGTTTTGTTTCCTCGTTTCCTTGCTGTAAGGATGACTCCTGCCTACTGTAGCAACATAACGTTCTACCTGCTTCAAGTTAACTAAAGCAATTAAATTGTATTTCTTAAGCCCTTGCAAGATTCCTTGGAATTTAAATAATAGGTTCCATACAATAAGTAATAGGTGCTTGGAACCTAAATAGAATGATTTTGTTTTAGATGAGAGAATAATTCAATCCAATCAAATTAGTTTTCTGAACTTGTCAGTTAAAGACCATGGGGGCAGGATTTTCCAAACCTCCCCCACTGGAGCCAGTTTTCTGGCTACTCTCCGTTGGCCCCTGGCAGAATCTTCTGGTCTCACCAATGTCTACAGCTTTTTTGCATGGGGCTCACCCATTCTTGCACCAAGGAACCCACATGACCCAAAGATCCTGCCAGCGGGAAGGGTCTGAAGGGTACGTATGTTACCAATTCCGATAGCTTCCCCAAGAAAAGTCACCCTTTTCCCATCGGTAGGGATGGATGGTTATACTTCATAATTTAGTGTGATTAGACACAGTGATTTTAGGGTAGGTCTTTCGGACTTATTCCCCTGAAAACCTATAAACGCTTTGTGAGGGATTTTCTGAGGTTCACGGTCTCAAGATTATTATTAGCTTTCCCTGATCTGAGATCAATACTGGATATCTCCAATATGCCATCATCTTATTAGATTGGATTTTATTGTGAAAGTGAAGTTAACTGCACTTGAGTTATTTAAGATGCAAATCATGCGTACATTGTTAAAAGCGAAAACTTGGACGTTGCCTTCCAAAATGCAAGTTCTTCCATGAGCTAAAACAACATCTCACCATCTGCTCCACTATTTAAGTGTTTTGAATCATATGAAGTTGCTGGATGACTCCATAGTTAGAGTTATTCACCATAATAAGTTAGGTCTTGTCTATTCTACCCACTTAATGGCAAGTCTTACTCACTGCCAAACAACCTCTCTGGTGCTGGAAATTAACTTTTATGAGGACTTTTATAAGGTGTGAGGACTCATTTCTTCGGCTTTTAATGATTGAAGATTGATTTTTTTTTAATTTTCTGTCTCTTATCTCTCTTTCACTCTGTGTTCTGCTTTTTCCTGCAGTTTTGACATTACTTTCATTATAACGTGCACTCCTGGTTCTACCCTGGTCATTAGCGACCATTAAATATGATTGGTTAAGGAGATGCACAGTTGCTTGCCCTCTTCATGCAGGCCCCTAATGACATGTGAAGGGTGCTATGCCTCTTGGATGTTTGGCTAATAGTTACTTGTTGTTCAAAAGTCCACAGTGGCACAGTGGTTAGCACTACTGCCTCACAGCACCCGGCACCTGGGTTTGATTCCTGGCTTGGGTCACTGTCTGTGTGGAGTCTGCATGTTCTCCCGGAGTCTCCTTAGGTTTCCTCCAGGAACTCCAGTTTTCTCCTGTAGTCTGAAAGATGTGCTGGGGTTAGGTGCATTGCCCGTGCTAAATTTTCCCTCAGTTACCCGAGTAGGCACCGGAGTGTGGCGACTAGGGGATTTTCACAGTAACTTCATTGCTCTGTTAATTAAGCTTACTTGTGATACCAATAAATAAAATTCAAGTAATAACATTAGAATGTAAATGAGTAAGGATAATTTTAGTGAACAGCCATTTGTTAATGGAGCACAGCAAAATCCAGTGTAGTCGGTCCAATTTCAGAATCAGTCCGAGCATTCTCATATATTGCAATGTGGTGTTTATTCCCTAGTGTGACAGAGCTATATTGACAATGTTCCTGTCAACAGTACTTGCACGATGGTCCAATTGAATGTCAAACCTCTCAGGAATAAAGATCTGGCATATGTTTACATCATTGGATTACAATTGTTTCCTTATTAACAAATTGTGCTTCCATTGATGGGAATCAACTATTTACATTTCTGGGAGGACAGGGAAAAGAGGACGGTCCGTGGCTGTGAATGTTTCTGCGATGCTGTGCTGTTCATGTTTGGAAGTTCAGAGAGAAAAAAATAATTTCCATGGATGCTGCGGCAAAAGATCTTGTGTGTTCTTGAAAATGATAAAGGAAACACAGTTCTTTGAAGGTTAATCTCCAAGCAATTGGCTCCTTTCCCAGCTAAGATAAATACAATACAGGCCAATTATGGGCACCCTGCTAGTGACAATGTTTCATTTAAAAAGAACACTTAATCAGACACTGAGTAATTCCCCATGTATTCCTCTATTGCTGAATATGAACAATTACATCTAGAAAACATTTTGTTTACCTCCATGATGTTGGAAGAAGATTGCTGTTGTTTGTTTAATGCAATGGATATTTCGTGTTGTGATTCGTGCCAGGACAATGTTGCCCAGTTTACTTAAGTTTGGATTTTTTTCATGTTTGCTACGTTTTAGTTGAGAAAGTCTATATTGAAAGCAGGGTGAGGCATCAGAATGATGATATGGGTGAGACCTGCTCTTGTTATTGCCATAGCTGTGATTGGACAACTTTTGGAAACGTAGGCTAAATTAGTGTCAGGGGGACTAGCTAGAGTAAATGCATGAGGTTATGGGGATAGGCATTGGGTGGGATTGTGGTCGATACAGACCCGATGGGCTGTAAGGCCTTCTTTTGCACTATAGGATTCTATGACGAGAATGTAGGGCTTAGGAACAGGAGTAAAATCAAAAGTGTTGACAAAAATGATTCTGGAACTGGAGTTACCTTGTGTTCAATTGAACAAAGGTAGGTTCCAGGAACATCTAAAGAGAACTTAGACCATGATAAGATTAGATATTTTTTAAGCTGTTTATTTATTAGTGTCATGAGTAGACTTACATTAACACTGCAATGAAGTTACTGTGAAAACCCCCTTTGTCATCACAATCCGGTGCCTATTCGGGTACACTGAGGGAGAATTTAGCATGGCCGATGCACCTAACCAGCACATCTTTCAAACTGTGGGACTGAACCAGAGGACCCACGCAGGCACGGGGAGAACGGCAGACTCCACACAGACAGTGACCCAATCTGGGAATCAAATTCAGGTTTCTGATGCTGTGAGGCAGCAATGCTTGCCACTCTGCCACCATGCCTCATTTACTTTGGCTTGCCATGTGTGGTGACAATGGGCATCTACTCATGCTGTAGAAAATACTGTGACTGGAAGCAGGAAGGATCCCCAATTCTTTCATAATTAGAATTGGCACCCTGAACTGAAAAGCCGTTTGCTCATTCTTAAGTCTATAAATGGGACTTGGCATTCAATGGCAGATAAGCACACACAGTGCCTCTTCTTGTTCAAAATCTGTTAATTGGTGAGTTCATACATGTGGCAGCTGGTGTGCTTTTCAAATCGGTGCAGCGCTGAACCCTCCTCTAAACGACCAAAAGGAAGGTCAATGGCAGCAAGTAAACTGGGCGAGCGGCTGAAGTTGCTGTAATTGTGTGGCATTTAATTAGTGTTTACCCAGTCTTCCCCACAACTGTAGGTAAGCACTAACTACGGCCATGCAGAATGGGAGCGGGGGGGTGCTTGGAGTAAAGTGAACAGATGGAATTGGTGGTGTTGACTGAGCTTTCCCAGCACGCACTGACAGCATCAGTAACAAGCAATTTACAACGTGCTATTTACAGCTTGGGTTACAGTCCTCCATTGGTTCAGAGTGCTCTTTAGCAGCTGCTTTCATAATAACTTTCTGTGAACTGTTAATTGAACGTGAAAATGTGTGTGGGAGGGGTTTCTCAATGGCAGGCGCATCTTGTGATAATGAAGAAGAAAAGGCACACAGCATTAGAATGATAATGGCTGCTGCTATCGCATGCCCCTCTTTCGTGATTGAACAGCCGCAACTGACGGTGGCTGCCAGCTGCAATAAAGCACAGCCCAATTCGAGGAACTGCTGGACTGCATAGATTAGCTCACAGCACATAATCTGAAGTTCTGCAGCCAGGGAAGGAATCATTCTGCTGTGGAGCAATTAATGTTGCATTCACATTGTGGCCTCACAATAAGCGAGGCAGATTGATGCCCTGGAATCTGCTATATTTCCACTGTGGGACTGGCTTCAGAAACAATGCATATGCCATTTCAAAAAGATAACTTTGACCTCTTGACTGCAGGTGCAACCCCAGGGTTGATGGCGGGGGGGGGTCAGGTTGTGGGATCAGTGTGAGGGGGGCCAATGCTAAGTACTTTGCTGCCCGATTAAAATTTATTTATTAGTGTCACAAGTAGGCATTCATTCACACTACAATGAAGTTACTGTGTAAATCCCCGAGTCTCCACACTCCGGTGCCTATTCGGGTACCCTGTGCACCTAACCAGCGTGTCTTTCAGTCTGTGGGAGGAAACCGGAGCACCCGGAGGAAACGCAGTCACAGGGAGGATGTGCAGATTCCGCACAGACGGTGACTCAAGCTGGGAATCGAACCTGGATCCCTGGCGTCATGAGCCAGCAATGCTTACCACTGTGCCATTCAATGGTGGCTTGAGATATCATTCCACGAGAGGTTCCCAATGCAAGTAACCTTTGACTGGGGGCATGTACTTAAGGTGAGAGGGGACAGGTTCAAAAAGAGATGTGAAGGGCATGTTTTTACGCAGTAGGTGTCTGTAACACCAGGAGTGATGGTGGTGCAGGCAGGTACAACAGGGGTGTTTAAGGGGCTTGTAGATAAGCACATGAATATGAAAGGAGTAGAGGGACATGGACCAGGGCAGACAGGAAAAGTTTGATTTGGTGTCATGTTCTGCAGAATCATGGGCTGAAGGGCCTGTTCTTGCAGTATAGTGTTCTATGTCCTATGAATGCTGACTGCATGGGATGTCGGTTGGGGTCAGTTAGCTTAACTGGCTGGATGGCTGGTTCATGATGCCAACGACATGGGTTCAACTCACGTACCAGCTGAGGTTATTCATGAAGGCACCACCTCCCAACCTTGCCCCTTGCCTGAAGTGTGGTGATCCTCAGGTTAAATTAACCACCAGCCTGATCCCCACCTCAGAGGGGAAGAGCAGCCTATGGTGACTTTACGTGGGATCATGAGTACGTAACATCAGTTTATAAGTCGTTTTTCATAATGCTGGAGCAAGTAGCACAGCTGTTTGCAGCAGTGTAGCAGGAATCAGCATGAACTTAGTGGAAATCAGTGCCTTGCTGATGAATTCAAAAATGTAACAGCACAAATGTAACCACATTGTAAACATTCCCACAACAGGACTTGACAAGCCTCTCTGTGTCACCCTGCTTCTAAACCGGCTAGTTTTCGATCACCAAAAATTGTTGCACGCTTTCATCAAAGCTTTTGTCACACAGTATAGCCACATGGTGGTCCCCAGTTCTCTTTGGCAGCAAGCTGCTGATGGAGGCTTGGCCATACAATTCACGAAGGGTTGTGGTGTAGCACTGCTTTACTTCAGTGAAACATTACAACCCCATTTCCAGCACTGCAACTGTGACTACTGCGCAGCTGAGGTTTTCCACCTCTCTCACGATCTTGCCGGCTTGCCCCACCTATCAGCCGGAGTGATGAGCCAGTCAGGTCCAGCCCCCACCCTCAGAGGCTGGCTGAAAACCAGCGGTTTTCTCTCCAGAAATTATGGCACTTTGTCATGCTGCGAGGCAGGGCCTAAATACGCCAGCTAAGCCCGACTGCACTGAGCTGGGAGTGACGTTCTATAACGGGTGCCCCGATCAGAGCAAATCTAAACTCCCACGCACGTTTCTCTTGAAGATAGCTTGATGCAGCAGTCAAGGGGTAGAGAAGCTCGTGCTGAGAGTGGGAGGAAAGGGATGGACTGGTAGGGAAGCAGAAAGGGCAGCAGGCGTGACGGGAGTAGGGACTGGGGATAAGGCTGACTGATTGAGAAAGGGACAGGAGCCCAGAAAGGAGAGCTGGGGAGAGAACATTCAAAGGGAAGAGGCAGAAGAGGATAAAGAAAGAAATGGCAGCGGAGCGCAAGATTGAAGCTGACCAGAGGGAGGAAAGGAATCCTTGAAAGTCTCAAAGTATTTCACAGCCAATTAGTTATTTTTAAAATGTAAACCACTGTTGTAATATGGGGAGCCTCAGCAGTTAACTCTCTCGCAGCATGTTACCACAAAGGCAATAAGCTAAATGAGTAATTAATCTGGCTTTAGCAGTGCTGCTTGAGGGATAAACACTGGTTAGGACACCAGTGCACCATCCCTGCTCTCCTGTGAATCATATCACGGGATCTTCACCTCTGGTCAAGCATGCAGACAGGGCTTCAGTTTAACATCTGAAAACTACTGCCTCTGACAATATGACAGTTCCTCAGCACTGCACTGACATGATCATTAAGACTTCGTGCTAAAGACTCGGAGTGAGGCTTGAATGTGCAGCCTTCTGGCTCGAAGAAGAAAAAGAAAGATTTGCATCTATATAAGACTGCACGGTGGTTAACACTGCTGCCTTACAGCGCCAGGGACCCAGGTTCAATTCCAGCCTTGGGTCTGTTTGGAGTTTGCACGTTCTTCCCGTGTCCATGTTGTTCTCCCCACGTCCATGTTGTTCTCCCCACGTCCATGTTGTTCTCCCCACGTCCATGTTGTTCTCCCCACGTCCATGATTCACTACCCACTCTCTATCAATAACCTGTCCCACTGTCCAAAGATGTGTGGGTTAGGTGGATTGGCCATGCTGAATTGCCTCTTAGTGTCTCCAAGATGTGTAAATTAGGGTGATTGGTGGGGTAAAATACATGGGGCTATGAGAATAGGGCCTGGACAGGGTGCTCTGTCAGAGAGTAAGTGCAGACTCGATGGGCCAAATGGCCTCTTTCTGCACTGTAGGGAGACTAAGAGCTGAGGACATTCTATTGCTCTTCCCAGTTAATAGAGTACTTTTTGAATTGTAGTTGCTGTTGCTGAGGAGAACCCATGTTGCCCCATGTCCAAGATATCCTGGGGCTTTTGGAGAGAGCATCAATAGGCCTGTTCTATAATAGGCACAAGGCCAATTTAATGTTAAAAGAAATGGAATGGGAGGATTTTGAGTTTAATCCGCCAGATTTCCTGCTGCTTTTGACCAGCTAGCGTCCTCGAGTCGGGGAACCTGAGGATTGTTGGTGTAAACTTGAGATGTCTGCAGGGCTTTTAAAAACAGATGGAAAGGAAATTGTTTTAACACAAGCAGACCTGGACAATTGGAGGCACTCGGGGCTTGCTGGCTACTGCTCATCACCAACTGCTCTTCAGCAACAGCCAGGAGGCACTGATGTCAGTGGTGAGTCGCACTGCCACATGGCCTTAAGTCTGCAGCTGTGCCCCAGTTTCCTCCTGGATTTCCTGGTACAAGACCCAGCTGGGAGGTAGTACTACATGGAGAGTGTTCTGCTTTTGCTAACAGTGAAATCAATTGGAATTATATGACGTATACATCCTCCAATCAGTTGGTGTTGTGCTGTTGAACTCTTAGAAGTCATTCCATTGAAGTAAAAACATAAAAACAAGCTATTTAACCTCACTAGTTTATATTTATCTTCCAGGTGAGCAGTAGTTTTAATCGCATGTGCTCATTATGTTTGCATATCCATTTACCCACCACCCACTCTCCATCAATAACCTATCTAACGTCTACTGAAATGTGGGTTGTTTGTTGTTACAGACGCCTTAAGATGCACACACTCACATAAACTGTCTTAAAGCACTTTACTTTTGGAGAATCTGCCCAGGCAGCATGGTGGCACAGTAGTTAGCACCGCTGCCCCTCAGTGCGAGGGGTCTGTGTCAATCCCGACATTGGGTGACTATCTGTGTGGAGTTTGCACATTTTCCCCACGATCTTACCGATTTCCTCCCACATTCCAAACATATGTGGATTGGCCAGGCTAAATTGCCCCTTCATGGCAGGGAGATTAGCAGGGTAAATATGTGGGGTTGTGGGAGTAGGGCCTGGGTGGGATTGTTGTCAAGGCAGGCTTGATGTACTGAATGGCCTCCTTCGACACTGTAGGATCCTGAATGTAATTTGTTGCAGTGAGCAGTGATTGTATCATGGTGGAAATGTTAATGGATTAGTATTCGGAGCCTCAAGAACAAATCCCACCATGGCAGCTGGGTGAATTTGAATTCAATTAATTCATGAAGCTCGAATAAAATGCTCCTCTCATCATGAATCATGATCATAAGACCCATTGGTTTGTTGTAAAAATCCATCTGATTCACTAATCCCCTTATCTGGCATTACAACCAAGCCAAGAGAGGTGAAGTGCCTCCACACTTTGTTACAACCAACTGCAGGGTAGGACAAGAGTTTGAATTGTAAAGGAAGGTGATCTTGCCAATTTAAGATATATTTAACCATATAGAGCTCGGTGCAAGAAATAAGCCAACCAGGTTCCTTAAGTTAACAAGTAAGGAGCTTTATTGCGAAACTTCACCCAGGTAAAGAAGCAGAAATTATGAGCAAAAGATTTAAAATGTACCAAAATATCCAACAGCCCACTAATGCAAAAGAGAACACAGATGATCTGCCTGCGGGGAAAACATACAGACTCCACACAGACAGTCACCCAAGGCCAGAATCAAACCAGGGTCCCTGGAGCTGTGAGGCAGCAGTGCTCACCACTGTGCCACCGTGCCGCACGCACATGTAGGCAGTGTCTCAAAAAGACAGCTCGCCTTGACCTTCTCAAGGGCAATTAGTGATTGCCAATAAAGGATAATGATGCTCTCACCCCAAAAATGAGTTGTAAAATGTAAATGCTGACAGTAAATGAGCTTGTATTTTCTTCTTGAGATTGTGACTGATGTGCTAACTGACGATTGTGTTCATTGTTGGGGAAAAAATAAATGCACCCTTGGGATAATTTTGCAAAGGCAAGCTTTCAATTGATAAATATCGTGAAGGCATGTCTGCTGAAGATTTAAATTGTATGTAAAATAGTGACACTGTTGGCACAATAAGATTCCCTTGACATAATGTTCTTATCCCTCACTAATTACCCTATCCCATCCACTCTGCATCCAGCTTTGGATGTGGCAGCCTTCTCGTAATGGGTGTGAGAAACCAATTCTCCCTGACCCCCCTGCCCCTCCGATGTCAAAAGGTGCTTTCTAAAATTGGAGGAGAACCTGTTTTTTTTAAAGAAGAGGATTTCAGTCACCAATGAAGCATCGGAGTGTAAACGCTATTTGAATAGCATTTTGATTGCAGCCATTGCAAATAATGATGGAAACCATTTGGGAATGAATAAGAATCAGTGGAAGCACTAAATGAGTACACGGCTTGACGATTGGTCATCAATGAAATCAATTACTTTGGGCGATTATTCTCCACAAAAATGTAATTACTTCAGATTGGCAGCTGAAAAGTTTTTGTTGGAGACAAAATGAAGGGCAGTTAGAAATAGAAAGAGGGAGGAGACGGTTTCTTTGAATCTTTGCCAGCTGCCAGGAGCAGAATCTATCATTATAACATAATCTCGGAGCAGGCTGCGTGACCTAATTGTAAGGGTCACTTATCATTGTACCGGGGAATAACTTCCAGTTTCCAAACTGCCCAAACATATGCCATTTTATTTAGTGGGTGGGTAATTACATGCTTTTCACAGAAAAGGACAGTTCAGGAGATGGGGCACTGTTGTTTTAACCGTATTTACCAGGAGGGCAAGGCTAGATTAAGAGCGGAGCTATAGCTGCGGTTTAGATATCGGCAGTGAGATACTGAATGCTGCCTGACGATGGGTGGAATTTAATGACTCCCCGTTGTGGCGGGTGTGATGACAGGGACATTTAATTAGGCGCAGGGGGTAAATGGGGATCCTTGGCTCTGCCCCGAGTAAGTCCTTGGTGGGAAGGCTCGTTGACAATCTTCCCACACTGCCACCAATTGAGGCCTTTAACTTCATAATTAATGCCTACCTGAGGGCCTTAACCCATCGCTGTTGGTATTCACCCCCACTGCCTAGCACACTCACCACAGCAAGCCATTAGGAAAGCTAATAGAACGTTATCATTTATTGTGAGGAGAGTGCATCACAAAAGGAGGGAGGTTATACTTCAGTTGCAAAGGGCATTAGTGAGGCCACATCTGGAGTATTGTGTGAGGATTGATATCATTTAAGGAAAGATGTAAATACATTAGAAACAGTTCAGAGGAGTTTGCTATACTAATGTGCAGAAAGGGAGGATTCTCTTATCAGGAGAGGTTGGACAGGATAGGCTTGTACGTACTGGAATTTAGAAGAGTAAGATGTGGCTCGATGGGAACTTTTAAAATCCTGAGGGTGGATTTGGAGAAGATGTCTCCTCTTGTCAGAGCATCTAGAACTAGCAGTCATTGGTTAAAAATAAGGGGTAACTCATTAAAGACAAATGAGAAGAAATGTTTTCTCCCAGAGTTGAGAGTCTCTGGGACACTCTTCCTCAATAACAGTGGAAGTAGAGTTGTTCAATTTCTTAAGGTCGGGCTAGATAGATTCCAGATTTCAAAAATCTGTACATTATCAGGGGCAGAAAGCAATGTGGGGTTGAGGTTACAATCAGTTCAGTCCATAATTTTATTGAATGGTGGAGCAGGCTCAAAGGGTGAAGTGGCCGACTCTTCATCCTAAAATGTATATCTGTATGTACCATGCAGGAAGCCTGAAAAACAAATCGTTTTTGCACCTTTATATAACTTCCTTCCAAATTTGACCCTCTCCATCCTTCCCACTAATTGTGGCCAATAGACTACACTGATCAAAAACAGTTCACCTTTTTTGTTCCATAGCTTCAGCCAAATGGTTTCTGTTCTTGATTCTGTCTGGGAAATTCTCCTGCTCCAACACTGTCTTGCTCCCTTTTATCAATTTCACCATCCTTCCCTTTTTTCTTCTTCCCCTGAACACTTTGTATCCAGGAATATTTAGCACCCTATTTTGAGCCAGACCTCTGTTATAGTCACAACATTGTATTTCCAGAAGTAATGTGCCCCTCTAACTCACCAATCTTCTTTACCACACTCCATGCAGTGTGGCCCTGATTTGAAGTCTATTCCTTTTTTCCTGACTCTGACCCTAATTATTAACTTATTATTCCCAATTCTACTGCTATCCATCTGTCACAGTATTCTGTGCACTTTGGTATTCCTTTCTGATATCTTCTGGTTCCGCCACCCTTTCCAAGGTAGTTTAACCCTTCCCAATAGGACTAGCAAAACATCCCACAAGGATCTTAGTCATGGAACTATATAAGTATAACCTATCCGGCCTTTACAGATTCTATCTCCTAAACCAATCCCAATATATTTGTTTCCGAATGTGACTCAAAACCCACAGATTTATATTCCCAAAGTCTCCTCTGAACTTCCGCTCACTGTCTCCCACTGGTTTAGGGCCCTATGCCTCTGCCTCTTTATACCCATCACTCTCATGCGCACAGTCCAATCACTCATTGCAAAAGGAAGACCATCCTGATAAGCAGTCCAGACATTACCTTTTAGCAGTTTGAACCTGCGTTCCCTGATTACAGACACTGCACTGAATGTTCCAAATATCTAGATTTTGGAAATTTTAATTGGAAATCAGTAGCGATTCTTGCCGGGTTTTTGCCGTATGCGAGGGTCAGAAGATCCTGGGAGTGGGGAAACGCTGGTGTTGAACATACTAAGCATATTTAAATGCAGTGTTAAATACTCTAATCTACAGCCTCATGCACTTTCTGGGTGAGATCCAGTTTGCTCCGGTAGCAAGGGACCAAGCATGTTGTAAACCATTTGGCGCCAGGCCAGAACCTGTTTTTCGGCCCGCATGCAATCTTCCTGCATGAGCACGATCTGCTCCAGCACAGCGAGGGCGGAAAATCACAGCCCCAGTCTTTGTAATCCAATGCGACCTGTACTCGTTCCCTTTATTTGATCCAGGAGTGCGTTTGGTGGACTGGAAGAGAAGTCAGCTATTGCAAAACATATTGCGAGACCCACAAAAAATGTTGATGGCTTGATAACTGCATGCTGGCAATCAACACTCGACGTAATTATAAGTTCTTTACCAAAACCCTCAGATGGGTTGAAATATGTTATGTGACCTTTCTTCTACTAGAAAAGAGTTCAGTCATTCGCTGCTACAAAGTTAACACGCTCAATAAATGGAGCTTAGCTGATTGTAAATTAACTCCCTCGTAAATAAATAGTTTTCCTGAGACATTACAATAATAAGAAATTTGTGAAGAAGAGTATGAAATACTTGTTACAAGAAAAATAAGTTACTTTTCTAAGTAAAAGCAAATTTGTGAAAAAAAAACTCAAGAAATTATTCGGAGCAGGAGTAGAAGCCATTCAGCCCTTGAGCCTGCTCCACATATCACAATGATCATAGTTGAACTTTGACTGCAAGTCCATTTTGTCAGCCTATTTCCCACAATTCCTTTTGTGTCCAAAAAATCTCTTACTCCCAGAGTTGACTATATTCCAGAATTTTCCTGTCCCGCTTGTCACAGGAACCGTACAAGGTGGAACATGGACCATGTAATGAGTGGCTGGAAAATCCCGCCCCATGACTGACCACCCACCACCCTTGGGGTAGCGAGTTCCAAAGATTCACAGCTCTCTCTGAATGAAAAAGTATTTTCCTCATATCAGTTTGAAATGGCCAGATCCTCATTCTGAGTCTTTGATCCCTCAATTCTAGACTTTGCAGCCTCCAAAAGCAGTTTTTTGGTATACATCCTCTCAAGCTCTCAAGGAATCTTTTGTGGTTCAATGCGATCCTGAAACTGCAAAGAATTCATTCTACGCAATTTTTCGTCGTAGGACAGTCCTCTCACCCTAGGAATCTAGCAAACTTTCATTACACTCCCTCCTAAGGCAAGTAAATGCATATTTCCCAAGGTAAAGAGACTAAAACTGTACTGCACCCAGAACACAAGGTATCACTTACCAAAATCTGATATCCTCACATAATTCCTGCAAGACTTCCTTATTCTTATAATCCATCTTTCTTATGATAATGACAAATGTATCATTTGCCTTCCTAACATGTACCTACATGTTAACTTTCAGTGTTTTGTGTACAAGGACAAGTCCCTCTGCATACCACATTTCAAAATTATTCTGTTTTCCATCCTTCTGGCTATAGTGGATAATTTCTCACTTCCCCACATTATGTTACATCTGCCAACTTCTTTCCTAATTAATCTTGGCTGTTCTGGAGTTTTTCTTTTAGAAGTGTGTGTACATTTTGTTTTTGTTGTAAACTGACTCATCGGGAAATCAAGAATCAGTGAGAGTGTACTGTTTTAAGCCTATGTCTGTTTCATTGCAAGTTCCTTCTCTTTCTTAAATTAAATCAGATCCATTCCTTACGCATTCTGTGATGTTCACTTTTAGGCATGAATGCACAAAAGGAACATGTGTCCTCCCATCGGGGTGTTCTCATCAAGAGATTTTAACTCTAACTGTGCAACATTATTCTTTATGTCAGTATTATTCTTGTAACTTCCTTAATTCTGAGAAATGAGTTATCAATAAAGAAGACATAGAAAAAAATTCAGCAAACACATTGATAAGAGGGAATTTCTGTCAGGAAGAACACAACCTACTGGAAGTGAAATCTGCAATATGCTAAAGAAATAAATTGAAGCAAGAGGTTTCTGGACTTCAAACTGAGCGACCAGATTGAATAAACATTGTGATAGTGTAGATGCTGATCCAAAGTGCCCAGGAAGCCACTTCAGTCCCTCTGTTCAGGAATTTGATATCCTTACTTTTTAAAGAATTGCTTACCAGAAACGCTGGCGACCTGAATTTTTCTGTTTGATTCTGTATGTTAATCCAGATGGGTAAGTGAGCGGCTTCTTGGCACACCTTCTGATTAAGTTTTCGTCTTCTGTTGGCTGTAAAAGCCCCTTGATAAGCAGTACGACCAGGGAATATAATTCACATCGCCTTTGTTATGTAAGATTAAAGGAAAACAAGATCTTTTCCCTTGAGATGCTTTACCTTTAAAGAAGTGTTGTCCCTTGACGTGGTGTGGCATAATGTATTATCACTAGACTAGTAATCCAGAGACCCATGGCAAGATTGGGAGAGACCTGAGTGGGTCAACCCACTCAGGTCAACCTATAAGTCAGACTACGCTGAGAGACTTCGCACCTCTCTCACACTCCTCAACCAAGTCATATACCAGCTCTACAGCAAATGCCACAACCTGGAAACTAAGATTGGGGGACCCAGGTTTGAATCCCACCACGATTCAAATGTGATGGGACATTTGATTTATTTATAAAATCTGGAATTAAAATTCTAATGATCACCATGAAACCATTGTCAATTGTCATGAAAACCCATCTGGTTCACTGATATCCTTTAGGGAAGGAAATACTTGCCTGGTCTGGCCTATGTGTGACTCCAGATCCACAGCAATGTGGTCGATTCACAAACTGTCACTGAAATGGAGGGCAGTCTGTGAGATTAGAAGTAGTTGACTTTGTTTTTTTTGTTCTTTTCCTTCAGTCTATTTGTCTTGGGTATTGTAGTCAGCAGTGAAGGAATAGCATCCACTATTCATTATGCTTAAATTTCCCAGAGACTTGTGGGCTTTTGAGCAGCTACTTCTGGTCATTCGAGAGCCTTTCAGCATAAGGCCCTTAAAAGTGGATTTGATTCCTGTCTGAACAGAGTGAGCAAAGGTGTTTCTCTCCAAGTACTTGTTTGAAGAATTCTCACTGAAGCATTGGATTCTAACCTAGAATTCCATGTCATGCAAGTAAAATTATATAGAGAAAGTGAAATAAGGAGAGGGAAAGAAAGATAGGTTTAAGGTCAAGAAATGAAAGAGACAGAATAAGTTTATATAAAAAAAATGAATTGTTAATTTTCCAAAAAAAAGTATGATGATTATGTACTGGAAGAATGAGATGCCATACTTGTAAAATTAAATTTTATGGACCAGACAGTAAATTATGATGTTTAGCCCATTACAAATTGATTTAGCCTTGATCATTAGCCCTAATTTTTGTGTTATGTCTAGTGGATACCTTGTGGTAAGCACGGCAACTTTGTATCCTTTAAATGAGGAATTTATTGGCCAGGTACCAGTGTTTGTGTCAGAGCAGGACAACCCAGCAAACCACATTCTGATTTCAATGATGAATTACACATGTGTGGAACTCAGAGGTTGCTGACTGGCTTATGTCATAATAATGGTGAACACTGATGGCCTCCACATTATTCTTGTTATAAAATCTGAGTCCAGGACTCTTGCTGAAGCATGGCTTCGTGTTTCTTGGCCTGTTGCCCCAACCATGGAACTGTTCTTTTTTGTGAGTCCTGTCAATAAATTGCGACAAGCTATTTTGAATGAAGGGGAATCACAGCTTAAGCAAGTTCTGTCTTCACTCACCTGACACATGGGCATGTCCTAGTATTGATTCACCAGAATGTAATCGGGAGCAGGAATCCTGAATGATTGTTATGCTCCCCCCCACGTTGTTTGGTAACACATTTTCCAGTTTCAGTTCCCTTCTGCTGCCCTGGCTGCATTGAGCCCATTCAGCAGAATTTGGCAGTAGTAAGATCACTTTCCAGGTTGTTTAATATTTTCTGTCTCAGGAATAAGGTCACATTCCAGCTGTTTGACTCAGGCCCCTGTTTTATCCTAATTATGTTGCACAGTTAGAGTCAACGTCTCTTGATGAGAACACCCCGATGGGGAGACACATGTTCCTTTTGTGCATTCATGCCTAAAAGAGAACTGCATAGGATGTGTAAGGAATGGATCTGATTTAATTTAAGAAAAAGAAGGAACTTGCATTGAAACTAACATAGCTTTTAACAGCACACTGCCATTGATTCTTGAGTGAGAAATACAGATGAACATTGACGTGAGCTTTATGCAATGTAGCACATTTGTTCCTGCCCGATGTGTAAAATCTATCAGATGGCGCAGTAGCTATTAGGACCTTGGTTGCTGGGATCACAGATGGAGTGTCGGACAAACAAGGAGCACTAATTTCCCAACAGCTGAATGTAAATTTCAGCAACTTGCATTCCGAGCAACGGGCAGTGTTCTACAATAACCTCGCTGACACTTTATCTGGATGAGATTTTTTGCTGGCAGGGAAACAGTCTGCCAAGGTTTAAGCTTGTCCTCTTTTCATTCAAAACATCAGTACAGAACACTGAGCTGCAGCAACCCTCAGATTGCTGATACTCACGTGGTTTGGGTTAGCCCCAAGCAACTCTGAGAACGTAGAACAGTACAGCACAGTACAGGCCCTTCAGCCCTTGATGTTGTGCTGAGCTATGTCTGAACCCAAGATCAAGTTATCCCACTCCCTTTCATTCTGGTGTGTTCCATGTGGCTATCCAATAACTGCTTGAAAATTCCTAAAGTGTCCAACTCCACTATCACAGCAGGCAGAGCATTCCATACCTCAACCACTCTCTCAGTAAAGAATCTACCTGGGACATCCCTCCTATATCTCCCACTGTGAACCTTAAAGTTATGCCCCCGTAGTAACAGCTACATCCACCCGAGGAAATAGTCTCTGCACGTCCACTCTATCTATCCCCCTCATCATCTTATAAACCTCTATTAAGTTGCCTCTCATCCTTCTCTGCTCTAAAGAGAAAAGCCCCAGATCCCTCAACCTACCCTCCAAACGAGACAGCATCCTGGTAAATCTCCTCTGCACTCTGTCCCCTGCAGTCTCTGTCTTGCTGTGCAATTCCAAGTTTAACGCAATAGAGGACAAAATGCTCGGCCACTTCATAGGATGTTGACGCAGTGGGCCAGTGACGGGCAACCTAGGCTAGTGAGTGCCCCCCGCCAACTTCATCTCAGTTGGCTGCAAGGTTGAAATCAGGCTTGTTCATTAACTGTGCCCCTGGAATAAGGTTGAATACATTTAATAGACTCTGAATATTTCGGGACAAGTTGTAGAAAATACTTTATCATTCATATATTAATATAATTGTCATCCAATTCAAATTGTAAAAACAAAATAAACATTCCCGCTTTGATTGGATGCAGAGAGAGCGCACGGCACTCGCGATCAATGTTGTGTGCAACCAACATACACCTCCATTCACTTGCCCTTGCTTTACGTGCGTATCCCTTCAGCCACGTCAGTAGGCAAAAAACCAAGTGGGTGGAAACTAGCGGAATGTGGCAAACTGCACATGGGCAACAGTCAACCAAATGAGTGGGCTGTGAGGTGGGGGGTTTATGGGATGCCCTGCAGGCGTTTAATGCCCTTACCCTGTCAGACCCACTAATCGGACTTGTTAAAGAGATTAGTGAGCCCGCTGTTGGATCAGGCGAGAAAAATGCAGGCCTCACAGCCAGCTTTTCTCCCCATATTGAATAACGCTGTGTGTATTTTAAGAGGGGAAGTGAGTTTCACACTATCAGCTGGACGGACAGGGCCGAAAGAGGCATGTCCTTTCTAAAGCACCCCGATCTCCAACTTAAATGAAAGACCTCCCTCATCAAGGCATTGCCCGGCTTTGTCCCTCATCACCCGGGCACTGTACTCACCCCCGCACCCTCAGCGTGTTTATCACAACTCGTTTTTCGGTTTGAAGGCCAGTAGTGATTCGCACTGCTGACTGGGAGGGAGGATAAAGTGTGGGTGGACGTAACTGCGCCAAGGCCAGTAAATACATGTTAATTTATTAAAATGTATGGAAATTAGTCCTTGCCCTTTCTGGGTCTGAATCTGGTCATGTCACTGATAGGTGGCAGAGAAGATCTCTGCAGCGAACATCCCGTTTTGGCCCACTCAAGACAGGATTTGGCAGATGTTATGGGATTTGCACCTGCTGCTAATGTGGCGGCAAAATCCTGACCAGTTTTCAGTTTTATCGCGATTTTGAAGTACTTTCAGTGTTGACTATGAGTTCTACCAGAAATTGCAGCATGTAAATTGACCCGGTCTGTAAGACAATTCCATTTTCTTGGTACCACAAATCATTCTTTTGCCTATAAGACGACTCTTTCTTCTGCTGAAAAATGCTAGGCTTTGTTTGTTTATTTCTTTGTTTTTCACCTCAAATGTGTGTTTTACTCACCTTGTAAGTCGGCGCCTCTGATCAGGCAGGGGATATGAAGCACGTTGCCAAGAAAATGTGCTTGATTTGAAGACACACCCACACACAGCAGACTGAGCATGGTGAACAACAAATGAAATGCATTATCTGGCAAAAGGACTGAAGTACAAATCTGGCTTCAACCTAAATGTTACAGCGTTCATTGACTGATCGAATAACTACTGCACCAAGAATATTTAGTTAATGAAAACTTGGTGCATGAATGGAAAAAATGGAGGAATCCACCCTGAAGAAGATGCCTAAGGCCAAATGCATCAGCAGAATGGGGATCAACTCCTGGTCTGATCTTGGCAAGCAATTATTGGAATGGATTGTCAAAAATCATCAGAATGGTTACCCCCTCACCCGGAAATACAAAACATGTGTACGCACTCACTCGAATATACAGAACATGTATACCCACTCACCCGGACATACAAAACATGTATACATACTTAAGTGCAAATTAAACCTCATGACGAGTGAATATTTCAAGACAACAGCTAGTTAATGTAGCTACTTTATGGAATCAAAATGTCTAGTGTTGCAGTGTAAGACCAAAGTTGCTCAGAGATGGCCAAAAGACCACAAAGCCACCAATTTCCAACAAAACATCAGCAGACAGTGGCAAGAACACCACTCCCCATCATGTTACATTGGCAACATGGGTGAAATGCCGTTGAATTTTGATTTGCCTAGCAGCCAAATTGAGTGATTTGATTTATTATTGTCAGATGTATGAACATACAGTGAAAGGTAGTATTTTTTGCTCACTATACAGACAAAGCATGCTATTCATAGAGAAGGAAAAGACAGGGTGCAGTATGTAGTGTTACAGTCATAGGTAGGGTGTAGAGAAAGGTCAACCTCATACAAGGTACAAAAACAGAAAATGCTGGAAAATCTCAGCAGGTCTGACATATAAGGCAAAAGCCATTGTTCCTGTAGCTGATAAGGACATATTCTTCAAATCTTTCCTTTGTGACTCCAATTTAAGGTGCGCCCACCCCACTCCCCTCAGCCACTTGAACAATATTGAAATAAAGAATGGTCACAGTTGCTGGGCTACCATTGTGGAGGGGAACCTCTCTATAGGTTACCTGCAGCCACATTAATAGCCATCCAGATGGGAAGGGCTTCCTAACCTGTTTGGTGTGTTAGCCACCCTTGTTTACTGTGGGGAGGCTGCCTCCAGGCAGCTGGTCTGTTCCTGACTTCGACATCTAGTAGTTCTCTGATAGTTGATCTTAATTGGGCATAACTTTACCAAGGTTATGTTACCCATCATTCATGGGTCTGTCATCCTTCTGCATTAATCCTATCGGTGGGAAAATGGCATGGATGTTGGTGGATGCTGGCAAACCAGGAGGCAGTGTAAATTTATATGCCTGCCCAATTCTATTATTGTAACCATATCTGGGCAAAAGAATCAGCCCTTTGTCTCACATCCCATCTTCCCTTTGCCAGCTTGGCCAGATGGGCTCTCCAGACTGTGTTTCCATGATCTATAATCCTTGGTTGCAGAGGAAATAGCAATCTAGTTTGAGGCTTGGTTATAGCTACTGCCAGTTAAACTGCTGTTGTCACCCAGAAGGAAGTCTCACAACACCAGGTTAAAATCCAACAGGTTTATTTGATAGTTAACATCACTAGCTTTCAGAATGCTGTGCTTTCGTCAGGTGAGTGGAGAGTTCTGATCACCACCGCGTTTCCCGCCGCCCCCCCCACCCCAAACACACACACACACACACAAACACACACACACACACACAAGCCATCCATGTTTAAGTGTTGGCAGAATGGCGTGAATCACAACCCAAGTGCAGTCCGGGTGCACTTGGCGAGCAGACTCCCAGAGGATCTCCGGTAGGTTCAGAGCTCAGTGGGTCATGCCCAGGTGGTGATGCCCAATCAGTACCAGGATGCAATGCTGGGCAGTGCCAAGGTTCAGTGCTTGGGCCGTACTGATGGGGGGAGGGGCGGTGGTGGGCGCAGGCTGCAATCCGTCGTTGACTCTATGCTGGGGCACCCTTTAAAAATGATGCCCTGATCCTCAGTTGACTAAATTGCTGGCAGGGAGGGCAAATCAGAACTCACCCTGCCAACAATATGTCATGGGATTCATCCTTTGAGGTTTTTGTTTCAAAGTCGTGGACTATGTGGCTGAGAAAGCTGCCATTGCTGTCAGGGGCTTTATTGCTGCTGTTCCCACCAACCATCGACCTTTACCAATATCTGGGAACACCTTGCCCAAAGACTGCCATCTGGGTAAAGGTCCAGCCCAAGTGGTCTTCAACCCATTTGCCAATTAATACCATCTGCAAACCATCAAAATATCTAATTATTACACCGATATGGACCATTGTAAATGTGAAGTGTGTTCATTTATGGGCTTTTTAAATTTAAAATCTAACTGTACACTGTACACGGACATCTTAGTGAGCTGAATGATCTTCTTTGCCAGTGCTGTTCCCTGAAGTTGTACATAAGATTAGTGGCTCAGGATTGACTCTTATGTCCCCTCACAACAGGGTAGCTGTTGGGAGCACGAGGCAGGGAGGCCTCAATTTTGACCCGGCCCCATACTTCTGTAACTGGCCTGGTCAAAATTGAGGCTTCCCTGCCTCGTGGGGTGTGTGTGCACCTACCAGTGTGTGAGCCAACCCATTCTTCTGGCCTGTAAACACAAGCAGCAACAACCTTCCTGAGAAATTGTAAAATGGAAGAAAAAGTAAATACTCTGGACTCCCGACAAACTGCTGCCTGTTACGCAACAAGCGAAATACCACAGATCTGAGGCAAAAATAGAAAATGCTGTATGAAGTTCAACATCTGTGCAGACAACCAGTGAGTTGACACTTCATTGTGCGCACTTCATGAATACAGCCCCGCTTCTTATAATCGAGATGTTGGTGACAATGTGATATTGAGTTGATGGTGTGACAGAGAAATGTTTTAAAAATTCAACATGGGTGTCGTCAAGGGCTAACGGGAGCTCGAGAGGTCGTACAGCATTATTAAAGACTGCTTCCGATTGCTGTTAGCCATGTGACTGAAGCTGATTGGAGCTACCCAATGTCTCCATCAGACGTTTGCACCATTAATAACTACCAGGAAGCAATGAAGACTTTTAATTAACTGATATGTTTAATCTGCAATCAGGCCATCCTCTGCGACAATGCCCTGGTTCTGTTCCTTTCTCTGTGATTCTAACATCAACCTGTGAATGTTGCAATAGCATATGTTGAATGAATGCAGCCATTATCAAAATAATCATCTTTTAAAAGTTCAGTAAGTTTTGAACTGATTGCATGGTGGCACAGTGGTTAGCACTGCTGCCTCACAGCACCATGGACCCGGATTTGATTCCAACCTTGGATGACTGTCTTTGTAGAGTTTGCTCATTCTCCCTGTGTCTGCATGGGTTTCCTCCAGGTGCTCCGGTTTCCTCCCACAATCCAAAGATGTGCGGGTTAGGTGGAATGGCCATGCTACATTGCCCCTTAGTGTCCCAAGATGTGTCGGTTAAGGGGATTAGTAGGATAAGTATGTGCGGTTCCCAGAGAGGTGGGCCTTGGTAAGAGGCTTTATCGAAGAGTCGGTGCTGACCCAATGGGCTGAAAGGCCTCCATCTGCGCTGTAGGAATTCCATGATTTTATGAAGTAGTTTAAATGTCATCATTATGATTGACTCCTTCAGCAGTGAGATAGTTCTTATTTGTCTGGCATTGGTGACTCTTTGAGATAAGTAAGGATGGTGTAAATTGTGAGAACAGTCTTGCATAGCTAGCTATCAACACCATGGACAAAACTGCTACTCCCTCAGTATGGCCACTGTAGTGCAGTCTTCTGTTTGGAACTGTTCCAAAAATACACATCATAGAGGATCAATTGTGTAAGCTGTGGAACCAAAGTGAGGCAGCAGAGATGGCGTGCTCATCTCAGGGAGAATGTACAAACTTTCGGAAAATTGAGAGTTAGAACAGTTCAGAACAACTACCTTATAACTGGCATGTCACTGTCTTTTACAAATTCAACAGCAGAGATTATTTTAATCATTGTCCCATTTTTGGTTGGTGACTGTTCTTAAATGAGAGTGAAGATTGAATATGGTTTAAATGGATCAGAGAGGCAGAATGAAAATGCAACATTGCTGAGTAAATACATGTTGTGACTGTTTGCATTTGTGATCAGAACCACACAGGGCAGCCCATCTGTGCTTGCACTGTATATTGCTGTCAAACAGGCGGCCACCAGGGGCAAGGCACTTTCTGCTTCTGTTACCCAGTAAACGCTGCTTGAAAGGAATCCAGTGACATGATGTAGAACAAAGCGGAGCATGGCACAGGGGACCAGATGTCATTTCCACCTGCTAACCGCTCTTTTGTCCCATTCCCCCCTCACCCTCGCCTTGGGGCTTTCAAGCATTGTTATCTTTGTTCCTCCATCCCCCCACCCTACATTCATCCCTCAGCACTGAACAGTTGCTTGAGTTTGCTTCTTGCCTAAAGGCTACCCATCAACTGAAGACTTGCCCTCCGGGAAAAGCATGCTTACTCCTACCATGCCTCACAATAAGTACTGTCACCACTCACTGTGCAGCCCATTGAGAGGGATCCCCATAGCAAATATTTGCCAGTCTTGCCAACGAGTCGTGTAGGTAGTGAGGAAAATCTAATTTTTCCGAAGCAGTGTACTATGCATCTAAAAGTGCATAAACAGTAGGGTGATGAGTATACCGTACTGCCAAGTGTTTGTGCTCGCATCAGTGACAGGCAAGGTGGGTGAGTGAGTGGGCCGCATGAGTGGCCCTCCTTCATCTCAGTGGACCACAAGATTGAATTCGGGCTTCTTCGCTAACCCTGAACCCATGAGTAAGATTAAACACGCTTAAAACTTGCCAAGTATTTTGTAATGAGTTGTAGAAAATGCTTAATCATTTGTACATTAGTATAACATCAATTTCAAATGGTAAAAACAAAAAGAACATTTACACTTTGGATGCGTAGCTCTCACAGTCAATGTTGCGCGGAATCAGAATGTACCTCATTTCAGAGAAACATAGAAACCAGGAGCAGGAGTAGGCCATTCGTCCCTTTGAGCCTGTTCTGCCATTCATGTTGCTCATGGCTGATTGTCAAAATCAATATCCTGATTTGTCCCTTCCCCCCATATCCCTTGATCCCTTTAGTCCCAAGAGTTAGGTCTAATTTCTTCTTGAAATCACACAATGTTTTGACCTCAGCTATGATCTGTGATAGTGAATTCCAGACATTCACCACTCTCTGGGTGATGAAATGCTCCAGTTTCTTCTTACAGTCTAAAGTTGTGTGGATTACGTTGATTGGCTGTGCTGAAATTGCCCCTTAGTGTCAGGGGGATTAGCAGGATTAATACATGGGGTTACAGGGATAGAGACTGGATGGGATTGTTGTCAGTGCAGGCTCGATGGGCCAACTGGCCTCCTTCTGCACTGTTGGGATTCTATGATTCTAAGAGTCTTTTTTAATCTTTCTGTAAGAATTTTATAAAATTGTGGTTCACTCGGTCATTGCAGAATTAAGAGTCAACTGTAAGTCTCAAACTGGGTAAGGATGTCAAATTACCTATCCTAAAGGACATTATTCAACTAGGAGGACTTTTACAACAATCGGGAAGTTTCATCGAAATGGGCTCTTGACTGGGAGGTGAAAGCTTCAAACAGGATGACTTGGTTAAGCGGGATCAGTTGATTCACCGGGACTGCTTGTAACGCTCATTAGTTGTACTTTGGATAAGGATTAGCATGAAAATCCCTTGGTATTCTGATTTTTAAATTTTAATAACTATGAGATTATGGACACGTGGGGTCTGCTATGCAAGTGACAGGTTGCTTTCTGATGAGGTCCTTCTTCACTAATTGACCGTGGCTAGTTTACCACTCTTGGAATTCATTCTTTGGCATCTAGGCCAAGTAAGTCTGGGCTACACGAACTGCTGGAAATATAAGACTCTCTGTGGTACGATCGGGAATTTACGCTCTTTCTATGCTGCACACACAATGGCTAGGCCTTGTTGGTGATATTTAAAGGGAAGCAGACATGGAAGTACAGCAGTTATGGAGTCAACGGAAGGCTTTGTCTTGTTTCTGTCCGAGGACTAAATATGGAATGAGCAGCTTCAACAATGACTTGATTTCCCAGTGAAGTGGAGGTTACATCTGCTGTCCTCATCAAACAGCCGTATCTTGACACTGGTCCAGGCAATCCTCAATGGTTGCAATGTTCGAAAGGGCTTGTCATCCAGCAGGGAAACATCCTGCAGGCTAAAACCATTACAGTCCCTGATAAAGAAATAACTTGCATTTGTATGCCAACTTTTGTGACCTTGGGATCTCCCGAAGTGCTTTATAACTAACTGAGTATTTTTGAAGTGTAGTAATGTGGGAGATGTGGCAAGCAATGCATGCACGCTCAGGCTCCATAAACAGCAATGGGTTGATGAATAGACGGTCTGTTTCAGTGAAGCTGGTGGAGGGATAAATGTTAGAATAATGGCATTATTATTCGAACCACCAGAGAGCAGCTAAACTGACAGTTGGGTGGGAGAACGTTCAGAAAGAGTTTTGAATTTGTCAGATGATTGCCATTAGTAAGGTTAAATTATGAGGTGGCAATGAGAGGTTGACGTTTTTATCATGCCTGAGGTAATTGTTTACTGTATGGCACTGGTCCAAACTATCTTATTGGTGGAGAAGATTTAGCCTCATTTGGAAGGCATAATGGGGAACTTTCTTTTCAACAAAAATGAGAGACCTTTGAGCCAATACAACTTGCATTTTTATTTTAACTTTTACATTGAAAGAACTGTTTGAGGCCCTTCACAGCGAAAGAGAAGAAAAATCCATACATGGTATAAAAAGCAGGTGCTACTCTCTGGTGAGAGAGCTATGGGAGGAGCTTGAAGGTTAATGTAAAGAAGGATAAGTTTTCGGACAATCTTGAAAGTTAGAGAGCAGTTGAGAGATGGAAACCTTTAACAAAGGAGTTTCAGTGAATGAAAGTGGTTGTAGATACCCCAAATCCACAGTGAAACAATGGTAATGAAGGGATGCACAATGTTGAAGGGCTGGAAATATAAAGCTTGTGAATGTGACAGTCATAGAGCAGTCAGGGCAAGAATTTTAAATTCAATTCATTGGGGCACAATTTGCCAACATAGGTCAGCAGGGACAGGAAAATGGATGACAGGGACTTAATGCAGGACAGAATTCAATCTGTTGATTTGAATAGTTTGGCCTTTATGCAGTGTTTTTGATTGGATTTGATTTATTATTGTCACACGTGTTGGGATACAGTGAAAAATATTGTTTCTTGCACGTTTTCCAGGCGAAAGCATACTGTTCATAGAGTACTTAAGGGATAAGGAAAGGACAGAGTGCAGAATATTGCATTGCAGTTATAGATAGAGCAAAGAGAAAGTTCAGCTAAATATGTGATAGGACCATTCAGATGTCCGATGGTTGCAGGGAAGAAACTTCTTGAGTCAGTTGGTACGTGTTCTCAGACTTTTGCATCTTTTTCCCGATGAAAGCAGGTGAAGGAGGGTGTGTCCAGAGTGCGTGGGGTCCTTGATTATGTTGGCTGCTTTTCTGAGGCTACGGGAAGTATAGATGGAATCCATGGATGGGAGGCCAACAAAGAATATAAATTCCACCATCTCTAACGCACTGTTAGGTATCGGTTGTATGGATTTCCTCCATTTCTCAGATAAGAAAATTGTCCATTGGGGAGAACATATTTAAAAATTTGTTTTCATCCCTCCTTCCGAAGGAGCAGTGTGTGTGTGAAAACCCTTTTGTCACTGGCGATTAACATGTTATTGGATGATTAAAAGTGAATACATGCCATGGACAAGAACCATTTGTCTTGACTCCTGGGGAAAGCCTATTTCAATAGTTTGACAGTTTTGTTAGTAATATTAAACAGACGCTAAGCCTCATGGGGAGGGCTGAGGGAGAGGAATGACAACTTACCCATTTATACTGAGATAGTTCCCAGAATTTACAACTGACAAGGTACAATTCCCTTGTGTAGCCCTTCAGCAAACTTACAAACATTTCACTTGATTTATTATGCCATTGTTTTTTTTTCTCAACGGTGAAATTAACATGTACTCGATTTTGTAAATGAAAATCAAATCCACACGTAACCCGAGTGGATGGTTTTGAGAAAGTCCCCCCAATAGTGGGCGGTGTTGCCACTTGAATTACAATGGTGAGATTTTCACACAGTGTCCACCTACACTGTGAAGAAGCTGCTTCTATTTTTCCAAACTTGGAGTTGTGTTTTGGAGAGAAGGTTTATGGTTACACAAAATGAGAAAGAAGTCTCACAACACCAGCTTAAAATCCAACAAGTTTATTTGTAGCAAACGCCACAAGCTTTCGGTACATGCTGTTTCTTCGTCAGGTGGGCCATCCAACTGGGATCTTGGGTTCATGTCACACTATCTATAACTCCCACAACTTGCCAGGACTTGCAAAATCTCACTAACTTTCCTGTCTGGAAACAATATAGAACATAGAACATAGAACATTACAGCGCGGAACAGGCCCTTCGGCCCACAATGTTGCGCCGACCAGTCTTATTTTTAAAAAAAAACATTGACCCACTAATCTAAACCAATCCCTTTTCGTTCATAAACCTATCCACCAATCTCTTAAACGCCCCCAAACTAGGCGCATTTACAACTGCAGCAGGCAGGGCATTCCAGTCCCTCACCACCCTCTGGGTAAAGAACCTGCCCCTGACATCCGTCCTATAACTACCCCCCCTTAATTTAAAGCCATGCCCCCTCGTGCTAGCTTTCTCCATCCGAGGAAACAGGCTATCACCATCCACCCTATCTAAACCTCTAATCATCTTATATGTTTCTATAAGATCCCCTCTTAGCCGCCTTCTTTCCAGTGAAAACAACCCCAAATCCCTCAGTCTCTCCTCATAGGACCTCCCCTGCATACCAGGCAACATCCTGGTAAACCTCCTCTGCACCCTCTCCAAAGCCTCCACATCCTTCCTGTAATGTGGGGACCAGAACTGCACACAGTACTCCAAGTGCGGCCGCACCAGAGTTGTGTACAGTTGCAACATGACGCTGCGACTCCTAAATTCAATCCCCCTACCAATAAACGCCAAGACCACCGTACGCCTTCTTAACAACCTCATCTACTTGATTCCCAACTTTCAGGGATCTATGTACACATACACCTAGATCCCTCTGCTCCTCCACTCTATTCAAAGTCCTCCCGTTAGCCCTATACTCTACACATCTGTTATTCCTACCGAAATGGATTACCTCACACTTCTCCGCATTAAACTCCACCGCCACGTCGCGGCCCAGCTCTGCAACCTGTCCAAGTCACCCTGCAAACTTCGACACCCTTCCTCACAATCTACCACACCTCCAACTTTGGTGTCATCAGCAAACTTACTAATCCACCCAACTATACCCTCATCCAGATCATTAATAAAGATTACAAACAGCAGTGGCCCCAAAACAGATCCCTGAGGCACACCACTCGTAACCGAACTCCATGATGAATAATTACCATCAACCACCACCCTCTGTCTCCTGTCTGCTAACCAATTCCTGATCCAAGTACCTAAATTACCACCAATCCCATACATCTGCATTTTCTGCAGAAGCATACCATGGTGAACCTTATCAAACGCCTTACTAAAATCCATATATACCACGTCTACTGCCTTACCCCTATCCACCTCTTTGGTCACCTTCTCAAAGAACTCAATAAGGTTAGTAAGGCACGACCTTCCCGCTACAAAACCATATATATCCTTTTAACCTGTGCTTAAAGCTCACTCCACTCACATTGTCTGTACCTTTGAGACTTGATTAGCTGTAAAGACTCACATTCCAATTATTATGCATGTAAATTGAGTTTGTGTCTTTGTGCCCTGTTTATGATCAGAACTCCCACCCACCTGATGAACGAATAGCGTGTTCTGAAAGCTTGTGGCGTTTGCTACAAATAAACCTGTTGGACTTTAAGCTGGTGTTGTGAGACTTCTTTCTGTTTTTACCCCAGTCCAACGCCAGCATCTCTACATTATACATAAAATGAGGCAGATGTGTGCACAGTTGTTGGAGTGCTGATAGTAGTGGATGCTGTCATTTGAAATTATTGGATGATCACTCATGTAGTATATTGGACGAGTATACATTACACAGGTTTACGTGTGATACTGTCTGTGCCATAATTCTACCCAGACACTGCACTGGTAAAACTGCTTTTTTTAAAAGTTTATTTACTAGTGTCACAAATACACTTGCATTAACACTGCAACGAAGTTACTGTGAAAATCCCCTTGTCGCCACACTCCGGTACCTGTTTGGATACACTGAGGGAGAGTTTAGCATGGCCAATGCACCTAACCATTGGTCTGTGGGAGGAAACCGGAGCACCCAGTGGAAACCCACACAGACATGGGGAAAATGTGCAGTCTCCCTATAGCCAGTGAGACACAGAACAAAGACAATTACAGTGCAGGGAACAAGCCCCTCATTACTCTAAGCTTGCACCGACTTAACTAAAACCCACTACCCTTCCGGGGAACATATCCTTCAATTCCCATCCTATTCATGTATTTATCAAGACGCCTCTTAAAAGTCGGTATTGTGTCTGGTTCCACTACCTCTGGCGGCAGTGAGTTCCAGGCACCCACCACCTCTGTAAAAAAAATCTACCTCGTACATCTCCTTTAATCCTGGCCCCTCGCACCTTAAACCTCGGCCTTCTAGTAATTGACACTTCCACCCTGGTAAAAACCTTCTGTCTATCCACTCCATCCATGCCTCTCATAATCTTGTAGGCTTCTATCAGGTCACCCCTCAAACTCCATTGTTCTAGTGAAACCAAACCAAGTTTCTCCAACCTCTCCTCATAGCTAATGCCCTCCATACCCCAGGCAACATCCTGGTCAATCTTTTCTGTACCCTCTCCAAAGCCTCCACATCCTTCTGGTAGTGTGGTGACCAGAATTGAACACTATATTCCAAGTGCGGCCTAAGGTTCTATAAAGCTGCAACATGACTTGCCAATTTTTAAACTCAGTGCCCCAGCCAATGAAGGCAACCATGCCGCATGCCTTCTTGACTACCTTCTCCACCTGCATTACCACTTCAAGTGACCTATGTACCTGTACACCAGGCCCCTTTGCCTATCAATACTCTTAACGGTTCTGCCATTTACTGTATATTTCCTATCTGTATTAGACCTTCCAAAATGCATTACCTCACATTTGTCCGGATTAAACTCCATCTGCCACCTCTCCGCCCAAGTCTCCAACTGATCTATATCCTGCTGTCTCCTCTGATGACCCTCACTCCTATCTGCAAATCCACCAATGTTTGTGTCGTCTGCAAACTTACTAATCCATCCAGTTACATTTTCCTGCAAATTATTTATGTATATTACAAACAGCAAAGGCCCCAGCACTGATACCTGAGGAACGCCACTCGGCACAGCCCTCCATTCAGAAACGCTCCTTTCCAGTGCTACCCTCTGTCTTCTTTGACCGTGCCAGTTTTGTATCCACCTTGCCAGCTCACCTCTGATCCCATGCCACTCACCATGATCCCAAGCTGAGAATCAAACCCAGGTCCCTGGCGTTGTGAGGCAGCAGTGCTAACCATTGTGCCACCGTATTGGTGACTAAACTTTACTTGTCATTGATTAATAACTTGCCTTGTTAACTACAGTATCAAGAGTTTAGAAGCAAAACAGAACAATCACAATGTTGCTGCAACAAACAGCTGTGAAATAAGATCTTTGCTGGGAAAATTGGAAGGAAAATATGCCTCCTTGACAGATGGGGCATAATCTATGTGATGAACAAAACAGCCTGCTTTGAAAATGGTATTGCCAAAAGCTAATATTTTACCATCTCTGGAAGATTACAGTTATAGTAACAATGCTTGTCTCAGGCAGCTACATGTTTAGTACAATGTACGGGTGGTAGACCTAGATTACATGGGAACAAGAGTATGTTATTAAGCCCTTCAAACCTGTTCTGCTTTTTAAATAAATTATGGCCAATCTGCATCTTGATCCTATCTATTCATAAACTACCCATGAGATCATAACTTTTAAAATGCTTACCAAAGTATATCAATCTACATTTTGAAATTTTTCACTGGATTTACCTTAAACAAGTTTTTTTTTTCTCAACTGAGTATTATTCCAGATTTCGCCTTCATTTTGTGCGCGCTTCTGAGCAGCTTAGTTCTGTTTTAACTGTGCGTATCTAAAAGGCATCTTGACATACATAAATAAGCAGGGAATGGAGGGATATGGATCGCATTGAGACAAAAGGTCTTCAGTGTAGAAAGGCGTCATGTGTCGGCACAGGCTTGGTAGACCGAAAGGCCTGTCCCTGAGCTGTACTGTCCTTTGTTCTTTATATCCTTGTTCTGAACTTCCGCCTCAGAGGAAATAGGTCTTCTCTTTCCAATTACATCCTCTAATTTACTTAGATACCTCAACTGGATCACCAACAATCTTCTGTCTTCAAGGTTTTATAAGGAAATAGTTAGCCTGTGAGCCACATCTCGCAGCCACATCTAAGTGACAAGGAGCTTTGTGGTTGTACCTATGCACAGAAGTCTCTCTCCAGATATCTGACTTTGAAATTTATAAGGAGAAGGAGGCAGAGACTCTCTCACAGAATTAGAGCCCAGCACATCAGTGCAAAAGATACGGCTGAAGCATTCGCAACAATCTTCAACCAGAAGTGCTGAATGGATGATCCATCTCAGCTTCCCCCAGTGGTCCCCACCATCTCAGATGCCAGTCTCCAGCCAATTCGATTCACTCCACATGACATCAAGAAACGGTTGGAGGCACTGGATACTGCAAAGACATCGGGCCCTGATAACATTCCAGCAATAGTCCTGAAGACTTGTGCTCCAGAGCTTGCTGCTCCCCTGGCCAAGCTCTTCCAGTACAGTTACAACACTGGCATCTATTCCACAGTGTTGAAAATTGCCCAGGTATGTCCTGTGCACAAAAAGCAGGACAAATACAACCCAGCCAATTACCGCCCAATCAGTCTACTCTCGATTATCAGTAAAGTGATGGAAGGGGTCATTGACAGTGCTATCAAGCAGCACCTGTCCATCATCTAAAAGGCTCAAATCAGAAGTGTGATGGAATATTCCCCAGTTGCCTGAATGGGTGCAGCTCCAACAACTCTCAAAAAGCTTGATACCATCCAGGACAAAGCAGCCTGTTTGATTGGCATCACATCTAGAAACATGCATCCCCTCCACCACCAAAGCTCAGTAGCAGCAACTCACCAGAGATCCTTAGACAGCACCTCCCAAACTCATGGAGCACTTCCATCTAGGGCAGCAGATACATTGGAACACCACCAAGTTCCCCTCTAAGCCACTCACCATTCTGACTTGGAGATGTATCGTCATTCCTTTGCAGTGGCTGGGACAAAATCCTGGAATTCCCACCCTACCAGCATTGTGGGTGAACCCACAGCACATGGACTGCAGCGATTCAAGAAGACAACTCGCCACCACCTTCCCAAGTGCAACGACGGATGGGCGATAAGTGCTGGCCAGTCAGCACTTGTCCCACGAATGAATTTTTTAAAAAAGGGTTGAAAATATCATTTAGAAAAGTTGCAACGGGGCCAAGATATTTACAAACAGAATAGTGGTGTATCTTCTCAGCTTTCTGAAGTTTATGCTTTAAAAATTGTGAGCTGGATTAGCTCCCAAAGGGGCATCACAAAGTTGTGACCCAGTGATAAACTAAACGAGGATGCTATGTGAGCTTTGTGAGCCCCATCAGTGGTATGGTACATGAAAAACTTGGAAGTAGGAGATTCAGGTCCAGAGATGTGTAGATTTTGTTGATTAACCATGCTAAATTGCACCTTTAGAGTCAGGAGGATTAGCAGGATAAATATGTGGGGTTATGGGGATAGGGCCCCTGGTGGGATTGTTTTCGGCGCAGGCCGAATGGCCTGCTTCTGCACCATCTGAATTCTATGGATTCTTCTATGCATTCTCAAAGCATATTCAGGGACATCAGTCAGTTCAAGAAACTTATTACTGTGAGAATGAAGATTACATAGGAATTATATTAAGTGACAGCCCTCTTCACTCTTTTTTTAAAATTCACATTATAATTTGATTCTTGGCACAATGAAATAGCCTTTCTTCTTTGCTGAGGGTGACTGTAATTTACTTGTAATTTACTTGTAATTTCATTGTTTATAAGTTATCCATTGAATTTCACTCATGGAAATAAAAACCATATTACACATTTCAGGGACTTGTAGCATTTTCTGTTTAAATGGTTAGGCTTTAATTATTTGTGACAAGCCGTGCCGAACAGCATAACAGAGATAGATTCCCAACTAACCTGGAGCCTAATCAGAAATGGACAATGTGTGAGCCTAATGATATCACCAGAGAAAACACCTCAATGTGAATGAATCTTTAACAAGGGAATATTTCAGTTTACTTTTTTCTCCATAACGTGCCTACTCATTTTCCAGTGTAGTTCTATCAGAATCTTCTCAGCTAAAGACTGCATTTGCAATACCCATTTTCATTGCCTCAATCGATAACTGGGCCAGGTTACTGTGAAGGGAGGAATTAAGCTCTCAAACTGGAGTTAAACATTCACAAGGGAGTTGAATCTGTGCTGAACCTGACTGCCATCCTCTGAAACTGCATCTCAAACTGCTCTGACCAACCTGTGAGTGAATAGAGATTCCCTGATGCTCAAGGTGGATGTTCCAGATATTGCCCACGTTTAGGACAACAAAGCCTCTGACTTTTCAGTTGGTCGTTTTTCATTCCCACAGCTGAAGTTGGAAAGAATGGGATTAATTTTCAACTTTGGTAGGGGGTAAAAAGCAAATGAGAGTAAATCAGCCGCCCAGGATGCATCCAACTTGACGTTTTCTTCCCACGACACCGAGAGTATTATAGGTGGCTGATTCATTGCTGTCCGTTTTCTGCCCTTGTTCTGCCAATAACACTGAAATGAACCTCTGTGTAATTTCAAACACACACTGGTTTATCTTGTTAAAATTCCTGTGACGAGGTCACACCTTCCTTTGCTTGCTCCTTCATGTTCATATATTCCCTGGGTTATGGACTGACTCAAGTCAGTTGGGGAGGCAGACAGTGTGATCAACAATAGAAATGATTGACAACTAATAACACTTCCCACTTAGCAGGACCTGAAATGCCAATATTATTTCATAGGAAGATAGTGCAGAGAGGTGCAGAAAATGACAAATTGCCAAAGGTTATTATGTATGGTTGACAGGTTGGAATAAATACAGCTTAGAAAATATTTAAATTCCTTTCAACAAATTTGCATTTTAAAATTTGAAAAGTAAAGTAGATTTGATCTCTGCTGTGCAGGAGGTTGTTGATCTGACTTGCAGTTTAGTAATGAAATCGAATTTTTGCAAAAAAAAACTCAGTATCAGAAGGTAACTGACAAGCTGAAGTAGAAAGCAGCAAATGGGAGACCAGTTATTATGAAGAGCCAGTTCCTCGTAAAATTAAACTGATTTATTAACTGATCGACTAACAAGGTTTCAGCCCCAACAAGGTTCAAGTTGTGAACCTGATCATCAAAGATCCTTAGGTAGCACCTTCCAAACCCATGACCACTTCCATCTAGAAGGACAAGGACAGCAGAAACATGGGAACACCAACACCTGCAAGTTCCCCTCCGAGCTACTCATCATCCTGACTTGGGAATATATCACCTTTCCTTCGTAGTTGCTGGGTCAAAGTCCTGGAATTCCCTCCCTAACGGCCTTGTGGGTCAGCCCACAGTACGTGGACTGCAGCGATTCGAGAAGACAGCTCACCACTACCTTCTCGAGGACAACTAAGGGTGTGCAATGAATGCTGGCCAGCCAGCAATGTCCATGTCCCATGAGCAATTAGAAAAAAATGTAGGTACTTTCTGGAGAAAAGGTAATTAAACAGATCCATTTGCAGTAGTTAACTGCAGCAAAGGTTTCTACAAATGTTAGTCAGGTTTTCTGCAGTTCACACCTGAGGGCTAAATGTGGCCCATGACTTGTTGGGCCATTTTCCACAGATGAAGTTTGGAAATGAAGTGTGTTCGCACAGATTTCGGATTCTCCTGATCAGCCATATGCTTCGATGACAAGCCAGGAGTTTTTGTGAAATAATGAATCAGACATTGCAGCTGTGTTTTCATAACAGTCTGGGGGAGAAACTCGTTTGTTACAGCAGCTTGGATTTCCTACAAAGAATCCAGATTGAGGTGGATGGTAGACAGTTTTATTAACAGTTGTGCGGGTGAATCATTGAATGGGGAAGAAATTAGACAGACAAATTGTCCACTTTCTCTCATGAGGAGTAACAAAGAGGAGGGAAAAATCCCATGTTCGAAGTCAGTCAGTCAGAACGGCTTGCTGACTGAAATATATCCATTTATTGCAAGACAAGTAACTCCCAACTTCCTGTAAGCCTTGGTTTGTTCCAAACCAGATTGACCTCGGGCAAGATGGTGTATTTTATTTATTTTTTATTCAAAGGGAAAGGATTGAGATTAAGTAAGTGAGCTTTGATGGCTTGGAGCAACCGCCACCAAGCTGTAATGGGGAAAAGCCACTGTCTAAGGCCTTTTCAGTCATGGTCCACTGAGGGGATGGAAATTATGTGGAGCCCCTCAGGCTGTATGCTGAACATTGAATGTACACAGTAAATGTTACAAGTAACACAATTGCATTGAGGCAGCACAGAGTGCAGCATGCTTTATGGAGAAAAGTTGAATATCATTGTACTTTCTATAATGATCAGTATAAAATATTTATAATGGGGAGGTGATGGCCTAGTGATATTATCACTAGACAATTAATCCAGAAACTCAGCTAATGTTCTGGGGACATGGGTTTGAATCCCGTTGCTGCAGATGGTGGAATTTGAATTCAATATAAAAAACAAATCTGGAATTAAGGATCTACTGATGACCATGAAACCATTGTCAATTGTCAGAAAAACCACTGATGTGCTTTAGGGAAGGAAATCTGCCGTCCTTACCTGGTCTGACCTATATGTGACTCCAGAACCACAGCAATGTGGTTGACTCTGAACAGTCTTTGGACAAGTAGAAATGGTAGCCAGCCAGAGATACCCATGTCCCACTATTGAATTTTAAACAATGAGGTTTTGTTTTAGATATTTTATGAATTAAAGTATAATTTTGAAAAAGAAACTGAGTTTTGATTATAACTCGCTCCACATACTCACTTGCTGTGTGAGAAATAAAAGTAGCTAAACGTTTTGTTCACCTCACTGACGTGGTTTCAGCCTATTTATTGAAAGCTTGGGAAAGCTACTTGAATGACAGGGAATGGCTGGAATTTAATGGAGTTTGCTGGAGTGGGGTAGGGTGCCAAAATATGGGGGAGATGCAGGAGTAACTACTTCCCAATCCCAGTGTTGGGAAAACAAACTAGATGGGTGTGCTAAGGGCCCAATCCCAGAATCTCAAACACCGGTGACAAGATGTCAGTTAGGCTCAATAATGAGCCACTTAATGCCTATTATGCTTGAGTCCATGAGAGTTTAATGGTGGCTCAGGTATATAAGAGAATTCAGATGGATCTCCTGTGGCTCCCAGAGACTGCCCAGCAAACCCTATCCGGTTTGCCAATGGTCTGCCTGGGGGTCCTTCATTCACAGCCATTAAAGGAACCTCGGGAGAGGGAGGGAGGCACTGAAAGCCAGTCTCTTCCCTTGCTTCTGACCCTCCTTGCTGGTGATCCTGCCCACATCGAGCTGTCTCTGGAGATCCAGTGATGATTCCTGTTGAAGGTCTAAGAATGTCATTGGCAGCCGAGACCACTCTCAGTGCTGCAGCCAGCAATGGAGAACCAGCTTCTGTTGACTGGGATTTTTTTTTTTAAATCCAATTCAAACAAATTTAGTCCAATTCAGAGTCTCAGCAAGTTGAGATATTCCCGATCCAAGCTGACAAGACAGGGCTCTCACCTCCTGTCTTGGGCTTGACCTACATGATCCAAGCTGACTGGAGTAGGTGTAGCTCCTCCTCCAAGGCTTGACCTCATTTGCATCTTAGCCAAACGGTTGAGATGCCGCTTTTAAAAATTGCTTCAAATGAAGCTAAAATGTAACCTAATGACTTCAACCAAGTACAGTGTGTCAATACAACACTTGATCTTAGCCAAAAGGTGGGATTTCCACCTTCCAGGGACCTCAATCAGGTGGGAAATATGATGCTGGCCAGGCAAAGAGCTCGATGGCACTTAAATTGCATCTGGCCTTTTGATCACTGTTCCCCTCACTGTTTCTGTGACCGGTGGGGTTAACCCCCATCACCAGAATTGAATTCTGCTCAACATCCAGCCAGTCACAAAGGAATTACTATTATTACGTAGTTAAGTTTAACTATTAAATGTTTAGTTGTTGCACAGTAGGAGTGCACTTGTAAATTTAAGATAAGAGAGCTGATCAGGCGCCTGCCTGAGGCTCTGTACTTGAGAAAATTGCTGGGGCAGACCAAAAATTATACCATTAAATAATGGAGGATCAGTTCTTAAAATCACAATTTTAGCTTGTAATAACTATAGGACGCTGTTTCAATTTATTTGGAAAGGAAGAAAGGAAATTATTTTATAAGGTGTAGTGATATATGAAATCACTTTAAATGAAGAAGTGGGGTCTAAAATGATTTTGTGTACTTCAACATTAAGCATAATTTTGGATATCGTTTAGAATAGAATCATATCATAGAATCCCTACAGTACAGAAGGAGGCCATTCATCCCATCGAGCCTGTACTGACAGCAATCCCATCTGATCCCTATATCCCCACATACTTACCCTGTTAATTCCCCTGAAACTAGGGTAAATTTAACCGAATCAACCTAACCCGCACATCTTTGGACTGTGGGAGGAAACCGGAGGACTCGAAGGAAAGCCATGCAGACACCAGGAGAACGTGTATACTCCACATGGACAGTGACCCAAGCCAGGAATCAAACCCAGGTCCCTGATGCTGTGAGGCAGCGGTGCAAATCACTGTGCCATCATGCCAATATACTCTGTTTAGGTTACTACTTGAGCAAATCTGCCATCATAGGAGACAGAGGATCAATATAAAAGGTAAGGGGGCTAAGCGTGTTCAGTGAGACTTAGATAAAAGCGTGCAGAATAGAAGGGAATGATCTACAGGCCTGTGCTCTTTGACATGTAGTAACTGTATCATGTGGAATATAATGCACATATTCAAATTAGAAGCAGGAATAAGTTGCTCATCCCCTTGAGTCTGCTCTGCCATTCAATAAGATCATGGCTGGTTTACTTGTAACTTCAACCGCACATTCCTGCCTTACCGACCAATGACCTTTCACACCCTTGTTATTCAAGAATCTATCTAGCTCTGCCTTAAAAATATTCAAAGTCTCTGCCCTCACTGCAGGAAGAACGTTCTAAAGACTCACGACCCTGGTCTTAAATGAGCTTTGCAACATTGGTGAAACAAGCTTCCTGTTTCTTCGTCAATATTGAAATGGAAACACTGAATCACTACAGTGCAGAAGGAGGCCATTCAGCCCATCATTATAGAATCACAGAATCGCTACAGTGCAGAAGGAGGCCATTCGGCCCATCGAGCCTGCAGCAAGAACAATCGTCCCAGACCCTCGCCCTGTAACCCCCACGTATTCATCTTGCATCCCCTGACCCTGAAGGATAATTTATCATGACCAATCCACCTGACCCGCATATCTTTGGACTGTGGGAGGAAACTGTGCACCCAGAGGAAAACGACGCAGACACTGAGGGAAATGTATCACTTTATGTCGAAGATCAAATTTATGTCAACATGAGCGTGTTTTTTTTGTATTTTCTCTGAAAATGTTGGTTCCAAAGAAACTAAAATATGGAGAAAGAAGCATCTTTGAAGCTGATTCCAGCTTTTAACTCAATGCAGTAAACCCATTGTGTGATTCAATATGAATATTTTCATTTGTTGGGAAGATGGTTATTGAATTAACAGTAGTTTGTATTCAGACTGAGGCAGCTTATTATTGACTCAGATGTTTGTGGTTAGTGGAAGGAATGCTGCTTCACTGTTGTCAGTGTTATTGATGAAGATTAAAATCAGCCTGTGCCGTCTTTAATTTGGGAGGTAATTGAAACCATGGATTGTGGCAATGTGCCCGGTCTGTATGCTTCTTAGCTTCCCTCGTAACTATGCAGCACGTTGTGCTCTTGGTAAAATAAACAGGGTCCAGTTGACTCCAGAATAATGAATGTTTGAGCCAAGCCTAGCGTGATGACACTGTGCCTTTAACAAGTGTGTTGATATCATGTTTCTTGTAAGGGGTATGTTTAAAATTCAGTTCTGTTTCGCAGGATAAAGGTTTGTCAAAACCTGTAAATTAGTAGCTGGGAGAGCAAGGGAAGTACTCTTTTTAGATGTGGAGTGTTTGTTTAAGCAGAGCTAATGCATTTGTGTTTACTTAGGTTCCCCCGGGGGTTTCAGAATAGAGCTTTGATTATGTTGATTGACAGAGATAGATTCATGTGCTTAATGAGAGCAGCTAAGCTTGCAGGAAAGGAAGAGTTTCAGTTTCATTTTAAAATACAAGCAGTTGCTACCAGAAGAAAACAGTGTGTGTATGTGTCTCTCTGTCTCTAGAGGTGTTCTGAAAACTCCAAGCCTGGAAACTTAAGTCAAAGTATACCTGTTTATAGAATCCCTGCAGAAGAAGGCCATTTGGCCATTGGGTCTGCACTGACTCTTCGCTAGCATCCCACTGAGGCCTTATCCCCGTAACCCCATGTATTTACCCAGCTAATCCCCCCAACGTACACAAAGGAACAATTATCATGGCAAATCCACCTAACCTGCACATCTTTGCACTGTGGGAAGACACCAGAAAACCTGGAGGAAACCCACACAGAAACTAGAAGAATGTGCAAACTTCACACAGTCACCCAAGGCTGGAATTGAAGGCTGGTCCCTGGCACTGTGAGGCAGCAGTAATAGCCACCATGCTGCCCCGTGTTTTGCTAATCAATTTTAAAGAGAGGTTTAAGTATAGAAGAGAAATATTGCTTGAATGGAGCTCATTGTGATGGGTTAGGAATTGTGTCTTGCCACATTTAAGCACTGTTCAATTGTTAAAGCTTATGCTAATTCATTTGTTGTAGTTAAACTGTGTTGTAAAATAACGCTGGAGTGAAACATTTTGGGGGCGATTCTCCCATCCTGCTGCGCTAAAACAGTAGGATCCTGCCGTACCAGGATCTGCACATACGTTCCCACTGCAATAGCTTCCCCCAGCGCTGGAGTTCCAGCAGTGAATGCTCCCTGCCAGAAATTGGTGGGAAGGCAGACTAAGTATTTAAACCCTAATTTTAATAATAATTTAAATATGATTAGCGGGCCTGGAACTGAAGTCTCCCAGCAGGTACAGCAGCCTTGTGTCGACAGGAGTGGAAATTCAAGAAGTGATGGGCTAATGGACAAATTGAGCGAAGAATCCAAAGGCTCAGAGTAAGACTTTGTACTAACATTTTCTTTAGTTTCTCAATGATGGTGCAAAACAAAAAGTTTGACTGTGTTACCAAAGAGATTAATGCTGGTCAGATATATTTTTTGTTGTAAATATCGGGCGGCACGGTATCACAGTGGTTAGCACTGCCGCTTCACAGCTCCAGGGACCTGGGTTCGATTCCCAGCTTGGGTCACTGTCTGTGTGGAGTTTGCACATTCTCCTCGTGTCTGCGTGGATTTCCTCCAGGTGCTCCGGTTTCCTCCCACAGTCCAAAGATGTGTGGGTTAGGTTGATTGGCCATGCTTAAATTGCCCCTTAGTGTCCTGAGATGCATAGGTTAGAGGGATTAGTGGATAAAATATATAAGAATATGGAAGTAGGGCCTGGGTGGGATTCTGGTCGGTGCAGACTCAATGGGCCAAATGGCGTCTTTCTGTACTATAGGGCTTCTATGATATTACACAAAAAGTGTAAAATTGAATAACTGATCCTTGTGAAACAGTTGAAATATCAAGCCATCTTACTAGAGGTCTCACTTAGTCTACTGGAGGAGCGAGAGGATGAAATAAGACAGGCAGAGCACCCCAGATAGTGCTGAAGGGTGGGATAGGAAAGGTGAGGTGCACACCTCCCCCTCTGTGAATACAGGATCCCATCTCTCAACCTTCTCTACCAGGGCCTCCAGTGCTGTATTTGAGAAATTGTTTGCCTCCTCACTCAGGCCCTGAGCCACCCCACGTTGTGCCACTATGTGTCAGCTGGCAGTGGCCGAGTGGTGTTATCGCTAGACCATTGATCCAGAACCTCAGCTGATGTTCTGGGGATCCGGGTTCGAATTTGAATTCAGTAAAAAAAAAATGACCATGAAACCATTGTCGATTGTCAGAAAAAACCATCTGGTTTACTAATGTCCTTCAGGGAAGGAAATCTGCTGTCTTTACCTGGTCTAGCCTACACGTGACTCCAGAGCAACTGCAATGTGGTTGACTCTCAATGGCCCTCAGGCAACCAGGGATGGGCAATAAATGCTGGCCAACCACTGATGCCCATGCTCCACAAATGAATAAAAATAATACTCGACGCCTTCAGTGGAAGTGAAGGAGCCACATGTACTGGTGTACAAAAACTGCATCTAATCAACACTTGAGTGCCAAAGCTGCAGGTGTCTGATTTAACATCTCCAGGCGAATTCAGATTATGATAATCAGCAATTAGGACCAACATTACATGACCAGCCATGCCTTATTAACACAACCCCTGTTTAGCATCTGTTTTCACCCTTTGACCAAAATAACTCTCCCCTCCTGTGTCTTAGTTACAACAGTGACTACACTTCAAAAGTACTTAATTGTCTGTAAAGTGTTTGGTAACATCCTTGGACCATGAATAGTGCTATGCAAACATTAAGTTCTGTTTTCATATGAATCATAGAAAGTATACAATGCAGAGGGTGGCCATTTGGCCCATCAGGTCCTTTAGTACCGATGTCTACTCCTTTTTACACTGCAAACTTAAAACACTGTCTATTCTACAGCTGAGAGCAGGCGATTATTTTTCATTTTGTGATCATAGCACAGCGGATGTAGATAACCCTGGAATCTTCTTCAGGAACAGTTGGATGCTACAAGAGGAGAGACCTGAGGATATTTCTGGATGGATGAATAGAGAGTGCGTTCATTCGAAGGAATGGCTCCTGTGGGTGCCTATTTGGAAGTAGCTTAGACGTATCACCATGCAATGTTCCCTCAATATTATTTTTGATTGAAAAAGAAACTAGAAGCAGGAATGGGCTGTTCGGCCCTTTGAACTGCTCCATCATTGATTTTGATGTCGGCTGATCACAAAATTCAATATCCTGATTCCTTCACCTCATATCGCTTGATTCCTTTAGCCCCAAGAGCTATATCTAATTTATTTTAAATAGAAACATGTTTTCATTGTGTGTAGACTGTTCATTTGAATGTGCAAACCTTTAATTTTTTTTGTGCGACCACGTATGTACTTTATTTGAGGGGGACAACTTGAGTGACTTCCATGGTATCTTCCTGATTGCAATACAACTATCCATGCATGCATGCAGGGAACCATTGCTATCAAGCCTCATTCGTTTATAAGCAATAACTGGGAAGCATCTCATCAACGCACAAATTGACTTGCTTTTTTTAATTGGCACGGACATTGCCTGCACTCTCTGCAGCCTTCAGAAGGTCAACTTGATTGACGCAGTGGCTTGTGACAAGAATATGTGCAATGTGCCACCCTGTGGCAAAGCTGATTGCTGGCACATCAGACCCTTAAGCAAATTCAGAGGAGCGGCAGACTATTAAATGCCCCATGTACGTGAATGTTCATCGTTGATGAATTTTAGACATTATAAAACATTGAGCTTGTGCTTGTAAAGTGCCCAGTCATATCTTCAGAACACTTTGTACAAGTAGTTTGGGGACAGGACGATATAACTGCTTGCTCATTTTCGTTTCATTACAAATCAGCTGAACTGTAAATATTAAAAGCTGCTAATTTAGCTGCTAGCTACTAAAGAAATGCTGGCATCAGCAGCAGTCTATTTTGAAACCTATTGAAAGTTTGAACGTGGTATTAGCAGAGTGGTACTATGTCTCCCTCTATAGCCTGCTTTGGAAAGAAAATGACATTGTGAGCAGCAGAGCTAACAAGACTGAGCTGCAGCATCTGTTTCAGTTTCTCCTGATGTTTGTGGTCTCAGGACTAATTTGGCTAATTGTGCAACTCTCAAAACTACAGCTCAGCAGATGGATAAGGGTTGATTAATAACAGTCTAGTTTTCAGATTTTTGAGGAAATCTGCAGTAAGAAGCAATCGGGTACGCAGCGTTGAAAAATCGTCTGTCACCTAAAGGAGGAGCAGTAACACAGGAGGAAAATGTCAGCGCTCCTGTTCACATTGACAAAGGGAAAGGAATTATGGCGGTGCCGCACAGCAGAAAACATTCTTAGGTCACGGACATCCATTAAGGGCTCCTTTATCTGTGTTTTTCAAGAGTGTGTGATTGTGCCAAGGAGCTAGAAAGGGAAATTACTGCACTTTTGTTCGATGTATAAGTAGGCCTGTCGGCCTGGTGGGTCAGCAGATTAAATCAGCATTGCCACATTCGAAAAGTGGAACAGATTTGTTCAAATCGTTCATTGTCAACATTTCCCAGCAGCACCCGCAATCCCTTAAGAGGACAGCAAGGTGACTTACTGCTCTGCCTTGTTACTATCTCTGTGTAACTGGCCAAGGGAAAGATCCCTGGGGTGCAAGGAGTCCCCAGATCCCACATCGGCATGGTGACACAGTGGTTAGCATTGCTGCCTCACAGCACCAGGGACCCGGGTCCCATTCCTGGCTTGGGTCATTGTCTGTGCGAAGTTTACACATTCTCCCCGTGTCTGCATGGGTTTCCTCCCACAGTCCAAAAGACATGGAGGTTAGGCGCACTGGCCAGGCTAAATTCTCCCTCAGTGTACCCGAACAGGTGCAGGAGTGTGGCAAGTCGGGGATTTTCACAGTAACTTCATTGCTGTGTTAACGTATGACTACTCTTGACACTAATAAATAAATTTAAACATGTTTTGCAAGTGCCTGCCTCATTATGTCCAGCCACTTCAAAGATTTAGGCATAAGAGACTCCCGACCAAGTTCCCTCTGTCCCTGTGCCATTTTGTCTCTTTCTCTCCCTTCTTCTAAATGTATCACCTAAAAATTCTCTGTGTTAAATTCCAATTGCTGCTTGTCTGCCTATTCTGCTGGTTATCTGTGCTTTTGCAGTTGTCTGGTCACATTGTCAGTGTTGACCCAGGATGCGGAGCCATGGTGGAAGAGCTTGCAGAGATGACGAGAAAGCTTTGAAAAGAATTTTTTTTAAAGAAAGGCAGGGAGTAACTTGCCGCAAGGGTTGAGAGCTCAAATGGACTGAGATGGCTGGATGTCCTGTTACTGATGGTGCAGGAAATGGAGGGGTTGCTTGTCGAGATGAAAAACTGGAGTATCAAAGACTAGAGATCGGGATGTCGGGCTTGCTCCAATCTGTGGAGGAACTTGTACAAATTTACACATGAGGTCAGGGATTTTGAATTTAATGTTTGAGTAGACGGCCACCCAGTGCAAGTTGGTGAGAGTATTGCAGTGCGAGATACACAGAATTGTTAAAGCCCAGCTCTCTGAATGAACAGCAGACATAATGCCAACACCCCCACCCTTTTCCTATAATCCTGCACATTCCTCATTTTCAAATAATAATCCAATTCCCTCCCAGACACCTTGATTGAGCCCATCTCCACCGCACCCTCAGGCAGCCTATTCCAGATCTTAACCACTTGTTGCATGAAAATGTTTCTCTTTGTGTCTGCGTTGCTTTTTTTTGCCAATTATCTTAATTCTGTACCCTCTCATTCTCAATCCTTCCACCAATTGGAACAAATTATCCCCCCTCTGCTCTCTCCACAAGCCCCCCCATGATTTTGTGTACGTCTTACAAATCTGTCCTCAACCTTGTCTCTCCAAGGAAAACAGCCCCAAATTGTTTAATCTTTCTACATGTGAAGTTCATCATCCCTGTGAATCTTTTCTGCACTTTATGTAATATCTTCACATCTTTCCCCTAGTGTGACACCCAGAACAGGAAGCAGTACCCCAGTTGAAGACAAAAGAGTGTTTCATATAGGTTTAACACAGCATTCTTGTTCTAATATCCCTCCATATTTAATAATGTCTTGGATTATGATTTATTAACCACTCTCTCAAAGTTTTTTTTGCTCCTCTGAAATTCTTTTTGTCAATATGAATATCAGTTGACTATAGTTCAATTAGGAACAGTCTTCACCTCTCAGGCAAGCATTTGGAGAGTGCTACACAGTCAAAGGTGCCCCCTTTTAGATGTGATGTTAAGATCTCATCTGCTGTCCGGTGGAGGCAAATAATTCTGAGGCACTATTTAGAAGGAGAACACAGGAGTTATCCCCAGTGTCCTTGGCTGATATTTAACCCTCAAGTAATATCACTAAAAAATTGGTCATTATTATATAGTTGTTTGTGGGAGCTTGCTGTGCACAAACTGGTTTGCTGCATTTCCTATATTGCAGCTGTGACACTTTAAAAGTGTGTCATTGGCTGGAAAGCACTTTGGTTCATCCAGAGGTCATAAAAAGCTGCTGTATAAACATAAGTATTTTTTAAGCTTTTATTTGTCGTGATGGAGTGGTTTGCAGTGCTACCTCATGGCACAGGGACACAGGTTCAATTCTAGCTTGGGTCATTATCAGTGTGAAGTTTGCACATTCTTCCTGTGTTTGCGTGGGTTTCCTCCAGGTGCTCTGGTTTCTTCCCACAGTCTGAAAAACGTGCAGGTTAGATGCAATGGTCATGCTAAATTCTCCGTCAGTGTATCCAAATAGGCACCAGAGTGTGGTGACTCGGGGATTTTCACAGTAACTTCATTGTAATGTTAATGTAAGCCTATTTATGACATTCAGAAAAATAAGTGTTATTTAGAGATAATAATAAACATCTTTTTTTCTATACCTCTTTGTAAAAATGGTTCCAACGTTAAGGGCCCTGTATAAATGCATGTTATTGTTTTTTAACAAAATTTATAATTATGAATTAAAGTGAATACTCAATCCACATTTCAAAAAACAGCGCTGGAATTTGCCTGCAACGGAATCGGATTGGGCAATGGGCAGACAACGGAAATGTCTGTTGACTTTGAGCGGAAATTTCGGTCTTGCTCGAGCAAGGCCGTAAAGTCCCGCCCAGAACCTTTTTAAGTCCATCTCATTCTTGCCCCTCAAACAGGGACTCACGTTGCTCTCAGTCTTGATAAAACTGTCGCAATATCTGCAGAAAAATTGCCACTGTCTGTGCGGAGTTTGCACATTCTCACCATGTCTGTGTTGGCTTCCTCAGGGTGCTCTGGTTTCCTCCCACAGTGCAAAGATATGCAGGTTAGGTGCCCCTCAGTGTCAAGGGGACTAGCTAGGGTAAATACATGGGATTTTGGGGATAGGGCCCAAGTGGGATTGTATGCGGTGCAGACTGGATGGGCTGAATGGCCTCCTTCTGCACTGTAGGATTCTGTGACCTATAGTACTGCTTCAACTTCAAGTTCTATACAGCCTATACAGGTGCAGAAAGACTCAAAACTGTCACTTGCATTATTTAATGACTTGGAATTGTTTTGAAACCAATTTTGTAACTTAAAGATCGTCACATTGTTGCTTTGTTCAGAATATCTCAAAGTAATGAAAGCAGTAAGGTCTCAAGTTGGCCGACTTACATCACAACAAGTATTTGTATTGAATGACATTCTACCCCACAAACAAGCACCCGGCTCAAGCTGATGCCAAAAGGTCAATCACCAAAACGAGCAACAGAGGACATCTTTATTGAACTCACATTGGGAAGGAAAAAGATGAAGAATCAATGTAATTGATTTATATATTTGCTCATCGAAATAATCCTACCTCCAAAAGGCTCAGTTCCCCCCAGTGGCACACATTATAAAAAGTGATTAGGGCTTTCTCTTAATGTCATTTGGCTGTTCCGCAGTATGCAAACTGGCATGGACGGCACAATGGAACAATGGTTAGAACTGCTGCCTCACAGCACCAGGCTATCAGGTTTGATTCTGAGCTTTGTTTCCTGTCTGTGCAGAGTCTGCATGTTACATAAGAACATAAGAACATAAGAAATAGGAGCAGGAGTAGGCCATCTAGCCCTTCGAGCCTGCCCCGCCATTCAATAAGATCATGGCTGATCTGTTGTGGCTCAGTTCCACTTTCCCGCCCTCTCCCCATAACCCTTAATCCCTTCTCTTATCAAAAACCCATCAACCCGCTTCTTAAAAATATGTAGCGAGGCAGCCTCCACCACTTCAACGGGCAGAGAATTCCAGAGATTCACCACCCTTTGAGTGAAGAAGTTCCTCCTCAACTCCGTTCTAAACCGCCTCCCCTTTATCTTGAGGCTGTGCCCCCTAGTCCTACTGTCTTTTTTGAGCGGGAAGAGTCTCTCCACCTCTATCCTATCCATCCCATTCATCATCTTATACGTCTCAATGAGATCTCCCCTCATTCTTCTAAACTCTAACGAGTACAAGCCTAGTTTATTCAGCCTCTCCTCATAGCTCAATCCCCTCAACTCCGGTATCAGCCTAGTAAACCTCCTCTGCACTCCTTCCAGGGCCAAAATAGCCTTGCGCAGGTGCGGCGCCCAAAACTGCACACGGTACTCCAGCTGCGGCCTCACCAATGCCCTATACAGCTGCAGCAAGACCTCCCTACTTTTATATTCAATCCCCCTCGCTATGAAGGCCAGCATCCCATTCGCCTTCCTGACCACCTGCTGCACCTGCAAGCTGGGTTTTTGCGATTCATGCACAAGGACCCCGAGGTCCCTCTGCACCGTCGCCTGCTGCAGTTTTTCGCCACGTAAGTAATAGTCCTTCCTACCATTCTTCCTACCAAAGTGGACCACCTCACACTTGCCAACATTAAATTCCATTTGCCATTTCCTGGCCCATTCGCCCAGCCTATCTAGATCCTTCTGCAGACTCTCCACACCCTCCGCACAATTTGCCGTTCCCCCAATCTTGGTGTCATCAGCAAATTTCGACACCCTGCACTCGGTTCCCTCCTCCAGATCATCTATATAAATGGTAAATAGCTGAGGCCCCAGCACCGACCCCTGGGGCACCCCACTAGTCACCATCCGCCAATCCGAATAGCACCCGTTGACCCCCACTCTCTGCCTCCTATTTGACAACCAATCCTCTATCCACGCTAACACCCTACCCCCAACTCCATGTCCCCTGACCTTCTGCAATAACCTCTTGTGAGGTACCTTGTCAAACGCCTTCTGAAAATCCAGAAAGACCACATCCACCGGCTCTCCTCTATCCACCGCCCTAGACACATCCTCATAGAACTCCAGTAAATTTGTCAGACACGACTTCCCTTTAATGAAACCGTGTTGCGTCCGCCCTATCAAGCAATTCCCTTCAAGATGCCTCGCAATTTCCTGCTTAATGATGGATTCTAACATTTTACCTACCACAGACGTTCTCCCTGTATCTGTGTGGGTTTCCTCCAGGGGCTCTAGTTTGCTCCCACACTCCAAAAGATGTGATGATTAGGTGCTATGTTAAATTCTGGCCATGTTAAATTCTCCCTCAGTGTGCCCAAACAGGTGCAGGAGTGTGGCTTCTAGAGGATTTTCACAATAACTTCATTGCAGAGTTAATGTAAACGTAATTGCAATACTAATAAATGAACTTAACCTATCGTAAGTGCCTCACATTGAGAGATTTGATAATCAATCGTTTAAATAACGAACAGCAAATTTTCAGCCATCTTGGGATTTGCCCCTGATCCCGTGCATTATAGTTGAATGGAACAAGTTTGAAGCTTTGTCCATTTGATGCTTGTCACCCAAGGATAACTGACTAAAAGAAAATGCTGAATAGTTGTTAGTAGCTTATAGACAATGAACTGCTAAGTGGCACAAAACAACATATCCCACTCTACACTGATTGTATTATCTTCAGAAGGATTTTCCTCCATTATTATGCTGAGATGTATTTTGTTTGTGCAAAATAGCCTTGGTATATTTGAACAAAAGATTTCCTAAGAAAGTAGGAACTGCTGGATATAAGAAGACCATGCCAAACCTGCCTTCCACCATCCCAGCAGTACATGATACTATGACAACGGAGTTGCAACTTTGCATAGCAATCAGCTATCCAAATTTGTCCAAAAATGACCCAGGCATGTTACGAGGAAAAGTTCCCAGTATTTTTATTGATGTTCTCCGTTACAGAGGGGTGGGACAGTCAGCAGGTTCATAGTTCCACAGCCCACCCTGGATGTTGTCTGGGAATTCAAAGTTTGTTTTAGTTTCTCTACTTGTATGAAATACAATGGAAGAGAAAGAACACTGGGGAAAAGTGACGTCCAAGGTAACTGTGAGAGAAGATGCCTTACGTAAAGTTAAAAGCAAAATACTGAGGAATCTGAAACAAAAACAAAAATGGTGGAGAATCTCAGCGGGTCTGACAGTATCTGTGGGGGGAGAATAGATCCAATGTTTCGAGTCAGGGTGGCCCTTTGTCAGGCCTCTCAAAACGTTGGCTCTACTCTCTGTCCACACATGCTTCAGATCTGCTGAGATTTTCCAGCATTTTCTGTTCTTGCTTTATGTGAAGGTTGAGATGAAAGTAGTTACCTGTGATCATCCTTTACAGGTGTTCATGGAGCATTTGCTGTAACTTTGAAAAATTGTTTCACAGTAGCATGAGGCCTATATGTAGCTCTTGTAAACCTCGCACAATTTGGGTAAAAATACAGACTACCTCAGCAGTGACAATGTGTTGGATCTAATTCAGTCTTTCACAAACTTGAAAGACTAACCCCAATGAACTATGGCATTCTCCCGCGTACAAATCTGTACATGTCAGTGAGATGCTGGTTATTCTGTCAGGTCTTATTCCTGTTTGAAAATAAACTTCAACTAAAGCTACATTGTACCAAATCTTTTACAAAGCAACTGTTTTATCAGTATCTTGCTGTTTCCTTTGGACATTGAAAGATCAGGGTTCTGTTATCCAAGCGTGTTCCAGTACCTGTTCAATAGATAACTACTGCTGGTAACAAACAGATACTAACTTGGTTGTAAAATAATTGTCCCCTTTGTGTCAGTTTGCAAGCACAGTGGAACAATTTTCCCTTTAAAATTTAGTTGTTCATCTTCTTTTGTGTGACTGTGCACATGCTTTATTTATAAGACCTGCTCAGTACCTTTTCAGCCTTAGTGGGGATTTCTTTCTGGAGCCTAATTGTGTCTAATTGAACAGTGGCAGTGGTCTGAGAATCATCAGAAACATTCCCAGAATCTGAAAATTTGCTGCATCTCGATAGCGTGGCAGAGTCCAAGCTTATAATCTTGCGGCTTATCTGCTTTTGACAAATGATGAATTTAAAAAAAAATTCTAAGCCAATTTAAACGTTCGTTGGTGTGTCGAAATGACAGCCTAATTGAGGCTGCATGTCACATTCACATTGTGCTTTAAGACTGAAAGATGTAACATGCACTGAGAGCTTCTATCGTTCAATCACATTGCACTACAAAAAGGTCCTAACTCCTAGGCGATCTAACCTAATGGATCATGAACACACCAGGACATCTGTCACTTGTGTACTGTGAGTGTTTTTTTTTGAATGGTCGTACAAGTAAGTGTTATATTGATCATGGTATGTGTTTTAAAAGCTCCAGTATGTGAGAAGGCCATAAAACAAAATTGACAAAAGTAAGCTTTTCATATTACATTGAGAAATATTGTCTTGGGAATATCATGTGACATTTTTCTTATCGGTACTATACTCTTAAAATGCCATGGTGAGGTGCTTCGGAATAACAATGACATAAAAATTGCGAAAACATTACAGGCCAGGACTACTTCTGTGGCAAAGCATTTGAAGAGTGCCACCTTGAAATAAGCCAGTTTAAAGATCTGAAAATTGACCTTTGCAGTCTGTGTTGTGTAATTCTGGTAGCAAAATTAAGGCAATTAGCTAACAAAATGCAGCATAAATGTTGGACATTGAGACCTCTGATTCTGTGTGCAAGAAATACCTTTGACCTTGTGGCCTTGCCTTTAGTTAATATTTTAAAGAACTGGATTCTTTATTCTGGAAAAGAATTTTTTTCCACTATTTGTTCCTGGGAAGTGAGTGTTGCTGGCTGGGCCAGTATTTTTTTGCCCATTCTTAATTGCCCTTGAACTGAGAGGCTTGCAAGAGGCAGTTAAGAGGCCACCACATTGCTGGAGTCACGTGTAAACCAGATCAGGTAAGGCTGGCAGATTTCCTTCCTGAAAGGATGTTAGTGAATCAGGTGGGTTTTTACAACATTAATTGAACTTAAATTTCAGTAATTGCTATTGGCACGATTTGAACCCATGACCTCAGAGCCTGGGCCTCTGGAAGATTAATCCAGTGACATTACCAATACCTCACCATCTGCCCAGAGCATCACTTGCCACTGTTCATGTTTCTTCTTGTCCGTTGACCTTTATAGCCTTTCCTTGAGAAGTCCACTTATTGTAATAACGAAACTCTGGGGAGTAATTGACAAGCAAGCACAACATAGGTTGCTTGATGTGTGCTGCAATCTATGTATGTAATGTATGCTGGAGTTTGCAGTGTGTACTGTCCCTTTAAGAATGGGGGGTCAGGTGACCCCTCGGGGATTAGCTCCTCCCAATGTGGGACCCAGTTGTGCAGTCTTAGATCTGAATGTGGAACAGTGCACACCTACAATAAAGAGCTTCCAGTGTTCAAGTTACCATGCCTACCTCCTGGTTCTTTTGGCACTGTAAGTCAATAGGTGCGTACATAACTTGCAGGTAGATCTCTACTACTCCTAGCAAATAAAAATGTGACTACTCTGTGGTGGATAAATGAGGTGGACGTGATGTGGAGATGCCGCCGTTGGACTGGGGTAAACACAATAAGAAGTCTCTCAACACCAGGTTAAAGTCCAACAGGTTTATTTAGTAGCAAACGCCACTAGCTTTTGGAGCACTGCTCCTTCACCAGGTGGGTGGGAGTTCTGATCACAAGTAGAGCACATAAAGACACAAACTCAATTTACATGAATAATGATTGGAACGTGAGTCTTTACAGCTAATCAAGTCTTAAAGGTACAGATAGTGTGAGTGGAGAGAACTTTAAGCACCGGTTAAAGAGATGTGTATTGTCTGCAGACAGGACAGTTAGTGAGATTTTGCAAGTCCGGGTAAGTCGTGGGGGTTACAACTGGGAATCCAAGGTTGAGGTCATCCTCGTGTGCGGAACTTGGCAGTCACGGGCATTTGTGACTGAGCTCTAACAGGTGTGCAATTGTTCATCTGTCATATTTGAAATAGATTTCCTCCTGTCCTCCTCTCGCGCACTCTGTTTTGAGAAACATTTTGTGTGTACTTTACCTGCTTTAGCTCCCTTTCAAACCATTTTGAAAAAGCAATGAAAAAGATATTGTTTGAGGCTGAGAAAAGCATTCTATCACTTAGGCCATCATCTAGATGGTACTGATCTATCATGGGAAGTCGTGTACGCTGCACATGCTCAGAATGCAAAATTTTTAAGGGAGATACTCAAACTGTGAGCTTGTACTTTAATGTCAGCTTGACTCAGTAGGTAGAATCCTAACTATCATAAGGTTCTGGTTCAGTAAAGATTTAGCGCACAGAAAAATGATCGTAGACAGAATCTTTACAGTGCAGGAGAAGGCCACTTGGCCCATTGGCTCTGCATGGCTGGCTGAAAGAGCATTCCACCTATTCCTCTAACCTTGTACGTGAACAGAAAAGTCAAACAACACATCAGTGCAGTGGTAGGAAGTGTTACATTGTCAGAGGTGCTGTCTTTTAGGTAAGACATAAACCAATGTTGCACCTGTCTGTTTAGGTGACTGTAACTGTAAAAGGGAGAATGTGGTTTCAGGTGTGGGGAGGGCGTTGTGTGAGATTTTACAAGTAGAAAAATAAAAATAAGAATATAAAGTAATAAAAACGGGTAAATAAGATGAAAAGAAGGAATGAAATAAAATGAATGGAAATGGGTGAAGGTGGAGGGGAAAGTTCATGCTCTGAAGTTGTTGAACTCAATGTTCAGTCCGGAAATCTGCAAAGTGTGTTGAACAGGCAAGTGACAGGAAGGTCTGGTTCCTGCTTGCGGACGGACCAAAGGTGTTCTGCAAAGTGACCCCCCGTCTGCATTTGGTGTCTCCGATGTAGAGTAGAATGCGTTGGGTGCAGCGAATGCAATAGACCAGATGAAAGGAGGAGCAGGTGAAGCACTGCTTTACCTGAGTGGTGTTTAGGCCCTGGATGGTGAGCAGGGAGGAGGTGAAGGGTGGGTGTTGCACCTTCTCTGATTGCATGGAAAGGAGCCTCTGGCAGTGGTTGAGCTTGGGTATGATGAAGGAATGGATTAAGGTGTCCCGGAGGGAATGGTCCCTGCGGAATGCTGATGGTGAGAGCAAGGGAAAGATGCTACGAATGGTGGCATCATGCATAGAGACCTGGGTGATGATTTTTCCTCTGTTTTTCTTCTAACTATACAGTGGTTGTTCTTCATAGCATTGAACAACACTTGTATTTGAATAGCACCTTCACCAAATTGTAGTAAAAATCTCAAGGCAGTTCACAGCATTGTAACCAGCCAAAAATTGATACTTGAGCCATCGAAAGATACACTTGGACAATGTCCCAAATGCTTGATCAAAATGGTCATTTTTATTATCAAATCAGAGAATCCCTACAGTCCATTGAGCCTGTACAGACTCTCTAACAGAGTATCCCACCCAGGCCATCCCTCCACCCGACCCTCATAATCCCATACATTTACCCCACATGTGGCTATTCCACCAAACCTGCACATCTTTCGACACTAAGGGGCAATTTAACATGGCTAATGTACCTAACCTGCACATCTTTGGATCTGGGAAGGCGGAGAGAGGTGAGGAAGTTTGGGGAAGGAATATCACAGCTTAGGGTTGACTCGCTGAAGGCACGGATGCCAGTGGCAGAACAAAGGAATTGAGAAAAGGTGCAAAGTTTGTAGTTGAAGCTTCATCTCTTTTTCACAGTTTGTTTATTTCATTTAAAAAAAGCAATAGCCGCACCAGGATATGTACTGAATGATTGGGCAAGTAAAATGAAGGTAAAGTTGCCATAGTCCCAAATGATTATAGGCTTGCCTGAAAATCACCTCAGCCAGTGCAGAAATTGAACCCTGCTTTGTTGGCATCACGATGCACCAGCCGTCCAGCCAACTGAGCTAAACCAAGTACATACTGATGGTGGTATAAGGATGACTCCTCATTGAGCAGTTAAGATGTAAGTGCATCTGTCTGGTGTGCCTCCTCTGATTTTTCCTTAGAATCTGCAGGTAGAAAGAAAGGAATGGCCACAGTGATATAGCTCTCCTCAAATCAGCACATTCAGACTGGGAACATAGGCACAAAGGACAGACACAGTACATCTTAGCAGGCTGTCAGGCTCCAGCAAGTTTGACCATTTCCCTTTGTCTCACAGTGGCAAGATAGTAGAGAATCAGTGAACTGGAAAAGGCTACACCAAAAATAGCAACAGACTGTTTTTAAAACAAAAGGACCCTCATGACTAAAGAGACCCACAATGCAGCAATAATTCTATATGGATGCTTCAAGCACATTATAAATGTCAGTGCTAATTGCATTAAAGTTGGGTCCTTAAGGAACCTAATTCCCAACTGGTTTGCAGGCTGTCAGCACCTTGGGCGCTTTGGGTCAGGTCATTATGTGCACCATGCGTTGTGTACTTCGAAGGCGACCGGACTCAGCACCCTACATTGTGAGAGTCCGGTGCCTAATGTGCAGTTTTACACCAATTATATGGGCATTTTATTGACCCCTCTCCTCCCTTCCCTTCATTCTTGGCAAAATTTTTGTTCAGTGACCTTCTCTTTAGTGAGCCTCTATGCATTATTGCAAGAAAACAGAAGGTATCTTCCTTACAAGTCCCTCAGAGGCAACATTGAGGATAGTAACAACTTTAACATAGTTTTTTTTTGACTGTGCCAAGCAACTGTTTTTCCTCTAACTTCCACTGAACTTTGCCTTTCATGTTTTTATTTACAACTTTTAATTGTTCTTTGAGAAATTTCTCAAAAATAAACTCCACTTCAGCAGCCATTAAACTGGGCTGTTTTGTTATTTATATACAGACTTGTTCATTCATCCTGGGTTTCCTTTCTCCTCCGGTCTGCCTGGCACTCGTCATTCTTTCGGCTTGTTAAAGGCCTCCAATAGGCTGAGCTGCCTTTTAGTCCTTTCAAACAGCTTTTGGAATTTGTGTCGCTCCTTTGTGAAAACTCCATCTAATTGTCTCTGCCTCTTTAAGCTTCGTCTGTGCCTAATTCTTCTACTCTCACCACCTATGTCTGCTCAAATCTGAATTATCAAATCGTTCTGCAAATGGGCTGATCCATTAAGCTTGCCTGCTCTTAGCACCTCACAATTCTTGCAAGATTAGCAGCAAATCTTGAATTTGATTTCACACAGTGGACAAAAGTCAGCCTCCACCTCTGACTTGTACAGGTCTAATTTTCTGGCTTTTTAATGGGATGTGAGTATCACTGGCAAGGCTGAAATATGTGCACCCCTAATTGCTTTCGAACTGAGTGGCATACCAGGCTATTTCAGAGAGCAGGGACATTGCTGTGGGATCTGGAGCCACATGTAGACCAGATCAGGTAAGGATGGCAGATTTCCTTCTCTAAAAGAGACTCGTGGGTTTTTATCACAAACAATGACAGTTTTATGTGGAGAGAGAATGCAGCCAACGTGTTGAATTAGGATGACTCTTCATCAGAGATTTGTCAGCTCTGATGAAGGGTCATTGTGACTCGAAATGTTGGTTCTATTCTCTGCCCACAGATGCTGTCAGACCTCTGACATCTTCCAGCATTTTCTGTTTTTAAGATCCCAGCATCTGCAGTATTTTGCCTTTAAAATGATAGTTTCATGGTCGCTAATCCGAAAACTAGCTTTCATTACAATCATTGAAACCCTACCGTACAAAAGGAAGCCATTTGGCCCATTGAATCTGTACAATCTCCCCAGGCCCTATTCCCATAATCCCACACATTTACCCTGATAACCCCCCCTGATACTGGGGTCAATTTCAGCATGGTCATCAACCTAACCCTCAAATCTTTGGGCTGTAGGAGGAAATCGGAGCATCCAGAGGAAATCCGTGCAGACACAGGGAGAATGTACAAGCTCCACACAGACGGTGACCCAAGGCCACAATCGAACCTGGGTCCCTGGCACTGAGGTAGCAGTGCTAACCACTGTGCCACCATGCCACCACTTCCAGGTTTATTAATTAACTGAATTTATTAATAATAGGTGCTTGTTGGCAGGCACAGACAGAGTGGGCTGAAGGGCCTCTTTCTGCTGTGAAACTATATGACTTTATGCACCTCTTAGAATTTAAATTTAGTCGTGGGGTTTGAACTTCTGTGCCCAGGGCATTAGTCTGGACCTCTGGATTAATAGCCTAATGACATTATCACTGTGCCACCACCTTTCTCAGTTGTAATCATTGTACCTTTTTGCTCTCATAAGGTCTGTAATAAGACTCTTGGTAATTGATCTAAACTCTGGGTTTCAGGCATGTCTGAAGTTTGGGTTTTGCCAAGAGAAATGTCAAATAAGGCTGAATACTCGTCAGTATCAGCATTAAGTGATTAGCCGGAATGTTATGGCCATTAACATCAGTGGGATTTTCCCATTCCGCCGCAGTGAATGGAGATTTGGCTGGGCATCAAATTCTCCAGCCTCACTGCAGCGGGAGCATGGCATAAATGGCTGGAAAGATCGCACCCAAATCCAAATGCTGTCTCAGCAAAAATGTCAATGTGAACATGTGAATGGAAGCAATATCCTTCAGGTCTTCTTCTGCTTTACAGAATGGAATAACATGCTGTCGTCGAATGTAAAGTCCATTTTTTAAAAAATTATTGCCAGGCACTTCGAATTCACGCTTTTGACCAAATCTTTGTGCTTCCTCCTTAATTTCTTCTCTTTTGGTTTGGTGTCCATTTTCTTTCTGCTCCTCTGAATCACCATCCAGGGCCTAAACCTACTGAGTCAAGCTGACATTAAAGTACAAGCTCACAGTTTGAGTATCTCCCTTAAAAATTTTGCATTCTGAGCATGTGCGCAAAACCTGATAGATGAGGATCGGAACATCACGGTGGCACAGTGGTTAGCAGCGCTGCCTCACAGCTTCAGGGACTTGGGTTCAGTTCTGACCTTGGGTTACTGTCTGTGTGGAGTTTGCATGTTCTTCCCGTGTCTGCGCAGGTTTCCTCCAGGTGCTCTGGTTTCCTCCCACAGCCGAAAGATGTGTGGGTTAGGTTGATTGGCTGTGCTAAATTAGCCTTAGTGTCAGGGGAATTAGCAGGGTAAATAGGAGGGGTTACGGGTGTAGGGCCTGGGTGGCATTGTGGTCGGCGTAGGCTCAATGGGCCGAATGGTGGCCCCCAGCAGGTAGGGATTCTGTAGTCACTATTTTGATGCTAGGGTTTCCATCCATGCTGCGGTTTACCGTACAGTGAACTGGAACGTCCACGACATTTCTATTGTTTCAAAACAATTCTGAATAGAAATTCACCCCCGTGGAGGCTGAGTCTCTTTTTGGAGGCCGGTGAGCTAATGAGTACAATAATATTCAAAGTATCCTATGAATTGACTGCAGCATGATTGCATGGCTTTAACTAATTCTACACTAGACGTCTAATTGCCCTCAGGGATCCTTCTGGATATGAGGAGCATTCATCGAAGTGACCTAACCCCCTAACCCTTCAGCTCGCAGGTTGTGGAGATCAGGTATCCCGCTGAATATTTCCTGCGCATGATGAGTCCCTGGGGAAAGTTCTACAGATTCCACGGCCCAGCTTCATGTCAGCGTGAAATTTTATCTTATTTTATCTGCCTAAAACTTTTTGGCAAACAGAGCTGTCCCCTCAGTGGCAATGTCTGCCAGCTTTCATTTATACTGCAACTGCAGCATCACTGTGAGGCAGCCACAGCTTTTGAAGAAAGGAGTCTCTGTTCACTTCTTTTCAAAGCTAGCTTAGGCCCTTATTTAGTTTCCCTCCAGTATTTTGGCATCTATTTCACAGTTGGAATGTCAATGCGGTCGCATCCTGTGAATCTGATTCCAAGGACAGGAGCAGATTATCTAGGTTGACTCTCTGCTGCAGCACTGAGAGAGTGCTGCACACTTGGGAAGTGCCATCTTTTGACTGAGATATTAAGGAGAGGCCTTCCATTCTTTCTCATGGATGTAATGGAGCCCAAGGCACTGTTAAGAAGAAGAGCAGATGAATTCTCTCCAGTGTCCAGGTCAATATTTATCCCTCAATCAACATCACAAAAATGGATTATCTGGCCATTATCACGTGCCGTCTATCATGCCATTTGCTTTCTAATTGCTTGTAGTATTTGTATGCTTACCTTCTGCATTCCTTTTATGATTACACCCAAGTATCCATGAACCCCCATATTTACAAGTTTCCCATTTTTTTTAAAAAAATCTGCTTTTCTATTCTTGGGGCTAAAGTGAATAACGTCACACTTTCCCACATTGTGCTCCATCTGCCAACTTGTTGTCCTCTTATTTAATTTGCCTATCATCTGTAACTTCCTGGCTCTGCAGCATTGAATTTAGGTTGTACCCCAAAGACACGCTGAGGACACCCTCACGGAAGTTTCCTGGTTAGGGTTTACCCAGCAATTGTCCAGAAGGGTGAACTTCCCCTGGACAACTGCAGTAGGCTGGGAACCATGCGACTAAATAATTTGAATTGCTAACACAGAGGGTTCTGCCAGTTTAACATTCATGGCTACTATGAAAGAATTGGGAGAGAAAAAAGCACTTCTAATTACAATGTAACTACTTTAAAGACTCAGCAACCTGCACGTGGGACACCCCTCCACCCCCACACCCGCAATCTAATAATGGACATGAACTCATTGTTGATTGTCATAAAAACCCATCACGTTCACTAATGAGACACTTCTCGATTTGAGTCTTTTAGCAGTGCTGTCTCACAGCGCCGGGAACCCAGGTTCGATTCCCAGCTTGTGTGGAATCTGCACATTCTTCCCATATCTGCGTGGGTTTTGTCTGGGTGTTCCGGTTTCTTCTCACAAGTGGAAAACTCTGCTGGTTTGGTGTTTTGGCTGTGCTAAATTCCCTCTATAAAAATATACAGAGGTGTCGGAGTGTTACAGCTAGAAGATTTCATTGCCTTGTTAATGTAAACCTACCTGTGACACTAACAAATAAAATTAAACTGATGAACCTACATGTTCCTTTCTTTGGCCTAAATTCTGAACCTGTTCAGACCCTTTGCAACAGGTCCACTCGTTCCTCACTATTTCTCATTGCCCTTAATTGTGTTGTCCCCAGCAAACCTGGAGTAGTATGTGATCATTTCCTGCTACACATCATTGATTACTCATGGAAATTAATGATGGCCCCAGTACAGTTCCTTTTGAGTTCCCTGTTAATCACTTCATTCCGTGTTAATGCTGCTCTGTTTACAATTACGGTTCAGAAAGATGGGTAAGCTTGCAAGTGAGCTGGACAGGCAATAGAATCGTGAAGTGCTATTGTCATGAGGGATTGCAATTATCCACCCAGTGAAATGGAGGGCAGCCAAGTCTCAAAGGAGCCAAGACCAAAGTATTTACTAATGCTGTCAACAGTTGCTCCTTTACTCAGTCCATTGAGGCGAACGCTTGAGTGACAATTGTATTTGATTTAATCCGAAGCAGTGACATCTGATTTCCATGCAAGCACAAGTCTGGGCAACAAAGATTGTCATATTATCAGATTTCAGTTTGTTAGGCATTACTGGTAGAAATAATTTCATGTTAATTGCTTGATTTTGGGTTGACTCAGTTTTCAAGCATGTGCCTTTTTAGGTGGAAATTTACTGTGATTCAGAAGAAATAATTATTTAAATCTATGGAGAGGGAGACTTTGTATGGTTCTCAGATTAAAAGGAAAGTGCACGGCATAGTGAAGCCTGGAAGTTTGAAGGAACATTTAAACTTCAAATAAAAATCAGCAAATTAAAGGCAAATAATCATTGAATGCGAGTGTAGGTATAGGAAAGAATGAAAGATAATTAAAGCCACTGTTATGAGTGCATCCAAAGAAATTATGGTGAACAGGCGAGATTGTAAAGTTTTCTTTGTCAGTTCTCCTAGAAACCAGAACATGAGTCAGGACCACATTGGTTCTTTAGGATATTTAGCAGTGTAGACTGCGAGGGTCAGGATATTGCTGAAGCACTAAGTCAGTACTTTTCCTGACACAAGTTGATACTCAGGCGCGCATACTCCTGGATATTAATTCAGCAGAACTAAGTGGCACTAACGATCACAGCTTGGCTTAAGATACTCATGGCTGATTGTGCTGCCAGTATTATTTAAATCAGTGTATGGAAGGAAGTGGTTCATGCATTCAATGGGGCTGATTTTCCCCTGCTTTTTGTACCTAAAGAACACTTTGTTGCCAGTTGCGAGCCTCCACCTTTAAGCAGAAGTGGGTAATCTGGTGATGCTCGAGAGAAATTGCCTCAGCTGGTTTTCTGATGTGGACTTTGTATTTATGCCTCAAACTGAGTGACTAAATGTTCCACTTTTTTGACTGTCAGATAATGCCTGGTGCTGTGGATTAGAATAAATTCCCGTCAAACGTTGCTCCTTGTTACCTCCTTTCATTTTAAAGACAGTCGGTTAATGGAGCCTGTATTCAGGTTGTTGAGCATTGCGATTTTCGGTTTAAAGTAATTTCACCCGGGTATGATGTTAGTGAACTGATCGGTGCCACTCTCGGAGCAGCATCTGGACAAACTAAGGTTGTTTTCTCTGGAGCGGTGGAGGGTGAGGGGAGATCTGACAGAAGTCTATAAAGTTGAGAGGCACAGATAAGGTTGACAGTCAGAATCTTTTTCCCAGAGTTGAAATATCTAATACTCAGGGGCACACACTTAAGGTGAGAGGGGGAAAGTTCAAAGGAGACGTGAGGGGCCAGTCTTTTGCACAAAGCATGGGAGGTGTCTGGAATGAGCTGCTAGGGGTGGTGGTGCGGGCAGATACAATAGGGGCATTTAAGGGACTTTTAGATACGCATATGAATATGCAAGGAATGGAAGGATATGGACCAAGGGCAGGCAGAAAGGATTAGTTTAATGTGGCTTCATGTTTGACATAATTGTGGGTTGAAGGGCCTGTTCCTGTGCTGTGCTGTTCTATGTTCTATCTCTCACTCCCTGGTCCTTTCTCTTGCTGCTGACCCTTTAGTTCACCTGCCATTCCCTAATCCACTCTCTCACCGATCCTTACTCTCATCAAACCTTCCCCCTTCTGGACCTGTGAGTGAAAACTCTGGTGATGGACAGGAAAAGCAACTGCGACTTGACACGGAAATGCCCATTTAGCTCAAAAGCCAAATAATCTGCCTGCAATTCACCTTAGATAAAGACTTAGTTGCACTGATTTCAAACTGTACACTGTTATGGGTATACCATAGAAAATGGACCCTGATGTGTGGAGAAAGTATAAGCTACAACACACTTAGTATTTGAACTTTCATTTACGTAATACGAAACCCTTTCTGTGAGGGCATATCATTATTGTGCAGTGCGTGTAAGATATGTTTCCAATTTTGGGATAAGAGTGTGCTGTTCCAAAGTTTCTTTACCAGCCTGACATTAATCCACATACGGTTTATTTTATGTTAGGGTTACCCCCATACCAGCTGTACGTATTCGATAATGACCGACCAAAATTCACAGATTGTGATTCTTCATTTTACCACAGGCATCTAATTTGTTTCTGAATAAATCCTGAATCTCAATGATCAGGATTTCCACTTGAATAGTGTCCCGTGTTATAATGCAGGGGGATCAAAGCTCATTCTGTTTATAGAGCTGTTGTGTCAGACAGATGCTGGTGCATCTCATTACTGGTTTGTGCTGATACGTGGCCCTGCATCCGTGTGACTGCTAACAGATGCTTTTTTTGATGTGCCTCAGCAGTTTAGAATGGTAAGATACATTGCCTGTCGCTTTTCCAATGGCGCTACACTGATAATCAAAGCTGAGAGTTTAAGGTTTGCAAATTTAAGATGATGTATTCATTTTTTTTTCCTACACCTACCATATGCTTTGCTCGTGACCCATAATAAGTGAATTAGTAGCGTAGGATGGTTACACGTAACAGTAGAGTGAATTTGGCAATGATACACGGTGTAAAAAGTTGGATTATTTTTGGGAAAATTAGCTTTGCTGGTTAAAGTGTTTCGCTCTTGTCCTTTTGCAGGTTGTAACTGCACTAATGATAATTAAAAATGCATGCTGTGCCTGGAAGAGTATTGGCTTTTACAGTTCTTGTTTCCCTGTAGGGACTCTCTCTGTCTGTGTTTGTTTTATGTGAAATTTCATTCACTGTGTTAAGAGGTTTTAGGAAGGCAGAAATTCAGCTTTCAGAATTCCTTTGAAGTTGGCTGAAGATTGAGTCCAGAGTTAAATCTGGAACTTGAAATTGAGCCCAATTGAATCGATTCTCAAAAAGAAAGAAGTGTACTGACATCAATGTAGACAACTTTGGGTTCAGGTTTTTAATGGTCGTGTTGCTTCTGGTAGCCTAGCGTTGTAGGAGAGAGACTGTTGCTTATGATTGGCATTGCAAGGCTCCAAGCCTTGTTAAAAAGATCTTCAGTTAAGTGAGAGAGATCCTGGTCTGGTAGTGACAAAGTGCGCCTAACTATTTGAAATCAGTAGCAGGGAATCTGTGCAATTCCAGGAGTGTTAAAGAGCAGAAGACAAAGACATTGCCCAGCTGTCATATGAAATGAAGTTGATTCATAGAATCCTAAGGTGCAGAGGAGGCTATTTGGCCCATCAAGTCTGCACTGACCACAATCCCACCCAGGCCCTATCCTGATAGCACTGTGCATTTACCCTAGCCAGTCCCCCTGACACTAAGGGACACTTGGGTCAATGCACTTAACCCGCACATCTTTGGACTGTGGGAGGAAACCAGAACACCCACAGGAAACCTATGTAGACGCGGGGAGAATGTGCAAACTCCACACAGACAGTGACCCAAGCCGGAATTGAACCTGGGCCCTGAGACTGTGAGATGGCAGTGCTAACCAAGCGCCACTGCGCCGATTCATTTTTGTTTAAAATTCTGGCCAATTTTCCTTGATCCTGATCAAAAATAAATCCAGCCCTCCGAGTGGCAATGGGCTTATGCTATGTCTTACTCATTTTCAGCCAGTCTTGCCTGCCAAAGTGGCAAGTGTCTGATTCATGCCAGTCCATTAATTATGTAGCCTCAAGGCCTTCATTTTAGCTTTCCTGTAAGCACAAATAAACTAGATGTTCATTTGAAGCTCTTGAACATCTTTCAGCTTAAATAGTCCAACAACTGAGAGTTCAGTGTTATGTCTCCTGTGTGAAACTGACTAGTTGAGGTCATGGCTCATTTGTCACACCGAGATTTCCAATTTATAATCGGAGTCAGTAACTTGAATAGGAATGGAAAAGACGTACATTTTGACATCACAACCTCTGGTCATTCCAAAATAATTTACACTTTAGGAGTACTTTTGGCTGCCAAATCTCAGGGAGGATAGATTGGTCTGGGAAGGCGTATGGTGTTGTTTCAACAGACTGATATTGATTAATTGATTGTTTATTTTATTTTCCATTCGTGAGAACTTGTGTACAAGATGACTGTTGTGTTTGCCTACAAAATGCCAGTTGTTACACTTGGGAGTAATTAATTGATCGGGAAGTGCTTTGGGATCAAGAGCGACATGGATTTCTTCTTCAACTTTTTAAGAAGGAGGAGGCAGAAAGAAAAACTGGATGTCACTTTTGCCAGCCCACCAAGCAGCCACATATATACAGGAGAGAGAGGCAGATTCCAACCTCACTGTCCCCATCTACAACTAATGTGACTCTGAACCTTTATCAATGTCGGGCCGTGACTGAAACTGGTTTTTAAAGACTGCAAGTGGAATAGTTTGCTTTAGTCTTGGAGAAAGAGTAGAAGTACCAACACTGCAAAACGTCCAAGGACCTGCAATTCATACAACATGAGAAATGGGTTAAAATAAAGGCATAGGCTCCAGTGCAATTAAAGCATTCTCCCTCTCTCTGCACTCAGAGGGTAACAGGATTACAGAGTATTGGGCTAATGGAAAGACTCTTGGTAGTGTGGATGAGCAGAGAGATCTCGGTGTACATGTGCATAGATCCCTGAAAGTTGGCACCCAGGTTGATAGGATTGTTAAGGAGGCGTACGGTGTGTTAGCTTTTATTGGTAGAGGGATTGAGTTTCGGAGCTGTGAGATCATGTTGCAGCTGTACAAAACTCTGGTGTGGCCGCACTTGGAGTATTGCGTACAGTTCTGGTCGACGCATTATAAGAAAGATGTGGAAGCATTGGAAAGGGTGCAGAGGAGGTTTACCAGGACGTTGCCTGGTATGGTGGGAAGGTTTTGTGAGGAAAGGCTGAGGGACTTGAGGTTGTTTTCGTTAGACAGAAGAAGGTTAAGAGGTGACTTAATTGAGGCATACAAGATGATCAGAGGAATAGATAGGGTGGACAGTGAGAGCCTTTTTCCTTGGATGGTGATGGCTAACACAAGGGGACATAGCTTTAAATTGAGGGGTGATAAATATAGGACGGGTGTCAGAGGTAGGTTCTTTACTCAGAGAGTAGTAAGGGCGTGGAATGCCCTGCCTGAAGCAGTAGTGGACTCACCAACTTCAAGGGCGTTCAAATGGTCATTGGATAGACATATGGATAATATTGGAATAGTTTAAGTTCGAGGGTCATTAGATTGGTTCCACTGGTCAGCGCAACACTGAGGGCTGAAGGGCCTGTACTGCGCTTTAATGTTCTAAGTTCTATGTTCTCACTCAGGTGTTAGTAAATAAGCCTGATCAGCAAGCAAAAAAATACAAATCTCAGTGAAGATAGAGGTCTACAGAATTATCAGAGGCATGGACAAGGTGGATAGGGACTTAATGATGTAGGCAGTTGGACAACGTAAATGTGGGGCTGAACAGTATTGTGATTAATGTTCCGTGAATTACACTCGCCACATTCTCTTCCTGTTCCCCGCTATCATTGTATTGAATATAGAAAGTCGGAATAAGCCATTTGGCCCATTGAGGCTACTATGAAACCAGCTGCAAACAAAATCCATGAGGCAGATTAGAGTGTAAAGCAACCCTTAAAAAAGGCATTAATTTTTGTTGCGTCACCTAAGAATGGGAACTTGGGTGCGAATTTATCTAGATTAAACTTTCTTCATGTTTTATTTGCTCTTAAAACATTGTTTATTTGGACATTTCAACATGACACTTAATTCCAACACACCAAAACTAGTATTTGGTCCAGTCTCAATGGATAATCAGATCAACTGACCAATCAAACATTGTAATTCTTCTGTGTCACCTTTCTAAAGAGAATTGGAAATTTAAAGTTATTCCGAACCTAATTTGCTTAATATTTCAACCAGTATAGTCTCAAAAACCTGTAATCCTTCCAATTTTTAAATTTTGCTATTTTGTTATTAAAAACACACTTCTCAAATTCTGCAGTATCACCTCGTGATACCAGTGAAACATTACACAATCTGCTTTGAGTGAATGCATTCGAGGACTTTCCATTTCTTCTGACCGTCTTCTCCATGGTACACCAAATCTTCTGAATTAAACTGTATCCCAGAGCTCTGAAGAAATGTTATGCAGACAAGGAATGTCAACTGTTTATCTCTCCACAGATACGAGCGTATCTGCTGAATCCTTTTAGCGGATTTCATTTCTGATCTTCAGCATCCACGCTATTTTGCTTTTAAACTTTATGCTCCTGTATGATTCCTCTCAGAGACCTCGGCCTTGTAGAAACCCTCTCTTCCTGCATTCAAATGTGCAAAAAGTGAAACAGATTTTACTGCCTGCTAAAGCAGGGGGGGTGGTGGTATCATACTGAACAAAAGGCAATGATGAATTTGGATTTCACCCATAGACAAATTAATAGGGACTATATCCTTAAAGCAGGGACCATATCCTCAAAACATCTGGAATTAATTCTTCGCATGAACTGTCTATGCTGGTTGGCAACTTGCAGTCTGGTTGATTGGCTATATACAGCATTTCATTGAGCACCACAGGATTGCTTTCACAAAGCCTGTTACTGAAAGGACTTTTAGTTGGGGTATTCAACCCATGATATTTTATATTTTCCACACATGTTTCTGAACTCGACATTGGCAAATTCCACTCCATTATCAGTCAGAAACCTTGCAATTAAATGCTGTTAAAATACAATTAACAATGAACAGGGATGAAGTCCAATAAAAAAGCTAACAACGTTTCACAATCAAAGACTGAGTTAATCATAATGTTCTGACAGTGACTGTCCGTGGCCTTGTGAATTAGGCATGATCTGTTAGAAGAATGAGCCAAAATTAGCTTAAATTTGCTAAATGGTTCTTTCCTGTCGCCAAGTCTGTTTCTTCGCGGGCCTCGGGACATTCTATGCATAAACTGCCTATGCTAGTTTGGAACTTGGTTGATTGGAACCTGGAACCCGAGTTCAATTCCGGCCTCGGGTGACTGTCTGTGCGGAGTTTGAACGTTCTCTCCGTGTCTGCGGGGGTTTCCTCCAGATGCTCCGGTTTCAGAGAATCATCGAACCTCTACATTGCAGAAAGAGACCATTCGGCCCTTTGAACCTGCACCAACAGCAATCCCACCCTGAACCTGTCCCCACTACCCCACACATTTACCCTACTAATCGCCATGACACAAAGAAGCAATTGAGCATGACCAATCAACTTAACCCACACATTTTTGGACAGGACAGTCCCACCCACAGGCCAGAGATGTGCGGATTAGGTTGATTGGCCATGCTGAATTGTTTCTTAGTGTCAGGAGTATTAGTAGGGTAAATGTGTGGGGTTATAGGGATGGGACTTGGGTGGGATTGTTGTCAGTGCAGGCTTGATAGGCCAAATGGCCTCCTTCTGTGCTGCAGATTCTATGATCTTGATGCATTTGGTCAGTATTTAAATCTTGTTGACAGCTAGGCTTGGTTGAATATGTCGAAATGCTCCGTCTGATTTAAAAACCTGGATGGTATTGAACACGTCAGAGACATTTGAATCTGGTTTGACTAAAATCAGTGTGTGCTTCACATAAAGCAATGGCATTCAAACAAGAAACATCATTGACATCTCAAAAGAAAAGAGCAATGAAGCTGTCGGTTAATGCTGCCCAAGAGGAATTTTAGTCATCCCAATATACAAACGACAAATTCAACCACTTGAATAAAGTACTTCTGATGCCCTGAAGGTTTGAATTTGTATCAGTGCAGCAATGCTGCCCAATTATATCAGATTCCTGACTGGATCATGCAGTGGCATTGTGTTCACTTCAAGAACTGATATGATGAGGCAATTCCAAAGAAATATAAAGATAATTTGACAATACGCGTTTCATCCCTACGTTGATGTTTGATGGAGGAGAGTTTTTTTTGTTTTTTAATGATTCAACAGTGATTAGCACTGCTGCCTTACAGTGCCAAGGTCCCAGGTTTGATTCCTGGCTCAGGTCACTGTCTGTGTGGAGTTTGCACGTTCTCCCCATGTCTGCATGGGTTTCCTCTGGGTGCTCCGGTTTCCTCCCACAGTCCGAAAAATATGCTGGTTACGTGCATTGGCTACGCTAAATTTTCCCTCAGTATACCCGAACAGAAGTGTGATGACTAGGAAATTTTCACAGGAGCTTCATTGCAGTATTAATGTAAGCCCATTTGTGACACTAAAAATGAAACGTGAAAGTACTTTTTTTGATTTTAATGTACTATAGCTACTTCTGAAATTATCTTTCCTTACCATTGACTTCACCAGCTTTGACTGAATTTTGTGCAAAATTGGATAGGAGTTATGATCTTTGCCCATAAATGTATTTTTGAAGCTGAACAATTGGAACTAATTTGCCTCATGATATTTTATTGCTGTTGGGTCCATTCATTCCTTTGAACAGATGAGGAGACAGCACTGGTGTGGGCTTTTTAAAATGAATTTCTTCTATCGAACAGAACTTAAAAAAGAATATCATGACAAAAGTAAACGGAATGGTTGACTGCTAAGCCAGTCCCTGAACTGAGCTTCAACAGGATCTTGAAACTGGATTAACTGGAAAACACACACTAAAATCCATAATATATCTCAAACCATATCTCATTATTGTTGGTGTCCTTCACAGGCTGTCTCCATTTAGGTAAACAAGTCTTGCAGCTGCTGTTATCAAAAATGTGTTCTGCCTGCATTGTGTACCTTTCAGGAACGCAGTCAATCACCCAGCATGCCTTCTGAGTTTCAAAGTGTATCAAGTTGGCAGTGTTAGTTAACCCCTTCAGTCGAACATTTAAATGTAATTGCATAGGCAGGAATACCTTAAAATGAAGTCTTTGCATAGATGGAGTCTTTGCACAGGCAGAAACAAACAGGCTAAGCATACACAGAATCTCTCAATTACCCTGATCATTGTTTTCTATTTTTGTTCATCTGTGCCTCTGCACGGTTACTGTCCTGCAGCTCCCTGTTGGCTGTGTTGACCCTCTTCATGTCTCCTACTAATTGATGACATCTCTGTGTTCTCTGCAAATGTTGCTGAGTTGAAAGATTTCCTCAGGTTATGCCTTTTGGTCATTGTTGAAAGCTATTACCATTCATTTCCTGTTACGTTTCCATCAATGGATCATTTGTGAAAAACACATGGAGTTTTTGTAACTTGCCCTTTCTGATGCTTCTGTTTTTGATGCTCTGGAGCTCATAGTGCAGAAACTGGCCATTTGGCTCCAGAGGTTTATGCCGGTGGTTACACTCCACATGAGCTTCCTCCCGCCTTGCTTTATTTCAGACCATCAGCATATCCTTTATTCCTTACTTTCCCATGTACCTGTCCGTTCTTTTAAGATAAGAAATTGGCTTAACTTTGAGAGATCAAGACAGCTCGGCTGAAGTAGAAAAGACGGTGGAGATTAATGATCCAAAATGACCTGACAAAATTGTTCAATTTTGTTTGATATTCCCAGGAAGACATTGTTGTCACTTGGCTAACAGCAAGCAGTTCATAAAAATCATAGAATCCCCACAGTGCAGAAACAGACCATTCAGCCCATCAAGCCTGCACCGACAACAATCCTACCCAGGCCCTTTCCCCAAACTCCACATATTTACCCTGCTAATCTCCCTGACATCAAGGGGCAATTGAGTATGGCCTATCCATCTGATCTGCACAGAGTGGGAGGAAAGAGGGGCACCCGGGGTGAAATGGTGAGCAGCACGGTGGCACAGTGGTTAGCACTGCTGCCTCACTGAACCTCTGAGTTAGAGGATTGGTTGTCAAATAGGAGGCAGAGAGTGGGGGTCAACGGGTGCTATTCGGATTGGCGGATGGTGACTAGTGGAGTGCCTCAGGGGTCGGTGCTGGGGCCTCAGCTTTTTACCATGTATATAGATGATCTGGAGGAGGGAACCGAGTGTAGGGTGTCGAAATTTGCTGATGACACCAAGATTGGGGGAACAGCAAATTGTGCGGAGGGTGTGGAGAGTCTGCAGAAGGATCTAGATAGGCTGGGCGAATGGGCCAGGAAATGGCAAATGGAATTTAATGTTGGCAAGTGTGAGGTGGTCCACTTTGGTAGGAAGAATGGTAGGAAGGACTATTACTTACGGGGCGAAAAACTGCAGCAGGCGACGGTGCAGAGGGACCTCGGGGTCCTTGTGCATGAGTCGCAAAAACCCAGCTTGCAGGTGCAGCAGGTGGTCAGGAAGGCGAATAGGATGCTGGCCTTCATAGCAAGGGGGATTGAATATAAAAGTAAGGAGGTCTTGCTGCAGCTGTATAGGGCATTGGTGAGGCCGCAGCTGGAGTACTGTGTGCAGTTTTGGGCGCCGCACCTGCGCAAAGATATTTTGGCCTTGGAGGGAGTGCAGAGGAGGTTTACTAGGCTGATACCGGAGTTGAGGGGGTTGAGCTATGAGGAGAGGCTGAATAAACTGGGCTTGTACTCGTTAGAGTTTAGAAGAATGAGGGGAGATCTCATTGAGACGTATAAGATGATGAATGGGATGGATAGGATAGAGGTGGAGAGACTCTTCCCGCTCAAAAAAGACAGTAGGACTAGGGGGCACAGCCTTAAGATAAAAGGGGGGCAGTTTAGAACGGAGTTGAGGAGGAACTTCTTCACTCAAAGGGTGGTGAAGCTCTGGAATTCTCTGCCCGTTGAAGTGGTGGAGGCTGCCTCGCTAAATATTTTTAAGACGCGGGTTGATGGGTTTTTGATAAGAGAGGGGATTAAGGGTTATGGGGAGAGGGCGGGAAAGTGGAACTGAGCAGCGACAGATCAGCCATGATCTTATTGAATGGCGGGGCAGGCTCGAAGGGCTAGATGGCCTACTCCTGCTCCTATTTCTTATGTTCCTATGTTCTTATGTAATTCTGGCCTTGGGTTGCTGTCTGTGTGGAATTTGCATTTTCTCCGTGTCTGCATGTGTTTCCTCTGAGCGCTTTGGTTTCCTTCCACACTCCAAAGATGTGTGGGTTAGGTGAATTGGCTACGCTAAATTGTCCATTTGTGTCAGGGAGATTTAGCAGGATAAATATGAGGCTTAATGGAATAGGGCCTGGGTGGGATTGTTACTGGCACAGACTCGATGGGCCAGATAGCCTCCTTCTACAGTATAGGGATTCTGTGGAACCCACGCAGACACAGTGAAAATGTGCAAATCACAGGAAGAACGTGCAAACCCCACACAGTTAACCAAGGCTGGAATTGAATCTTGGTGCTGTGAGGCATCAGTGCTAACCACTGTACCACTGTGTGGACAGGAAGGCATGATGTGGGTATGCCGGCGTTGGACTGGCGTAAACACAGTAAAAAGTCTGACAACACCAGGTTTTAGTCCAACCTATTTATTTGATAATATACTCACAAGCTTTCGAGGGACACCCTCTTCGTCAGGTGAATGGAGAGTTCTGGCCTCATATGCTCTGTCTGAGGCCAGAACTCTCCATTCACCTGACGAAGAGGGTGTCCCTCGAAAGCTTGTGAGTATATTATCAAATAAATAGGTTGGACTAAAACCTGGTGTTGTCAGACTTTTTACTGGATAGGAAGGGTCAGCAACATGTTTAACAGGTTGCAAACCAATTAACTATCATCCAGAAATACTTCAATGAATATTCTTTGAATAAAAAGTTCTAATGGAATGGCAGCAAAGGGTTGCTCGTCATATGGTAGGTAATTGAGCACTGCAAACTGATTTGCGGGACTTGTTCTGCGGTCAAATCCTTTAAATCAAGCTGCTGGATTCAATTATAGTTTACTGCACTATCCAGCATTGCTTAATTATTCTCCAACAGCTTCAATCAGTCTATACCCTAAGCAGTCAGGTGGTCAGACTATGTCCTGTGGGGAGGGGGCTTCAGTTCCAGTGGGTTTTGGGACTGGTTACCCAGGAGTTAAAAATGGTTTTAATTCTTCGAACCTTTCCTGGGTAACTATTTCTGCAAGACAATCAGAACTATCTGAAGTTTCCCATTCAAATCCTACTGTCCAATGGTTCTGACTCCAGGTCAATTGCCCAAGAAAGTCTGAATCTCCCAGGCATGTACTGGGCTGTCCTTATCTGGGAACTTCCAGTGGGGGACGGATGGTCTAAGTCGTTCCCCAGTTATGATGACTGGAAGCTCAGAACTTACGGGTCATTGTGAGTGCTGCTTTCTTTGTGGTTTTTCTTCTGATTTAGAATCATAGAATGCCTCCAGGGTAGAAGGAGGCCATTCAGCCCATCAACTCTGTGCTGATCACAATCCCACCCAGGCCCTATTCCTGCAACCCCGCACATTTATCCTGCTAATTCCCCTGACACTAGGACCAATGTAGCATGGCCTATCCACCTAACCCGCACATTTTTGACTGTAGGAGGAAACCATTACACAGGAAGAAACCCACGCAGACACAAGAGGAAGTGCAAACTCCATACAGGACTGAGGCCAGAATTGAACCTGGGTCTCTAGCGTTATGAGAGAGCAGTGTTAACCACTCTGCCACCATGCCACCCCGAAAGTTAAGTTTCTATGTAGAATGGATTCTCTACAATGCAGAAGGAGGCTATTTGGTCCATTGAGTCCACATTGACTCTCTGACAAGGTATCTCACCAAATCCTATCTCTGTAACCCCATGCATATAGCCCACTAATCCCCCCAATCAACACGTCTTGGGATACTTGAGGAGCAGTTTACTTTGGCCAATCCAGTAATCTGCACATCTTTGGACTGTGAGGAAATCGACTCAGGCACGGGGAGAACGTGCAGACTCCACATAGTCACGCAAGACTGGAATCAAACCTAGGTCCCTGACACTGTGAGGCAGCAGTGCTGAGCACTATGCCACCATGCCATCAGTACATGTATTTTTGACTTATTATTTATGTGGCATTTTTATTGTTTACTAATTATAATGCAAGGAAACTTTCTGATTAATCAAATGGCAACCAAAAGAAAATTGTGCCTTGATGAGAAATGAAAAATGACATTTGTTTAGTAACAAGCAATATATATAGAACAGCATGCTCTGTATGTGTAACCACCTTTGAGCAGGTACGGTGGGATTTAATACATGTTCAAAATTGGGAGTGGTTTTGATGGAGTTGCTCGAAAGAACTGTTTCCAGGTGCAGGAGAGCCAGTATTAGAGGACACACTGAAACTTGCAGAGGAGAGACAAGTAGGAATGTAGAGATGAAAAATGCAGTTACGGGCAGCCCGGTGGCACAGTGGGTAACACTGCTGCCTCACAGAGCCAGGGACCCGGGTTCAATTCCCAGCTTGGTTCACTGTCTGTGCGGGGTCTATATGTTCTTCCTGTGACTGCGTGGGGTTTCTTCTGGGTGTTCCGGTTTCCTCCCACAGTTTGAAAGATGCTGGTTAGGTGCATTGGCTGTGCTAAATTCTCCCTTGGTGTACCTGAACAGGTGCCAGATGTGGTGACTAGGAGACTTTTACAGTAACTTCATTGCAGTGTTAATGTAAGCGTACTTGAGACGCTAGTAAATAAACTTAAAACTTAAAAACTTATGTAGCAAGATGTAGCTGGAATGCAGTCCCTGAAATGTTGGAGGGAGCAGGTTCAATCAATAGATTTTAGGCTATGTATTTGAAAAAGTGAAGTTTGCAGGGACTTTGGGAAAGGTCAGGGGAGGACAGGGGCCTGGAACCAAAAGCTGGCACTGTCGCACTGGGCTGAATGGCTTCCTTCTTTTCTTCATGATTCCACATCCCCACCACCCCAATGACCAATGCCATGGGAGATCAACTGATATTGTCAAGGAATCAAGCTGAAAAATTTAAAATTTCTGGTTTTGATTGTCTATTTTTTTTCAAAGACTGGAGAGAGAAACCGAAAGGGGATATGGTTTCTGCTTGTATATCTCTGCACTGTAATAAGCTTGGCTGACCATGACTGTGGTGGTTATCTGTTCTTGTCTAGTAGAATTCCACTTCTGGGAATGATTTGCTTCCAAATTCAATTGATAAATGTTTAGTCCTCCAGGACACGCAAAGACTATGTTTTGCATTTGTAATAGGGCAAGCTTCCTAATTTCCTGCCTTTACATTGTTTGTCTTCATCTGCTAGTAATTATCCTGAGTTTATCTTTCTTATGCTTTATTCAATCCATTTTTCTTTAAAGATAGAGCCACTGAACTGTCTGAAAAGGGCCCTGCGCTGTCGGCATGAGCTCTGTGTGCAAAGCTCACGCATATTTGTTGTTTAAGCAGCAGGGTCTTTTAAAATCCTAATGCAGCCAAACATCCTGTTCACCAGATTCTCCACCCTTTTCTCCAAAGCCTTAGTGACTCTTCTCGGTCCGTCTTTAATATTTGCCACACCAGATAAGTAGAATGTCTAAATCTGCCTATGATTCCAAAAGGCGATAAAGAAAACTTTTATTGTTTATCTCCCTAGCTTGATTTGATCAAACTAATGTAACTGGGTGAAACCAGGTCTTTTTGTTCCTGCTTTCCCTCACCCTCACCCCCTCCTCCTCTCTGCATTTGTACAATCCAGTCCAGTCAATGCTGGAAGACAAATCTAGCTGGCAGACACCTTCTTGAGCCTTGCCAGTCTTCTTTGTTAGCACACATGCCGCTGTACTTCGGGAAATGGTTGTCTGTACTTGGGACTCCGCTCCTCTCCTTTTACTTGAATGTTAAAGCAAAGAACAGTGAGATCCTCTACGTGACAACTGAGTACAAAATAAAATGGAAATTTGACTACCGGCCAGTGGCAAGTAACAATTGGGAATGGACACGGCAGTGTGTGCGGCACTACTTATAGAGGAGGCCGCTCTTATTGTTATTGTTGAGTCCACAGTGATTTGAGCTGCATTAGAGATGTAGAGCTAACTTGGTAGCCTTCCGGCTTCAAGCTAGGGAACCTGCAATACTCAAGAGCTCTATTTGCTCCACTCAACCTGTTGCCTACACTGTAACAGGGACTGTGAGGTACACATATCCAGCCTGGTTATTTGCCACACTGTGTCATCTCTCCCTCTCTCTTTTCCCATCTCTCTCTCTCTCCTCCCACCCCCCCCCAACCTCATCAGAATCCTAGAATCCTACAGTGCAGAAGGAGATCATTCGGCCCATCAAGCCTGCACTGATCACAATCCCACCCTGGCCCTATCCCCATAACCTGGCTACTCCCTTTGACATCGAGGGGCAAGTTAGCATGGCCAATCAACCTAACCCGCACATCTTCGGATACAGGCCTGTCCCAACTTCATTCCACAGACCAACCCTCTTGCAGTCCACAGCCAACCAGGCAATCCAATATTGCAATTATTGCATACAAAAATATAGACAGGAAACAAATTGTAAAATGTTGTTAGTACATAGTGAACATCCCAAAAAAAAATCTTGGCTTCAAGATGGAACTAGACTGGGCTGTCTTCTTAGAAAAATCACTGACAAGACATGTTCCAAGTTGATGCACCATTCAGTTTTTCCTCTTTCCCTTGACTTTTTATTGGTTTCCCGGCTGGTCAGGGTCGGGGCATGAAATCACAGCATGTATATGCAATTTAGCACTCCCTTGGCATTACCACAGTAAAACACTGCTCCAGCAGGCTGCACGGTTACAGAATTATGAAACATTCAGTTTATTTGAATGTGAGGCCTGGGAACAAAACCTCCACACCTTATGATTTGTAATGGATCTCTAATACCTTCTGGAATTGCAACGCTTTGAAAATATTTCCATTCCTGATTACGCCTGCCAAGAAAAGGGTAAATCTTAATGCTTCCAGGGATTCCTGTCAGATGGTCGTTTTAGTCTATCATAGTCCCTTAAGACTGAGGCATTTGCCTGATCATAATAAATCACAAGAACGTGTGGAATCCACAGCCCATCTCTTTCATAAATTTTCTTTATGACATCTCTGGGAGCAGACCCAGAAGCCTGTGAGATAAAAGCAGCCACTGAAGGAATGAGGAGGAAGTAAAGGGTTCATTCTACATTAAGATTTGTTCCTTCTTGTGGGTTTAATGGAAAAATTGTGAACATACTGTGCCCTGGAGCAGAATGCAAGAGAACATCTGGGTGCCGCATAAGCTCTGGCTGTTGCTTCAGCCACAGTTGTTAAGCCAGCTTCCCCAGAGTGCAAGTTAACGGATGCAAAATGTACACTCCGGTCGTGGCAGCAGTTTGAGCGAAATCTCGAATTCATAGCAGCCACCTCAAAAATGATCTTAAAGCTGTTTGAAAAAAGAATGAAGTTTTAACAATGGAAGAAATGGATGTGCCGTGTTTCACACTTTTTCACTGCTTCCGCACACAGAGAGATTCTGAAAGGGGTTGCATTTAAGCATCGTACTTTGAGAGAAAATATCTTCGTGCACATTTCCATTTAGAGCAAATGTAATGAGCTAAAAGATGTTTGAAGTGGAAGTTGACTGAGATATTATTTCCCCAAGGATTGAAACAATAAGCTGTGCGTCAGCCTATTTCAGTGACCAATGATCCCTTACAACCACTGGGGCTAATTTTGTGCAACACTGCGAAATGGACAACATTGGATCAACTAATCATTATACACCTCTCCTGATTTTAGTTTGTGAAAATGGAGGGCGATGTATGTAATATGCAGCTAATCTGGTGTTTTGTGGAAGCAGTGGGGGTTGTGGCAACTAGCTGGTGAGAGTCTCGTGTCTCTTTTAAGGAAGGCCCACCACAGATTGTTCGACTTGGGCGCTTACATGTAGAAACATGGAAACTATAAGCAGGAGTAGGCCACTCAACCCTTCAAGTCTGCTCCACCATTAATTTTGATCATAGCTGATATTGAATTCAATATTCTGATTTCCCCACCCCCCCCCACCTTGGCAGTCTGTTGGTGCTTTCCTCCGAGGTCTTGGCCTCTGAGAGCGACTGGCCGTTCAGAGGCTGGTAGGCGTACTGAACGGCAGCACCCCCAGGAAGGCAGTGACTGCTGCTGCTGTACAATGTCCACGTGAGGCCTGGATCCCAGGCAGAGAGGGGTGTTCAGCAGCACAGAGCAGGAGGTGGTTCTTAGCAGGCCAACCCTAGCCCCTTCCCATTACAGGGTCCCTCGATTAAAAACTTTGTGGCGAGGAAGCCCTCGAGCCACACCACATGGATTTGTTTGTCGGGCTCCCCTGGTGGCAAGCCCCCATCCACTGCTGGGTTAACATCAGCAGGTAATAGGCCCTTAAATTGGGTATTAATTGCCCAAAATTAATCAAGATGAAGGCAGAAAGTGGTGGGTCCCACCCATCTCCCTCCCACCTGAACATTTCCTTGACTCTTTTAGCTCTTTTAGTGGAAGGCCTTCCCACCAGCCTCCACCGTCCCCCAACCTTTTCCCCCCTTAAAGAAGCTGTCATCCTGCCCGCAGTTCCAATCACAAGCTTCCATCCAGCCCTCCTGATCACCAGTCAGAAATCCCTTCCCAGTGCTGAGGTCCTCAGCTGTGGTATCTTTATGGTGTTCCTGTCTGTCTGCTGGCCAACTTGTGCTCATATGGATGCCTGCTGAGAGAGAGAGAGACAGCCCACAATATATTAATTAGGTCCTGCAATTAAGATTGGCCGGGTCAGCACCTGTCTGGCCTTGCTAGGTTTGTTGGTCAATTTTGGCCTCTCCCACACCCTCACCAGTTACCCATTAAAACCAGGCTCATTGTGTGTTATAATTTTGCATTCCCCACTACCAAGGGCTCACCAGGTATAAATATCACATATAATCTGGCATGGCAACTTTGCACCACACCTCACTTTGCCCAAGTGAGGCGAGTGGAACGCATGCTTATTTTCCACAAGGTCAATTATGTCACCCCAACTTTGGGCTTGAGTCATTTGACAGTTGACAGGTGGCATCTCAAAGGGCAGAGGCACCTGCTTTGCTTACCTCTGCCCTGATGGATTTGCCCTACTTAGATGAAGCATTCACCTGAAGTTCACCAAACAAAATTTTTTTGAAACAAGTCTTCAGCTCCTGGCTGAGGTAGGAATGTTGTAAGGATTTTTTTCTGGTCTCTGGATACTTGTGTAGAACTTGTTCTACTTGTGTAGAACATTGACTGTTTATGAATAACTTAAAACTATATACATCTCCAAGGTATAGCATCGACTAGGTATAAGCTCATTGCTGATTTCTGCTAGAGTCGACTATACTGAGCCCATTACCATGTGACTCTCTAAATCATACAGTGGCTGGTACTGGTCTCCAGTACCACATTAACCTTGGCTATATCAAAATATCCTTTTACTACACTGAGAATAGGAAGAAAAGTCTTGGTGCTGGAGGCACTGTTCGCCACCTGATCATCCCAAAGTGCTTCTCAGCTGCTGAAGTACTTTATGAATAATAGAAATACTGCACCTGACCTAGCAACACCTGACGCTGATACAAAAGAAAGATAATCTGTTCTCCCCTGTATATGGGTGCCGTGGTTTCATTTGAGGAACAAAGCAAGAGCCTGTAATAAACTTCCCAAGGCTTGGCTTGGACACCCGGCATCAGTTATCCATGGCAGCATTCGAACTTTTTCTCATGTCGCTGGGCACTATGTTAAATTGGCTCTTGGCTGCCTGTACATGATTCAAGCCACATCACACACAGCTTTTTCAGCTGAACAATAGGATGCACAAAGCAATCAAGGTCCGCCACATTTGGTTCCCTGCCCCGCACACTACCATAAATGTAGAACGTTATCAATTTAATAGCTGCTTCCAAAGTATACCAAAAAAATACATATATTCAAGGTATTCCAGTTCTTTCACATATTAAGTATAATGGGCAGTTTATTAGAAAGAGATGGATGTATTTTTCCAATGGTTTACAAGTAAGCACGCAACCTCTGAATTGTTCCAAGCAGCAAGGCCCAGCATATTGAATTAGCTGCTGGAGATACAGCTTTGCAGAAACGAGGACAGAATCAAGTTCAGTTATCAGGGCGGCAAGCATTGCTGCTTCATAACAACAGGGACCCGGATTCAGTTCCCGGCTTGGCCACTGCAGAGTCTGCACGTTTTCTCTGTACCTACATGTTTTTCCTCTGGGTGGCCCAGTTTCCTCCCACAGTCTGAAAGACGTGTTGATTAGGTCCATTGGCCATGCTAAATTCTCCCTCATGTACCCCAAAAGGTGCCAGAGTGTGGCGGCTTGGGGATTTTCACAGTGACTTCACTGCAGCATTAATGTAAGCCTATTTGTGACACTAATAAATAAACTTTATATTGTCTTCACTCAATCTTCACAGTCCAAAGATGTGCGGGTTAGGTTGATTGGCCATGCTAAGAAATTTGCCCCTTAGTGTCCAGGGATGCATAGGTTAGAGGGATTAGTGGGTGTAATGTGTAGGGATATGGGGGTAAGGCCTGGGTGGGATTATGTTTGGTGCAGACTCGATGGGCCGAAGGGCCTCTTTCTGCACTGTAGGGTTTCTATAATCTTTCTAATAATTCTATAATCAATCCTCTACGCTTAGCCTCAAGGCATCCAACATGAATAATGTCCATATTTTCAGACAATCAGCGCATCAGACAATTGTTACCCAGTAAGGAGTAAAACCAGGAGGAAAATAAGATATTTTGTTTGACTATTTTACACAAAATTACTTAATCTCTCATGATAGTAACTGTGTGAAGAAAAAAACGTCTGGTCTCAGTAATGGTCCATATAACATGAAAATGAAATCACCTCAGAATCCAGTACCCTTGAAGAGCCTTGTGCGGGCCTTGTTGCTAATAGTTTCACGTGTGTTGGATACTTGGAATGAATAGAATGCAATCCATTTCCTTCATCACCTCGATTGACAGATGCCAATTAATTTGTATATGGTCTCTGATTCCTGTTTCAACATCTATTACTTTACATTATAGGAACACATTAGAGCCCATTTACCACTTCAGTCCACTTGTTTAATTGAGTTGGATGTCTTTGCATGTCATCAGTCTCCCTTACTCTAGTCACTGAGCCACATAATTTGGTATCATAAGAAGATTTATTGATATTACAAGGAATGTCATGCATCTAGATCTGACAGAGTAATGTACCATCTTGGCTCTGTTCTGCATGCTTGCACACCATCTATCTATCCATTCATCCATCCTATGCTCACTCTTGCTCTTAGTGCGCACATCCTGTTAACAGTACCCTTTCCACCATGCCTATCTGTTGAATTTGCCTGTCATAATTAACTTATCTATTTATTCAGATTCAGTCTTCCCGGCAGCATCAACATATTAGGGCTGAGCTTTTTCCAGCACCGTGATAAAAGCTTGCTTTAATTATTTAGAGCATGTAGAGGATTTACTTTGTGATTGACAACTCTGGTCTCAGTGCTTTAAATAATGAAGGCAACCTTTCAGGCCAAGTGTCAGGGAAGTTGTTCAGTCGTCAAATAGCAGTGGCCCTGGCAACATGCTGTATGCTACATGACACAAAACAGTGTTTCTGTTAACTGACACCACATGGGATCCGCAGGTATTAGAATAAAAATGATACCTCCATGTGTTTCCTATCCAACATGTGGGGGAATTTTCCTGTCCTGCACAACTCAGGAATCATAGGGGATGGACCATGCAAAGGTCCATTGATCTCGGGCACAATTTTCCAGTCTTGGGGCGAGCGTGCCAGAAAGTCCTATCCATGGTGTATCCCACTTCTCAGTCACACTTAGTGACTTACTCGCAGCAAATTCCCATGGGAAATTCTTCCAATGTTACTGATTTTAAAAAGACAGCTATATTTGCAGAATTGTCTCCATCTGAGTGAAACTCCTCTGCATTCCTGTAGGAGCGGCACAGTGGTTAGCACTGCTGCATCACAATACCAGGGACCTGGGTTTGATTCCTGGCTTGGGTCCCTGTCTGTATGAAGTCTGCACATTCTCCCCATGTCTGCGTGGGTTTCCTCCAGGTGCTCTGATTTCCTCCCACAGCCCAAAGATGTGCTTGTTAGATGCATTGGCAATGCTGAATTCTCCCTTAGTGTACCCGAACAGGCGCCAAAGTGTGGCAACTAGGGGATTTTTACAGTAACTTCATTGTAGTGTTAATGTAAGTCTGCTTCTGACCAATAAGTAAATATTCAAGCTTAAATTTTAGCAATCAGAATAGATCTGGAACTTCATCAGCCATTAAACTGTGAACCCCACCTGCACATTTCCATAATTAAACATTGCACAACAAGATGCTTTTACGTAACAACATTCAACAGATCCAATGTGTTGTGTAGCACCTTTCAACACATCCAAAGATGTACGGGTTTGGTTGATTTGGCCATGCTCAATTGCCCCCGAGTGTCAGGGTGAATACAGGGGCTGACAGGGATAGGGTCTGGGTGGGATTGTTGTCGGCTCGATGGGACGAATGATCTTCTCCTGCATTGCAGTGATTCTGTGATTCTTTAACATAGTAAAATCCAATTTTAAAAACTCTGGAAGCAAAAGTCTAATGATGATCATGAAACCATTGTCAATTGTTGTAAAAACTCATCTGGTTTACCAGTGCACTTTAGAGAAGGAAATCCACAACCTGTTCTGGCCTACATGTGACTCCAGACCCATAGCAATGTGATTGACCCTTACATGTCCTGTGCATGGCCAAGCAAACCGTTCAGTTCAAGGCCAGTCAGGGGTGGACAACAAATGCTGCTGGCCTTGCCAGCAATGCCCATATCCCATGAAAAAAATAAAGAAAATAAGTAACCCAAGACATTTGACATGCGTGATTGTCAAGCAGACTAGACATCAGTCCACAGAGCGGGATATTATGGGAAGATGGCCTAAAGTTTGGTCAGAGAGACATGGAAAGGTTTAGGGGGAGAATTCCAGAGTTTGAAGGCAGCTGATGGCATGGTCAAAAATGGTGGACTGATCAAACTTGAGGCTCATAGAATCCCTACGGTGCAGAAGGAGGCCATATGGCCCATTGATTCTGCACTGACCACAATCCCACCCAGGTTCGATCCCCATAACCCCACACAGTTGCCCTGCTAATCCCCCTGTCACTAAGGGTCAATTTAGCATGACCAATCAACCTAACCCGCACATCTTTGGACTGCGGGAGGAAACTGGAGCACCCGGAGGAAACCCACACAGATACAGGGAGAATGTACAAACACAGACAGTCACCCGCAGCCAGAATCAAACCTGGGTCACTGGCGCTCTGAGGCAGCAGTGCTAATCACTATACCATCGTGGCGGTCTGCACAAACCTCTTGTGGGGCGTGAACCAAAGAGCTTGGAAGCAACAAAACCATAAAGGGATTCGAAAACAAGGATGAAAGTTTTAAAATCAAAGCATTGGCATAACTCCAATTGATCCGAGACTACAGGTATTTAACAATATCCTTAAAGAGGCACAACTTCACCCTTGTATATGCTACATTTTACACCATATAAGCCGCTACACAACAGTATAACTTCGCAAGAGCAAGGGCAATCTTATAATATATTGTAAGGGACAACAAATATCTGGTAACTAGGTTAAGGCCTCAGTTCAATTCCAGTGGTCTGCTTGAACAAGCAGCAAATTCGAAGCTGCAACACAGCCGCTCCATTGAACTGTTTCTCTGCTCACTGAAGGCAATGATTGTTAACTGTGGATCAAAAATAAATCCACTTGTGCAGTTTAGTGACAAACAGCAGGCATTTCACACTGCTGTCAGGAATGAGTTTAAATAAGCTTAACAATGCTTGAAGAATCAAGGGGCGATCATCCTAAATGACTGCACACTTTAATCCTTCTTTTAGAATTAGCTTTGGAGCTATAAAGTTTGTTTGTTCAGGCTCGGAAAGAAGATTGGATGTTTGCTTGCCCGATCAGGTGATGCGTCCCAGAAGCAGTTGATCGTTGCCATAATGCATGCTATCAGCAATTAGCTTTTAAAGTAAAGTTAAAGTTTATAAAGTTCATTTATTAGTCAGAAGGAGGCTTACATTAACACTGCAGTGAAGTTGCTGTGAAAATCCCCTAGTTGCCACACTGCGGTGCCTGTTTGGGTACACTGAGGGAGAACTGAGCACAGCTATTGCACCTAACCAGCACGTCTTTGGACTGCGGGAGGAAACTGGAGCACCCGGAGCACGCAGATAATGGGGGGAATATGCAGATTCCACATTGACAGTGACCTAAGCTGGGAATCGAACCCAGATCCCTGGTGCTGAGAGGCAGCAGTGCTAATCACCATGCTGCCCCATCTGTTTAAATTAGATAAGAGTTCTAACTGGCTCTTCTGGACTAATTCAAGTCCAATTTAAGGTGAAATGGGAGAGATACAGCAGGGTCCAGGGGGCATTTGTTTCACTCGGAAGGTAGAGAGTGTCTGAAACAAGCTGCCAAAGGTAGTATTAGAAGCAGGTACAATTCTATCTTTTAAAAAGCATTTAAACAGTTACATGGATAAAATAGCTGTCGAGGGATATGAGCCAAATGCGGGCAATTAGGACTAGCTTAGGGGTTTAAAAAGTGGGCGGCATGGACAAGTTGGGCTGGAGGACCTGTTGCCATGCTGTAATCCTCTGTGACTCAGTTTCTACCATGAGAGGATAGTGTCCGAGCACATTACGCTGCATAACAGTCAAATATAATCATCATAGATTCACTACTGTATGGAAGGAAGCCATTCCGCCCATCGAGTCTGCACCAAACATAATCCGATCCAGGCCCTATTTGCGTAACCCCACACATTTAACCTGCTACTTCCCCTGACACTAGGGTAAATTTGGAGTGGCCTGTCCACCTAACCAGCACAATTTTGGACTGTGGGAGGAAACCGGAGCACCCAGAGGAAACCAACGCGGATGCAGGGAGAAAGTGAAAACTCCACAGAGACAGTGACCGGGGCTGGATTTGAACTCGGGTCCCTGGTGCTGAGAGGCAGCAGTGCTAACCACTGTGCCGCTATGCCACCCTGTAAAGTGAGGAACAAATAGTACCTAATTAGCCCCGTAATTAGAAACGCCCTCACTCTGTTAATACGTTTTAGTTTACTTATTAGTGTCACAAATGGACTTATATTAACACTGCAATGAAGTTACTGTGAAAATCCCCTAGTCGCCACACTCCGGCACCTGTTTGGGTACACTGAGGAAGAATTTAGCATGGTTAGTGCACCTAACCAGCATGTCTTTCGGACAGTGGGAGGAAAATGGAACACTTGGAGGAAACCCATGCAGACACGGGGAGGATGCGCAGGCAGCGAATCAAGCTGGCAATCGAACCCAGCCCCCTGGCGCTGTGAGGCAGCAGTGCTCACCACTGTGCCACCGTACTAACACCAAAAAATATCTGTTTAGTTTAAAACATGACCATTTCTGAAAAAAGACTTGGGAACGACAGGGTTAACCCACATTTATTTTTTGCTGCAAACGCTATCCTAATATTGTAATTGATGTCCTGAACTGCTGTACAATGAAAAGTATGAAGCATGAGATAAAGATGTAGATCAGGGAAAGCAAGTGAGCCCTTGTATTATTGTTATCTGTTGCAACTGCTGGCTGAATGAGCTGGATAACAAACACAAATCTTCTGGAAACGAGATGTGAAAAGGCTGGCTCAGTCAAGCTCCGGGTAATTATTTTTGGAATCTGTACTCTGTTATTTTGATGTGGCATGAGGGCGCAGTCCGGCATGTGAACTCGGGATGGACTGCAGCTCCCTGTCAGAATAATGTTTAGCCAGGTGTTAATCCGTGTCTGGAGGGGAAGCGTTGGATTTCATTATCCATTCCACAGTGGAATTGGCCTCCTGGGACTGGGCCAGGTCTGAAGCCTCTTGGCTTACTGACATGTGCCATTTGTGATGAATGCAGCTGAAGTCCATTTGAGAAATTCTCTTGTCATGCAGCCAATCTGTCAGAGCCACGCAGAGCAAGGCTTTGAGGAAGCAGAGCTCAGTAGCAAGCTCCGAGTGTTTTAAGGGCAGAGTAATACAGAGGAGGGAAAAAAAAGAAAGAAATCCTTCTTGAAAAGCATCTATCATAACAGGAATCCTGCTGGTGCTCCAAGCTCTTTTATTACTGAACGGTTCCTTTTTTTAAAAAAAATCTCTGGTTTTTCCTGTGAGGAGCAGGAGGTGAGATAATGATTAAATCGAGCTGGTTCTATGTCAAGTTCAAGTACGCGGAGAAGGTAAGTCAATATGTTTTCCTTTTCCCAAGGTAAGGCAGTTCCTCCCTACGGACCAGCCCTTATGGCAGACTGTCCCTGTGTGCCGTCAGAGGGAAAGAGAAAGTCATTGCTTGAGCAGGCTTGTGGCTTTTTTTTTCCCCTTTCTCAGTTCTTTTCGTACAATGGATGCCGTGTCATGGATAATTTGTGCTGACAGGCACCTGCCCAGAGTTAACTAGAAATAGAAGTGGTCATTTTGTTCGAAGCTGCGGGCTCTCGTTGCTTGAATTTTGCAGGGCTTCACGGATCTTAATGCGGTTTCTCGACTATTTAAGCTGCTGTTGCCCTTTCTGGTAGACAATAAGTTGCAGCCCATGTGGTGAAGTGTGTCTGAATTTCTCTTTGGCAAGTTAGGGTCTCCACACTTGACTGTCGGTGTCCACAATAGATAGAGCAGGGTAAGATGAGTAGCAATGAAGAATGGAGCCCTTGTTGCAGAATTCTGGACAAATATTGAGTTACAGAGCTTGGTGTGCACTGAGTTTGATTTGCTAAGCACTGATGCAGACAAAAAGGGAAAGATTTTTGCACATTTTTCACTGTTTATTACTTGCATGAGGAGCGAACTTCTCAATCTTTTGCACGTCAGTGGAATAGTTTTGCATAATACGCAATTACATTTTTTTCCCCGAAGCCACTGATTTATTCAAAACAAATGAAAACTCTTGCTTTCTCTTTATCTGACCTCTCTCCTCAATCAGCATTTCAATAAATCTTTAATAACTATTACGTTTCTGTATTTGTCTCCTCATCTGTTCTGACATGAATTTCTTGTAATGTTCCTAATGAAGGATAATGAGAAGCTTAAATATATTGTGATGGATGTAAATTTACATCCTTCCAGCAGTGCAAGTTTTAGGAATGTCTTCTCATCTCCTCCATTTCACTTGCTTTTTCTTTCTTTCTATATTTTGGTTAGATCTGATTTTGTATAAATTGAGATTGACTTCTAGGCTATTTAAAACAATAATAAATGCAACCACAGTACTGTAACTAGATGTATGTTCTGTTACGTAGTAGGGCTTCAGGCACTTCCATAGTAAAATTTGCCGGGTGTCTCACCTCCAGGTTGAATTACTGACAAAACACCTGAATACTTGTGGTCAATGTCCCTCTCCTTGCTCTCTCTTTGTATTTGTTCCCCTGTTGGGCCTGACTTTAACTCTGTGTATGGATTTTAATGAGTTAAAACCTTACCCTTTTTGTTTGCTTCTCTTTTGTCCTCCTCTTCTACCTTCTGCTTTGAAACAGCAAGTGCTATACTGCAGCAAAGCATCCCTTCCTCAGATTTTCCTCTGTTAGCTGCTCACCATCTCGTTTTTTGTTTGCACACTCTTCATTAGCTTCACAGGTACAGCATGTCCAGTGTTATGTCACAACAAGAATGTCCAAATGTCCGAACCAAAACGTTGGCTTTTAACTTTGGGTTTGGGAGTTACTCCCAACAGTCCTGCTGTAAATCTGCAGTTTAACATCAGAGAAGCAATATACGGAGAAAATATGTCCATTGTACTTCAAAACAACATTAACGGAGAGGAGATTTGCTTTAATTTTAACAAACTGGTGTTGTATGCAAGATTTTTGAATAATTCTAGCTTCTGTGGAAAATCAATAAATAAAAATGTGATCGAATCCAAAATAAAACTTGTCCATTCCATGTTGCATGCTAATTTGCTTTGAAACAGCAAGTGCTATTCTGCAGCAAAGCATCTCAAATTAATTAATCCTTCTTATTAACCAGCACAATCCCCCCTCCCCCCTTCTCTGGCCTCCAAGATCCTCACCCATCCCCCCAGGATCTATGTTGCCCTTTGTGGAAAGATCCTCAGGCTCGTTTTGCTGGCTTGCAAGCCAAGAGGCTCAAGTTTGAAAGCCAGTCTTAGCAAGCGTCTGGGCATTGCCAGCAGGGCTATGAGAAATACATTTCAGCAAAGTTATTAGATAGACTGGGCATAGCATCCTCCTTCACGCTCCACAAATTCTTCAATTATTGCTGCTGGAATAACTGTTTATCTGCTTTTTTGGATGATTGAAGCAATGGATTTAACACACCTTGTTAAATAAAACATAGAATCAGAAGTTGTAAAGCAAGCTGGTGCATTCAGGCACAAACAGCGCACAGTCAAGGGATTAAAAATATAAAGATCATACATGTCAGATTGGAATGTGACTAGTTATTCATACCACTCTTGGCAGGAACATGAGCATCAGCTGCATTGGACAAGGGAAATAGAACATGGAACAATATACCATTTAACACAAATCAAATACATTATCTGGCAAGTAGAGTAAGTTCTTATTTATTCATTTGTGGGACATGGGTATCACTGGCTGGTGGTCAGTATTTATTGCCCATCCCTAGCTGTCCTTGCCTTCTTGAATCACTACAGTCCACGTATTGTGGGTTGACCCACAATGCCGTTAGGGAGGTAACTCCAGGATTTTGACCCAGCGACTGCTAAGGAACAGCGATATATTTCCAAGTCAGGATGGTGAGTGGCTTGGAGGGGAACTTGCAGATGGTGGTGTTCTTATGTATCTGCTGCTCTTGTCCTTGGTCGTGAGTTTGGAAGATGCTATCTAAGGACCTTTGGTGAATTGCTGCAGTGCACCTTGTGGCTAGTACACACTGCTGCTACTGAGCGTCAGTGGTGGAAGGAGTGAATATTTGTGGATGTGGTGCCAATCAAGCGGGCTGCTTTGTCCTGGATGGTGTCAAGCTTGGCCTGACTGGCCTTGACTCGTGCAGTTATCTAGACATTAGCTGGTTATATGTTCTGGTGAATGCAGGGAGGAGGTAAATTTGTGGAAGTATTGAGAAACTCCATTTCAATTTTGTGAAAATAATATTTACAGCTATATAACAACTCTCCACTCGCTACACAACTTGTTGGAGAAATCATCCTGTTTTATTGGGAGCAGTTGCTATAGTTTTGATCAGTGCAGTTGAGAGAGATTGCTAAATGGATTCTCATGCATAGACTGTTTGCTGTAGTGCACTGTTTAAATAGACATTGGTTGGTGAGTAAATAAACTTTATTTACCAAAGCATTTATTTCTTGATGTGAGCCCTTTCGTATGTTCTGCCCTACTCCTAACCATTAGCTTAAAACTCATTATTGTATAACCCATTGACTGACAGTGGTGCAAGCAGACAGACTGCCTCACCTAATATAGCTTTTCAGCTGTCAGAAGTTGAACTTAACCACTTGATCATTTGATATTAGGTGACTAAACAACAGCGCCTGGACAGTGATTATTAAAGTTGACCATGACAGTTGTTGAGGACCAGAGAAAGATTTGAAGTATTTGTCCTGGGACGAATTTCTCAAACCTTCTGCATCCCTTTTAGGAGTGGGCATGTTGTGACAATCCCCATTGAGACCTGTAACTTCTAAAATGATATGAATTTCCCAGTGACCGACACACACAATTGGATAATGAGAGTTCACATTTTAAGACTTGTACTGCAACAAGCTAACTAAAATCAACATCAACTCAACATTGCTTAGCAGGCAGCCAATCCACCAAACTACAAGAAACATACTCCGCACCAACTTCTTAATAGAACCAAACATCTCACATTAGTTATACGTTACACCACATTTTGGCAGAGATATAGGCTGTGATTCTCCTAAATTAAATGTAAGTGTTGCCACCAGCATTTCCTGCTGTGTTGACAATGTCACTGAGGTGAAATTCAACAATTTTAAAACTGAATACCGCCTCATAAATCATACTAGGTCAAACATGTCAGGTGTATAAGGCTCCTGAATCAGTGATCAGCTGGCATTCAAGAGTTTAGGCTTAGTGGAGCATGATTGATCGTATCAACAATGAACTGTTTGATCAACCCTGGAGCTGTCAGTCAGAAGAGCTTTTAGCAGCTCATGGGCCATCAGTTCTTTCTGTAAGCAAACCTCAGCTAATCTTCTGTTTGACCTGTTCTGGAGCTGTCAATCAAAGCAGTTCTGGGATACATCAGAGATGTTGGGGCTCATTCAAGCCAAGAAGGGGGGAATTTCCTGAGGAAATTGAATGCTCCTTTCCATCAGAAGTTTTAGAGCAACTGGGGTGTATGAGAAAAAGTAAGAGGATCTCCCTTGTTAAACTGACAGCTCCTGTCACTCAAAGTTTGGTAATGCCTGGGGCTTCTGAACTCATTGTGGGTAATCTCCACGATAGAATGGAGTGCTGCTGTGGTTTCTGAAGGCTTCCATGTGCTCAAGGGGCATGGATTTTAATGAAATCAGGTCACTTCAAAGATTTTATGGAGCACAGACACTAATAAAGATTTCTTTTACCAGAAAGATGCCTGAATTCACCATCCCAAGAGTGATTTTCACATTCTGCAGGGCAGCAAGGATAACTCCAGTCCAGTCCTGAGGGAAAGCACTGAGGTCAATACCCACTCCCAAAGCTGAACTGCCCCCAACAACCATCACATGCCTTGAGGGTATCCCCCTGCAGCCTGGCAGTGGCAGAGGAGCCCATGGGCACAGCTGGAGGCAGTATTTACCATGTTGCGCCACCCCCATTCCTCCCCTCCCCCCAACCCAACCTGGAGTCTAGATGGCCTACTCCTACTCCTATTTCTTATGTTCTTATGGAGTCCATGAAACCTAGCCCTCAATTGTCAAGACCAGGAATAATTGGCGCCTTTGGGATTTCCTGCTGGGGGGATCATTGATCCAGTCTTCCAGTTCACTAATTGTATTCAGATGTATTTAAATTAGTTCTGAGCAGGTTCTCTCCCGCTCTGGATGAGAATCTGATCTGGCCAGGGGCAGTAGGCTGGAAGATTCGCAATGGGTTTGACGCCCAGTGAGAATTCCAATTTGGCCCTCGTGCCCAATTCAATAAGTCATCAGGAATCCCAGCTGGGGCTAACAGCCCTGGAGAATTGCCTGCGTAGTCTCCTATGTGGAGCTGTATCAATTGAGATGGAGGGCCAGATACATTTTCTCCAGATTGACTCATTGTGAATGCTTGGCCAAGCTACAAGACTCACTGATGGATTAACTCAGCAGGAATTCTGTCTTGACAGGTGGAAGAGCAGTGTTTTATTTGACTGACGTCTTCATGAGGTTGTAATACGTTATGTTTTCTCTGACGTTTTTTATATCAGTGTCTGCGCGACATTGCAGATTTCCTGAATTTCTGCTGTTGCCGTGAACGATATTACTTGGTTCCGAAACAACATGAATCTGAGGACATTCCAAACCCAGTTCAAAACTTGAGGCAGAAAGAAAGAGCTTCCATTTATATTGTGTCTTTCAAGAATTCAGAACCCGCAAAAACATTTTAAAGCCACTGAAGTACTTTTGAATTGTAGCACTGCTGTAATGCAGTAAACCAATGTGCACACAGCAATTTCATTTGGCATTGGTGAAAGAGCTCTAAGAATAAAACATATATAAAGCTGTGCCAAAGAGACCATTTGGCCCATCATGTTTGTGTTGATTGAGAAGAATTAGCTGACGTAACCTCATTTTCCAGCTCTTGATCCTGCATCTCAATTACTCGTAAGTTACAACACCTTAACTGCGTATTGTCATCTACGTTCAGGAGGTCAAAACCCTCTGATCTAAATGATTATGCTACCTGTACTTGCGATGTGATACTCATTCTTATGTAATGATTTCAACTTCATGAAAAGGGTTGGATACATTAAAGCACTGTTTTAACCTGTGCAACGTTGAGATTGCAACTTGTGGAGATAGCATTCTGTTTGTGGCCGGTGAACGTCCGAAAGTCTTGATCCACCAGTGAGATAATCCATCTGGAAGCTTAAGTCACAGTGGCACAGTTGTTAGTGCTGCTGCTGCCTCACAGCACCAGGGACCCAGGTTTGATTCCTGGTTTCGGGTCACTGTGCAGAGTCTATGTGTTCCCTCCATGTCTGTGTGAGTTTCTTCTGAGTGATCTGGTTTCCTCACGTAGTCCAATAGATGTGCTGGTTAGTGCATTGGCCATGCTCAATTCTCCCTCAGTGAACCCAAACAGGTGTCAGAGTGTGGCAGCTAGAGTTTTTTCATAGTAAATTCATTGCAGTGTTAATGTAAGCAAACTTGTGACACTGACAAACTTTTAAACTTAGGTATTGGGCTAGCTCCTCTGACGGCTGCTTTTCTGTAGAGCTTGATGCAAAATTGACTGTTGGGAACTTTTTTGTTTTGTGGTCTGGGATTCTCTTGCTGCTGCATTAATAGTGCCTGTGTGTGGGAGTCAAGTTTTAAGACTAAAAATTCAATTTGCATACTGAGGCAGCTTGGCCACTGCAAGCATGGTAATTAGATGTACAATACTGTAATATAATTATGATATGTACATTGATTAAAAGTTGTAGGCATTGCATACTTATGGTGAGAGAACACTGAAACCTCTTGTGTATCATGGAAGAAAACAAAATGTCAAACATTCTTTGAATTTAGGATGGCACAGTGGTTGGTACTGCTGCCTCACAGTGCCAGGGACCTGAGTTCGATTTCTGGTTTGGATCACCGTCTGTGTGGAGGCTGCATGTTCTCCCCACATCTGCGTGGGTTTCCTCCGGGTGCTCTGGTTTCCTCACACAGTCTGAAAGACGTGCTGGTTAGGTGCATTGGCCGTGCTAAATTCTCCCTCAGTGTACCTGGAACAGGCATCGGAGTGTGGCGACTAGGGGATTTTCAAATTAACTTCATTGCAGTGTGAATGTAAGCCTACTTGTAACAGTAATAAATAAATTTTAAGAACTGCACAGTTGTCCATGTGGTATTGTCATTCTGTTTTGGAAAGGAAGGGAATGTTTTGAAAAGCCCCCCTGATGTTGTACAAGGCAAAGTGAAACAGGATCTCATAATAATTTGTGCATTTGTATTCCAGTCTGTCTCTTCCCCACTTCTTCCCTAACCATGTCCATCTGCCCGCTATCTCTTGTGAAAAAACACACTTCACTTTGTCATTTGGCTTAAAGGAAAGGTTTTTATTTTAAAATGGGAACACACACGAGCTAATATAGTGAGCTGGAGCTCTTAGAACACTATGCTGCATCATGAGAAAACGCACGTGCTTGTGTTGTGACAGACTTTGTGACAAACCAGCCTCCCATCCATTGGCTCTGTCTATATGCTGCCTCATCAAAGTAGTCAGTATAATTAAGGACCCCACGCATCCCGGATGTACGCTGTTCCACCTTCTTCCTTTGAGCAAAAGATACAAAAGTCTGAGGTCACGTACTAAGCAACTCAAGAACAGCTTCTTCCCTGCTGCCGTCAGACTTTTGAATGGACCTAGTTGATCAAGATTAATTTGATCTTTTTCTCCATCCTAGCTATGCCTGTAATACTACATTCTGCACGTTCTCATTCCTTTCTCTATGAACGGTATGCTTTGTCTGTATAGTGCGCAAGAAACAATACTTTTTACTGTATACTAATACATGTGACAATAATAAATCAAATCAAAAGACTGAGCTCTGGATCATAACCACACCAAGCTGAAGAAGTGCTGAAGATAAACCAGGTGTTTTCACTTAGGGATTGGAAGGGAAAATGAACAAGCAATCAATGGTGATATTTGGTCACAGGCAACTGCAGAGAAGCATTTGGCAGATGGCTGGTCTCCTACCTAGCCTTTCTGTCTGGAATTGGTGTGTGCCCACAGGGAAGCCTCAACTGAGGAAAGAAAAACGAGCAATGATGCACAAAATAATTTTCCCTAATTGAATCAATGCAATTTTGTCAAAGTAAATTGAAAGAAAAATCAGTTTCTGTTACTTAGGCTTAGAGCGGAATTTCAATGTTTCGCGTAGATCTTGTCTCAGTGACTATTTTTACATCTCTCCTGCTTTTGATTTGTTTGTACCAGGCTGACTCGCACAAAATCAAAAAATTATCACCGCCCCTCGGATCCTCACTTGTGCTTAGTACAGGTTGGACATTGCTAGGAAGGTAGCACTGTATGAACAATGCATGTTGTTGAGGTACAAAGGTAAGGGAATAAGAGATGCACTGTAAGTCATGAATCTGCAAAACCTGCTGATTGAGCTTCGCTGCTTGCCAATTGGTTGGCATGGTGGCAGGTCACCATCACATACCCCTTTATTTGGTACGCACACAAATTACCCATTAAACTCACCGGTGAAAGTTAAATCTGCGAATTAATAGAACAAGTGCCCTCTTAACACGGTGTTATTATTATTGACTGGCATTGAATCTCTATGGCCCAGAAGAAGAACAATTCAAGTGGTGGCATCTCATTCATTTCAAACAGTTAATTGCTCTTCAAGATTTCAAAAACATGCAAGTTTAAAGTTAATTTTTCCTTGATATTTCTTTCTGCCTCTATTTTTCTCACTCTCTTAACCCAATCTTTCTTTTCTGTACCCATTTGACTCTTAATTAATCTTCCTTCTCCTTTCTTTCTGTTCCTTTCTCAATCCTTAAATCCCGTTATGTAAGGGTAGACATCTGTTTACTCTGTCTACACTTTCCGTTGCCTCGGAAAGGCAGCCAACGCAATCAAACACCACGCAATCCGGACATACTGTCTTCTACTTTCTTCCATCAGGAGAAAGGTACAAAAGTCTGAGGTCATGTACCAACTAACTGAAGAACAGCCTCTTCCCTACTGCCATCAGACTTTTGAATGGACCTACCTATATCAAGTTGATCTTTCTCTCCACCCTTGCTGTGACTGTGACACTACGTTCCATTCCTTCTCCCCTATGCACTCGATGAACGATACGCTTTGTCTGTATAATGCACAAGAAGCAATACTTTTCACTGTATCCCAAGACAATAATAAATCAAATCAAAAAAAAGGACACACAGAATTCTTGTTCATGAAAAGATCTAGCACGTAGCGTATTTTATGAGATGTCATGGCTTAAGCAAGGCCCCTTCCTGTCTGAATTTATAGTGAATTGGTTTATATAGATGCATATCGACCAACTGGAACCAGCATTCTGTTTCATAATTGCTTATTTGTCTGTTGCTTTCTTTAATGCACTCTCTCCCTCTATGAATATATGTATATGTTTTATATGTATTATGTGTGTGTGTGTTTGTTACATCATGTTAAACTGCAGGCTTCTACTGTTGACTGTAAATACGAAATGACAGGTTGAAGTAGGTAAACTGGTTGTCATTATTGTCTTGGAGAATTTTTGTAAAATCGTTTGGAACAGCCTACACCGGAATTCCACCATACTGGCCACAGGGGAACAGTTTCTCCAGCAGCAGATGCCAGATTTGCTCCAGTTTGACCTTTCACAATCTGTTTTTTGTATGTGCTCATCAAGGCCCCTGCTGCTAGTGCTGCGGAGTAGAATGCTTTTCCACTTTGTGCGCTGAGTTCATTTAGTAAAGCTCCCAAGACCAATGTTGAATGGATTAGATTGCTCACCCATAGCTTCCTCTGCAGCCGTTCGGTAATGTACCTTTAATCTTAGACAAACACCCATGTGAGATTTGCATTTTCCATCCAGCCTTTTCTTAATGAAATTGCCAATTGACAATTTAATAGTGTTTCAGATTGTGAACTCATCTTCACTAAACCCAACAGCACGACCCGGAGAGCCTTTATTACTGTCAGAAAGCAAATCTCATTCTAGCAGTCAGAGATGGATATCTCAGTGGTAAAATGACAGAATGCTCTTGAGCTGTACCACCTCACATAGCTCTGAAATTTGAGTGGAGTGCACATGATTAGTGCTCACATAATCTATTATGTTGAGGTAACTTGTCCAAATGGAGAATACCCCATTGCATTTTGTGGAATGGCAACCATCATTACATACCAAGTTCTCACTATCAGTATCTGATTTGGTAGCTGAACTGAGAGGGCCAGATTCTATAACTTCGCTTGCAGCCGGGATTCTCCCGTCCTGCTGCAGCGAACAGAGATTTGGCTGAGTGCCAAATTCTCCGTCCTCACTGGCAGTGATAGTAGGGTATGAACGGCCAGAGAATTCCGGCCGTCATGTCCAGCGTACATTGCCTTTCACCGCTACGTAGCGTCAGCCATGACTTGCGTTGGCTCTCGCTCAAAGTTCTGTGTCCAAACTTTCAACTCCCACTTCAGACCTTGAGCGCAAAAAGCAAGGCTAAAACTCCTGTGGGGTACTAAAGGAATGCTGCACTGTCAGAGATGGTGTTTTTCAGATGACACTTTAAACCAAGACTTCAAAGGTCCTGTCAGATGGACACAAAAGATTGGGGGAGTTACCCTGGTATCCGAGCCAATATTTATCCCTCAATGAAGATAACAAATAAAAGATTTTCTGGTCACCATCACATTGCTATTCATGGGAGATTGCTGTGTGCAAGTTGGCTGCCATGTTTCCTGCTTGACTTGATTTGATTTATTATTGTCACGTACTGGGATACAGTGAGAAATATTGTTTCTTGCAGGCTTTACAGACAAAACATACTCTTCATAAAGTACATGGGGAAAAGAATCGGGTGTAGAATTAAGTGCTGCAGTTAGAGGTGAGGTGAAGAGAAAGATGTGTTTAGTATATGATAGGACCTTCAAAAGTCTGATGACAGAAGGGAAGAAGCTGTTCTTAATTCTGTTGGTACATGTTTTGAGGTTTTTGTATCTTTTTCCCAATGGAAGCAGGTGCAAGAGAGTATACTCTGGTGTGTGGGGTCCTTTGATTATGCTGGTAGCAGGAAGTGTAGTCAGGGTCAGTGGATGGGAGGCTGGTTTGTGTGATGGACTGCGCTACATTCACAGCCCTTTGTAGTTTCTTGCGGTTTTGGTCAGAGCAGGAGCCATACCAAGCTGTGATTCATCCAGCAAGGATGCTTCTATGGTGCATCTGTAAAAGTTGGTAAGAGTTGTAGTAGACATGCTAAATTTCCTTAACCTTCTGAGAAAGTAGAGATATTGGTGAGTTTTCTTAACTATTAGTGTTGGCACGGAGGATGTAGGCACATTGTTGATGATCTGAACACTGAGAAACCTGAAGCTCTCGATCATCTCCACTTGTTGATGTAAACAGGGGTACGTCCTCAACCACGTCTCCTGAAGTCGTTGATAGCTCTTTCATTTTATTGACATTAAGGGAAGGATTATGATCATCACGCAATTTCACCAAATTCTCTTTCTTTTGTACTCCATCTTGTCTTTGTTTGAGATGTGACCCACTATAGTGGTGTCATCAGCAAACTTGAAAATGGAGTTGGAGCAGAATTTGGTCACACAGACATACGTGTATAAGGAGTAAAGTAAGAGGCTGAAGAGAAAACCTTGTGGGTACCGGTGCTGAGGATGGTCATGGAGGAGGTGCTGTTGCCTATCCTTACTGATTGTGGTCTGTGGGTTAAGAAGTTGAAGCTCCAGTCACAGAGGGAGGCATAGAGCCTTGAGCCACAGAATTTGGTGATATGTTTTGTTGGACTTAGGCAGGAATTAATGGCCTCACTTGTTCTGAAACCGTAAAATCCCACATGAGGTCAACCGACCTTTCTGTGTTCTGCTCCGATTCCATTGGTGGGTGAGATGATAAAATTCTGGCCATGTCGATGAAGGCTGAGCTATAGGAGTCTGACATAAGTGTCTTTGTTCTCCAGGTGTTCTAGGGTTGAGTGTAGGGCCAGGGAGATGGCATCTGGCGTGTACCTGTTGCGGCGTTAGATGAACTATATTGCAATGGTGACTACCCTTCTAAGGTACCTCATTGTTTATAAGGTGCCTTAGAATGACCTGAAGTCCATGAAAGAGGATATATAACTGCAATGATTTTCTTTCTGCTTGCAGTTTGTTTACACTTGCATACATGGAGATTGCTCCGAGAAGGTATATTGAGATTGCGCAGCCACTTTATGGTGACTTTGAGCAGAAGTGGAGAAGTGCGGCCTACCGCCTATGGGTACAACTTCAAAATATCCAGGGCAGAGCAGAAGACTTGGCTCTGTAACCTAGAATCTGCTCATTCTTGATGATTTTTTTTTTCAGATTCATTTCAGTGGCAATTGTTATGAAAAATGGAACAGCTTGTGATTTTCTAATGTCCTGACATTTGCTTCAGGGCACCAAGCCCCATCCTGTTTCACCCAGGGGCATTATTTTATATTAAATAACCTTTTCAATCTAGCTTTTGTGTAGATTTGAATAGCTGGATTAAGCAGGAAGAGAAGAAAAAGGCCATGCCAAATCAAACATGTTGATTTTACTTGAACCATTGTTTGGTGGTGCAGAACTTGAATGTTGCTGAAGAGACATGTTGTCAAAGCTTTTCAACTTGCACTCATCAGGACAAATACAAGAATGCCAAATTTCATAAGATCACAGCGACTTATAGTACGGGAGTGAAAGGGTGCTGATCATTTGTCAAGTTGACCTGATTGGCCAAAACGTTGCCGTGGAAAACATGATGGGGAACTATAGGCCCTAGATGCTTCAAATGTTTCGAGAAAGGATCAAGGCTTGATGGTATTCTGTTTGTTTTCAAACAGGTAAATGACGTTGACATTCCTGCATTTATCCTGATTAATGCACAAGGAATCTTTGTCAACCTGTCCCTCAATTGAACAGTTTTGATCAGGGGGACAATATTCTACCCAGATGTGATTTAACACTTCAGAACAATCCTAAAAATGGGCTAACCCCTTCAAATATGCGCATGAATATGTCACTGACCATGTAATTAGAATATTTTGCCATTGGATTTCAAAGGCTTCCTGAGGCAGCATTTCACTGTTAGAAAACTAGATAGAGGGGAGTTTCCGATGGTGCCCAGCATATAAAATTACAAAGAGGAACACAATAGCATGGTTTACTGTCCTTCTCATTGTTCATTAGCTCAACGACAAATTATTTAAAACTTGAGAAAGAAATAAAGACTTTGGTATATTTGTTTGGATCAGACTGAGATTGTGTATATAATAAATGAAGTGCACTGTCTGAATTTATTTTTCTTTTAGTTGAAAGATGCCAAGGGCTTATTCTTTCAGCATCAGAGTGGAATATTGTCTTGCCGAAGGCTCTCTTTGCCTATCTTGTCTTGCTTAATTACAGATAAATGTCAGCACAGGCCTGAGTCCAACCCACCCCATCGGTGGCCACTCAGGAAGTGTGTGTAATTATAAAGAACGGATGGAAGTACAAACAGATGGGTTGTGAATACGGAATAAAAATAACTAAAAATACTATTAAGAACAATGGGCGGGATTTTACAGCCTCGTTCAAGCAAGGCTGTAAATTCCCACCCCAAGATCAATAGAGATTTCTATCGTTGGACTGTCGCCTGCTCCGATTCCGTGGCGGGCGAGGTGATAGAGTTCTGGCAAATATGTTCATTTCTCTCATCTTCTATGTACGGGAAACAAATGCATGTTTTCTGTTCTGTCATGTATTATGATTCAAGCAAGTTTTTAGCCATGGGGCGGGGCGGGGGGGGATGTTGCAGGGTGGATGAGAAATGGGGCTATTCACGCTTATGGAATTTATTAAAAGTCTCAACCCTCCTTCCTTATGCTTCTTGTTTGGCTGAAATTATAACCCCTTTCGGATTATTGAGATACTTAATTTTGATTGACTCCCTTTAAAAAGAATATTCCTGCCTTACAATGAATTTTCAGGACAGATGAATGTGGTTCCATCAGTATCAGAGATGAAGTAGAATCTATAAAAGAATCTTCTTGAAGGGCCTTGCTGTTGGTTCATTCAGTAAAAACACGACATTCAGGCTGAAATGGAATTGAATCGAAGTGTTTAAAGGTCTTTGGATTTTTTGTTACGTTTTCGATGCTATATAAATGCAAGTTGTTGGGGACAATTTGCTCATCGGGATACCAAGCCCCGTGGCGGGAACATAGAATGTTTCCTGCTGTGGAGGCCGGTGGGGGCGCGGGGGGGGGTGTTGGGGGTTGAGTGGCACAGCACTAAAATGGTTAGCACTGCTGCCTCATGGTGCCAGGGACCTGGGTTCAGTTCCCGGCTTGGGTCACATCTGTGCAGAGTCTGCATGTTCTCCCTGTGTCTGCGTGGGTTTCCTCCCACAATCCGAAAGACGTGCTGATTAGGTGCATTGTCCATGCTAAATTCTCCCTCAGTGTAGCCAAACAGGTGCTGGAGCGTGCCGACTGGGTGGATTTTCATAGTAACTTCATTGCAGTGGTAATCTAAGCCTACTTGTGACACAAATAAATGAACTAAAATTAAGCGAAAACTAAAAACAAATTTTCCAGCCCTAACCTCATGAATTATGCAACCAAATGTTTTTGCCACCTATTCTGTGGCAGAGCAGGCTTGATGGCATATAGTCTGTCACCCTATCCGGGTCTCATATTGAAAAGACCCAATATCACTGACACACTATCAAAGAAAAAAGACAAACTTCTTGTACATGAAGATGGAACTCTCTTGAGGCCTGGAGGTGAGCCTCTTCAAACAACAGATGCATCTCCAGGAACATTCTGAGGCTGGAAGGTGGATTTCAGATGGAAGATCCATTTGAAAATGCTCCCACTACCCATTGCTGTGGTGATCCGGGATCCCAGTGCTGTCTGAAGTGAGTCCCCTCATGTTGTTCAAGGCATATTTGGCATCTGTGTATTTTCCCACTGGCACCTTTGAGAGTGGGGCATGGGTGACCGGGCCTTCATCTTCGTCCCATGATGCAAATGAGTCCCATGCCGGCCTCAAGCAAGTTTTCTGATCAGCCATGGTGGGCACCAGTAGAAGATACCGTGGGAAATTCATGCTGGTATAATAGTCATGGAGGTTTACAGCATGGAAACAGGCCCTTTGGCCCAACTTGTTCATGCCGCTCTTTTTTTTAAACCCCTAAATTAATTCCAATTGCTCTATACCCATCGTACCCATGTAACTATCTAAATGCTTTTTAAAAGATAAAATTGTCATAAGTCTTTTCTGCACTCAGTTTAGTAATATCCTTTCTCTAATAGGGTGACCAGAATTGCACACAGTATTCCAAGTGTGGCCTTACCAATGTCTTGTACAACTTCAACAAGACGTCCCGACTCCTGTATTCAATGTTCTGACCGATGAAACCAAGCATGCCGAATGCCTTCTTCACCACTCTGTCCACCTGTGACTCCATTTCAAGGAGCTATGAACATGTACCCCTAGATCTCTTTGTTCTGTAACTCTCCCCAGTGCCCAATCATTAACTGAGTAAGTCCTGCCCTAGTAAATCTACTCTTTGGGCCTCCTACCAAATCCCCCCCACCTACCCGCCTTTGAACCCGCCGGTGGGAGAATTCCGCCTCTTGGTATTTAAAATGTTAAAAGAACTCAATAAAGTAAATGAAGGGAACTATTCCCTATGGTGGATGACTCCAGAGCAAGAACTGTCTTCTTGACGCATTCCTTCCGAGAACGCTCAAAGTTCAGAGGAAACCCATTGTGTAGATGTTACATCAAAACTGCATATTTCAAACACCAAACAAGAGCTTCAAAGAATTTAACATTTTCAACACTGCAATAGAAGTCACCTCTTCACCTTGTTAACCGGTCACAAAAGTCACCATTCATAGGCCAATGCGGAAAGCCAGGTTATCACCATTACAATTACTATATTATTTCATTGTGTGCCTACTTTAAAAAAAAGCCAAGATTAGAGTCCAGGCACAAGCCTTTTTTTATACAAGGTTGAGGTCCAAGTTATTATAAGTCACAATAAACAACTCGACCAAAAAAAACCCTTCCTTTGCTATTAAATTTCCATATGAAAGAGAGCAAGCCAAACTCTCAGTCGTCAAAGTCTGAGTTTGACCTCATGTTTAAAGGTCACTTCCTCTTTTCATTGAGCTCGGAGCAGTTTATGTCAATCACTCTTTTAATCTGCCAGCTTCAAATGTGCAGAGGGAATGAAACTGGCACCTCAGCAACAGAAACATTCATCTGCTAGGGGGGAAAAAAGATCATTTTCTATGTGATCCTTGAAAGTCTTTAGGGAGAGACAAAGGCCTTTTTATTAGTGCTGACATTCCTGTCTCCTTAATTACAGAATAGTCTCCTGTCTCATGCCAGTCTGCGAGCATGGTGGGGACTGAGATTTTTTTTCCTTTGTATAAAATCTTGACTTTCCCTTGATGAAAGGAGACGTGATTCTTTTTTTTCCAGATAAATTTAAGGGTTTTAAATTTAATGGGCATTCTTTTCCATGTGACACAGCGACTACAAAAAACACAGACCCATAGATCATTTTCTTCTGTTCTGCATGCGTTTAACTTTAAGTCACACTGAACATGCTTAGCCCCCTTAATGTTTGTATTGATCCTCTAGTCACATATTCCTCCCTCATGGTAACAGATTGCTCATATAGCTGTCTAAACAGAGCATGGCACCACAGTGGCACAGTGGTTAGCACTGCTGTCTCACAGCGCTGGGGCCCCCGTTCAATTCATGGCTGGGGTTGCTGTCTTTGTGGAGTCTGCACATTCTTCCTGTGTCTGTCTGGATTTCCTCCAGGTGCTCCAGTTTCCTCCCACACTCCAAAAGACGTGCCGGTTAGGTACATTGGCCATGCTAAATTCTCCTTCAGTGTCCCTGAACAGGCGCCGAAGTGTGGCGACTCAGGGATTTTCACAATAACTTCATTGCAGTGTTAATGTAAGCCTACTTGTGACACTAATAAATAAACTTTTAAACTTTTGTATGTTTAAATGTTAGCTAACAAGACAAGAAGGATCTTTCCTTCAGGAAGTTTATAGTTAACAAGAAGTACTTTCTCTTAGTGCAGATGGTGAAATGCAACTGGAACTGGTAGCAAGATGTCCCAATGGCTCAGTGGATAACACTTCTACCTCTGCATTTAAGCATTGTATAATCATAGAATCACTACAGTACAGAAGGAGGGCATTCGGCCCATCGAGTCTGTACTGACCACAATCTCACCCGGACCCTATTCCCTTAACCCTCATTTACCCTGCTAATCTCCCTGACACTAAAAGACAATTTAGCTTGACCAATCAACTTAACCTGCACATCTTTGGACTGTGGGAGGAAAGCGGAGCACCGGGAGGAAATCCATGCAAACACAGAGAGAAAGTGTAAACTCCACACAAACATTGACCCTTGGCTGGAATAGAACCAGAGTCCCTAGTGCTGTGAGGCAGCAGTGCTACCATGTGTGCTACCATGCCACCCACGTTCAGTAGGTTCAGGTCCCATTCCTAACCACATAATCTGATCAGCTTTTACATGTTGAGGGAATGCAGCACTGTCAGATCAGATGTTAAACCAAACCTCTATCTGTCTTCTGAGTGAGTGTCGAAGATCCCAGAAGATGATCAGGGGAGTATTTCTCAGTGTTGTGGCCAATATTTATCCCTCAATCAATGTCACTGAAACAGGAATTTCCAGTTATCATCACACTGCTGTTTGTGGGACCCACTTGGGCTCAAATTGGCTCTCCAGTTTCCTTCATTGTAGCCACAATGCTTCATTGGTCATGGGATGTTTTGGGATAATCTGATTTTGTGACGGATGCAGTATAAATGCAAATTCTCCCTTTAGGAAGGCTCAGATTGTTGGAATAATTTAGGAAGGAGTAAATGGGAAAATTGTACAGACGACATTTATGGGGAGGCAATGGTCCAGTGTTATTATCACTGAAAAATTAATCCAGAAACTCAGTTAATGTTCTGGGGACTCAGATTCGAATCCCACCACCACAGATGGTGGAATTTGAATTCAATGAAAAAAATCTGGAAATAAGAATCTACTGAGGACTACAAAAAAATTGTCGATCGTCAGAAAAACCCATCTGGTTCACTGATGTACTTTTAGGGAAGGAAATCTGTGGTCCTTACCTGGTCTGGGCTACATGAGACTCCAGAGCCACAGCAATGTGGTTGACTCTCACCACCATCAGGCAATGAAGGACAATTGATAATTGCTGGCCAGCCAGCAATGCCCACGTCACACGAATAAATTAAAAAATATATTCAAAGAGAGCGAGATTGAAAGGGCCAATGGATGCCTATGGGTGGGATTTTACGGCCTCGCTTGCCCCAAAACCATAAAATCCCCCCGAGGTCAATGGACCTTTCCATGGTCTGCCCCTCGCCTGCTCTGATTCTCAAGGTAGATGGGACAGTAAAATTCCAGCCTATATCTTATCTCTTTTTCTTTTATAACAATGGCCACTACACTGCAAAAGGTAATTCAGTGAATGATGCAACTTGAGCTATTTCAACAATATGATCATTAGAGGCAAGTTTTCTTTCTGTCTAATTTATCTCCTACCCATGATGCTCTGTGGATAATGACTAAGATATGACCAAAGCCCTTGTCCTCTTCTAACCCACAAATCACTTTTTATGAAATCTGCTTGTCAGAAAATTCAGATTTTAGAGAAAGTTTATTTATTAGTCACAAGTAGGCTTACATTATCACTGCAATGAAGTTGCTGTGAAAATCCTCTACTCGCCACACTCCAGTGACTGTTCGGGTACACTGAGGGAAATTTAGCATGGCCAGTGCACCTAACTAGCGCATCTTTTGGACTGTGGGAGGAAACTTATGCAAACACAGAGAGAACATGCAGATTCCGCACACGCAGTGACCCAAGCTGGGAATCGATCCTGGGTGGCTGGTGCTGTGAGGCAGCAGTGCTAACCACTGTGCCACCGTGCCACTGTAACTCATGCTGACTGAAATGTGCTCAGGCAGAGAATTCCCTGACACCTGTGCAGTGGAAACTGGAGCACCTGCAAGAAACCCACACAGACACAGGGAGAACGTGGAAACTCCACACAAACTGTGAAGACTGGAATTAGTTCTAACTTTTCTATTATTTGACCTAATGGTTAAATCCACGCTGCACAAAAGGGGAAGCAGATTTGCGTATTTTTTGCTGCATCTGTTGAAAATTTCAGTTCATCGTATACAGTGCCTCATGTGCATTGCCACTGAAGTGGCAAAGCCTGCTTTTGGAAAGCCTGCAGTGAAATATGTTTTGATCACATTTCCAGCCATCCAGAATGGAAGGCAAAAATGCAGCTTGGGGAGAAGTTGCCTTCCCAATGTCCTTTTGTTTCAGCTGCTCCTGTGAATAGTCTCTTTCTATACCGGGAAAACGTAATCTCATTTGGGCAGGTCTTCAACGAGCTTTTCAGGAAGGCTAAACCATGTGGGAAAAATCAGCTCTTTTCAGATTTACTTGGGGCCATTACACTTGAGCATTTTTTGCGTCCCACAGCACAGTTAAGAGAGCACTTGACGATTTTCTTGCATTTTATGTCGCTCAAGTGTTTGATTAATGTCAAAGCAGCATTTTGACAGCCGGGTCCTGGATAACTATTTACCTCTGAACAGAAGTAAATTCGATTCCACAGATATTTAGGATGGCAAATCAAAAGTGCAGCATTTAGCTTTAGTTTGATTTTTCCAACACTGAGGGCAATTAATCTGGTATTTGAAAGTCAGAGAAGGTTGCCTTTGGGTGGGGGGGGATCAGGCGGTTATAGTGGTCACTTAACCCTGTTCAAAGCTAAAGGAGTGCATTCTCCAGATGCTTTAGCAAATATTTATCCTTGAAACGAGGTCACCATAAAAATAATTATCTGGTAATTTATCACATTGTGCCTTGCAAATTAGCAGCATGGTGCTGCTGAGACTGCACTTCAATTAAATTCACTGATTGTGACAGCCTTTGGGATGTCCTGAGGTTACGAATGGCGCCATACAAATGGAAATCCTTTCTCATTAGGTAAATTGCTTGAAATTGAAGTGTCAGCCTTTCCACAGGTAGCCCCTGGGTGTTTCTGCTGGACGACTGCCTTTTCATTCATTTGTATGTCAAACGCTGCTGCATTTACTTAAGGGCCCAAATCTTCCTTGGAGTGGCAATCAGAGTCGGACTGCCACTCTGTCCCTAGTAATTTGCCTTGAATTCCGGCCGCTCCTTACCTGGCCTTCTGACTCAGGCTGGGTGAAAACAGCAGGTTCTCACAGCCTTGCGTCGAGGGCAGCTGAGTCAAAAGTAGGGAAGCAAGTATGTTGAAAGGTTCAGCCACTTTGAGAAGCCAGGGAGAAGGTAAGTGTGTAAATTAAGTTGGTATGATGGAGCTAAGATGGGAGTGGTGGTGGTGGTGGTTTAGGTAGTCAGTGTGAGCAAATGGTACATTGGCCTTCATAGTGAGAGGATTGGAGTATAGGGATGTTTTCTACAATTGCATAAGGTATTGGTGAGGTCACCAATACCTGGAGAATTGTGTGCAGTTTTGTTGTCCTTATCTGAGGAAGGATGTCCTTGCTGTAGAGGGAGTACAGTAGAAGTTTCCCAGGCTGATCCCTGGGATGACAGGTCTGTCACATGAGGAAAGACTAAATTGGTTGGGATTATATTCACTAGAGTTCAGAAGAGTGAGAGGGATCTCATAGTAACTTACAAAATTCTAACAGGATTAGACAGGGTAGATTCAGAAAGAATGTTTCCAATGGTGGGGAGGTCCAGAACTAGGGATGATAGTTTGAGAATGAAGGGTAAACCTTTTAGAATTGAGGTGAGGAGAAATTTCTTTACCCTAAAGGTGGTGAATGTGTGGAATTTACCACAGATTGTATTTGAGGGCAAAATGTTGTATGATTTCAAGAAGAAATTAAATATAGATCTTGGGGCTAAATGGATTTGGGGGGAAGGGGGTGGATCAGAATATTGAATTCAGTGATCAGCCATGATCAAAATGAATGGCAAAGCAAGCTCGAAGGGCCGAATGGCCCACTTCTGCTTCTAGTTCCTATGCTCAGTCAGGGTGGTCAGCTGTGGTGTCGGGTGGTCAATCTTGGGGCTGTCTGGAGGGTGGCTGGGGGGTGGGGATGGTGGGACAGTCAGTGTTGTCCCTTAGGGGAATGAGGAGAGCGTGTGGGTAGCCCTGTGAAGAATGATCTGTTGGAGGTGGGAGGTTTTAGTGTGAGGCTGGGGGATAGTGAGGGGGGTTGTATCGTCCTCTTGGGGTAAGGGGTAGGTTGCTGCTTTCATCATTCCAAAGTTCGTTTCAATTCGTCTAATGTTTGTGAGTAAATGAGAACCATTCAAAGTTTGTGATTTTTATATAGTTTTGGATGGTTGCCATTGCATGGGATTGTCCAATGAATGTTTGAAATTCCAGCGCAATTGCAATGCAGTCCTTATGTTGGAACTTCTGGAGGGAAGGATCCACCAATGCATTTTACATATCCCCCTCTCCACCCAACTTGCATTACTCAGGGGGTTAAGGGCCATGCGTGATAGATGCACCCAGACAATAACGTAGGTTGCTTGAAAAATGAATATTTTGTTGTGGCATGATTGCTACATCCTTGTGTGTATCTGGCAGGGTTTGTGTATGAGTTCCTGCAACTCCGATATGAATCTGTATTCTGAGTCCTACCCTATTGAACACCACAGGAAGTTCATTAGAAACAGCAAATACTTTGTTCAGATGTTCGGTACAGTTGAAAATAAAAAAAATCAGTTTGTGCTGTTTGTAGGTTGCTTTGCCTAGAAGCATGTTTTTGTTTTCTGAACTCCAAATGTTTGAGTTTATTTAAAACATCTTGTACATTTCTTTGAATTGTAGAATACCCACCGTGCAGGTGGGTAGAGGTTTGTGGTGGTGGTTACATTCCACATGAGCTCCCTCCCACCTTGTTTTATTTCACACCATCAACATATCCTTTATTCCTTTCTTCCCCATGTACTTAGCTGTTAAATTAAGATGAGAAATTGGTTTAACTTTGAGAGATCAAGATAGCTTGGCTGAAGTAGAAAAGAAAATGGAGATTAATGATCCAAAGTGACCTGACAGGTTTATTTAGGTTGTTCAATTTTGTTTGATATACCCAGGAAGACATTGTAGTCACTTGGCTAACAACAAACAGTTTATAAAATCATAGAATCCCTGCAGTGCAGAAAGAGACCATTCAGCCCATCGAGCCTGCACCGACAATACCACCCAGGCCCTGTCCCTGTAATGCCACATATTTACTCTGCTAATCCCCCTGACACTGAGGGCATTTTATCATGCTAATCTACCTAACCTGCTCATTTTTGGAGTGGGGACGAAACCGGAACACCCAGAGGAAACCCACACAGACATGGGGAGAATGTGCACCCTCCACACACAGTGTGACCCAAGCCAGGAATCGAACCCAGATCCCTGGTGCTGTGAGGCAGCAGTGCTAACCATTATGCCACCATGTCGCCCAGCCTCATTCCCTTTACAGAGGAACTAAGAGCAGAGCAGACCAATCGGGATATATTGAAGATCAGATGTGAAAAGAGCGAAGTCTGGTTTCCAGTGTCCCTCCATAGTACTTTATTTCCCCTCAACAGAAAGTTCACTTCATTTCAGGTGCATTGTTGAATTCTGTTTAATTTTATTTCTTAAAAGATGCTTTGTCTGATATTTGAGATATCATCATCTGGCAGCCAAACTCTCTTGTTGCGCTGCTCCTTGATTACATTCCTGCTTGGCTAGCTGCTTGAATTATTCCCATAGTTTTTGTGGCTTCTGACCCACAATGCATTCACCCTGTGATTGGAGTTTGAATGGGCCCTCTGTTGCTGAGATCCCAGCTCCTGGGACACCAGTCAGAAGCTGGCATCGCGTCCGTGTGTGGTGGGCAGGGTGCATGTTCTGTACTCAAGGGATGACATACTTCTCCTGTTGTTTGTCCTGTGAATACAAGCAGTTTTTTGTTCAAATCTGCTCAGTTTTGGCAAAGCCCCTTTATCGTTTATTACTAGTGCTGCATAGGTCAGAGTAGAGGCTTTGGAAAGGCTAAAAGAAATGAAGGTATTTGCAGAGTTGATTTTCATTGCAGTAAGAAGACCTTGCATTTCCCTAAATAGCAACAATACTTCAAAAGTGGTGTGTGAAATTTGAAAAGTTTTTGTGAAATGTTAAAGGGCTGCATGAAATTGCTCACTCTTTTGCTCTATCTCCTTTTTTCTACCTCTCTCTGTCTCTCTCTTCTCTCCATTATCTGAAGATTTTAGAAAAAAAGAACTGTATTCCTATTTGAACGGGCATGCTAATGTCAACTTCATACATCTCAGAATAGAATCCGTACAGCACAGAAGGAGGCCATTCGGCCCGTCGGGTCTGCATGAACCACAATCCCACCCAAGCCCTGTTCCTGCCATCCCACGCATTTACCCTGCTAATCTCCCTGACACGAGGGTCAATTTGACATAGTCAATCAACCTAACCCACACATCTTTGGACTGTGGTTCCATCTTACACTGTGCTTCCTATTTATTTAGATAAATTTGCTTATGACAGATGTTCTCCCCATGTTCTGTTCTCCTCAGTCCAAGACACAATAAGAACGGAGGTCTCTGCTCTCAGCCTCTAACAGGCTGCGATTCTCTTATCCCACTGCACTAATCCATTAGCACAGCGGGCTGGCAGATTCTTGCATCAGCCGATTTGCAGGGTTCGCACCCCGCTAGCGTCTCCCAGCGCTATATTTCTGGTGGCGCAGCTCTGTGCCAGAAATCAGCAGGGAGACTCAAAGACTATTTAAATGGTCATTACAATGTAATTTGAATGAGATTAGCAGGCCCGGGTCCGAAGAGTCCGGACCACTAGCATCTCCCCCACCCCCGCCAGAGTGGTTCCCCCAGCGGGGATTACAGTAGCTCCCCACACTTTTGAGGAACTAGCAGCCAACCCTGCTGGAGTAAAGGGAGGCAATTGGGGCCCCACAGAGGGTCGGGTGGTGGGGGGGGAGGAGGGAACGTGGGCAATGGCACCCTGGCAGTGTCAGCCTGTGCCCCCTGGCACTGCCCAAGGGCCTAAGTGGCAATGCCCTTGGGGGTACCATGGATTGGCCCACCGGGCAAGAGGCAATGTCCATGGGGCAGGACTGATGGGTTGGGGCTTGGTGGGGGGGCTCCCGCTGCCATACTGCATAGGAATCGGAGTGGGAAGGAGGGAGGCCAGCAATGGGGGGATGGTGTGGTGAGGGGTCAGCTTAGTGCAGGCGTCGGGATTGCGGGGCTGGGGAATCTGGGAGGGGAGCTGGAGATTGGGGCGGGCTGGGAGGGGTGGTTCAGAGCTGGGCCGGGAATGGCAATCGGGCTGTGTGGTCGTGGGGCTGGCCAGTGATCGGGAGGCCAGCAGTGCAGAGCTACTGCGCAGTGGCCTGCTCAGTGCTACGCTTCCGGCCTCTCCAGCAGGGATAGGCCCTCCCCACTGATTTTTAATAATATTCACGCTAGTGACCTCTGCAGTGCACAGAGTTTGGGAGATTCTGCTTTGAACTCCCACTGAAAAGAACAGAGTAAATTTCTCCCGCTTTCACACACATTCGACACTTAGAATTTCTGGGAGGAAAATTCCAGCCACAGTGGTGCTTTGAACCATGGGTGTAAGACACATGGCGTGTCAAACATTCTCCACTTTGCAGCTTCAAGCATTGTAGCTGTCTTCTTCCATTTCACTTGATGTTGTTCCTGGAACATTCATTTATTGAATTCGTTCATTATGACGTGTCAGCTGTGGCTCAGTTGGTAGCACTGTCAACTTTTGAATCAGAAAGTTGTGGTTTCAAGTCCACAACTGTGTGCTTTTTTTACACACAGGTTTAGGCTGGCATGCTGGTGCAGTAGTGAGGGAGTGCTGCAGTCTTGCAGGTGCTGCCTGTTAAATGGCACATTGAACAGAGGCCCTATCTAACCTCTCAGGTGGATGTAAAAGATCCTATTGTTTAAGTTCAAAGTTTATTTATTAATGTCACAAGTAGGCTTAAATTAACATTGCAATGAAGTTACTGTGAAAATTCCCTAGTCGCCACACTCCATCCCCTGTTCAGGTACACTAAGGGAGAATTTATCATGGCCAATTTGCTGGCACTGTGAGGCAGCAGTGCTAACTGCTGTGCTGGAAAAGTCCATGTGTGACACCAATCCACACGAGAGATCAGATGACCAAAAGCCTGGCCAAAGCTGTAGGCTATAAGGATTGTCTTTGAGAAGGAAAGTGAAGTAGAGAGATGTGGGGAGGGAATTCCAGAGCTTGGGGGCCTTAGACAACTGGAAGCACAGGCACCAGTGGTGGAGAAATTAAAATTGGGAAGCGCGGATATCTCAGAGTTGTGGTTGGAGCGGATTAGCAAGCCAGTTAGTTGTATCGAAGTGGATCATCCTGGAACATCTTCATCAGCAATGTGAGAGTAACCTTCAGCACATGGGCAGCAGTGATTCCAGAGTACCCACCACCGCCTTCTCAAGCAATGTAGAGATTACCAATAAATGGCAATGGTACCTAGATTTCGAGAGTGAATTTTAAGAAGTTCACTACCACAGGGCATGTGACGGTATTTGGAAATGACTCTCATTGATTTTTTTTGCTCCTATTGCGTGCAGTCACAGAACACAGTGGGCAGCACAGGGGCACAGTGGTTAGCACTGTTGCCTCACAGCTCCAGGGACCTGGGTTTGATTCCTGGTTTGGGTTATTTCTGTGTGAAGTTTGCACATTTTCCCTGTGTCTGTGTGGGTTTCCTTCGGGTGCTCTGGTTTCCTCCCACAGTCCGAAAGATGTGCTGGTTAGGTGCGTTGTCCATGCTTAAATTCCCCCTTAGTGTCCCAGGATGCCTATGTTAGAAGGATTAGTGGGGTAAATATGTGGGGTAATGGAGATAGGGCATATCCCCATAACCTCATCATAATCGGCAAGAAACATACAAGTGCTTTTCCCTACCCCTTTGTGAGGGCAAAAAAGACTATCAATTATTGGAGCAGGCTTAATGGGCCGAATGGCCTCCTTCTGCACTGTAGGAGTTCTGTGATTCTATGAAAAGGTCAGGTGCCACATTGGCTCTTAAAAAAACAAGATACGGTCGTCTGTAGATCAAATATTTAACCGACATTCCTCATACATTGTCCCTCGATGTGCAGTGTGCTATCCACCATTTCTTATTTATCTGGTGCTTACTTATTTACTGCTCAACAGTGATTTTACTGGAAACTTCTCATCAAGACCCAACCTAACACTTCTTCCCAAGAAATTTTCCACTTGGAACTACTGAGAGTCCTCGTTGATATTTAATTGCAGTTTTTAATATATCGTGACCATCAAAGTGGCCTCTGAGAGCTCTTATCTTAAGAGATTAGAAAGCTGGGAAACATTTTCAAAATTCATTTCCACATTGGCAAGTGGAAGCTTTCAAGCAAGCTTACAGTGAAAATTTTGCTTTTGCGTCAATGACTGTGACTGAATGAGTTTCTTAAACCAAGAATGATAGGATGGAAAATGTGTCCTTAGCCTTAAGTACCTTGTGTGAATCAATACATTCAGAACCAAGGGAATGGTATAAGCTAGAATGTTAGTATAACAGAACAATGTTTTAGTACCTAACAATATCCTGCCTGAAAATATTCACAAATAAAGCTCCAGGGTAAATTAGCATTAATAATGGAATAAATGTTCCTGAATTTAGCTAAGGTTTCAAAGTGGCACAGTGCTGCCTCACAGCCCCAGGGACCTGGGTTCAATTCCAACTTTGGGTAATTCTGTGTGTGTGGAGTTTGCATGTTCTCCCATGTCTGTGTGGCTTTCCTCTGGATGCTCCAGTTTCCTCCCACACTCCAAAGATGTGCAGGTTAGGTAGATTGGCCATGCTAAATTGCCCCTTAGTGTCAGGGGGATTAGCAAGGTAAATACATTGGGTTATGGGGATAGGGCCTGGAAGGGATTGTGGTTGGTGCAGACTCGATGGGCCTAATGCCCTCCTCCTTCACTATTGGATTCTATGGTTCTTATTGCCTCGGGATTTGTGTCATCCATAGTTGGAAGTGAGACTTTCCATTGCCCTGGCAGCTGAAACTGTTCAAAAGCTCGAGATATTATAATATCAAAGGTAACTTCAATTACCATAAACATTGGTAATCACTATCCTATTTATGAGTGTGTAAGTTGGATGGTGGAGCTGATGGGAAAACAATTGCAGAAATTCAAAACATAATACTGCAGAAATTTGTTTCTTTCAGCAAAATATCGCTGAACTGTCATAGGGAAAATCTGATACGAAGTAAATCTGCTCAGCGTATGATCAGATCAGATTTTGGAAAGCATTGCTGGTTTGGCTATTTGACAAGGTTGGAGAAAGGCTGCCTGCCAAGACTGACACTGGTGCAGGATTTGTGAGAAGGTTAACAAGCCCAGTGTAAATGGTAAAACGACCCACAACACTGAGCCAGCCTGATAGTCTTTGAATGTCACTTAGAAGCAAGAGACCAACAATGGCGGCATGACAAAAAGAAACAGATGGCCGCAATGCATTGGCCTCTTCCTCTGGCTGGGAAAGCTTTGGAACCGAGCAGAAATGGAGGAGTGCATACAAGACACTTCCCTGCATATGATTTGTATCTTTTTAAAACACATGTTTTGTACACAGTGTGAGAAACACGTTTTGCAGTTTTGACGCAATGTTCAAACTTCAGGTCATGTCTTCCAAAGTGTGATGCGGAAATTAACACAATGACAGAGTGCTTGCATTCGGTGATGAAAGATAAGGTATGAATATTCAGGGCTGGATTTGCAGAACAACTGATTGGTGTCATTGGGGAAATGGTGGAACAGGCTGGGATGTGGAGCTTCTCCCCTCGAAGACGGCACAGAGCATTGTCATGGATGTGGGAATAGGCTAATGTCAGGATTTGCGCATGTGCATTTTGCAGAGGCAGCAGCCCATAGAAATCAGTAGTAGCCTCCACTTGTGTGATTTGTGTTTGAAACACTATGGGGACAATCTTCCGGCCACATTGTACCTGGCATAGATTGCGCTGGGCTGTGCAGGGCCAGAGAATCACGGAGAGGGGCCTTGCGCATCTAGAGATGGTGAGAACCTCCTTTGGGATTCCCCCAGCCCCTGTGTCCAGACATAACCTGATTCCCGCACAGCGAGGGCAGAACCAGGTTAACATATTCAGTCAGTTTCAGACTGAATTCTCCCTGCTCCCAGGGTTCTCCGAATCTGACACAAATCACTCCTGGTCTTTGTTTGTGCAGAGCAGTAGTGATGGCCACACCGGGAGGGGGGATTGGGAGGCTATCAAAGCCCTCGTGTCATTGGAACATGGCTGGGCAATGCCAACCTGACAGTACCCACCTGACACCGTGGCAGTGCCAAGGGAGTGGGGCGCAAAGTGAGTGGGGTCTGAGGTGGGTGGGGCATGAAGGGGGGCTCACTTGGGCGCGTCTCCATGCCTGCCACCCCCAATCACAGAGCACAATGGCTCAGAGAATCAGGAGTCGGTGGAAAAGCAGGTTTTGCATTGGGCACCAAGTCCAGTGTGACCCTCCTGGCCTGCGCTGTCATCCTGATCAGGTTCCTCTCCATTGCAGGAGGGACCCAATGCATTTTAAAATTCCCACGTTCAAATGTAATTAGTGGGCTTGTAGCCAGGCTGCAGAGGAAGGGCCTATTAAGGGTTTTGGTGGTTGGGTGGTCTCAGGCTGGGAGAAAGGGGTTGACCTCACCACTCTCCACCAGGTTGGACTTGTTGTGGCTGGACTGCCCCTTCTAGCCCTAGCAGACCTGAAAATCACCCTGGCATGGTGTTTTCAGACAGCACTGTACTCACCATCTGTATTCCTGCCTGTCATCTATGAAAATTCTGAAGTGGCCAGATCTCTTTAATCTCCTTGCCCCCGGCAGGATTTTAAATTATTGCAGCATTCTATTCTGCAGCAGAAATTCTCTTCTTTCCTTATCAGGAGCTGCAGGTGAGAGCAGATCCCTTTCTGGTCCTCTGACACAGAGGTGGTTTCAATTTCACCTGGGTTGGAGATAGGGGTGGAGGTCGGGAGGTGAGCAGTTCCAGATTGTCCAGCAGTGCACTCAGCCCCAGTGTATACACACAGCTTTGATGTGCAGTTGCTGAGGCTTCCCAGCAAGCAGAAATCATTGAAAATCTCTCCATTGCACTTTGATCTGTAACAAGTTCAACATGTGATGCCTTGTGACAGATTCAGCTGTCAGATCAAGGGACTTCTATTATCCTCCAGCCACCTGTGTTTATTTTGATTTCCCTTCACCAGTTCCTGCACCTCAAGCACTGCATTGATTCTGACCACAATGTAGACTGAGTTTAATCCTGACTGACAGCCTATAGGTTCACTTCCTCTTTTGCAAACTACTTCAAAGAGGAATATGCCACACCATAAAATGAGTGACAGATGTCACCAAAGCAGATTCCATGAAAGTCCTCCCCACCCCTGATCCTGCTTTACACAATGGGCCAAACGGTCTGACTGAGGTTGTCCTTTTCACAGAAGTGGCTGTAGTTTCCAATCTCCATGTTTGAAGAACTCGCCATGGAATTGTTAGGGATAGAAGAAGTTTTAATTTAAACAGCCTTAATTTCTCCTCTCTCTGCCAGTCTGTAAATAGAAAGGTGCTTTGGTTTTGATTTCCCTGTTTATTAGGGGTGTCGTGTTTTCGCAACCCATCAGTTCCGGTGTGATCCAATTTCTATACATAATCGCACAGCAAACTCAGGACAAGAGTAAATTTACAGGGTTAGTTTATTTTACACACACATTCAAAACACGATTAGAGATTTGCCGTGTTCCCCACCCCCTTTTTGCATTCATACAGTAAGAGCGCTAAAAAAAGAGGTGTAAGGCAAAGGTCACAGAAAAAATAATTATTGTTTCACGTAAGTCCAGAGTCCAGAATGAAAGATGTAATAATATATTTCTTCAGAGGTCAGCAAGCTGAAACAGCTGGTGGATAATCCACTTTTCCAGGGCAGAGGACTTCCACAATGAGGGGCAAATTAGCCTTACACAAGTGTTACAGAAGTTCCAGTAGAAACAGCATTAATGAGGTCAGGCATTCAGACCTGGATGGTGTCCTCTTCCTGAGCCACTGCTTAGTTGATGGACGATGGCAGACTGATTGGCAGAACTGTCAAAGGGAGCTGTCCAAACACTTAAAACTCCTGCCCTTTAACCCTTTGAAAAAGCTGTGTGGAGTTTTTTTTTAAATGATTGTTTGCTATTTCACTCTGTTGACATGAGCCTCATGGTTACCATTACTGGACTGGTGTTGCATTTCATAACCGTGCATTATCACAATAGGATGCTGCCATTTCACACTTTTATTGAGAACTCTTTGAAGTTTGACTATGGAAGTACTTTCACCTTCACTTCAGTATATTTCTAAAACGAAAAATTCTCATTGATGGTCATGCACCTTTTCGCTGTTGTAACCATTGTCCTTTATAGCATTGCAAACACTAGATGCCATCATCAAAACTGACTTCGTGTGCAAAAGTACATCACCCGAATCGTCCTGCTCCTTCCAACCCCAAGCTCCATAATTCTTTATCCCTGCAAATATTTATTCAGCTCCTTTTTGAAAGTTACTAGCGAATGCAGAAGTGCGTGCAACAAAAGAAATTTCCTTCAGTTCAAAAGCAATTTGGCATAATTGGTCAGTTGGCTTTTGGTTGAATGTTTTTCTGTAAAGCTGGACGGATTCAGAAGGAGAAGGAATTGTTTTGTACTACACATCATCTACATGTGTTGGATAGATTCAAAAAAGAACCATCATTGTATGTCATATTATTTCAGGGGGTGTGGAAACACAGCAGGCAAGGCTATTGAGTGGATCAGAGCTGTCCTTTCACTTCTGGGGCCTGGATTTGAATTTAGCTCTGACTAATTGAATGGAAATCTTCTCTTTCTGCCAGCTGCAAAAGTCCTAAATGAAATGAGATTAAACAGTTTCTCCATCCAGCTCCCAGTAGGCCTGAGTCCGCTGCACAAAAACTGCCAATAATTCTCTACTAATTGAGTCTAAATTGGCAGTCTTACTTCGAGAATCACCAGGATGGCCCTCAGATTCCTCTCCTCTCTCCCTGTGGCAAAACGCTCAGCCTCCTCTCCGCACCTTCAGCTGATGAGCTTGAAAAGCTCACTGCTCGGGGAATTGTCAGTGCCAATTTGCATCCTGCCACTATTATGAAAAAGCATCCAAGCTCCAGTATGCCACCCTGCAGCTCATTTTCTTCAAAGGGTTAGTACAAAGAGACAAGAGTTTTGCATTTCACAAACGCGAACCAAATAACATGAAAGAACGCTTTAGCATTAAAGCTGTAGCATTGAAGCTTTCCTTCAGACTCTGCTTGTAGGTTAGCTGAATTCACGTGCAAGCATTCAATCACGATGAAAGCCTATTGCTGAGAAGGTAACATTTGAATTCTTTTTGCAGAAGTTGACATGTTTTGCATGGGTGCAGTTTTTTTCCAGACCACACGTTTTGCATGGGGCTTACTTTATTTTAATAACACCTTTCAGAGTGCTGTGAAGTCGGGCCATCTAATGAATTCTGTCACAATATGTGGTCCAGGTGAAACAGTTTCATTGTACTCCCCCTGAATTCATGAAGCTACAGATTCTATTGGAGAAAGGGAGCGAGTGGTGGGTAAGGGGAAATTATAGAATCCCCGCAGTGCAAGAGGAGCTGTCCGGCCCTTCGAGCCTGCACCATCAACAATCTCACCCAGACCTTATCCCTGCACCCCCATATACATTTACTCTGCTAGTCCTCCTGACATTAAGGAGTAATTTAACATGGCCAGTCCACCTAACCTGCACATCTTTGGAGTGTGGGAGGAAACCAGAGCAACCAGAGGAAATCCACACTGACACGGGGAGAATGTGCAAACTCCACACAGAGAGTGACCCGAAGCTGGATTTGAACCCGGGCCCCTGGCGCTGTGAGGCAGCCATGCTTGTCGCCGTGCTGCCCCTTGGGAAAAGCTTGCAATGAAAAGCACACAGCTCTCATTGCAACAGTGTGAGCATGGAATGTAGCCAGAGCAGGAGAACAAAGGAGGAATTTTGAAGTAGTAATAGCTCATGTTAAAAAAGAAGTGTCATTTTCCTCCAAATATGGCACAAAAAGATGTAAAAGGAATGTAAATTGAAGCAGAAGGCTGCATCTGGACACGTGCTTGCATCTGAACGCAGATTGTGATATTCATATTTCCTCACTTGGATGACAAGCTGTTTGCTGTCATCTCCCATCTTGTCACACTCAAGTCCTACATCTTGTTCCCCTTTTCACCAGCTGCTGTTTTATTTTCCCTGCGCTGGCAGACGGTAAAAATACTTCTGTTACCTTACGCGGACTTTCTAGTTCTGCGCCTCACTCAGTAGTCAGTAACTGTTTCATTGCCGTCGACCTATTTGCACTTACAGAAATCAAATCAGGATAGCGTGAAGTGTCAGATCAATGAGGCAGTACCTTGTACTCAGAACAAGCCTTGAATGATGACGTTTTTCAATATACATTGTGTGATCGGTATACCATGGGCAGACTTTTGTGTGTACCGTTTATGAAGAAAGTTAAATGCGCAGCCATGACCTTATGGGCATACATATGTCAGACGTCAGTCACAGTTCAAAGGGGCACATGTTACTTTTGAGTCAGAAGGTTGTGGGTTCAAGCCCCACTTTGACCATTTGGACACATAATCCAAGCTGACACTCCAGGGCAGTGCCGGAGGAATGAGACACTGTTGAAGTGTTGCCTTTCAGATGAAACAAACTGTCCTCTCAGATGCTGGAAAGCTCCCATAGTTTTCAGTTTATAAATTTTTAAAATTTATTTGTTAGTGTCACAAGTAGGCTTACATTAACACTGCAATGAAGTTACTGTGAAAATCGCCTAGTCGGCATTCTCCGGCACCTGTTCGGGTACACGGAGGGAGAATTGATCAATGCACCTAACCAGCAGGTCTTTCAGACTGTGGGAGGAAACCCACACAGACAGAGAGAAAATGCAAATTCTGCACACAGTGACCCAAGCTGGGAATCGAACCCGGGTCCCTGGTACTCTGAGGCAGCAGTACTAGCCACTGTGCCACCATGCCTCCTATGGCACTATTTAAGAAGAACATGCATGTGCTTCTTCATGTCTGACCGAATATTTGCCCCTTACTGTCACCACTACGACAGGTTACTTCTCGATGGTGTTTGTAAGACCCTACTGTTTGCAAAATTAGCCATCATAATTTGCTCCGTTAGAACCGTGGCTATATTTTAATTGGTTGTTAAGCACTTTCAGGAATTCTGAGTTTGTGAAAGGTGTTCTAGAAATGCAAGTCTTTCTTCTCTGGTCATCAGAATTGAGTTTTTTGGAGATGACCAGCAGCCAAAGCATTCATGACAGCCCCATAGATCAAGCAGCTTCTGATACAATAGATGAGTCGCATGGAAGCTCAGATTAGATATTTGAATATGTGAATTCTCTTTTACATTCACAGTACTGCAACACCAGCTCTTCCAGTCAAATCTGCCGAGGGTTGTTGTCGACCCATTATTATAGCTACATTGGGCCCATTAAAAGCAAATGCCTTTATTATAGGCTGTATATGTGAATTTCTGCTAAATAAATAGCGATACATGCACCACCATCATTATGCATTGTACAATTTATGACAGAACTTATCATTTGGAAGCTCAGCTGCATTATGATTATACAAGCTGCTTCAAGCTGCACTTAAAGCCCCCAGATGTGTGGTTTGTTTTGTTTGGGTGCCGTGTTCGTGATGATTTGCATTACAGTTTTGTGACCAGATGTTAGCGCAGTACAGCATAATCACTGAAAGCTGTTCATACAACATTTCCGGTTATAGTCCAATTGTGATGAACTCAGAGCATTGAAAGAAAGTCGTTTCGATTCTGGCTCTAGAGTAATGCATGCAGTTGCCATTTCCCCATCAGGAGTTTCTAATTTAACGCTTGTCCTGCAGTATTTTGGCATGTTGGCATTGGAATGTCAGGGCAGCAGGGTTAGCACTGCTGCCTCTCAGTGCCAGGGACCCAAGTTCGATCCTGGTTTGGGTCACTGTCTGTGCAGAGTCTGCACACTCTCCCCGCATCTGCGTGGGTTTCCTTGAGGTGCTCTGGTTTCCTCCCACATGCTGGTTAGGTGCGTTGGCCATGCTAAATTCTCCCTCAGTGCACTTGAACAGGCACTGCAGTGTGGCGACTAGCAGATTTTCACAATAACTTCATTGCAGTGTTAATGTAAGCCAACTTGTGACACTAATAAATAAAGTTTGCATCATTTATCTCAAATATGTGGTCAGCAGTTGAGGACTAAATTTTCAGTGTCCTCATAAAACCTTTACTCTTTTGGGATGGTTGGATGAAAGGTTGATGCCTAAGAAGCTTGACTGGTCCAGATTTTCTTCTGAGGCGATGCCACCTGCAGTACACAAGCTATTCTGCTTGCCTGGAAGCAGCTGTTATGACATTACACGTGCTGACCAGAGTCTAATGTCAACATATGTGGCATGTGAATTATCGGCGATGCAAGAATACCAAACCCTTTATGGTGACTAGGATTCTAATCTAGGCCAACGTGAACTGTAAAGTAGAAAATGACTGTACATCACAATCATGCAATTGATTTTGGCCTGACTTGTGTTGTCATGACTGCATGCAAAATCTTCCCGAAGGCAAAATGAGAAAACTTGGCCTGAATTACAAGCCCCCCCTTCTTTTTTTGGAGATCAAGGGCATGTCTATAATAACCTCCTTCAGATGTGGTAATGGTGTTCTGTTCAGGGCTGTTCTGAATTTGAGATTTAACAAAGCACACAAAGTGGCAACAGGAGATTTTTTTTTACAGGGAACATTATTTTAAATGCAAAGAGATATTCAATCGGGCTTTCATGTTACCATCAGTAGAGAAGCAGCCTAAATGAGTGATTATTCTGTAGAAATGAAGCATTGTGTGATGCAGATAATCCAGAATATAATAAATGTCTTGGAATTCTTAAGTTTCTCCACACCTTATCCAGTTTAGTACCCCTATGAATCTATGTATAATATCCTAGAATCCTTATAGTGGGCTGACATGATGGCACAGTGGTTGGCACTGCTGCCTCACAGCACCAGAGACCTGGGTCTGATTCCTGGCTTGGGTCACTGTCTGTGCAGAGTCTGCATGTTCTCCTCATGCCTGCATGGGTTTCCTCCGGGTGCTCCGGTTTCCCCTCTCAGTCCGAAAGATATGCTGGTTAAGTGCATTGGCCACGCTAAATTCTCCCTTAGCATACCCGAACGGGTGCTGGACTGTTGAGACGAGGGGATCTTCACAGTAACTTCATTGCAGTGTTAATGTAAACCTACTTGTGACACTAATAAATAAAAGTTAAACTTCTTAAAAGCTGCAGAAGAAGTCAGTCAGTCCATCTGCACCATCTGTCTGACAGAGCATCTTACCTAGAACCTTTACCCCGCTCTGTCCCCGTGACTCCACACATTCCCCATGCCTAATCCATCTAACCTGCACATCTTGGGACACTAAGGGGTAATTTAGCATGGCCCATTGACCTAACCTGCACATCTTCGGACTGTGGGAAGAAACTGGAGCACCCGGAGGAAACCCACGCAGACACGGGGAGAACGTGCAAACTCCACACAGTCACTCGAGATTGGAATTGAACCCGGGTCCCAGGCATTGTGAGGCAACAGTGCTAACCACTGTGCCACCGTGCCACCCATATCTGCTGTAAGTATTTAAAAATAATGTAATACAGCATGTAGGAACACTAATGAATTGTGCCATCGTAGGGTGAGACGTGGGCTCAGACCTAAAGGCTACAGGACTATGATTTGCAGAATAAAAACCAACAATTTGTCACAAGGAAGGAGTGGAAATAGATCAGCAGATCACTGCCGGGTGGCTATTTAGATTATCTTTTGTAGAAGCCTACAAGCAAATATCTGAACTCTTTTCAGAGATAGTTGATATTTGATTTGGAATAATCAACAATCTGAACTATATCTTCAGACGTGGATTAAAAGGGATGGAAAGAAAGTTAATGTGAACATTCCTCTGGGTCTTGCAGTCTAGAGAAGAAAAGTCCGGAATATTAGTTTTGTCTATCCAAACCTTGGAGAAACCTGAAATTTCTGACTCTTTGGAATGGGATTTTCCAGCCGCTCTTGTCCCAAGATCGGAAAATCCCATCCAAGATCAATGGACTTTTGCATAGTCCTGTCACTACAATTCCCATGGCAAGTGGGATGGAAAAATTCCACCCTTGGGGTTCCTTTCATCTGGGCTTTTTCCAGTGTTCTGTTATAACTATAAGCAACATGAAGGCTTGTCTTCTCCTGATTGCTGTCGGTGAAAAGGAGCCATGGTAATCTGGATGGGACCGAAAGCTGGTTTGGCTCATGTTTAGCACAAGACACTCTCTTCATAATGGAGTTGAAGTTTAAACTGGGAACAACCACCTGGGGGATTGTAAAACAGCTAATCGCCATTTAAAATGTTTGCTAGCATTCAAGGTTGCTCAGCATTTTGTTGGTTAGTGCTTCAACTAATGCCCTGTGCTAACAGCAGCCAACATATCGGGAGTAAAATAGTCTTGCTGAGGATGTTGAGCACCACTGAAAGATGTATCTGTGCACTTGACGTTAAAGGTTGACAAAGGTGGGATTTTCCACCCCGCCCCCCCCCCCCCTCGCATTTCCCCCATTTGGAAGTGAAGCAGCTCATTATTTACTGCTGGTTGGATCTTCCAGTCCCGCTGAAATCAACGGCCATATGCGTTGCTCGCTGCCTGCATTGCCGGAGAACCCACCGTGGGGATTCGCTTTCGTGGGATCGGTCTATCCCGCCAACGGGAAGGGTTGTAAAATCCCAGCCAAGGCTTTCCGCAGCACATCTGGGGCACTTTGTCATGCCTTCACAGATACCACAACAACATTTTATTCGGGAAATTCTGAGAACTGTAAGTGCAGTGTTGCACTACCTTATTGGGCATCTTCCCGGCATCACCAGACATTTGGTCATTTCACTAGGAGTCTCCTAGAAGATCAGGCAGAGCGGCACAGGCTCCTGAGGGAGAGATTGTGGTGAATCGCTGGCCATCACTAGAAAGCAACCTTTCTAGAACATCTCTCTCACTCCATCCCTGAGTCTTTCTGAAACCTGCCCCGTGCGTCAGTCAGCTTGCCCCACACCTCCATTGGAGCCTCGAATCAGCACTTGACAAGTTCAAGTTATGGTAATCCGAAATTAGGACCAAGAATTGTGTGCTGAAAGCAGATTTTCAAACAGGCATGCCTTATTAACACAACATCCACTTTGTACCTGTTTGCACCCTGTCACCAAAACAATCCCCTCAATTCCTTAAGATTGAAATAGCTGATTCTCAATATAAAATCAAAATGCAGCTAATCTGAAAAAGAACTGATCAGAAAAGAATGGTTGAAGTACAAGTCATTACGCCAACATTTGTACCTCTGCTCCATTCTGGTAATATGAACCTAACAAATTACATTGAAATAACCCTCCTCTTCCAAACACTGCCCTTTAATCCTTTCCAAACAATGATTTTGGGTGGGATTTTACTGCCTCGCTAAGGCGAGACCAGAAATTCCCACCCGAATGGAAATTGCCATTGTTGGACCCTCACCGGTGCCGATTCCGTGGTGGGCGAGGTGGTTGAGTTCTGGCCTATTTTTGTCATCTGAGGCGAAGAAAGCTGCAGAATCATTTTTGTTTTAGCCTGAAGAAGTGGGTCAAAGGGATGGGAGAGAAAACGAGTGCCAAGAAATGAGAATTTGTTGGAGGAAGGAGTAGACATTGATTTATTTTTTTTTCTCTTAATTCTTTCATGGAACGTGGGCATTGCTGGCAAGGTCAGCCTTTGTTGCCCATCCCTAATTGCCTTTGAACTGTACGACTTGCTAAACCATTTGAGAGTTTAATTAAAATTAACCACATAACCTTAGACCTGGCATCATGTGTAGGCCTCGCAAGGCTGGAACGGGTGAAAGATGAAAAAATTCCTTTCCTAAAGGACATTAGCGAACCAGGTTTTTTTCCTTTTTGCAATAATTGATTATCTTATCATCAGCATTACTGAGATCAACATTCAGTTTAATAATTATTAATTGAATTTGAGTTCCACTAGCTGCTGTGGTGGGATTTGAACCTTTGGATTACCAGTATGGGTGGCACAGTGGTTTGCACTGCACCTTACAGCGCCAGGGATCCAGGTTCAATTCCAGCCTTGGGTGACTGAGTGTGCGGAGATTGCATATTCTTCCTGTGACTGCGTGGGTTTCCTCCGGGTGCTCCAATTTCCTCCCACAGTCCAAAAATGGACAGATTAGGTGATGTGGCCATGCTAAATCCCCCCTTATTGTTAGGGGGATTAGCAGGGTAAACACGTACGGTTATGGGATTAGGGCCTAGGTGGGATTGTTGTCGGTGTGGCTTGATGGGCTGAATGGGCTCCTTCTGCACTGTAAGGAATCTATTCTACTCTAATCCAGTGACATTACCACAATGCTGCCATTTCCCCATATTTAGTCCAACAGTAATTATATTAAATATGTTTACTGACAATTTGTATTAACTGTACCATAAAATTAACATCTGCTATAACATAGCTCCAAAGTACTGCCAACCTTATTAACAAGATAATTGTGGCCTTTTAAGGGTGCTAGCATTTCACTGACCCATGGATTGAAGTCAGTGATAGTTTTACCACAAAACCTCCAACTTTTGTTGGCCGGCGTCTTGAAGATGTATCGCGAACTGTTGAATATGACTTTTCTCAACGCAGCCAAAGTGAGGAGGATCGTCCCGAAGGGATTTATCTTCTTCCATAATGGATTGAGGAAGCATGACAGCTGTTATAGATTGTAAAAGGTCACGCAGTCACTTTGGCTGATGAGAGAATCAAAGATTCTGTCATCACAGCAGCTGCTTAGTTCTTGGATTGATGGCCAGCCCTGACGTGCACATGGAATAGAGCCTTGACAGAGCGAGACTGTCAATCCTGGCAGCTGTCACATCTCTCTCTCTCTCTCTCTCTCTGCCAGGAGAGTTTTATTACTATCCTTAGAGACCGATTGTTCACTCTCTGAATTGTGTTGGAAGATCAGGGTTAGCTTTTACAATTGGGAAATATCAAGTTAAGTCAAATGATTCAAACCACTGCGGGGTTTTGATCAACAGCTACGACAGTTTGCATTTATAAGACACCTCGAACTCCTCAAGTGTCTCAAGATGCTTCAGAGAGACGCAATAACGAAACAACAGTCACCGAGAGGAGGGGGGAGGGAGGTTCCTGATAATAAATGATGGAATAAAGATAACAGAACCTCTTGGCTTGGAAAATCAAGATCTGGAATCAGTCTGAGTGGAGCTAAGGGACAAGGGGGAGAATTTTTCCGTTCCGCCCGCCACAGAAATCGTAGCGGGTGACTGGGATTTTCCAGTTTCGTGCTGAGCGTGGGGGAAAAGTGCAACCCAAGGATTGGCAGAATACACTTGAGAGAGTGGTTTATAATAACAGTTTCAAGCAGGATATAAATCAGGGAATTAGAGACTTGTGTAACTGCATGGGAGATTTTAATCTTCATCTGGAGTGGGCAAACCAACTTTACAGTCGTAGTGTGTAGGGCAAGTTTATGGAATGCACGTCGAATGCAATTACCGTTTTCTCGGTAATTCCGTGAAGGAGACAGGCTATTTTTAGATCAACTATGAGAAAGAGCTCGTTAAGAGCCTTGCAGTAAACAGACTTATGGGGAAGATTGATCATAATGTCATAGAATTCTTTGAAATTTAATTAAGTCTGATACTAGAGCCAAAGTAACCTGTTGTAGTATGAGACACGAGTTGGCTAAGATGCATTGGGAAATGACATCAAAAGATACAAAGACAGATAAGCAATGGCTGACATTTAAAGGGTTAATTTGTAATTTGCAATAAATATATATTCCCTTAAGGAATAGAAACTTCACAGTAAAGCAGTTTAATCAGTGCTAACAAGAGAAGTTAAACATGGTATGAGATTAAAGGAAGAAGCTTACATTGTTGCCAAAAAGAGGAGTAAGTTTGAGGATTAGGAGGATTTTAGAGTTCTGGAAAGGATGACCTCGAAATTGATAGAGGAAGTGTAAAGAGAACATGAGGGTAAATTAGCAAGAGACATAAACAGATTGTAAAAGTTGTATAATATATACATATACCTAACTTCACAGTAGAAGAAGAAAAATCATTCTGGATTCACTGGAGAACCACTGTCCAGCAAGAATGAGGAACCTAAAGAAATTGTATTCGTAAAGGGATAGTACTGGTGGGACAGTTTATGGGACTATAAGTTGACAAATACCCTGGACCTGATGATCTGCATCTCAGGGTTTTAAAAGAGACAGTTCTAGTGATGGTTGATGTAGTGGTTTTGATTTTCCATAATTCCTTCCAGTTTCTGTGGCTTGGAAGATAGCAAACACAACTCTGCTATTCAGGAAAGAAGGGAGTGAGGAAACATAGAAATTTTGGCCAGTTAACCTGACCTGAGTAATAGAGAAAACACCAGCATCTATTAAACGGGATTTGGCAACAGGGTCAGAGAAACATCATACTTGATGAATCTGTTTTTGGGGATATAATTAGAGTTGATAAGCGTAAGCTGGTATTATGCATTCAGAGTACCACACAAGCTATTGGACAATATTAGGGGATCATTGAATTTGGTACGTATATTGGCATGAATTGAAGATTGGTTAGTGGATAGAAAGCAGACAGTAGGAATAAACAGGTAATTTTCAGGGTGGCAGGCTGTAACTAGCAGGGTATCACAAGGATCAGTACTTGGGGATCAGCTAAATGTAATCTGTGTCAATGACTTAGATGAGTAAACTGAGTGTAATGTATCCAAGTTTGCCGATGGTGCATGGTTAGATGGGAAGAGGATTCAAAGAGGCAACAGAGGGACATAGGTTTGGTCAGAAAAATAAATAAAGCACAGTTTTCTTTCATGGTGAGAGGCTTAGCAAACGCCGGCTTTCAGAGGGATCTGGATGTCCTTGTACGTGAATCACACAAAGTGAACATGTTTGATTTGATTTTTGATTTTTTTATTATTGTCATATGTATTAGTATACAGTTAAAAGCATTGCTTCTTGTGGGCTATACAGACAATGCATACTGTTCATAGAGTACATAGGGAAGAAGGAAAGGATAGAGTGTAGAATATGGTGTTATAGTCATAGGTAGGGTATAGAGAAAGGTCAACTTAATATAAGGTAGGTCCATTCAAAAGTCTGATGACAGCAGATCCCATGTGTGTGTGGGATTCCTCCAAGTGCTCCGGTCTCTTTCCACAGTCCAGAGATGTGCAGATTATGTGGATTGACTGTGGCTATATTGCCTCTTAATGTCCAAAGATGTGTGAAGTAGTTGGATTAACCATGGTAAACGAGCTGGGTTACGGGGATAGGGCAAGGGCGAGCCTGAATAAGCTGCTCTTTTGGAGAGTAGGTGCCGAATCGATGGGCCCAATGGCCTCTTTCTGCACTGAAGGGATTCTATGAATTCCGTATAACAACATCTGCAGACATTCCCTAGCTGCTGATATAATCGCCTCTTCCAAAAAATCCAATCGGGTTTGTCAGGCGTGACCTACACTTCAGAAATCCACGCTGGCTCTTTCTGATCAGTAAAATTCTCAAGGTGTTCAGTCACTCTATCCATAACTTGTAGCAATTAGTAATTTCCCAACAACAGATGCTAGACTAATATAATTCCCCGGGTCCCTTCTGTCATCTCTCTTAAATATTACAGTGACATGCACAATTTTCCAACGTAAAGAAACGGAGAGCAATTCTCCCATCCCGCTACGCTGCTTTTGTAGCGCAGCTGGCCGGGAGTTTGTATTGGAGGCCATTTAACGGGCTCCCTGCTGGACGCCATGGCCTCCGTATGTCTCCCAGCGCAGGATTTCAGGTGCTGTCAGCTCCACACCGATTTCCGGTGCAGAACTGAACAATTTATGCAAAGGCTCATTTTAATACTGGTTTAATATCATTAGCAGGTCCGGGACTGAAATCGCTGGGCCTCTAAGCCTCCCCTCACCGCTCTCAAGAAGTATTTCACTCCAGTGGGGTTTACTATAGCCTCCCACATGTGGGGAGCTAGTAGTCTGACCCCACTGGAGTAAAGGGGGCAGCTGAGGCCCTCCCTCAGAGGGTTGGGTGCTGGGGGTTGCCCCTGGGGCATTGCCAGTCTAGCCCACCTGGCACTGCCCAAAGGGTGAAGTGCCAATGCCCAGGGGAGTGTTTTGGCACTACCCACTGACAGTGCCAAGAGGAAGGGCCCAATGGGGCAAGGTCTGATGGGGGTGGGGCCTCTTGCGTGATCTGTGGGGATGGGGAGTCTAGCTGCTACTCTGCATTTGGGTTGAGTGACAGAGGGAGGGAGACCAGCAATCAGGGCTGGACATTGGGGTTGGGGGTGGAAGGAGAGTCAGCTTGCCGGGGGGTGGAGGGAGGTGGGGGGGGTGGTGGGGGAGGGGTTGGTGGGGAGGCAGGAGATTGAAGCAGGCTGGGGGGATGGTGCTTGGGGCGGGGGGAGAGATGGTGGCGAGGGTCACATGGCTGGGCCCGGATGTGTCTGGGAGGCCAGAAATTGGACAGTGCGGGGGGAGGGTTGCACAGCTGATGATATGGGGTTGCTGTGCTGGCCAGCATTTGGGAGGTTGGCAGTGCAGTGCCACTGCACAGGGGCTGATCTCGGTGCTGACAGATTGCCACATGCTCAGTGGCCCACTCTGCGCTGTGCTGCCGGCCTCTCTGCTGTCAATAGGCCCTGCCCACTGATTCCTGAAGTGAATCACACAAGTGGACTCTGCAGTGCACAGAGTGTGGGGAATCCATTCTGAAACTCCCAGTGAACAAAACAGCGAGATTTACTCTAGCTTTTACACAAATTCAACATTTAGAATTTTTTGGGGAGAATCACCCTCAAGGTTTCTGAATCAAGAGAACTTTGGAAGATTGCAGTTAGGAGGTCTGAAATGTTCTCACCTAATTCACACCTTGGAATGGAAACTATCTGGACCTGGAGATTTGTCACTCTTCTGTGCCATTGATTTCTCAATTACTGTTACCTGACATGAACTTTGTTGTCTTCCTGTCCTGAGTTCCGTAATATCCTTTGGGATGTCTGGCATGTTGACCTTTTCTTCAATTGTCTGCTGAATCCATTTGAATTATGGTCTACTCCTACCTACTTGAAAATCTTATTTGAATGAATTCTGCCTGTCCCCTACATTTGCATCCCTTAGTCCAGTACAAGCTGCTCGAAGCACACTCTTCTCATTTATCCAAAGAACAACTGACACTTTCTATCCTGTTTTAACTATGCTTCCTTACACACAATGACACTGGAATTGATGATAATTTCCACAGCCCAGGTGACAGGAGTAGATGTATGGCTTTATGTGCTGTTGTTAAAATCATGGTGCCACTACAGTATCCATCTTTTTCGATTGGAAAATGCTATGTATTATTTCCCTTCTCCATCTCTGCCTACACTAAGGGAGCTGGCTTTGTTTGGATAGCCGAAGACAATCGTTGGAGCCCCCACTCCCTGTGCTGTGTCTCTCTCCCAACACGGGGGCTGCATGACGGCACAGTGGTTAGCACTGCTGCCTCACAGCTGCAGAGACCCAAGATCAATTCCGGCCTTGGGTCGCTGTCTGTGTGAAATTTGTACTCTCTCCTCATGTCTGCATGTGTTTCCTCTGGGTGCTCCATTTTCCTCTGACAGTCCAAAGACGTGCAGTTTAGGTTGATTGGTCATGCTAAATTGCCCCTTAGTGTCCCAAGATGTGTAAATTAGATGGATTACGGGAATAGATTGTGGAAGAGGGCCTGGGTGGGATGCTTTGTCAGAGTTGTTGTAGATTCAGTGGGCCAAATGGCATCTACTGTACTATCGGGTTTCAATGATGACTCACTATGGGTTAGTTCCAGAGGTTGCGCTATTTGTAAAGTAGGCTTCGCCCATTGGCAGAAGAAATCAAGGTGCATACATTAATTTTCAAACAAACTTTAAAAGAAATTTGCAAATCCAATCCTCGCACTCCTTAAGGTCGCCACTCCTCCCTCCAGGATTCACCCACAGTCTCCAGGATTTGAAGATCAGTCTCGTGGAGACTGCTGTCTACAACCCAGGAAGAAAATTATTGGGACGTTAAAAAGGGTTGTTTTGTAATTTTCATTGCACTTTTCCCTTTACCAGATATTTAAAAAAATTGAAAATGGGAGAAATCAGCTATATGGGCGACAGTCAACCATCATCCAATTGGGTAATGAGGCTTTGTGTTTTCCAATTGGTCCAGGCAAGGCAGTGCATCTCAAGATAGATATGTTGGCAACTTATAGATGGAGGATGTGATAATATCCAGGAATTGTCCAGGAATACATTTAATTAGAGTTGGCGACCCTTGAATCCCAACAAATACGAATGTTTTCTATCCTTTTCCAGCTGATATACATGTTAAACATTTTACCTTGCCAGTAATAAAATCAGTGGTCATGGCAACCTTTCGTAAAATTGCAGTTATGAACCACAGCAGTGGCCTATGTTATCAGGATCACTGTAGTTTACATGGACTTCCTACTTAGAGAAAAGTGAGAGGATTTAAGTGCAGGGATAGGGATGTTTTGCTGCAGTTGTATCGGTGAGGCCACACCTGGAGTATTGTGTGCAGTTTTGTTGTCCTTATCTGAGGAAGGATGTTCTTGCTATAGAGGGAGTGTAGTGAAGGTTTATCAGGCTGATTCCTGGGATGGCAGGTCTATCATATGAGGAGAGACTAAATTGGTTAGGATTATGTTAATTGGAGTTTAGAAAAGTGAGAGAGGATCTGATAGAAACTTATAAAATTCTAACAGCGTAAGGCAGAATGTTCCTGGTGATGGTAGAATCCAGAACTAGGCGGGGTGGGGCGGGTGGTGGTCATAGTTTGAAGATAAGGGATAAACTTTTTAGGAGTGAGGTGAGGAGAAATTTTTTCACCCAGTGGGTGGTGAATGTGTGGAATTCACTACCACAGAAACTAGTTGAGGCCACAATGTTGTCTGATCTCAAGAAAAAATTGAATATAGCTCTTGGGGCTGAAGAGATCAAGGGATATGGGGGGAAGGGGGGGATCAGCCGAATGAATTTGATGATCAGCCATGATCAAAATGAATGGCAGAACAGGCTCGAAGGGCCAAATGGCCTATTCCTGCTTTTAGTTTTTATGTTTCTATGTAATAGCATTCTGAGAGGGGGAAGCAAACAGATTCCCATCAGCCTTGCAGCCTGCATGCTAACCATAATAAACATGTGTGCCCAAGCTAATTTGTCTTTTTCCTCATTGATATATGGTAATACACTGTAGAATTTTTAGGTTAGACTGGCTGCCAAAACCTTCTGCATAAATCGGTTTCTCCAAAGTAATTGGAATTGATTCAGTTCAGTACAAATTAATCATGGGCCTTAATTGGTGAAACCTTTAATGTGCAATGAAGGGAAATTGCTAATGTAATAGGACTGGAGAAAGCTGCTTTTAGTTGTGATGTATTAAAGGGAGACTATCTATTTTTGTCAGCCGGCTTGTGATATGCACACGACCCCACTCACACGCAGCTAATAAACTGCAAGCTTGCCCTGAGTATGGATCCACTTGTTCAGTGTTGTGTCATTAAATTCCTGTTAAGTGCAATTGGTTTTGTTTGCAGTGAATAATTCTGCACATGACTCTGTGCAAAAGCAACGTTTTCTTTGTGTGTCGACTGTACTGAATCATACCTGAATGTCCTTCAGGCACATAAATGCCTTCAAGTGCATTTGCTTTTATTGCCTGTCTTCAGTTGTATTATTTACAGTGGCTGTTTCCATGAAGGCACCTGACCGTAACACAGTATAGAATCTGCTGATATCTTCCATTTGTGTGCCTGATGTAACATAGGTTCTTCCCAGAGTCTCTTTTCAGTATTTTGTTTCCAAAAAATATTAGGCCTATTAGGTGTTTTAGCACATTGCAGCACCAGTCAGGTATAAAATAGTGATGGGGTATGTGATGGGGCCTGACCTACCATCCTGTATTTTGTGGCATCGTCCAGTAATTAGGCCAGTTGTCCAGCATCTTGGGTTGTTTGAAACCTGTATGGCCTATTTCCCATATCTTCCGTGTCCAGAAAAGGAACAGGCGAGAAAATTATCTGGCAAGAGTGAGTAAGTTTAGCATTCTCTGGAAGACAGTCTTCAATTGTGGGGTTCACCCTTCAGGAACGATACATTAGCTTTGGAGAAGGTGCAGCGTAGATGCATCAGATTGATGCCAGAGCTAAAAGGGTTAAATGATAAAGACAGGCTGGACTAGCTTTCCTGTTTCAATACTTGCTTAAAACTTGCCACGTTTTTATCTTCTCCCAGTTCTGATGGAGGAGTTGTTAACCAGACTCGTTGGTCAAGATTTTCCAGCTTCCCTGCGGCGTGTTTCTCGGCAGTGGAAGGTGGCGTGCTGTTGGCTGGTGGCAGGATCTTCTGGTCCCGCCGCTATCAGTGGGATTTGATCCCACCCCACAGGAAACCTGTGCAGGAGCGCACTGTCGCTGTAGGCCAGAAAATCCTGCCGGCACGAAGGGCCGGAAGATTTCACCCATTAGCTCCATTTCTCTCCTCACAGATGCTGCCTGACCTGCTGAGCATTTCCAACATCTTCTGGTTTTTTTTGGTTCAGAATGTCGGCATCCACAGACTTGTACTTCTACATCGATTAGGCTGGCACATCCTTGAATCTAGAATCCTGAAGGGTGATCTAATGGAGTTGAAAGAGTGAAACTACTTTATCTCGTGCAGGGAGTTCAAGACATGGGAGCATTACCTTATAATTTGACCACTCAGGGATTATGGAATATGAAGGAGAAATTCTTCAGACAAAGAATAGAGGAAATGCAGCCCCTTCCATCCAAAGAAAAGCAGTTGAGACCAGATCAATTTCAAATTTCAAATCTGATTTATGTAGATTTTTCTATTTCATTGATCCATCCTGATGAAAGGGTATTATTCCGAAATGTTAACTCTGTTTCTCTGTCCACAGATGCTGCCAAGCTTGTTGAATATTTCCAGTGTTTGGGGTATTTGCTTCAGATTTTTGGCATACACAGTATTTTGTTTGTGATGGATTTTTGTTAGGTCAGAATATAATAAGGGTTCTGGATCAAAGCTGGTAAATGGAACTCAGGTTGCTCATGATCAAAGAGAATGGCAGAATAGACTCAAAGAGCTCAAACAGCCTACCACTATCCACTCTCTTGCAATTATATTTGCAGTAGCATGGTGGCACAGTGGTTAGCACTGCTACCTCACGGCACCAGGGACCCAGGTTCGATTTTGGCTTTGCGTCACTGCCTGTGTGGAGCTTGCATGTTCTCCCCATGTCTGCGTGGGTTTCCTCCCCAGTCCAAAGACGTGTAAGTTAGGTGGATTGGCCATGTTAAATTGCCCCATAGTGTCAGGGCATTAGCAGGGTAAATAATGGAGGTAGACATGGGGGTAGACCTGGGTGGGATTGTTGTTGACCCAGGCTCGATGGGCCGAGTGGCCTCCTCCTGCACGGTAGGGATTCTCTGATTCTATACAGCAGGAAGCTTGAACTGACATTGTTGGATCACCATCTACATTGGTACATGTTGCTTGCATCAAGAATGGCTGAAAAGGTCGGCCTCATGACCTTGGGTTGCACTTCAGGCAGGTTCAGTTCCTGGAACAGCCTGCAGGAGCATTCCAACATTACAGCTGCCAGGGCAACACTTTAAACTGCAGACAGGGTTGCTGTGAACAGTAATAGTGAATTGAAACATGATGAAGGATGACATTGAATCAGACAGTAATTATACATTATTTATAAGTACTACACTGAGTACAAACAAAAGATTTAATTACTGCTAATGTTTTGAAGTGATCATTTTGGGTTGGAAATGAAGGCTTGTTTGCAGATATATTTTATGACAGAATGTGAAAGCCTGGGGGTAATTGAGCTCGGCTGAGAAGTTCATATGAAAAGAATCAGCGAGGAAGCAAACCAAAGCTCCTTTCAGTCTGCATGGCTTGTCATCTCCATAATATCAAAAGATACATTTGGAAAATGTGTAGCATTGCAACCTGGCTATGCAGGTCACCACAGAATCCTAGAATCCTTGCAGTGCGGAAAGAGGCCATTCAGCCCATCGAATCTGCACTGACCCTTCAGCAGAGCAACCCACCCAGACCCTATCCCTGTCAGCTCACATATTTACCCTTTTAATTCCCTTAATCTATACATCTTGGGACACTAAGGCACAATTTAGCATGACCAATCCTGCACATCTTTGGACAGTATGGGGCAATTTAGCATGGCCAATCCACCTAACATGCACATCTTGGGACACTGAGGCACACTTTATCATGACCAATCCACCTAACCTGCGCGTTTTTGGACCATGAAAGGAAACCAGTACACCAGGAGGAAACCCACACAGACATGGGGGGAATTTGCAAATTTCACACAGTCACCCAAGGCCAGAATCGAACCTGGATCTCTCGTGCTGTAAAGCAGCAGTGCTAACCACTGTGCTGTTCAAATATTGAAATGAAACAGGCAAATGGCCATTCACCTCAGTAGCATATGTGGAGATGCACAAGTTTCATAAGGTGTTGTTCACCGCCCTTTTGTATTGTGCTGACAGTCTTGATTAGTTGTACTCAGTGGGCATGACAATGGGCTGATGGGGCAGTTCTGCCTCTAATACCTCCCACATATTGAACTTCTGTTCTCTACACTGCCCACCTATGAAGCTTGGCTGTGACGGCCTCTGTTGCTTGACAACACACTGATGAGCCAAGGAGCTCATGCACGGAGAATGGCCACCTCAGCAAGGTACTTAAGTCTGCTGGCAACAGGGAAACCATAAAAGTCCAATCCCTCAGGGGATTTCAGGGGAAATAATGGGGGAGCCTTTAACTTGTACTTCTCAATGTTGCGATAGCTCTGCTTCCTAGAACCTTGTGTTCTGCCACTGGAGGGGAAGGAATTCAAAACATCAAATGCAAAATCTTATCATCACTGATTGATATCAGCTAAATTGTTAACTGGAAGCAATACTTATTCAGAATTTTAACCAGTGAAAAAACAACTAATTCATCGCGATCTGTATTTCAGCCAGTAACCGCAGGCAAATTGTACTTTTCCAGAAGACTATTTTTCAAATGAGATTTTTTTATGAACTATTAGTTTCTTGCACAAATTAACTTACAACTTCTAATTTCATGAAATGTTAGAATCTGGCAGCATCAGATTGCATTGATATGTCAAGTAAACTACAGGCGTCATTGGATCCATTTGCAAGTAAAGCCAAAGCAGTGGATTAATTTGCTCTGTGCCACAGAAATCATAGAAACCCTACAGTGAAGTAGGAGGCCATTCGGCCCATCCAACGAGCTGTCTGATGTTTTGAGCATCACTTTCCTGGAAGTCAGAGAGAACCCTAGTGTTGTGCACTAGAAAGCTTTAGATTGGCTAGGAGGGAGTTAAAGAGTGAATTAAGAAGGGCTAAAAGAGGACATGAGAAGACTTTGGCTGATAGGATTAAGGAGAATCCTAAGGCATTCTATAGATATGTTAAGAACAGAAGGTTGGTTAGGGCAAGATTGGGGCCAGTTAGAGACAGCAGTGGGAATTTGTGTGTGGAGCCGGAAGAGATTGGAGAGGCATTGAACCAATATTTCTCTTCGGTGTTCACGCAGGGGGACATAAATGTAGCTGTGGAGAACACTGGGTTACAGGGTTGTAAACTGGACAGTATTGCAGTTGATAAGGAGGATGTGCTAGATATTCTTGAGGGTTTGAAAATAGATAAGTCCCCTGGGTCGGACGGGATTTACCCTAGGATTCTCTGGGAGGCAAGAGAGGCGATTGCAGAGCCTCTGGCTCTGATCTTCAGGTCGTCGTTGGTCACAGGTATAGTGCCGGAGGATTGGAGGATGGCGAATGTTGTCCCATTGTTTAAGAAGGGGAACAGAGACTTCCCCGGGAATTGTAGACCGGTGAGTCTTACTTCTGTTGTGGGTAAGGTTTTAGAAAAAATTATTAGGGATAGGATTTATAGTTATTTGGAGAGTAATGAATTGATTGGAGATAGTCAGCATGGTTTTGTGGAGGGTAGGTCGTGCCTTACTAACCTTATTGAGTTTTTTGAGAAAGTGACCAAAGAGGTGGATGGGGGTAAGGCAGTTGACGTGGTATATATGGACTTTAGTAAGGCGTTTGATAAGGTTCACCATGGAAGGCTTCTGCAGAAAATGCAGATGTATGGGATTGAGGGTGATTTAGGTAATTGGATCAGGAATTGGCTGGCGGATAGGAGACAGAGGGTGGTGGTTGATGGTAAGTACTCGTCATGGAGTTCAGTTACGAGTGGTGTGCCTCAGGGATCTGTTTTGGGGCCACTGCTGTTTGTAATTTTTATAAATGATCTGGATGAGGGTATAGTTGGGTGGATTAGTAAATTTGCTGATGACACCAAAGTCGGAGGTGTGGTAGATAGTGAGGAAGGGTGTCTTAGTTTACAGGGGGACTTGGACAAGTTGCAGAGCTGGGCCAAGAGGTGGCGGATGGAGTTTAATGCGGAGAAGTGTGAGGTAATTCACTTTGGCAGGAATAACAGATGTGTGGAGTATAGGGCTAACGGTAGGACTCTGAATAGTGTGGATGAACAGAGGGATCTAGGTGTATGTGAACATAGATCCCTGAAAGTTGGGAATCAAGTAGATAGGGTTGTTAGGAAGGCATACGGTGTCTTGGCGTTTATTGGTAGGGGGATTGAATTTAGGAGCCGCAGCGTCATGTTGCAACTGTACAAGACTCTGGTGTGGCCGCACTTGGAGTATTGTGTGCAGTTCTGGTCCCCACATTATAGGAAGGATGTGGAGGCTTTGGAGAGGGTGCAGTGGAGGTTTACCAGGATGTTGCCTGGTATGGAGGGGAGGTCCTATGAGGAGAGACTGAGGGATTTGAGGTTGTTTTCATTAGAAAGAAGGCGGCTAAGAGGGGACCTTATTGAAACATGTAAGATCATTAGAGGTTTAGATAGGGTGGACAGTGATAGCCTTCTTCCTCCGATGGAGAAAGCCAGCACGAGGGGGCATAGCTTTAAACTAAGGGGTGGTAGTTATAGGACGGATGTCAGGGGTAGGTTCTTTACCCAGAGGGTGGTGAGGGATTGGAATGCCCTGCCTGCTGCAGTTGTAAATGCGCCTAGTTTGGGGGCGTTTAAGAGATCCGTGGATAGGTTTATGGATGGAAAGGGTTTGGTTTAGGTTAGAGGGTCATTGCTTTTTAACTGGTCGGCGCAACATCGTGGGCCGAAGGGCCTGTTCTGCGCTGTAATGTTCTATGTTCTATGTTCTAACCCAGTGTTTTTATTCAGTGCACACTTGGGACACCTTTGGACTTGGCTGATGGGTGGGTGATGTGGTTACACGTCCTCCATCAAGCATCAGTACAAAGAGTTGATAAACCTGGATTAGGTCTCGAGGTTGGCAGGAGACAAAGTTTTTGCTGTTGGCCTTTTTTCCCTCAAATCAGTATATGGCACCATTGTCCACCTACAAAAGCAAAACCCCCTGAATCCTGAAAATCTGAAATAAAGAGCAAATGCTAGAAATGCTCAGCAGGTTAGGCAGATCGGGATGACTGCACAGTGTCCTTTACCATTCACAACTCTTCAGATACAGAGGTTGTCCATGTGTTACATGAAGCAAGGCTTGGGCAATATTCAGTGTTGAGAAGTTGCAATAACATGCGTGCCATGTATTGACAATCTCCAACAAGAGATCTAACCATTCCCACCTTGACATTCAATGGCATTACCATTGCAGAATCTCCCACCATCAACATCCTGGCATTACCATTGACCAGTAACCAACTGGACCTGGCCCAGAGCTTGGCAATTCACATCCTGACTCCCTCAACCTTCTCTGCTATCTGGGAGACACTGGTGGAGGGTGTGAGGGAGTACTGTCCATTTGTCGAGGTGAGCGCAGCTCCAAGAGCAAAACTGGACAACATCCAGGGAAAAGCAACTGCTTGATCAGCATCCCTTCCACTTCCTTAAACGTTTAGTCCCTCCACGACCCACACACTGTGGTAGGAATGTGTACCATCTGCAAGATCTACAGTAGTAACTCGCCAAGTCTCTTCAACAGCACTTTGCAAATGTGCGATCTTCACCAGCAAAGGACAAAGACAGCAAATGCATGGGAACATCATGACCTGCAAGTTCCTCTTCAAAATGCACACTATTGACTTGGAAATATATCTTCCTTCACTGTCACTGGGTCAAAAATCCTGAAACCCTCCCTCCCTGTCAGCACTGTGGGTGTGCCAACACCAGATGGGCAGCAGCAGTTCAAGAAGGCAGATCATGATCACCTTCCAGTGGGCATTCAGGAATGGGTGGTGAATGCTGGCCCTGTCAGCGATGCTCACATCTGTGAAGATGGACCAGAGTTAACATTTCAGGATGAAAGGTTATCAATCCAAACCATGAACTTTTCCAGGGGTGCTGGTTGACCTGCTGAGTATTTCTACCACTTCCTCGTTTTATAGCATTATCTGCTTGCATTTGGTTTGATGAGGTAAAAAGCTAAAGTGAGCTCCAATCAAATTGAGATGACTTCAAAGCTGATGAACTAATCTCCCGAAACTCGCGTTGTGTTGTCTTCCAGTCCGGTGATTTTACTCATCTGAATTTGGCCTTTTGTAGCCAACTTCAGACGAGGTTTAATAAGTGTGAAGGGACAAGGGAGAGATGGACATTGTGCATTAAAAATCTATCCATGGGTACATTAACTTCATAGAATAGAGTCATAGAATCCCTACAGTACAGAAGGAGGCCATTCGGCCCATTGAGTCTTTACTGACCTCAATCCCACCCAAGCCTGATTCCCGTAATCCCACTGGTTTCACCCTGCCAATCCACCTGACACTAGGATCAATTTAACATGGCCAACCCACCTAACCCGCACATCTTTGGACTGTGGGAGGAAACCGGAACATCTGAAGGAAACCCACGCAGACACAGGGACAACGTGCAAACTCCACACAGTGACCCAGGCCAGAATTGAACCTGAGTTCCTGACTCTGTGAGTCAGCAGTGCGAACCGCTGTGCCATCATGTTGCCCCATATACTCTGTGTAAATGCAATATCTTGGGACTTAAGTGTTTCAGAGAAAGCGTTTATTCAATCTGTTTCTGTGACATTGAGAAAGATGGTTTATATCAGGTAGCAACAGATTAAACCTCTGTGCAGCAAAGTGATTTGGTGATATCTTTTTATCAAGATTACAGATTCACAACTCAGAACTGTCAACAACAACCTGTTATATCTATCTTGTTTCTGCACCTCTAGCATCATTAAACTTCCTCGGCTTTTGGAGGAACATTATATCATCAAGTCACATAACGAGCTAGTAAGGTGGATGACCTAGAGCTTGGTTAAAGAGGTAGGTTTTAAGGACTGTCTTAAGGAAGGAAAGTGAAGGGAGAGTGACCGAGATTTGAAGAGAGGGTGTTCCAGCGCTTGGATCCTGGGTAATTGAGGACATAGCCACCAGTGATGGAGCAATTAAAATTGGGGATGCACAGGAGGGCAAAATGGGAAGTGTAAATACTTCAGAAGGTGATGGCTGGAGGAAATTACAGAGATAGGGAGTGGCAAGGCCACAACAAGGTTGAGAATTTTGAAACCTTGGCTTTGTGTCAGTGTGGGTCAGTAAGCACAGGGTGACAGGGAGACGGGACTTGCAGTGCAGAGTTTTGGATGACCTCAAGTTTACAGAGGGTAAAATGTGGGAGACCAGCCAGGGGTGTGTTGGAATAGTTAAGTCGAAGAGTAATGAAGGCAAGAATGAAAATCCAATTTCAATTCTCTGAGCTGAGACAAGGGAGAATTCAGGCAACTTTACACAGTTGGAATTCAGTTGTCTTAGTGATGGCATGAAGATGAGGTTCGAACTCATCTTGGGATCAAATGTGACTCAAAGGTTGCAATTCACTTAATCTCAGACTGCTGTCGAGGAGAGAGATGGAGTCAGACATCAGGGGAAGGAATCTGAAGTGGGGACTCAAGGCAATGACTTCAGGTGTCCAAATATTTAATTGCAGGCAATTTCTGCTCATCCAGTACACGATCTCAGTCAGATGATTTAGAAACAGTGGGGATGTTGAAAGAGGTGGTGGTTGGATGTCGTCAGTGCACATATGTGAACTAACACCATGCCTTCGGATGCTGGCATCAAGTGCACGCAGATGGGAAGGGGGGGGGTGGGGGGGAAATGTCGTGAAAGGGCAAAGAGATATCTTTGGGAGAATATAAGGAGTAATGGTATGGGAGCAGGAAGACAAGTTCCAAAGAAGGAGAATTGAAAACTCGAGGGCGTAAGTTTAAGGTGAGAGGGGAAGGATTTAAAAGGGACCTGAGGGGCAACTTCTTCTCGCAGAGGGTGGTGCATCTATGGAATGAACTGCCAGAGAAAGTGGTTGAGGCAGGTACAGTACTAACATTTAAAAAGCATTTGGATATGTACATGGATGGGAAAGGATGAGAGGGATTTAGGCCAAATGCAAACAATTGGGACTAGTTGGGAGGGCACCATAGTCAGTACGAACTGGTTGGGCTGAAGGGCCTGTTTCCATGCTGTATTGCTCTCTGACTGCATGGATGGGATTTTCTGGCTGCGCTCGCCCCAAGACTGGGAAGTCCCACGCCAGGTCAACAAATCTTTCCCCTGTCATGTCCCGCTCACTACGATTCCAGGAAAATTCCGGGAAACATGACTCAGTGATTCTCTGGTTATGGTTAGATAGGTAAAAATGGAACCAGGTGAGAGCTGTTCTTAACCAGCTGGACAACAATGGAGAGGGCAATGAGGAGAATTAAATGCTGTGTCGACATCAGCACTATATCAGCAGCATTCTGCGCCTGTGGATAATTTTCACCTTTGCACATTGGCGAAAAACATTGGGTTTCTCACTTTTTTACTTGCTATCGCTTTGTGGCGACATTAATAGATGAAAGAAAATATACACATTGCTTTTCTGAAATAAATCAACGTAGAATCATTGAAATTAACATACGTGCAAATTAGTGATAATAGTTAGGAGGAGGGTGGGGAGGTGTGACTCTGAATGTTTTTAATTTGCCGTAATGATGATGATTAAGAGAGGCTGACTGGATCCATTTTATTCATTTGACAATTTAACTCCCATATCACTACGTACAAATGCTGGACAATTTTGAATGTGGCAACAAAGAGCTTTTTCCATTTAACAAATAATTAAGGCCTATGATTTTATATTGTTCTGAAAAAATTGACAGAATTGTGGAAATGCAACAGCCAAAACACCAGGAAAAATCTTGCCTTTGCATATTATAATTCATCTACCCGTCCATTAAGCTTTCAGCGATCTCTCTTTAAACTCCCCCTGAAGACTCAGTGTCCTAATCAATTCTCCCTCCACGAATGGCCTTATGACCCTTTTTGTACTTCGAGTGCTATGTAGACATAAGATATAGGAGCAGAATTAGGCCATTTGGCCCATCTGTTCCACTATTCAATCATGGCTGATGAGTTTTTCCACCCATTTTTCCCACCTTTTCCCCGTAACCATTGATCCCCTTACCAATCGAGAACCTATCTATCTCTGTCTTAAATACACTCAATGACTTGGCCTCCATAGGCTTCTGTGGCAATGAATTCCATAGATTCACCACCCTCTGGCTGAAGAAGTTCTACCTCGGTTTCAAAGGGTGGTAAATGCAGGTTTTCGGAAAAAATCGACATCATAGAATCATAGAAACCCTACAGTGCAGGAGGAGGCCATTCGGCCCATTGAGTTCTGCAGAAGGATCTAGATAGGCTGGGCGAATGGGCCAGGAAATGGCAAATGGAATTTAATGTTGGCAAGTGTGAGGTGGTCCACTTTGGTAGGAAGAATGGTAGGAAGGACTATTACTTACGTGGCGAAAAACTGCAGCAGGCGACGGTGCAGAGGGACCTCGGGGTCCTTGTGCATGAGTCGCAAAAACCCAGCTTGCAGGTGCAGCAGGTGGTCAGGAAGGCAAATGGGATGCTGGCCTTCATAGCGAGGGGGATTGAATATAAAAGTAGGGAGGTCTTGCTGCAGCTGTATAGGGCATTGGTGAGGCCGCAGCTGGAGTACTGTGTGCAGTTTTGGGCGCCGCACCTGCGCAAGGATATTTTGGCCCTGGAGGGAGTGCAGAGGAGGTTTACTAGGCTGATACCGGAGTTGAGGGGATTGAGCTATGAGGAGAGGCTGAATAAACTAGGCTTGTACTCGTTAGAGTTTAGAAGAATGAGGGGAGATCTCATTGAGACGTATAAGATGATGAATGGGATGGATAGGATAGAGGTGGAGAGACTCTTCCCGCTCAAAAAAGACAGTAGGACTAGGGGGCACAGCCTCAAGATAAAGGGGAGGCGGTTTAGAACGGAGTTGAGGAGGAACTTCTTCACTCAAAGGGTGGTGAATCTCTGGAATTCTCTGCCCGTTGAAGTGGTGGAGGCTGCCTCGCTAAATATTTTTAAGAAGCGGGTTGATGGGTTCTTGATAAGAGAGGGGATTAAGGGTTATGGGGAGAGGGCGGGAAAGTGGAACTGAGCTACAACAGATCAGCCATGATCTTATTGAATGGCGGGGCAGGCTCGAAGGGCTAGATGGCCTACTCCTGCTCCTATTTCTTATGTTCTTATGTTCTTATGAGTCTGAACCGACAACAATTCCACCCAGGCCCTATCCCCGTCACCCTACATATTTACCCTGCTAATCCTTCCAACCTATGCATCCCAGGACACTAAGGGGCAATTTAGCATGGCCAATCAACCTATCCCACACTTGAGGAAAGCGGAACACCCAAAGGAAACCTGCGCAGACGTGGGGAGAAAGTGCAAACTCCAGACAGACAGTGACCCCCCCCCACCCCCAATCCGATGCAGTAACCAGCTGGGTTTAAATTTCAATGCGAAGTACTTCAGAAAACCTTTTTCGCTAGTACAGGGTTAAACCCTCCCAGCTGCTGCTTTGAGTGAATTGGTCAGTGAATACCCCACAATTTTCTGAAGAAATGATTTAAAAGTGTTCAGTTCAGTGCGTGACACTTATCAGCTCAGCCTCCAGCCGATTATTAGATTCAGATAAGTGCACGCGGTTGACAAATTGCTTGTAATGACAGTTTAATCTGCTGTTTGCCATTCGGCTGAGAGTGTGCAGCCCGCTTCCCAGAAACCGGTGCTGCAAGGTAGCTCTCGGTCAATTTTACTCCCTTTAAATGGGGCTCAGATGGATTTGAGATGTACTTCGATGCGCGCAGTGGATTAAATTAGACTTGTGTGAGAAATTCTGGCGTTAAATCAATTAACGGTTTTGGCGTCATTTCTTCAAGCCCTTGAGCGACAACGGGCTGACTGAAAGGGCGGAAAAGGTACGTTTATTGCACCAGCAATGAGGGCTAACTTGTGAGGGCCGGATTCTAAAATGGCCACTTCTCCAGATGTGTTAACATCTTGCCGGCGTGCCGGTGTCAAAATGGCAGTTTGGCTGAGCTTAGAAATGGTTGGGGGGTGGGGGGATGGGGAGGAGGGGCCGGGAAGTAGCTTCTTGAGTGCTTTGATCTGCAGCATGAATGACGAGCATGCTTGCATGGCAATTTGCTGTCTATCAAGCTGTAAATTGCTTGAGTAATTTGTTGATTTGTGTGGTAAGAAGTTCACATTCAGTGAGCAAATTTGCTTTCTTCTTCCCCGTTCCCAAAAGCACTGTTTGCAAAGGACGCAATTAATTCAGATGGAATTGTTATCAGCTGTGGATCATAGTTAAAATGCAGCGCATAAATGGTCTGGAACTTTCCTCATTCAGATTCAGTGTAAATAAAACAGTTTTATTTACTGAGGGAAAAGAGTGTTCTGTGTACCACAGGGATATACTCCAGAATGAGATCATTAAGAGGAATTCTAATCATGGTGCTTTATCTAAATTGAATATAATCCATTAAAGTCAGTGAGGACATCAAATGGAGGAGATTGTGTCTGACTAACTAATTAGCATAATGTCAGGATGTCGTCAAAGCAATAAACACAAGGGAAATCACAATATATTGCTGCTTTTGTGTACTGTAAAGTATCCCTCGCCCTCACTCCCCCTCGCTCCCCTCTTGCCCCCACCCTCCCTCGCTCCCCCGGGCCGCCCTCCCTCGCTCCCCCGGGCCGCCCTCCCTCACTCCCCCGGGCAGCCCTCGCTTGTCTTAAACCTAATTCCCCCTCACTCCCCTCCGTTTTGCCACTTCCTTTCATGCTGTCACTCCCCTTCACGCTCTCACTCCCCTTCACCACCTTACTCCTCTTCACCCTCAACTTCACTCACTCTCCTTCATCCTGCAGTGCCCAACTTCCTGTCATGTCCTGGGCTAGGTCGGCATTTATTGCTCATCCTAATTCGCCTTAAGGAGGTGGTGGTGAGCTGCCCCCTTGAATTGCTGCAGTCCATGTGGGAAAGGGACACTCACAGTGCTGTTAGGAGGAGTGGGTGCCTGGATTCTGACCAGGTGAGAATGAAGAAACAGCGATACATTTCCAAGTCAGGATGGTGTGTGGCCTGGAAAAGAACTTCCAAGTGGTGGCGTTGCCATGTGCCTGCTGCCCTTGTCCTTCTAGATGGGAGTGGTTGTGGGTTTGGGAGATGCTGTCTAAGGAAACGTGGAGAATTGTTGCAGTGCAGTTTGGTAGGTGGTACACACTGCTGCCATTATGCTTCTGTGGTGGAGTGAGTGAATGTGTAATTGTCAAATTTACTTGCTGTATTATGAATCTAATGCATTTGGAACCATAAAGTCCAGTGCACAAAACAATGAAGGTATCATTCAAAAAATACAATCACTTGAGGTTAATTGACTTTAGCGGATTCAAAGCCACTAAGTTGAAATATATGACTGCTTTTATTAGTGAATAGATGTATATCTATCATTACAAGATGCGTCCTTTCCTACAATGCCCACTGATGGGTCTTATCTCGAGACCCATTCCAAATGCCAAGCTTAGCATGTTTTCCTGTGTGGCAGGCAGGATAGTGGCCTCTCATAATGGACTCCCAGGCCCTTTGGAAGACCCTGACCAAGATGTTGCCCTGCCAGCCCCCATGAGCCCTCTTCCCACAATGAAAGCAGAATACTACAGAAATAAAACTGAAAATGCTGGATAAACCTATCAGTTCTGGCAGCGTCTGTGGGGACAGAAACAGAGTTAACGTTTCAATCCATATAACCCTTCTACAGAACTGAGGAAGGATCGAAATCAATGAATGATGGAGAGAGGGATGGAAGGTCAGGGGTAGGCCTGAGCTAAGAAGAGATTGACAAGGGTGTCGTGGTGCCATTAGGGATTGAAAAGGTGCTAATAGTGGCAACAGGTGAGGTAGCAGAATGTGTTAAGAGAAGAGCAAAAGTCAGTACTCAGTGAGAGCAAAACTGAACAACAAGTGACTGGTGGCCACAAGGGGAGGGGTGGGTTTGTATTGGGACAAGCCAAGGGAACCAAAAAAAAGTTAAGATGGAGGCGAAAGGCCACAGTCTAAAGTTGTTGGACTCAGTGTTGAGTCCAGATGACCCGTAATGTGTCTGACTGAGATGTTGTTCTTCCAGCTTGCGTTGGGCATCACTCGAACATTGCAGGAGGCCAAGGATGGACAAGGTACTGAGTAAGATACTGAGATTGATACAAGAAACTGAGCAAGGTACTGAGTTGGTACTGATATTGGTGCAAGATACTGAATTGAAATGGCGAGCAACAGGAAGGTTAGGGTCATGTTTGTGGACAAAGTGAAGGTGTTCCGCTAAACGGTCACTGGTCTGCATTTCGTCTCCCTAATATGGAACAGACTGCAGAGCAGTAAATACAATAAACCAAATTGAAGGAAATGCAAGTGAAACGCTGCTTCACCTGCAAGGAGTATTTGGAGGTAATCAGGCAGGCGTGTTGGGAAGGGGATGAAGGGTTAGCGAAATGAAGGAGTGGATCAGGGTGTCATGGAGCAGCTGGTCCCTGCGGAATGCTGACAAAGGGGATGAGGGGAAGATATGTTTCATGGTAGCATCGTACAGAAATGGCGGAGGATGATCCTTTGAATGCGGAGGCTGGTGCAGTGAAAAGTGAAGACGAGGGGGAACCCTGTCAATGTTCTGGGAGGGAGGGGAAGGAGTGAGGGTAGAGGTGTGGAAGATTGGTCAGACCTGGATGAGTTTCCTGTCAACAACAGGAGGGGTTAAAACCTCGGCTGAGGAAAAGGATAGACATTTTAGAAGCAATGTTTTCAAAGGTGGCACCGTCGGAACAGATGTGGTGGAAGCAGAGAAACTGGGAGAATGGGATTAAGTCCTTACGAGAAGTGGTTGGGAGGAGATCTCATAAACATAGCAGTAGGAGTCAGTGGGTTTGTAATGAATATTGGGATCGATCTATTGCCAGAAATGAAGACAGCATTAGATGTGGACCATGTGAAGGTGATAGAGGGGTGGAAATCGAAAGCAAAATTGCTAAAATTTTCAGGTCCAGACGAGAATGTGAAGCGGCACCAATACAATCATTGATGCAATAGAAAAGGGTGGGAGCAGGCCTGAGTAAGACTGGAACAAGAAATGTTCCACATAGCCCACAAAAAGACAGATATTTACTGGGCCCATGTGGCCACAAGTTAAAGGAGAAATTATTCAGTGATGAACCAGTTTAGCCAGGAGTGTGGTGCAGGATGGGAATTGTTCAGGCCTCTGCTCAAGCAAGAAGTGGAGAGCTCTCAGATTGCCTTGACAGGTGATGGAGGTGTCGAGGGCTCGGCCATCCATTGTAAAGAGGAGGCGATTAGGACCAGGAAAGGAGAAATTGTTGATTTAACATAGGGCATCAGAGGAATTGCAAACGTTGATGGAAAGGGACTAGACAAAGGGAGAGAGGATGAGTCAAGGTAGGAAGAAATTAGTTCACGGTAGCAGGAACAGGCAGATATGATGGGTGTGTTTGTAGACTTTGGGGAGGAGGTGGAAGTGGGCTGCACAGGTTTGGTAGATTGAGGTTGGAAGCTGTGGAAGGAAGATCTCCAGGGGTGATGAGGCGATCTTACTGAAACATACAAGGTTCCGAGGCAGCTTGATACGGTGGATGCGGAGACAATGTCCACCCTCATGGAGGAATCTTGAACTAAGGGGCCTGATTTCAAAATAAAGAGTCTCCCAGAGATGAGGAGGAATTTTTTCCCTCGGAAGGTCATCAATCTTTGAATTCTTTCCCCGAAATCTGTCATGGCTGGGTCATTAAATTCATTTAAGGTTGAGTTGGGCAGATTTTCAGTCTGCAAGGGAGTTGAGGGTTACGGGGACCAGGCGAGAAAGTGGAGCTGAGGCCAAAATCAGATCAGTCATGTGCTTACTGAAAGGTGAAGCAAGCTGAAGGGGATAAATGGCCTACTCCCTATTTCTTGTGTTCTGGAGGAAAAGCTCCAGGAAGACCCTAGCTGGAGTTCATCTATATGACACTGCTGCTGCATACCGTAACGCTCCAAATATTATCAAATGGATCTTATAAAGGTTTGTAAAATAATGAAGGGCAATGATCAGCTAGATAGTCAATGCCTTTTCCCAAAAATAAGGGAGTTTAAAACTAGAGGGCGTAGGTTTAAGGTGAGAGGGGAGAGATACAAAAGTGTCCAGAGGGGCAGTTTTTTCATGCAGAGGATGGTGAGTGTCTGGAACAAGCTGCCAGGGGTAGTAGTAGAGCCAGGTACAATTTTGTCTTTTAAAAAGCATTTAGATAGTTACATGGGTATGATGGGTGTAGAGAGATATGGGCCAATTGTGGGCAATTGGGCTGAGCTTAGGGGTTTTAAAAAAAAAGGGCAGCATGGACAAGTTGAGTCGAAGGGCCTGTTTCCATGCTGTAAACCTCTACGACTCTGTAAATTATGCCATCTTTAGCTCTCTGAGAGTGACACTACAGTGGATCTGCTGGTCCACTGATGTGCTAAGCAAGCATCTGATGCCTTTTTTGCTCCTTCCTTTTGCAATTTCCCACTGATTGCAGATATCTGGAGGCCCTTTGCTGCATTCATAGTCAGTTAAGCCCAATAACCACCTTACAAGTTGAATGTGTGCGATTCCAGTAGTGACCCACCTGCAGTTGAGCCAATGAACAATTGGAAAACCTGTCTTCTGGGTGCTCAGTATAAAAAGCAGTAGGTCTGACGTTTGAGAGAAAAAAAATGGCTGATTGCTCTTGGTTGGATAAGAATTGTTTGTCTGGAAGGATGGGGCAATTTGACAGCACTGTCTGCTTGCAGTGTCTGCAGTATTTTGCACTAATGTGGTTGAGATTTTTCATTTTAAAAAATGTATGTGGGCAGAATTTGGGTTGATGAATGTTACTCTTGTCAAGCTATGTCACAAACTGCAGAGTAGATTACGTGCAAAAGCACCAGGTTAAACAGGATGGAATTGCAGCTTTTAGATGGTAGGGCACAAGATCCACACATCTGAAATCACTCAAAGAAAAAGCATTGAAAACCCAGAAATTATAACACACTGGGAAAGGTTGCAAATTTTGTAGCCTCTCATCAGGGGTCAGTATTTAGAATTTGCTTCCTTTAGTACAAAAAGTCTTTAATGGTTGATTCTGTCCGTAGTTACAGGAGGTGATCATATTGTGCATTTTTCACGTTGCCAGGAAACCTTTCAAAATGCCATTACAAGTGCAAATGTCAGTTCATCACAATAGCACAAATGACAGAAAGACTGCCTCTCAACCAGGTAACATCGTTGGCGAACTTGTCTCTACTTTGCTGGGATGCAGCTGCTGTTACCAGTTGGCTGGCAATATGGATGGCTTGCATGAGCTTTGTGGGGGTATGGTGAGGATTGGGACAATAGAACGTTTATAATGTGGAAACCTGCCATAGGATTTGACCATTTCAGCTCTCCTGTCTCTGTGGTAGTAACTCCTTGGAAAAAAATGTAGGCAAAATATTGCCTCTAACTTCCTCAGAGAAATAACCTCTATCAGATTACCACTGTGACTTAAGTATTTATTTATTAGTCACAAGGAGGCTTACATTAACACAGCAATGAAGTTACTGTAAAAATCCCCTAGTCGCCACACTTCGACCTTGTTTGGGAGGGAGAATTTAGCATGGCCAGCGCACCTAACCAGCATGTCTTTCGGACAGTGGGAGGAAACCAGAGATCTTAACAATTTAAAGGGTTAAATTATGCATAAATTTGGTTTCTAGATCCCTTGAGTTTAGAAATGTGAAGGCTGACCTATGGGGATGTTTAAAATGCTTTGATGGGATCATAGAATCCCTACAGTGCAGAAGGAGGCCATTCTGCCCATCAAGCCTGCACTGGCAACAGTCCCATCCAGGTCCTATCCCCATAACCCCACATGTTTACCCTGCTAATACCCCTGACATTTAAAGGGGCAGTTTAGCATAGCCAATCAACCTAACCTGCACATCTTTGGACCATGGGAGGAAACTGGAGCACCCAGAGGAAACCTACCTGCAGACGTGGGGAAAATGTGCAAACTCCACACTGTTGCCGAAGGCTGGAATCGAACCTGGGTCCCTGGCGCTGTGAGACAGCGGTGCTAACCAGTGTGCCACCATGCTACCCATGGATACTGAAAAACTATTTCCTCTGGTGGACAAGTCCAGAACAAATGGCATAATCCTAAAATTAGACAAGGGCATTTAGGAATAAAGCTAAGAAGTATTTTTGTAAGTAAAGGGTGGTGCAAACTTGAACTTGCTTCCCCCAAAGACTGTGAATAGTAGGAAGTCAAATGAAATTTTGCAGACTGAGTTTAATCAATTTTTTATTAGATAGGGCTCGAGAATAAGGAAGATTGGTAAATTTCATTGAGGGTACACAGCAGCAGCAGTCTCACTCAAGGGATTTGTCCTGTGCTTGCTTTGCAATGTGGACCTCAACAGCAAAAATGTCACCAGTTCATTTCAAAGTATTTGTTGAAACAAAATGGGCTATAAATTCCTCTTGCGCGAAGCTCAGAATTCTTTTGAGCATTCCTCTTACGCTTGTTGAGGGAAGAAGGGGAGGCTGGAAAGAGGGAGGTGTGAGACTTGTGTCACAGAGTGAGTTTGAGTTTCCCTCACTGCCGCCAGCAGTGTATTTTATACGAAAGAGGCGGAAGTTTCCGTAATGTTGGCATGTAAATCGAAGTTAAATAATTCGAGCAGCAGAGAAGGTCATTTATTCTTATATGGGGCACGGGAGGAGATTGGAGGAGCTCTAGCCTGAATTTTCAAATCTTCTCTGGCCACAGGGGAGTTCACAATAAGAAATCTCACAAGTCCAATAGCTTTATCTGGAATCATGAGCTTTCAGAGCGCTGCTCCTCCATAAAGTGATCGGAGGTAGGTTCACAAACACGGCAATATGCAGGCAAAGACACAATTACAAGATAATTACAGATTGGAATGTGAAGAATGGTTGGAATGTGACTTTTTACAGGTAATCACGTCTTTACAGGTAGAGGTACCAGAGGACTGGTGGACAGCTAAATGTGGTATCTTTATTCAACAAGAGAAGTGGGGATAAACATGGTAATTATAGGCCAGTGAGTCTTACATCAGTGGGAGGGAAGTTATTGGAAAAAGTTCTCAGGGACAGAATTAACGTCCACTTGGAGAAGCAGGATTAATCCGTGATAGTCAGCGTGGCTGTATCAGGGGAGATCTTAGGTGGTGTTTTTACGGACTCGCTCATCCCGAAACCATAAAATCTCACCTGAGGTCAACAGACCTTCTCATGTTGTGCCACTCGCCCACTCCAATTCCCGTGGTGGGCAGGACCGATAAAATTCCGACCCGTCTCACAAATTTGATTTAAGCTTTTGAGGGAGTGACAAAGTATGTAGTTTACATGGACATCGGTAGAGCTTTTGACAAGGTCCCACATGGGAAACTGATCAAAAAAGTAAGGGCCTGTGAGTTCCAGGGCAGTTTGGCAAAATGGATCCAAAATTTGTGACTGGAAGCCTGCATCCAGTGGTGTGCCACTGAGATTAGTGCTGGGCCCTTTGCTGTTTGTAGTGTACGTTAATAGTCCTGGTGTGATAGTGGGGAGCATGATCTGTAAAAAAAAGACACAAACATTGGTGGTGTGGTAAATAGTGAGGAGGAAAGTCTTTGATTACAAGGTGATTATATACAGGCTTGACAGATAGGCAGAACAGTGGCAAATGGAATTTAACCCTGAAAAGTGTGAGGTGATACATTTTGGGAGCACTAACAATGCATGGGAATATATAATAAACCATCAGACCCTAGGAATACAGAGGATCAGAGGGACCTTGGTGTGCATGTCCATAGGTCTCTGAAGACAGCAGGACAAGTAGGTAAGGTGGCTAAGGAAGCTTACAGGATACTTGCCTTTATTAATCATGGTGTTGAATATAAGAACAGGGTGGTTAGGATGGAGTTGAGTCAATTGCTAGTTAGGCCATAGCTGGAGTACTGCGTGCAGTTCTGGTTGTCACACTATTGGAAAGATGTGATTGCGCAGAGGGGATTAACAAGGATGTCGCCTGGGCTGGAGCATTTTAGCTTTGAAAAAAGGTTGTTTTCCTTGGAGCAGAGAAGTTTGTGGGGGGACCTGATAAAGATGTACAAAATTATAACAGGCATAGATAGGAAGGAACATTTCCCCTTAGCAGAGGAACAGTAACCAGGGAGCATAGATTTAAGCCAAGGCTAGCAGATCCAGAGGGTGTTGGGAAACTGGAACTCTCTCTCTGAAAGGGTGTAGAGGCGGGAACCCTCACAACATTTAAGAAGCATTTAGATGAGCACTTGAAATGCCGTAGCCCACAAGTGCTGGAAAATGATATTAGCGTCGTTAGCTAATAGGTGGATAGGTGCTGCTTCCGACATGATGGGCCAAAGGGCCTCTTTTTGTGGCGTAAAATTCTATAATCACACACTTACCCCAGATTTAAAATGTGACATTTCACGCATTCGTTCCCAAATGCACAGATACAATGATCGGTTACAGGTAAAGGTAGCACACTTGTACAAATAATGGGTAACTCCATCTCTAGCTTCTGGGCTTCAGCCTCTCACGAGGCAAGCTTGGTTTCTTGAAGCAAGTTGGTTCTTTAAAGTCGAAGTGAGGGTTTTTGAAGTCAAATTTCTAAGAGGTTGGTTCTCAGCTGAACTTGAAATTAGAACAAATTGGGGGAGTCCTTTTGTCTGGGACCTTCTGCTTCCAAAACATTGCTGTTAATTACCTCGGCAGCTGGAGTTACTGGTTTGATGGCTTCTGGTGCAGCTGCCTGCAAGCAATGTGTCTTATTTTCAAAAAAGCAGTTGGAAGATATGGCTATTTCATTGTGCAATTTTCCACTAGTCCAAATCATTTTTTAAATAAGGATAAATTACATGTTGCTTCCTTTGGCCTTTGTTGTGCCTCGGCACCTTTAGGGTTTGTAACAGTTTTGTGTTTTTTGTTTTTGAATGACCCATTCAATTTCATAGTACCTTTTTGGATTGGCTTCAGGAAAGGGCATTGATTCACATCAGTCTGGAATATTCCCTTTTGTTCCCTTTTGAGACAATGGCATCGTTTCAGTTCGCGAAGGGAGTCAGTTGCCCCTCAAGCGCTCATCTTTTCAACCTTCAGTGTCCTGTTCCAAAATATAAAATTAAGTTTCACGCTCAGAATCAGACATGGCAACAGTTTTCTAGTCCCAATAGTAACTTGTATTCAAAAGCACTTTTGTGGCAGAAGTGTTTCCCCATGGTATATGTCTCTGTTAAAGTAATTATTTTCTTATTAACTTCAGGGATTTTCAGTTTTTTAACAACAACTTATGTTTCTGTAGCACCTTTATCGTGCTAAAACAGTTTCAAGATGCACTATAGGAATATCATCAATTTCCTTCATTGAACCACATAAGGAGCATTTTGTTATACTGCCCTCTCTGTTTTGGAGGTGTAAATAACATGTTCAACATTTGCTACTTGTAGTGGGTCCACAGAATCTCTACAGTATAGAAGATCAAGCCTGCACTGACAGCAATCCCACCCAGACCCTATCCCCCAATTACTTACCCTGCTAATCTCCCCACAGGCAGCAGAGTTTTGGATGAGTTCTAGTGGGTGGCTAACATTAAGTGTCAATTTACCATGGCCAATCAACCTAACCTGCACATCTTTGGAGTATGCGAGGAAACTGGAGCACCCAGAGGAAACCCACACAGGGCAGATCCCATACAGTCACCCGAGGCTGGATTGAACCTGGCTCTTTGAGGCACCAGTGCTAAACATTGTGCCACTGTGCCACCCATACACAAAACAGAAGAACTAGAACAAGCAACCAAACATTTGATTGAAGTGATTAGGTTTCAAGGAATGACCTAACAAAGGAGGGAGAAGTGGAGATGTTGAGGATTTAGGGAGTGAATTCCAGAGCATTGGGCCCAGACAGATGAATGCATTACTGCCAATGGTAGTAGAAATAAAAATTGGGCATGTGCAAGAAGTGGGAATTGGAGGTGCGTGAATATCTTCAAGGGTTGTAGGGGTGGCACAATAGTTAGCACTGCTGCCTCACAGCACCAGGGACCCAAGTTTGATTCCCAGCTTGGGTCACTGTCTGTGTGGAGTTTGCACGTTCTCCCTGTGTCTGCGTGGGTTTCCTTCAGGTGCTCCAGTTTCCTCCCACAGTCCAAAGATGTGCAGGTTAGATGGTTTGGCCATGCTAAATTGCCCTTTAGTGTCAGAGAGACGAGCTAGGGTAAATGAATGGGGTTGTGAGGATAGAGTCTGGGTACAATTGTGGGCGGTACAGACTCAATGGGCCAAATGGCCTCCTTCTGCACTGGAGGATTCTACGATTCTGTGACTGGAGGAGGTTACAGAGATGGGAGGGGATGAGACCATGAAGGGGTTTGAAAGGAATGATGAGAATTTTAAAGTCAGTGTGTTGTTGGGTCAGGAGGTGGTATAAGCCAGCGAGCGCAGGCATGATGGCTGAATGAGACTTGCTGTAGGTTGAGAATACAGGCAGCAAATGGATGAATTCAAGTGAGTGGCTGGTTGGCCAGATGACTATTGATGAAAGATGTAGAGGTAACAGAGACACGGATAAGGGTATTAGTCAGAGCCAGTTGTTCACACTGACCTAAGACTGTTCAAGCAAACATATGTTTCTTGATTCCACACCACTGGGAAGGTAAGTGACAGTCTTGTGCCACATTTAGCACTGGCCTGCAGATGACCTTCACCACAGTGACGACCCTGTCACTGACAGTCACGATCAACACAGCTCTGAACTCCTGTGCTTCAGATTGATTTCAGTTTAACAAAAGGGATGTTAGTGAGTTAATCTTTAGTGCATTGATACGTGGCCAAATGGGTGGATAAGTGGCAGATGGAATTTAACCCTGAAAAGTGTAAGGTGATGATGCACTTTGGAAGGAGTAATTTGACCAGAAGTATCCTGTGAAAGGTCTGACACTGGGAAGTTCCAAAGAACAAAGGGATCTTGGCGTGTTTGTCCATAGATCTCTGAAGGCAGAAAGGGAAGTTAAATAGGGTGGTGAAAAAGGCATATGGCACACTTGCTTTTGTCAGTCGGGGTATAGATTACAAAAGAAGAGAGGTCATGATAGAGTTGTATAGAATTTTGGTGAAGTCACAGCTGGAGTATTATGTGCAGTCCTGGTTGCCACATTACGGGAAGGACATGGACGCATTGGAAGAGGGTGCAGAGGAGGCTCACTCGCATGTTGCCTGGGATGGAACATTTAAGTCATGAAGAGAGGTTGAATAGACTTCGGTTGTCTTCTTTGCAGCAGAGAAAACTGAGGGGGCGACCTGATTGAGGTGCTCAGGATTATGAGAGGCATGGACAGGGTGGATAGGGAGCAGCTGTTCCCCTTAGTTGTAGAGTCAGTTACCAGGGGACACAAGTTAAAAGTGAGGGCTGGGAGGTTTTGGGGGGGATCTGAGGAAAAACCTTTTTACCCAGAGGATGGAGACGGTTGGGAACGCACTGCCTGGGAGGGTAGTCGAGGCTGGATGCCTTGCATCCTTTAAAAAAGTACCTGGGTGAGTACTTGGCACGTCATAATAACATACAAGGTGATGGGCCAAGTGCTGGCAAGTGGGATTAGGTGGGTAGGTCAGGGCCTTTCATATGTTGGTGCAGATTCAATGGGCTGAAGGGCCTCTTCTGCACTGTAAGACTGTGATCAGGGAATCATTGATATCTTGTTCTCCATGGAGAGCACTGCCATTGTTTCTTCTCAAGCAAGCAAACTGGCAGCAAAGTGAGAAGTGCTGCAATTTCTTTTCACACTGCATTGTCACCTGAAGTTGGTGCTTTTGTTTTTGAAAGTGACCATTTGCTCATCTCTGTCGCCCAGGGAACTAATTCCTTCTTTCTGTGCAATCCTAGGGACATAATCCCAATGTGGTGGCTGTAAAGAGAGGTAGCTGGTACAAAATCCGTACTGAAGCACTTTCTGGCCAGACATTACCTCGCTGGTCAGCAAACCTAAAGTAGGGGATGCAGCACGAAAGATTTGCAGCCAATGACAATTTCTCAGCTCCAGTAATGTTGTGATTCTGACACCAAGTTCAATTTGAACCAGGAATTAACCTATGAAAGTTAAACTGGGCCAGCCTGAGCAAATAGAAGAGGGTCAGGGGGACAGGGAATGCAGTGGTGATAATTCTGCATCTTCAAACGCTCTGCTTTAATATTGTGTATAATTTTACTGGGGATCTACCCAACACATTGCTGAGCCTGGTCCTCTTCTTTCATTCCTGTAATCCTTTGGATGCATTTGGCTTGGTTGCCTTAGCCTCTGAGAAATCTGCTTGAAAAGTAACCCCTTCCTTTAGCATTTTAAATATGCCCCAGAAGCAATAGCTTACATTTTTCCCCCCTATACATTCATGGGATGTGAGCATTGATGGCTGGGCCAGCATTTATAGCTTATCCTTAATTGCCCTTGAACTGAGTGGTTTGCTAGGCCATCTCAGAGGGCATTTAAGAGTCAACCACATCACTGTGGATATGGAGTCGCATGTAGGCCAGAACCAGTAAGAACAGCAGATTTCCTTCCTTATAGGACAACAGTGAACCAGATGGGTTTTTACAACAATCGAGGTTTCATGGTCATCATTTAGACTTTTACTTCCTGGTCTTCATTGAATTCATATTTCACCATCTGCCATGGTGGGATTCGAACCCAGGTCCCCAGAATATTACGCTGGGTTTCTGGAATGCTAGTCCAGTGACAGTACCTCATGCGTTTTGGTAAATGTCATTTTGAAGGTAGATTTTAATGTTCTCTGCTTCAACACTTCAAAAAGTTGAAAATTTCACACCTCTTGAATGGTTAACATTGTATATTTGCACTGTTGTCTTCATAACTCCAGACCACAGCACCTAGAGGAATTGTGGAATTGGGAGGGCAAGGTAACTGTAATAAACATCTAGATCAGCTTGTTGTAAAAAAAAAGTCATTTTTTAAAAGGGTGCTTTGGTGACACCATGATATTCTAAGTTTGCACCAGATGGTTTTAGGATATTGTAATCAGGAGTGATAATGTCTCCTTGGATGAATGCAAGGTTGTATTTCGAAATATATTTATGGGAAGCTCTGATATGGTGTGCCTATAGGTTGACTTACTGCCAACAAGTTGGAGTGACAGGTGATTGGGGCCTAGTTGCTTTCGGGGATTTTGACAGTAATTTGCAGTGTTAACGTAAGCCTACTTGACACACTAATAAATAATCTTTCAAACTTTACACGGTCAGCTCCTGACCTTGGCTGTACTGTCTGGAAGTAAGGGATGATGTGGGGCTAGCACATGCTCATTGCAAATAGCCTCTTGTGCTGATTACATAGCAGGATTGACAAGAGGTTAGCCCCTTACCCTTGGTTCAGAAATTGACATGCAGCACCAATGGAAAGATGGCAGCACATAAAATGGTGGTGGGGGAGTCCTTTAAATGTTGGTAAAGATGGCAATGGATCAGTGGCAAGTCTTATAGGAAATTGAGTGAACATAATAACAAGATACTTAACTACCTCTGTATAAATAGCTTTCAATCACCCTTAAGGAAATTACATTGACGATGTGATTCATTATATTGGGATTCATTATATTGTGGTTTAATATGATTCATTATATCACAGTTTAATGCTAAAATTCATTCTGCAAAAAGTTAATTGCTCAGATTGCTACTAAATGCATCTGATATCCCAAGTGTCCTGCCTTAAAATAAAGGGATACCTGTGAGACAAACAGGAATACACAGGCTGACAGCAACATTGCTAAATGTTTCAGCCATGAAAAATGCTACTTTTGACCTGTTAGGAGCTGGAACCAGCTTATAATCCTCAGGTAGGTGTGAGACTTTGCTAAAAGATAGTTTACTAGCACCATCTGCAGGATGTTGCAGCATTGGCATGTCTGCCATTTCGAGCCTTGAGATCCATTTGCTGCTACACACCCCTGGCCTGAGGTTGTGGCAGTGGGCGACGTCAGCTATTTGCCTATAAATCATGTGCGTAATTGCATCAGTTTGAGATGTGCATCCTGGAGCTCCTACTGGGTTGCACCCTTTAGTTCAACATATTTGGTCAGAAATTGGCTAAACCGGCACAAGCGGTTGTCAGATGCAAAGTACACCGAGTGCAGAATGAATTTCCATGAACATTTGCCTTAGTTTGAAAGCCAGCACTGAGAGACAGGTGCAACCCACCAAACGTACACCAATGTCAAATTTCTCACCACTGGGAATTTCCTTTAATTGCCCTTGTTTGCAAATCCTCAAGGTGGCTGTAAAAAAAAACTCAGCAGGTTTACAGGTTAAGGGGATCATGAAATATCTTCTTAAAGCAAAATGTTTCTTTAAAGTTTCATTTTTAAAACTGCTCAATTGCATTACCTCTTGGGAGGTTTGGTGATACGTTATTCAAGTTTGAATGGCAGTGTGAGGGAAAAGAACTTCTAAATAGAAACAGAATTTTGGATGCAATTTGTGCCTGGTCTGCTGGCTTTGTCCAGAGCAGAAATTGAAATGCCTGCCAACTGTCCCAGATGATTATTTTGTAAGAAAGAGACAGTCCCCCAATTTTATTCAAAATTTAAGATTTATAAGGAGATATAAAGTTTACATTTGAGATGAACGATTCTGGCGGCGTACTGGCACAATGGTTAGCAATGCTGCCCCACAGCATTAGGGACCTGGGTTCAATTCCCAACTTGGGTCACTGTCTGTGTGGAGTTTGCACATTCTTCCTATGTCTGCGTGGGTTTCCTCTGGGTGCTCCAGATTCCTCCCACAGTCCAAAGGTGTACGGGCTAGATGGATTGGCCGTGATAAATTGCCCCTTAGTGTCCAAGGCGATTAACAGAGTAAATACGTGGGGTTGCGGTGATAGGACCTGGATGGGATTGTTGTTGGTGCAAGCTTGATGGGCCGAATGGCCTCCTGCACTGTAGGGATTCTGTGGTATTGAATTATTTAGATGTTTTCCGATTTAATTTATTTGCTGCTCACTAGGCATCTCCTCTCCTGTCGGGGAGACGAAAGACAAATTGGGTGATAGCTTTGCTCTGTTGAGTCTGAAAGTATGACCCCGAGCTCCAGTCAATCACTTGTCACTCTAATTCTTCATCCCACTCTGACATCTCCGCCCTCAGCCTCATACTGTTTTATTAAAGCTCAACAGAAGCTTAAGGAGCAGCATCTCAACTTTCGATTAGGCAGTAAACAGCCTTCCGAATTCAACAATTTTGACTCATTATGTCACCCCCTATTCTTTCGAACAATGCTGATTCTGCTGTTATCACTTGCCTCTACACTTAGCTTTTGTCTAGTTTTCTTGCTTGTCACAATATCATCTCCCTTTGCCTGTCATCCCTTGTGTCATTTACTCACTCCTCCCTTCCACCTTGTCACACGCCTTCCATTTTGATTATTCCTTTCACTCCCTCTTTGCTGCATCTGTACTTGCTAAGAGCACAGTGGCACAGCAGTTAGCACTGCTGCCTCACAGTGCCAGGGACCCGGGTTCAATTCCTGGCTTGGGTGACTGTGCAAACTCCATAGAGACATTCTCCCTGTGTCTGTGTGGGTTTTGTTTGGATGCTCCGGTTTCCTCCCACAATCCGAAAAGTGTGCAAGTTTGGCGCGTTGGCCGTGCTAAATTCCCCCTCAGTGCACCTGAACAGTGACTAGGGAATTTTCACGGTAACTTCATTGCAGTGTTAATGTAAGCTTACTTGTGGCACTAATAAATAAAGTTTAACTTTCAAAGTAAAGTTAAAGGAATCAAGGCTCAGGATGCATAATCGTACAATTCGAACTCGGATGTCTAAGAAGGAAATTAGGAAGCACCTTTTCATACAAATCTGAAATTCTCACCTTCCCCACACCAGCACCCCAAAAGGCTGTGGATACCAGGACAACTGAAGCGTTCAAGGCCATACTTTAAGGGCCTAATTTTTGATTTAATGGTGAGAAGGGGAGTTTCTCAACCAAGTATTATTTTTGCAGACTTTAAGTGTGTGAGAAGTGAGTTTTTGTGATAGGACTATGCACCTCCAGTATTAACAGTGGGTTTGGAGGCAGGATTTAATATGCGAGGGTACCGTACCAGGCTGGTAATAGTCAATGGGACCTAGGTTGGCCGGAGATCCTGTCAGAGCTGCATTTACTGCGTCAATTTGAAGAGGTTGTTGGGAAAGGGAAGAAGTACCTTGGCCTTCCTAGATGCCAGGGCAAACCTGGGGTATGGATCGGCTGAAGATCATAAATAGGGTGCTTGAGATGTTGAGGATGGGGTCGTGACTTGAAAGATCCCAGAAATGCAACCTCGAGCACTCTTGATCAGAGGGCCATTGGCACATTTTACGAAGTTTCAAATGCAAGCAGACTGTTTCTGTCCGCTTCTCTTTTTGTGATCAGATCGTAAACGTATTTTCCAGTGATTGTTCAGACAGACGTAGGGAAGGTACAAGTGACAGGAATAAAAAATTGTACGTGTGAATTTTAAAGGAATTGAAGCAAAGTGTCACAACAGCGCGCTGAAAAAATTTAGAAGGAAAATGGTTAATGTGTTAGCCTTGATAAATCTGATGATGAAGGAGACTAAAATGTCAGGCAAATTGAGAGAAAGGAAGCCCAAGATGATACAAGTGACAGAGCAATACTCAATGTCCTGAAGATTGTCTGCTCTTTTAAGCACTCCTGACAGGGAAAATTTCCATTGGGAAACCTACTGGTACCAGCAAACACTGAGTCCAAATATAATGGCTGGCACGACACTTGCCATTGACCTTGAAGAACACTGTCCAACAAGATCAAGTGATCTCTGTGACATGGATTCCCCCTTTACCTCTTGTCCATTTGAATTTGGTGCCAGCTGCCTCGCATAGTGATGTCATCAAGCAGGGTAAGCTACCCTATCAAGCATTGGAGTATTCTCATTGACAGCAAATCAGGAAATAAAACCCACTAAATCCCTTCCCTTTTTAATTTTAAACTTTACAGACAATAAAATTACAGTTGGGACAGGCACACAGGTAAATTCAAAACTAAGTTAAAGAAACTTTGAAAAGTAAATATTTAAAAAGTACTTGATACTTGAAATTCAATAAACATAAACTTGTCTTTTAAAGCCAGTGAGGTTATTTAGCAGTAATTATCCATTTAATAACTTTGTGCAAGGCATTGAACAGTGAGGCTCAGAGTGTACCAGTCACAGTTTTCATCTGCACAGTGATTTCTAATTAATTTCATTCTGGGGGGGTGTCTTCAGTGTACCCTCTGTAAAAGCTGAGAACCATTGATACCAACTTCTGGGACTCTGTGTTCAGCTGCACAAAGTTGCTGTCCATTTCAGAGGAGTAATGAGAGCAAGCACTGAGAGTTTTCCCGTCATTAATACTGCAAACTCTAGTCCAATAATTTACAATTGACGTGAAGGTTTTTGAGACCCAAGTGCTGGGAGAACAGAAAGAAAAGGAAAATAGCTCAAATGTACTTACCGTGACAGAAGTGTGCCCTTTACATAGTTTTTCATCGACTTGACCACACTTCAGCAACCTTGATGCTAATATGATTTATATCTGAAGTCCCATATGTGGGATTGGTGTGCAGGATAGAGCCATTCCACATTGATATCGATGCTTACCCAATGCTGGTGCTACCCAGTGTTCCTTGCATTTGGGCACAAAATTGGAGGGGGATGGGGTGGGTGGGTGCGGGGGAGTGCATTCTGATGTGATAGAACTGCCTTATTTCTCTAGCAGCCTCTCAAATGATGAAGCTGCAGCAGACAGTTGGCAGAGGAAAATCTAGGTTGGTGTGTCTGTAGATGTGATTTGCCAGTTTTTAAAACAAAAAATATAATAGCTGCTGGAGACACAAGATGGAGTTATTTGCACACAGTATTGAATCTGAATCTCATTTAAAGGGTGTTAGGCAGTCACGGAGCATTTCACACACATTCATTGAAACTGAGGAAATTTCAGCTCCTGTCTCTCGCCTCTTGAAAAGAACTGTTGCCACTAAAGTGTTTTAAGTTTAAGCTTTAAAGTGTATTTCTCAAAGTCACAAGTAGGCTTACTTTAACATTGCAATGAAGTTGCTGTGAAAATCCCCTAGTTGCCACATTCCGGCGCCTGTTTGGGTACACTGAGGGAGAATTTAGCATGGTGAATGCACCTAACCAGAATGTCTTTCGGACTGTGGGAGGAAACCGAGCCCCCAGAGGAAACCCACGCAGACATGGGGAGAATGTGCAGACTCTGCACAGACAGTGGCCCAATCTGCGAATTGAACCTGGGCTCCTGGCGCTGTGAGGCAGCAGTGCGCACCCTAACACTCCAATGTCAATATACAGCAGGGCAAATGTTAAATCAGAAACTGTGCCACCATGCTGTTGTAGCTTTTGAAAATAAATCGATAGAAGGCAATGCATGTGGATGATGCAGTGACAATGTTTTCTATGATTTTTGCATTTCCCTGGAGATTGTGTGATTGGGGGAAGTGAAGGCATTGATAGAATGCATGTGCTGCACCAGGCTGAGATTTGAGCAGCTAGATGAACGATTTAGTCCTTTATGGATCTCCTTGATGTGGTGATATTTTTGGAGAATAGGGTGCTGGTTCCTTTTTTGCAAACTCTTTATTCTCTGGAAGTTTTCCATTTTATCTTTTACATTTCCCTAACCGAGTCGATAGAAAACATGAAAGAACAAGTCTCTAGGTCACGAACAATACCTGTAGGTGCCGTAACCAACTGAGTATTAATTAGTGAAAATTCCAACTTCTGTACCGACTCGTTGCCAGGTTACCAGTCCTGCATGGATATATTTTCTTCCTTCCACTTTGTAGTTTTGCTAGTTTCCCTGGAAGGTTTAACTTCAAAACTGCGACCGTGTATAAAATAGTTCTGAGAAATTATGAGGGCAAGCCAACTTTGAGAGCGGAGTGGTAGCCATTTTGTTTCATCCAGTGCATGTTCATTAACTAAGCACAAGCTTCTTTGTTTGAGATCATCTTTACTTTAAACAACCAACATACTTTCACTGTGCACGTCTCCGCTGTTAAAGGTCCCTAGTCTGGGCTAATGTGTTAAGAATGCTGCCTTGATTGTGTTACTAGAAGACTACGCTATGTCTCTGTCCAATTCAGAGTCCAGTGGGACAGAAGAGTCTGTGTTCCAAATGTTTTGCTGAAATTTGAGAAGTGTGCTTTTCGCTAGCACTGATAAATCAGGCGGTGTAGGGAGGGTGAGAAGAAGAACAAACGGAGAGGTCTGGGAGACTGTGGAGGGCAGGAGAAATTAAACAGCAAATGGTTTCTTGGTGCAAGGCCAAAGCAAGTGGTAATGGGACAAATAAAGTAACAAAAGATATGTCTACAGGAGGTGGGAATGGCACTTTCGTGAATAACTATCGTGCAAAAATAAAGAGAATAAAAGAGAAACGAGAGAGAAAAGAAACACACCAGCAAAGAGAAACAAAATGGGGGCAGAGGTTACAATGTAAAGTTGTTGAATTCGGTGTTGAGTCCAGAAGGCTGTCAGCTGTGCTGTCGTAAGACGATGAGCTGTTGCCCCAGATTGTATCAAACTTCACTGTAACACTGCAGCGGGCCAAGGACAGAAAGGTCAATGTGAGAGTAAAGTTGGAGATTTAAAATGGCAGGCAACTGGAAACTTGGGGTCACATGTGTGTTCCATCAAGTGGTTACCCAATCTGCATTTCGTCTCCCCACTATAGAGACTACATGTGAGCCGTTAATACAGTCCACTGAATTGAAAGGAGTACAAATAAATCACCATTTCAGCTGGAAGGAGTTTTCGGAGCATTGAACAATGAGGAGGGAGGAGGTCAAATGGCAGGATTTGCATCTTCTGTGCTTGCTTGGAAAGGTGCTTTTGAAAATGGGCTCAGGCTTTGTGTGTGATTGAGGAACAGACCAGGGAATGGTGGAGGAAACAGCCACTTCAGAATGCTCAGTGGGAAGAGGAAGATGTATGTTATGGTGGCGAAGGTCATAGAAACCCTGTAGTGCAGAAGGAGGCCACTTGGTCCATTGAGTCTGCAACGACAACATCCAACCCAGGCCCTATGCCTGTAATCCCATCTATTTACCCTGCTAATCCCTCTAACCTATGCATCCCGGGACACTAAGGGACAATTTAGCATGGCCAGTGCACCTAATCCGCACATCTTTGGACTGTGGGAGGAAACCAGAGCACCCTGAGGAAATCCACCCAAATGATGAAAGCTGGTTCATTGGAGTGGAGGGTGAGGTCAAGGAGAACCCTGTTGTACTACAAGAGGGGAAGGGGAAAGAGCAGAAGTGCTTGAAATAATTGGACAGTGGAGCAGAATCCTCAATTTAGGAAAAACAAAGACATACTTGTGCTAGCATGGACGATCGCATCAGGTGTACAGATGCGATGCCACGGGGAAAGATATTGAGAATGAAATAGAGCCCTTATAGGAAGTGAGGTGTGAGGAAATGTCATGAAGGTAACTGTGAGAGTCGGTAGGTTCATGGTAAATATCGCTTGATAGCCTATCCCGAGGAAAGGAGTCACTGAAATGGAGGAAGGGAAGAGGCAGACTGATTTTTAAATTTTCAATTTGAGGCACGAGTAGGAAATGGCATCCATACAGTCATCAGATTGGAACAAGAGTTGGGGGAGGGGGTTGAGTAGGACTGGAAAAGAAAAGATTCCACATATTCCCTCAAAACTTGGGCTAGGACCAGTGCAGGCACCCACAGCAACACTTTGCGTTTTGAGGAAGTGAGTGGAGTTGTTCAATGCAAGAACCAGTTCAGTTAGGCAGAGGAGGGTGGTGGGAGATGTGGACTGGATGGATCTCCATTCATGATGGCGGTGTAAAGGGCTTGGACATCGATAGTGTAAAGGGGACGATAAGGGTTAGGAAACTGGAAACTGCTAAATTAATGGAGGGTGTTCGAAGCTTCCCAGATATAGGTGGGGAGAACCTGAGCAAATAGAACATCAGGAAAGGATGAATACAGATTAGTGGGGCAGGAGTAACTGAAATGTGGAGTCTACCAGGGCAGTCGTGTCACTGATTCTTGAGAAGAATAATTTGACAAGGAAGTATACTATGAAAGGTCTGGGAAATGCTGAAGAACAAAGGGACCTTGGTGTGTTTGTCCATAGACCTCTGAAGGCAGAAAGGCAGGTTAACAGGGTCGTGAAAAAGGCATATGGCTCACTCACCTTTATCAATTGGGGTACAGAATACAAAAGCAGAGAGGTCACAATGGAGTTGTACAGAACTGTATAGTTGTATAGAGTAGATGGGGAGTAGCTGTTCTCCTTAAAGGGTCAGTTACGACAGGAGACAAGTTAAATGTGAGGGATGGGAGGCTTAGGGGGGATTGAGTAAAAACTTTTTTACTCAGAGGGTGGTGCCGGTCTGGAACGCATTGCTTTGGAGGGCAGTGGCAGGATACCTCATGTCTTTAAAAAGACACGTCATAAGAACATAAGAAATAGGAGCAGGAGTCGGCCATCTAGCCCTCTGAGCCTGCCCCGCCATTCAATAAGATCATGGCTGATCTGAAGTGGCTCAGTTCCACTTTCCCACCCTCTCCCCATAACTCTTAATTCCCCTGCCTACCAAAAACCTATCTACCCGTGTCTTAAATATATTTAGTGAGGTAGCCTCCACCACTTCAACGGGCAGAGAATCCCAGAGATTCACCACCCTTTGAGTGAAGAAGTTCCTCCTCAACTCCGTTCTAAACTGCTCCCCCCTTATCTTGAGGCTGTGCCCTCTAGTCGTGTTGTCCTTTCTGAGTGGGAAGAATCTCTCTATCTCTACCCTATCCATCCCCTTCATTATCTTATACGTCTCTACAAGATCCCCCCTTATCCTTCTAAACTCCAACGAGTACAGACCCAGTCTATTCAGCCTGTCTTCATAGTCCAACCCCCTCATCTCTGGTATCAGCCTAGTGAACCTCCTCTGCACTCCCTCCAAGGCCAAGATATCCTTGCACAAGTGTGGCGACCAAAACTGCACACAGTACCCCAGCTGCAGCCTCACTAGTGCCTTGTACAGTTGTAGCAAGACCTCCCTGCTTTTATATTCCTTTCCCCTTGCTATAAAGGCCAACGTCCCATTCGCCTTCTTGATCACCTACTGCACCTGCAGACTGGGTTTTTGCGACTCATGCACAAGGACCCCCAGGTCCCTCTGCACCGTAGCATGCTGCAGCTTTTTGCCCTTTAAATAGTAATATTATTCCTGCCAAAGTGGATAACCTCACACTTGCTAACATTGTACTCCATCTGCCAGGCCCTCGCAAGCTCGCTCAGCCTATCTAGATCCCTCTGCAGACTTTCCACTCCACCCGCGCAATTTGCTTTTCCACTTATCTTCGTGTCATCAGCAAATTTCGACACCCTACACTCAGCCCCCTCCTCCAGATCATTTATATAAATGGTAAATAGCTGAGGCCCCAGCACCGATCCCTGCGGCACTCCACTAGTCACCAACCACCAATCAGAATAGCACCCATTGATACCAATTCTCTGCCTCCTATTAGACAACCAATCCTCTATCCTCATAACAGTCAAGGCTATGGGTCAAGTGCTGCCAATTGGGATTAGGTGGGCTGGGCAGGTCAGGGCATTTCATGTGTCGGTGCAGATGGACCAAAGAGCCTGTGCTGTACTGTAGTATTCTGTGATTCTGTAAAGGACGTAGAAACTGATTGTCTTGAGGTTGGAATCCATGGAAGGAATATCCCCAGAGGAGAGGACATCATAAAATAGCTGGAGATGGTTAGTTGCCTGGTGAAAGCATTATGATCCAAGGGGAGGCGGGAGGAAATGTTGGAAAATTAACTTTTGAACTCTTCTGGCTAGAGGTTGGTTCACACGGAATGACAGCATCATCCTTGTTAGCTTGTTTGGTAACACTATTAAAGTTGTATCTGATAGAACAGTGTGCAGCAAGTTCAGAGGGAGATAGGTTAGAGTGAATGACGGGAGTAGGGAAATGAGGCGGTCAATGTCAGACCAGCAGCCTATACAAAATGATCCTGAGAGAGTTAGGAGGCTGGAGGGAGACTCCTTGTGACACCCATTGCCACTCTCTTTGGGCTTTTAAACCATGAAAATTGTTACCTTTCAGTCTCCCCTGCCCTCCACCGTGTCACAGACCTTCCCTTCAATTCCTTTCCTCCCATTGCCCTGCCTTTAACTTGTTCAGAAACTATTGTGTTTCTAATGTTTCCCAGTTTGGGCGAAAGGTCACAGATTGGAAACGTTGACCAGAATTCTACGACCATGCCCTACGACTGTGATTCTCCAGTCCCACTGCAAATTATCCATTCATACTGTCAATGTTGCGAAACTGGAGAATTCTAGCTGCTAATTCTGTTCCTCTCTCCACAGATACTGCCCGGCCTGCTAAATATTACCAGCATTTTCTGTTTTATTACTCGGATTTGCAGCACCTGCAGTATTTTGTACCTGATGTTTAATTCTAACTTGGATGAGTGTTATCAATGCCAGGAAATATTATAACTTAAACAAAGATGAAACAATGAAGCTGAGAATAAACATGCCTACATAAGGGAATAGCACTGATATTGTCTGTACTGTACAGGTCACTTACCAGCTTGTCTTTAATTCCTGGAATAAATTGTGTTTAAGATAGGGACAGAAAATGTTATCAAGGCGACAAAAAGAGGTTCAATATGCAGGCGACCATCATTTATTTATTATCTATGGTTGGAGCTCAACATTTATGCTCCTTGTGTGTTTGTGGTTACTGGCAAAGTGGGGAGAATGTGACAAAGGGAACAAGTACCAAATTAGCGCTGATGAACGCAAAGGTGTTATACATGCAATCAATCTTAATCATAATACAATACGCCACAGGAGGCCATTTAGTCCAACAAATTGGTGCTATCTCTTTATAAGAACTATCCAATCAGTCTCTCAAACCCATTGTTTCCACATAACCTGAAAACGTTGACCTTTCAATTATTATCCAGTCCCGTTTTGAAGGTTATAATTGAATCTGCTCACTGGCCTTTGGCAATGCAATAACAATTTGCTGTGTCAAAAAAATCCTCTTCATGTTGTCTGAGCTTCTTTTCCAATTATCTTTAGCCTGTGTTCTTTGGATGTTGCTGAACCTTCTGCCACTAGGTGCAGTTTCTCCTTGGTTGCTCTTATCATTTGAACATCTTTTTGTAATTTTCCTCTCAGCCTTTGCTGTTTCAAGGAGAAAAATGCCAGTTGTGAAGTCCCCCGACCTGTATCCCTGGTATTTTTTTAAATTCATTCATGGGACATGGGCATCTCTGGCTGGTCAACATTCATTGCCCATCCCTAGTTGTCCTTGGAGGGCAGCTGAGAGCCAACCACATTGCTGTGGCTGTGGAGTCAAATGTAGTAAAAAGTCTGACAACACCAGGTTTTAGTCCAACCGATTTATTTGATAGTAAACTCACAAGCTTTCGAGGGGACTCCCTCTTCGTCAGGTGAATGGAGAGTTCTGGCCTCGGACAGAGCGTATAAAGCACAGACAGTTTAGAGATTACTGATTAGAATGCGAATCTTTGTCTGGAGACAATACACATCTCTTTAACCTGTGATCAGTGCACCTTCCACACACATTGTCAGCCACTTTAGGACTTGAACAGCAGGTTAGGTGTAAAGATTCGCATTCTAATCAGTAATCTCTAAACTGTCTGTGCTTTATACGCTCTGTCCGAGGCCAGAACTCTCCATTCACCTGACGAAGAGGGAGTCCCCTCGAAAGCTTGTGAGTTTACTATCAAATAAATCGGTTGGACTAAAACCTGGTGTTGTCAGATTTTTTACTGTGTTTACCCCAGTCCAACGCTGGCACATCCACATCATGAGTCAAATGTAGGCCAGACTGGGTAAGGACAGCAGATTTTCTTCCCTAAAGGACATTAGTGAACTAGTAAATCTCCTGCTAGAACTAGTAGATTTCAAGGCTTTGATGTCCTTCCCAAAGTGTGATGCCTCAAATTGTACTGTAGTTTCACAGAATCCCCATGGTGCAGAAGGAAGCCATTTGGCCCATTAGAGCCTGCACTGATGACAATCCCACCCAGGCCCTATCCCCATAACCCCACATATTTACCTTGCTAATTGCCTGATACTAGAGGGCAATTCATCAACCTAACTGTTTCCCAGCTTGGATGAAAGGTCACACATTGGAAACATTGACCAGAATTCTACAACCATGCCCTGCGATTGTGATTCTCCAGTCCCACTGCAAATTATCCATTCATACCGTCAATGTTGCGAAACCAGAGACTGTGGAAGGAAACTGGAGCACCCAGAGGAAACCCATGCAGACATGGGGAGAATGTGGAAACTCCACGCAGACATTTGTCACCCAAGGCCAGAAAAAAACCCAGATCCCTGGCGCTGTGAGGCAACAGTGCTAACCACTGTGCCACCCTAAACCAAATTACTGTAGCTGGGACCTGAGCAGTGATTTATAAAGGTTTAAAATAACTTCCTTGTTTTAGCAGTCGAGAGGCCAGACTTTAGTGTGGGCCCAGGAAAACCAATCCTGTGCACTTCTGTCATCTTTTTCACTAATGGGTTGATATTGCTGTGCTGGCCGTATTGTCCATGTTGTAGGGGCTGTGCTTGATGTTGTGTCGCTTGTTGCTGATGATGCACCATTTGTTCGCGATGCCATTAAATGTTGTCTCACTTGTTAGTGATGATTCTGGTGTTATTGAGGATGTTTTCCGCTTTTCCAGCTCTAGTGTAGGTCAAATGTGAACTCTGCTCATTGCATTTACTGAGTGGTTTCAGACTCAGTGATGTGTGGCTTTGGAATCTCAGCTTCACCAACAACCTCTGCTGGCTTCCAGGTTTTCATGACTGGACCATGTACACTTTATCCTCTCTACTCAGGCAACCCTCATTCACCAATTGCACACAGCTCTGAGTCACCAACTTTCCCATGTGTTTTCAACTCCTCAGGGTTTCTCCCAAGCCCTCACTACTTGGATCCTGCCCACAACAAGCATATTTCCTGCTTGGACCTCTTTTCTTCCTCAGTGGTTTCTACTGGTTGTCTCTACCTCCTGATGGCTCCTCACCTCATTTTCTTTCTTTCTCTGGGACCTCTCTGCTCCCTCTCCCTGGATTCCTCTCTGGACTCCTTTTTTGTGACCTTTCTTTCTACCCTCAACTGGTCCCAATGTGGCATCCCGCTCCAGGATTTTTGCATCAGTTACTTTCCCCCACACATGCATGTGCCCTGGGGATTTGTCCCTGATGTGGAGATGTTGGCGTTGGACTGGGGTACTCACCTGATCAAGGGGCAGTGCTCCAAAAGCTAGTGGTTTGTGCTATCAAATAAACCTTTTAGACTTTAACTTGGTGTTGTGAGACTTCATATTTGTCCCTGACCTAAGGATCTGTAAAACACTGGACTAAGCACATGCAGCCGTTCCTAATCTGTGCATGTGCAGAAACTCCTGGGACGTGCTGGATCTCGGAGTTCACAGTCTCTGCTCAGAATGCAGGTAAATCCCTATTTCTTAACACTCTCGTTCTTTGCTGACCTCACCTCTAACTTCACTTAGTTTTTGTGGTGTTACACTCATTAGGTCATGGATCTTTACACCCATTTTTCTCGTGAAGGGGAGGCAATGGCCAGGTAGTGTTATCACTGGACTATTAATTCAGAAACTCAACTAATATTGTGGAGACCCAGGTTTGAATCCTGTCACGGCAGATGGTGGAATTCGAGTTCAATATAAAAAAAACGTCTGGATGGCCATGAAACCATTGTCGATTGTTGGAAAAGCCAGTCTGGTTCACTAATGTCCTTTAGAGAAGGAAATCTGCCGTTCTTACCTGGTCTGGCCTATATGCGACTCCAGAGCCACAGCAATGTGGCTGACTCTCACTGCCCTCTGAAATGGCCTAGCCAGACAGTCAGTTTCAAGGGTGAATAAAGATGGGCAATAAATGCTGGCCAGCCAGCGACGCCGCTGTCCCACAAATTTTTTTTTTAAAGTACCAAAATAGAGATCTGCCAGCACCATTTCTCTTCCTGGCTTGTATTTCAGAATGAAACTGTGACTCTAAAGCTTCAAAAGTAACCTCTGCAATCCTGCTACTGTTTTATGCAGATTTTGATTTGCCCCAGGGGACAATGATTGCTCCCTCCTGTGAGAATTCTACCGTAGAGATCACAATTCAATTTCTCACATGCATACATGACTGTGAAAAGATCTCTTTCGATGTTGGAATATTGAGTCGTGGCAAATGTTAAAACCATTTGACGTGAGTGCTTCCATATTCCCTTCTAATATCAGAGCTGATCCCAATCAGAGTCATTGAGCAATACAGCACAGAACAGGCCTTTTGGTCTGATTGGTCCACGCTCTCCCAGTCCAATTGCCCACATTTGGCCCACGTCCCTCTAATCCTTTTGCATCCATGTACTTATCCAAATGCTTTTTAAATGTTGCTTTTGGACCTGCCTCAACCGTTTTCTCTGGCAGCAAATTCCATCTATGCACCACCCTTTGCGTGAAGTAGTTTCACTTCAGGTCCTTTTTAAACCTTTTCCTTCTCACCTTAAACCTATGCCCTCAAGTTTTCAGTTCCCCTTCCCTGGGGAAAGGAGTGTGTTTATTCATCCTATCTATGTACCTCATGATTTTATGCATCTCAATAAGGCCACCCCTCATTCTCCTATGTTCCAAAGAATAAAGTCTTAACCCGGCCAACATCTCCCTATAAGTTAGGCCCATTGGTCCTGGCAACATCCTCGTAGATCAGTCCTTTTGTGGTAGCAATATAACAACAATCAACAAACTATTTTTGAAGTCTAGACATGGTAGTAATGTCGGAAATGCAGCAACGAGATTGCTCACTGCAAACTCCACAAACTGCAATGTGATTACATCTGTGTAATGTTGGTTGAGGGATTAATAATTACAGGGCTCCCAGGATATCTCCTCTGCTGTTGTTCAATATAATGCAATGGGACCAGTCCAGCAGGCAGATCAGGCCTCAGTTTCACATCTGATCTGAAAAACAGCATCTCTGGCAATGCAGTACTCTCTCAGTACTGCACTGCAGTGACAGCCTTGGCCTTTGTACCCAGATCTGGAGGTGGATTTTCCGTGCCCATGTCAAGCATGTTTTTGGCAGAAGGGCAAGTGAAACAGGATGGATGCGAAGCCCACCACTTTCTCACTCCATAACATGAATAGGCAAATGCCAAAATCGGCAGCCTATATTCACCATGTTGGAAAAATCTCTCAAAGTGAATTGAGCTTGTTAACAAGCCAATGAACCCTGATACTATGCAGCCCATGCAATAATACAGTTGGTGTGGGCAGGTCACCTTTTTAAGGTAAGTTTTTACAAGGGCAGGAAGAAAGAGAGGTTTTGGTGCAGAAGGGGCTGGGTGGATACACAAAGGGCAACCCATCAGAGGTGGCAGTTGCTCGTTCTTTGAAATTCATCACCCCCAACCCTTCCATCCTTCGAGCCGCTCAATACTGCGGACCTAACTCACTCCAAGATCCATTAGGCTTACTTCTCGGGATTGGTTACAGTCCTGGCAGTGATCACGACTGAGCTGTTGGTGCTACTGGCCAATATGATTCGGTGGCACCTCCTGAGGGCATGATCACCTCCCCGGTGAGAGGCGGCAGTAGCACCGTTTGTCCACCGTGTGTAATGCTTGTGGGGGCAGGCACGCACAGAGTGAGTCAGCTTTGAGCCAAAATTTTCTCTGTGGGGTGCGAGCCGCCTGCCCAAACCATGAAGTCTGTTTGTTATTGCTGCATTTATTGGTCGACCGCACGAACATGGGGAGATCTTGGGTCCAACTCATAGTCCTGGCCACAACATGGAGAGGGGAGCTGGAAAGGGAAAGGGAGAAAGTTCATTTTAACATTGCGAGAAGAAATCAACACCATTCTCTTTTTTTAATGATCCAATCCATTGGCTCAATGGCAAGCATGAATCCCCAGCAGAGTTCTAAAGCTGACTATTAAAATCAGATCCATGCACATTCTCTGAGATGACAAACTGGCCTATCCAGTGGCAAGTGCTGTAAAGGAAGGCATAATTTCAATTCTTAAGCTGATTAAAGCATTCAGCGACCAGCTCATGCTTTATTCGCTGTGTTTGTCTCCTGTTTAAAAATAGGACTGACTTATCCAGTCATAATCGGAAATGTTGAGGTTATTAATATATCTCTTGTTCCTTTCACATTCTCGCTTATTCTTTGGAAATATTGCCCCTTTTTATTTGTGTATGTATATTTTTCACCGTATGTTATTGCTCCCCACCCCCCCCCCGCCCACTTCCCTAATTCATTTCTAAGTGCGTCTGCCTTCGATTTTTGATGCAATTTTCTATCCCTCTGATTTGCATCAGTGAAAGGTTAAACAAAGTTTGCGCTAAAAGGGAATCATTACACTTTGCAATAATGGATAGATAAGGAATGCCAGCTGACTGTTAATGATGAAGCAATGTTGTAATTGAGGGTTTGCATGGCAGGATACATTGTCATGGCAAAGGTGAAGAAGCTAATCTGATTCTTGGGAGCTCAGCTCTTGATCATAATCCACCGACAGACGCCTGACATGCTGCATTGGGTGGAGTTCTGACTGTGTTGGCAGCTGCATCTCTTGGCGTTCTGGGTTCATGACGTTGGACCTTGCAGGATACGAGGTTGTGCCACAGAACTTCACAGGATACTGGGCTATTTTGAGTGATGAATACAGGTGGGATCATGGCTCCTGTTCTGAGACTATCTCCATTCATCAGTTTATTAAAGTTTTAATAAATTTAATGGCTCCCCATTTTGAAATATGGAGGTAAGGGAAAAAATAGTTTTATTTAAATACTAACAGCAAAACATTTGTGGTTGAGTTATGATACTTAACCAATTCCATTGTCTCATCCACCCTTCCCATGCCGTTTCCCCTATGTCATCTCTCCCATGTCATCCTTTCCCCCCCCGCATGCTCTCTCTTGCTGCTTTATATTTGAATAAATTCTGTACTACTTGCTTAAGGCACAATCAAAGATGTGGCATCCTTAATGTTTAAAACTTTCCACACAGGAGTTAGCCTGTTACTGCTCATTTTCTGAACATATGTGCAAGTCAATGTAATCTCTGCCAGCACATTAGGTGTGAGATTTGGGAAACTTCGGAGTGTTCTGTGCAGAATCCATTCTTCTCTGAGCTCACTTTTGAATAGTGTTGCATTAGTAGAGGTCTTGTGATGCAATGGACAGCAGCATCCCTGCCTCTGATCCAGATGTTTTGAGCCCAACTCTCAAACTTGATGGCCAAGGAAGGTGCATTTGTTACCTGCCAAAGAAGGTTGAGTATCAACCGACCAATCTCTTCAATACAATCTACTGCAGGTGGTAAGGGCAGGAGGCACTCCTGGTCAGGCATGTGATGGAAAGAATGTTGGAGTCCCTATTCTTGCTATCCATATCTACTGTAAAGGAACAAAGGTGGTTGTTCTTTTGTGATGCCCATTACCACACTCTTTGGATTTTTACATCATGAAATCTTTTGTCAGTTAATCCGTCATGCCTTATCCACCCTTTCACAGACCTTTTTTTCTTCCAGCCTCTCTCCCATCCTACTAACTTAAAAAATTCTTCCTATCACCCCAAAACATAAACTCCATTTTCTCTCCTCGGATGCTGCCTGACCTGCTGAGTATTGCCAGCACTTTTTTGTTTTTAAACCAGTTTCAGGTGGCACAGTGGTTAGCACAGGTGCTTCATGGCGCCAGGGACACGGGTTCAATTCCTCGGGTCACTATGTGTGCGGAGTCTGCACCTTCTCTCCCTGTCAGCATGGTTTTCCTCCAGGTGCTCCGGTTTCCTCCCACAGTCCAAAAGATGTGCTAGTTAGGTGCAACGGCCATGCTAAATTCTCCCTCAGTTGTACCCGAACAGGCACTGGAGTGTGGCGACTAGGGGATTTTCACCGTAACTTCATTGCAGTGTTAATGTAAGCCTACTTGTAACACTAATAAATAAATTTAAACTTGAAACTGAATTGTATTCAATTAGAATTTGTATTTGGTTTTTGGAGTAAGCAAGGAGATGAATTCAGGTCTGCCCAGTCTACCCTGAGCATTGGTTTTGTAACTTTAAGATTAGAGTAAAACATTTTCAAGGCTAGAGATGAATAAGGACCACTTGTCATTTTTCATTATGATTTTAAAACATGATGTGAGAGCATTTATCAGGAAAGTAGTAGGAAGTAGGAAAAATAAAGACTGAGATACAGTGCCAGTTACGCATCTGGTATACAAGATAGTTTGTAAATTTAGAAATGCACTGAGGACCTAAGCAAGATTTTGAGTCATTATCTTATTAAAAATACATTGCCAGAAAATGTTAAAATTTGTAAGTTAATAATGTAGGAGTTGACTCTAAGCAATATGTGTCTGAGGCAAATCGGCAAATTAGACCAACATAAAAGATAGATGTTGACTGTTTGTCTGTGTGGAATTGCTGACTCTTGTTGGGGTACAAGTGCTGCCAATGACAACATGCAGTTCCTTAGTTGTTATTCATGTCTGAATCCAGATAGTGACTGTGGATGACACCACAGCCAAGTCCAGTGTTGAGTACTTTGCAGCATGTGTGTTTCCCTTCCATCACTCTGGAAACAAAGTCAATTGTAACAACACTTGCTGAAGTGAGGGAGTGAACTTGGGACCTTCTAGGTCTATAGAGGATACCAACTGATTAAGAGAGAGCAGCCTCAAACCTCTAGGGCCTGAGGACAGACAAACATCTGGCCAATTGAAGGCTTAATCGCAAATGGGACTTGGTTCAGTAGATGTGTGGAGTTTGCACATTCTCCTCGTGCCTGTGTGGGCTTCCTCCGGGTGCTCCAGTTTCCTCCCGCAGTCCAAAGATGTGTGGGTTAGGTCGATTGGCCATGCTAAAAAATTGCCCCTTCGTGTCCTGAGATGTATAGGTTAGCGGGATTAGTGGGTAAATATTTAGGGATATGGGGGTAGGGTCGGGGTGGGATTGTGATCGGTGCAGACTTGATGGGCAGATTGGCCTCTTTCTGCACTGTAGGGTTTCTATGATTTCTGTTTCTATGTACATTCTTTTTCATTATCTGTCAAGAAACCTTGAGGTAAATTCAGGTGAATAGTAGAACAGTGCACCTACAGCAGGTGTATTTTGACACTATGTAAATGAGAGAAGTAACTCATGCGATATGCTGCTGATAATATGGAGAACTGAGTCTTTGCAGCATTCAGTGATGTTAAGGACCTGAAGGGATTTAAAGTCCAAGATAACACCAGGTTTGCATGCCCTCCTCTCTCCAACTTAACTCATCGCTTTTAGCTATTAAAATATCCTTTAGATCTCACATATGTCTTCTATTTTCCTCATTTCTCTGATCATGATTTTTTAAATTGTACACACTTGTGTCATTTAACCAGACCCTGTTGCCCATCCAAATCAATTTACAGATACAGCCGTAGAGCCATACAGCATGGAAATGGGCCCTTTGGCCCAACTGGTTCATGCCAATCATGGTGCCCTCCCAGCTAATCCCAATTGCCTGCGTTTGGACCGTATCCCTCCAACCCTTTCCCATCCATATACTTATCCAAATACTTCTTAAATGTTGCTATTGTACTTGCCCCGACCACTTTCTCTGGCAGTTCATTCCATATACGCACCACCCTCTGCATGAAGAAGTTGTCCCTCAGGTCCCTTTTAAATCTTTCCCCTCTTGCCTTAAACCTATGCCCTCTAGTTTTCAATTCTTCTTCCCAGTGAATGTTCATCCTATTTACACTCCTCATGATTTTATACACCTCAATAACGTCACCCCTCATTCTCCTACGTTCCAAGGAATAAAGTCCTAGCCTGGCCAACCTCTCACTATAACTCAGGCCCACTAATCCTGGCAACATTCATGTACATCTTCTCTGCACTCTTTCCAGTTTATCAATTCTTTCCTATAGCAGGGTGACCAAAACTGTACACAATACTCTGAGTGCGATCTCACCAACCACTTATACAACTGCAACATAATGTCCCTAGTCCTACGCTCATCCTATTCTTGCATGCAAGTCTCCACCTTTCCTTCACTTCATTCCTCCTTATTAGCTGTTCATCCATAAAATCTTCTGGTTTTACTGAAGGACGATCCCAGAAAGATGAGCATTTTATCTTTGCTTACAGCTACAGTCTGGCTTTCTCAGCATTCCCAACATTTTCTACTTTGTTGCAGCATTTCAACCTCACTTTCAAACATTAAGTGGGCTAACCTGTTTGCCTTTAGTCTTGTTAAACAGCGGCACAAAAAAATTGACTGTGATTGTGTGGAGCATGTGCTGGGACACCATTGGTTGTGATCGCTGCTAAAGTAAATCAGTCCAAAGATCCATACCTTTAAGTTTAAACATCTGCACAATACAAGGCCTTGCATTTGCTGCAGTTCAGATCTCAGAACTGCGCTCTCGCCCTGATGTTGCCTACAAGCCTCCTCCTTGGCTTACCATAGGTGGTCACCACAAGAAATCAGGCTTACCAATGAATTTTGTGACTTACAGTCTCCCCATATTGTCGTTCGACTGCTTAACGTGGTGACAATGTTTCCAGATTTGTTCCACACACACAATCATCCTGTATTTACCCGAGCTTATTTATAGACTTCGTTGAGCCTTCACTATCTTGCAATTCCACGGACCTCGATCCCTATCTGTTGGTTTCGATCTATAAGAAATTTAGTTACAGGCGCTTAGACAAAAGAAATATTGTGACAGGGGAAGCATTTAAGTTGGAGCAGGCAGCCCAGGCTGTTTTATTACTTAGGCCGTTTCACCTGTGATGACCCCAGAGAGTGAAGACCATCGATCGCTTGTCACTCAAGGCATTCAGCAGATTGCACTGACAAAGCTTGTCAGGCTTCTAATGGTAGGGTGAGCTGCTTCAGCCTCTGCCCAGGAGAAAACTCAACAGAAGCCTATTACTCGGCAGCTTTTAACCATTATATAACAGCAGAACAGAAATGGTAAGTGGGAGGCAGTAATTTAAACTGTTCATGCTCTCCAACAGAGTCAGCGCAATATGCTTTTGTATGTTTGCCGAGCAATGCTCTACGAGAAAGGCCATTTTTAAAGCGACATTGTCCTCTGTAATTTTCTTTAATAATGCAAATGTGAACAGTTCAACCTTGATGCTGGAGCTTCCAGCTGAATTTCACACTGCTTAAACTTTGCAAAAGTACTGTCATCACAAGACACATGCAGTTACACAGTGCTACTGCTGTTAGATGTTTCTAAACTGCTTCAGTAATCATTGCTCTATCCTCCCTGAGCAATGCCATTATATTCAGTGAGTCCAATTTTAACTCTTGCCTTGGCCAATTTTCTGGTCCACGCCTTATTAGAAGACATCTAGCCAGCTGCCAGCCCTTAATGAGCACCAGTCTGGCGAACCCAAGAGCCAAATTGGAGGTCGGTGGTAAAAGGAGGGTCAGACACACCAGTGGGACTACAAGAATGCCCCCACCCCCGTCCTCAATATGTTCCAGACTGCTTTTTTGGAGCAGCTCCCAACAGTCCTTTTAAAGACTACAGTTTAAGTCGCTCACTGCAGACATGCATGTGCCATGTGTGTGTGTCTGAGGGTCTAACAACTGGTTTGGAGCCACCATTCTCATTTGTGGAAAAAAGGACAAAAACAAATGACTGCGGATGCTGGAATCTGAAACTATAAAAGACAAAGTGCTGGAAAATCTCAGCAGGTCTGGCAGCATCTGTAAGGAGAGAAAAGAGCTGACAGTTCGAGTCCACATGACTTCTGTTATAACTGTTGCCAACTGGTTTGACCATGGATGACACCACAGCCAGGTCTTTGGCAAAGGCTCGTGGAAGGGAACTAGAGCACCCGGAGGAAACCCAAGCAGGCAGGGAGAGAACATGCAAACTCCACACAGATAGTCTTCTGAGGCTGGAATTGCAACTGGGTCCCTGGTGCTGTGAGGCAGTCGTGCTGACCACTGTGCCACCCCAAAATGGACATTTTCTTCTCCTTATTTACAGAAAGTTTGGAATTACCTGGCATGCAGGGTGCTGGAGAGCAAATCATTAGGGACATTCAAAATGTAGTTGTACGATGAAATGGCAGAGTTAACATAGTGGATCAAAATGCCATTTTCACATCCTTGTCTTTTCTCCTATACATTTATTTATTTTATTTATTATTAGTGTCACAAGTAGGCTTACATTATCACTACAATGAAGTTACTTTAAAAATTCCCCCAGTTGCTGCATTCCAGCACCTGTTCAGGTACACTGAGGGAGAATTTAGCCTGACCAATGCACCTAACCAGCACATCTTTTGGACTGTGGAAGGAAACCGGAGCACCCGGAGGAAACCCACGCAGACGTGGGGAGAGTGTACAGACTCCACGCAGACAGTGACCCAAGCCGGGAATCGAACCCGGGTCTCTGGCGCTTTGAGGCAGCAGTGCTAACCACTGTGCCAGTGTCCTGCCCCATATATATGTTAATACCCTTGGCCTGCTGATCTTAGCTCTGCACCTACTTGCTTGCAGAATTTCATTTCATTTTCATGTTTTTGTTTAATCTTCCTGGTTTTACAAACTTTGTATGTTCCAAAAGCAAGTTGAAATACTGTTTCACCACTGTGGAAGGGGGTTTTAGGTTAGCTAGCTGATCCACCACCTCTTCTGAGTTGTCCTTTCAGGATTGAATTTCTGCAGATGATTGAAGTAACCCAGCTGTTATGGTGATGAGCTGAGCAATAAATTAATTGCAGGGTCAGGATGAAGAAAGGATGTCATTTGTTTTAGTGGATGTCTTGTTTTACTGCACAGCTTTCATTGCTGTGATTTCCCCGAGTGTTCGTATTATTTTTCTTTCCCCCTTCCTTCTTTGTCCCTCTTAGAATTTATTCGATATTCCTGAATTGCTTATGCATCCCCAAAGGTCCATTTTACTCCTCTGACAAGCTTTCAGTGTGTGAAAACTGTTGTGATAGACGTTATAAAATGTTCAAAGCCGGATGTCATTGGCAATCGATCTGCTCATGGTATTTTTCAAGAAAGTGAGAATAATAGCCAGTTGCAAAGTGCACGCACCTTCAAGAAATGTAGACAATTTTAGAGATGAATTGATGTAATAAACTTTAAAATGTAAGTGAGGCAGTTTTTCATATTTTTAATGTTTGTTTGAATTGAGATACATTCTCAAGATGTGCAATGCGATTATCTGGAAGCTGCTGTTAGAATCATCACCTCTACATACCTTAACGTGACACTTCAATAATGTCTTTTTGCTCTGGTAGATGTTCAATAATGATTTTGGTTTCTTATTTCACGCTTAACCCGATTATGTTCTTGAAACACAGAAGCTTTTATTTTCACCGTGACAAAGGTCTAGTTCATGGCTTGTGTTAATATTTCAGAGTTAATGTTTAGTTCTGGGAGGATTGTTGTTGTGAAGGTAACAAAAGTGCCAGGCTTTGGAGGTGGTTGGAACATCCAAAATAAATGACAGTTCAGAAGGTTACCCATGTTTGTTCATTAGAGTCAGATTAGCAGAGATGGAACCATCAAACAAACAGCAATGGGGTTTACTTAGCTTAAAAACCGGAGACAATGGGCGGGATTTTACAACCTCATTCGTCCGGTAACCGTAAAATCCCACCTGAGGTCAATGAACTTTTCCACGGTCAGCCCCTCGCCTGCTCCGATTCCTGGATGGTAAAATTCCGGCCAGTGTCTGTGCTGCTTGCAAAGAGGTGTAGTCCAGAGAGATGTTTTGACTGGGGAGCTAGAGTTAGATTATTTTTAGAAACATTCAGTAAACTGTTAAAGGTTCTGTCAGTATGGAGACGGGTGGAGCTTAAGATGGTGCTCTGGTTTCAATCAATGAGTGTTTTGCAACAGATGAAGTGGTAGGTAATCGAAAATGTGCAGCTGTTAGTTACAGTTTAGTCCTTGTGTAGTTTGCAGCTCCCAGAGAAGCCCTGAAAGCCATTTGGTGCAGTTACAGTTTAGAGAAGTCCTGGGGAAGGGAGAAGATGGTGGGATGTCAGTGGTGCCATGCCAAGTGGTTGGGGCTCAGAGAAACTCTGGGTGTTCTGTGCAGCGGGAGACTGGAGTTTTGAGAAACCCAGGCAGTGCCATCTTAGTGGAGCTAGAGATCTGTGAAAGAGCTGGAAATTGTGCTGGTAATTAAAGGCAGGAATTTCTGGATTAATAACCTAGTGATAACACCACTAGGCCATTCTCTTGCTAGTTAACTGGGATTTCAGACGTGGTTTGACTTTTAGATAAATCCTTACTTAACAAAGTATGGTGCAATTCTGATGATCTCCTTCACAAAGAGTGACAATTATTGTTTTGTGTTTCTTTCCCTATCTATGCAAAGTACCTGTAGACATTTACTAAACCTGAAACCATAGCTAATAATACGCTGCTCAGTCGATTCAGAAAATAAAGTAGCCACAAAAAATCATGACTAAATCCAATCAGAAATTCAGGAGAAACAGTTTTACCCATACAGTGGTTGTAATGTGAAACTTGCTACCACCTGGAATAATTGAGATGACCAGCATACATGCATTTCATTGAAATCAAGATTAAGTCCTTGAGGGAGAAAGGTTCAGAGGATTTGTGGATAAGGTGAGATGAAATAAGGTGACAGTTCACTTTAATGGAACATGAGCATCAACATAAGTGTGCTAGAATGGCCTCTTTATGGGCCAGGTAGTCAGGTCAGACCATATGGAGCTTTGTGGTGGGAAGCTGAGCCAATTGTGTTCAAAGGCACGTATCCCGGGTCAGGAGAGGACCTGAGTTGGAGCCAGGGAGGAATAGTGTAGTGTAGTCACATAGTTATTCTGTCGGGCCCTGTTTGTAGATACAGGCTGAAATTTTACCAACCCACCCGCCAGAGAATTGGAGCGGGTGAGGGGTGGACAATGGAAAGATCTGTTGATCTCGGATGGGATTATACAGTTTCAGGATAAGCAAAGCCGTAAAATCCCACCCATTATCATTTGTTTGTTGGCAGTAAAGCTTTGCCTCTTCAAGTCACCCTCAATTTATTACAATAAGCTATTTGGACTAAATGACTTATTTCTGTGGAGGTCTTTGGCAACCTCATATTAATCCAGTTACCTCTGATGTCTCATAAGGATTTATCATTGGCTTCTCCAATTTTTTATTTAAGTACTTCTTCTTGGCAATGTCACGAGGACACTGACCACACACAGATCTAATTCATCACTGTTTCTCTTGACCCCTCCACACCCTCTACCTCTCACTGAGTTGATCTTTCTCTACACCCTAGCTATGACTGTAATACTACATTCTGCGTACTCTTTTCCTTCCCTATTTACAACATGCTTCGTCTGTAAAGCACGCAAGAAACAATACTAAAAGCTGTAACAATAAATCAAATCAAATTATCAATCTACTTGTCCAACATCCAGTACTGAGTGAGTGGAAGTTTCTTCCAAATAATTATTGGTAACACTGAAGCCACTGCGCTTGGTTTTCACTAAAAATTCCAGTCCCCAATTACTGACTCTGTCCATCTCTCTGATAACCATCTGCAGTTGAACAAAGCTGTTGATGGTCTTAGTTTCATCTTGACTCTGAGATGAACTTCCAATTACGTATCTGCTCCATCACTGAGACTGTCTGTTTTCCAGCTCATGTTTTAATTGCTCCACCAGTGCCTAAACTCAAAGCTCTGGCATTCCCTTGGTGAACCTCTCCACCTTTTTAATCTACGTCTTGGGACACTAAGAGGCAATTTAGATGACCAATCCACCTAACTTTTTCTTAAGATGCTCCTATTCCTTAGACCAAGAACTTGACGATCTGTCTTGATATTGTGGTGGCCAATGTCGAGGTTCTCTCCATAATGCTCCTATGAAGTGCCTCTGTACATTTTTTGATATTAAAGGTAATTATATAAATTATTGTATTTCTATGTAACTTCTGAAATGAAAGTAATTAGCAAGAGATGTGGCTGTTCCGAACCACATCAAAGAATTACACAACAGTTTCATATTCTGAAGCAGTTTACACTCATCATTTGCATGAAGAGCAACTCACTACTCAATGTTAAGACAAATAGAATGTCACTTTTAACATTCAGAGCAGAAAGACTTTTGATTTGATTCATTATTGTCACATGAATTGGGATACATGAAGAATTGTTTCAGAGCGTTTTTAGGGGAGAAGGAAAGCAGAATATAGTGTTACAGTCATCGGAAGATCAACTTAATGTAAGGTAAATCCATTCAAATGTCTGATGGCAGCAGGGAAGAAGCTGTTCTTGAGTTGGTTGGTATGTGATCTCAGACTTCTATATCCTTTTCCCAAAGGAAGAAAGTGGAAGAGTGTATGTCTGGGGCATGTGTGGGCCTTGATTATGCTGACTGCTTTCCCGAGACAGTGGGAAGTATAGATGATGTCAATGGATGGGAGGCTGGTTTGCATGATGGACTGAACTATGTTCACAACCGTTGATCGTCTCTTGTGGCCTTGGTCAGAGCAGGAGCTATACCAAGCTGTGATACATCCGGAAAGGATGTTTTCTATGATTCATCTGTAAAAATTGGTGGCAATCGTAGTGGACATGCCAAATTTCCTTAGCCACTTGTTGAGAAAGTAGAGGTGTTGAAAGACAACAGTAATTGCAGGTACTGCTTCGGACATTTTGATGAGGAATGGTGTCCCCCACTCGGTCTCCATGTGTAGTCTTAAATTCTGCACAGGTAATAGAATTTTACATTTTTTTAAAAAATTCAAGAGGCAGTATAAATGCACAAATTCCACGTAGTAGTTCCATCTTGTAACATTAAATCCAAAAGGGCCCCACAGGAACCAAATGTCAATGAATAAGGTGAACATGGTACTACTTCCTGTTGGGTAGTAGTGTAAAATGAGCAACTTTTTTTTTGTTTTGTCATTGTTTTTCAATCGTAAAGCTTTGTCCTATGGATAATTTTAGATTTTTTGGAGTTGTAAAGGCCATCCCTAGTAAAGGCTGTGTGACCTGCAGATTGGACGGGCTGCCAAAATCCAGCAACTTCGAAATCTCCTTGGTCTCTGGGTCCACCTCAATTATCCCCTGATTCAGAGCGGAAATCTCGGAGACATAATTATCCTTATTCTCCCGCTCGTCTTCCTGCAGTTTGATGAAGGTGCCTCCTCTGTCAGGCCCACGCTGAATACGCTTCTTTAAGTGTATTACATGACCTGCAATTTTGCCATCATATCCAGCAAAAAAAGTGACAATCTCCTCACAGACCCTTTTGTTGGTGCGACAGTCATTGCGAAGGCAGGTGTAATATTTTTCAATGATCGTTCAGGGTGACTTTCTCGACCGTCGTAGTCCTGACACAAACTATCTTGGCTGAAAGTCATTGGGAAAAAAAAACAATGGGGCAGATTAGTAACCAAGTTGCACAACTGCTCAGGGTAGACTTTTAATGCAACAAATTGGTACAGAATTAGTATATTCACCACACAGTTTTCAAACCTGTTATGAGCAGTGCTGTTGCCTTTCAACACCTCTACTTTCTCAACAAGTGGCTAAGGAAATTTGGCATGTCCACTATGATCATCACCAATTTTTACAGATGAATCATAGAAAGCATCCTTTCTGGATGTATCACAGCTTGGTATAGCTCCTGCTCTGACCAAGACCACAAGAAACTACCAAGGGTTGTCAACATAGTTCAGTCCATCGCACAAACCAGCCTCCCATCCGTTGACATCATGTACACTTCCCACTGTCTCGGGAAAGCAGCCAGCGTAATCAAGGCCCATACCCACCCCAGCCATTCTCTCTTCCACCTTCTTCCTTTGGGAAAAAGATACAAAAGTCTGAGATCACATACCAACCAACTCAAGAACAATTACCTCCCTGCTGCCATCAGACATTTGAATGGACTAACCTTACATTAAGTTGATCTTCCAGTGACTGTGACATTATATTCTGCATTAGTTCCTTTCCTTCTCCCCTAAAAATGCTATGAAACAATATTCTTCACTGTATCCCAATTCACGTGGAAAAGGGAGGAAGAAAGATCAACTGTGGAGCCAGATGAGAGCTTGAGCAACATGGGTTTTTGCGTAAGATGATGCTTACAGCAAAACCTGGATGTGGAGACATTGCAACAACTGTTGTGCCTTTTAACTGTTACTAACTTGTTAATGACATTGCAAAGTGCCTCAGCAAATCACCCAGCCACTCATCAGTGAAAACAGCCACATCGTTCAACAGCTGCGGGGAAATACTTAACCTCTCTTAGTAAATTGTGCGCAATGACCCACCAGCAGTATACTTAAGAGGGTTCAGTAGTACTTTTTAACCACATTCTATCATGCTTTTTTTTAAAGATTAAAAGGGTCTAATTGCCTACCTTAATTAACCCAAAAATATATAGTATTAGAATTAATAGCATGAGTGACATTGGCTGAAGATAGTAAAGGAACATTGTTGGTTTTTCTGGAGACCCAGGCAAGAAAACGCTGAACCAGTCAATGACTCCATCTGAATGTCTGACAGCCTCTCACCACTCCCCCATTGCCTTCAACGCGTGTAATAGCACAAATGAAAGATTTTGACAATCGTAGAGTCCCTACAGTGCAGAAGGAGGCCCTTCGGCCCATTGACCCTGCACCGCCAACAATTCCATCCAGACCCTATCCCCGTATCCCTAAGTATTTGCTCTGCTAATCCCTCTGATACTAAGTGGCAAGTTAGCATGGCCAATCAATCTGAACAACATTGGACTGTGGGAGGAAACCGGAGCATCCGGAGGAAACCCATACAGACATGGGGAGAACATGCAAACTCTACTCGGACAGTCGCCCAAGGCCGGAATTGAACCTGGGTCCCTGGTGCTGTGAGGCAGCAGTGCTAATCACTGTGCCACCATGCCTGACAATCGAATTGAAATTGAATTGCAATCCCTTTAAAAGAAGAAAATGCATTACCCCTTTCAGGATAGGCATCTGTATATGTGCCCGTACTAATGACCTGCAAGAGTGTTTGCTTGAACATTATACAGCAGCGTTATAACTTGCTAACTTGCCTGCTTTCTGTGGTGTCTAGATCTCCAAACTGGAAATGTTTGTTTATCAGGTTACGTATGAGCTTTGCGCCAACCTGATCCAAGTGTTAAGTGTCTGTAGCAAATTTCATTGCTGCTATATACTGGAAATTTTGCCAATGTACTTGCGCACAATTCCTAGTGGAAAATGAATGGCAATAAAAAGAGAAATGATAGTCTAAGTGAGCAGTAAAGAGTGCATTTTTACAGGGACTGGCTGCCCCCAGAGATGTGACTTGGCATTTGAACGCATGCTGAAATGAGTACAAGTGAAAACTGATATTGGAGTAATGGCTTTGTGGTGCAGACATGGGAATAATTTAATTAATTGCACAGAAATTTCTTTAATGAACAGTTATGCTGTAATAAGAATGAGGTCGAACAACAGAATGTGTTTCAGCAGTTAATGGCTTCAGACAGCTGCAGTTTTGGACAGGCTCCCATTTTAGTTCTCTGCAGGTCTGTAGGAAGGATGCTGGGCTGAGTTTGTCAGTTCATGGCAGGCGAGTGTGGGGAATTAAAATTATCAGCACCACCACTATGTCAGCACAAATGTTGCCGAACACGTCACCATTTTCTTTTAAGCTGGCTAATGGTCAAATTTTCCGAAGGATTGCCCTGTTTCTGCATTGGGTTGACTCATTTGTATCAGAATTTGTCAAACTATTCGGAGCTAATTGATGAAAGTGCCAATGTACAGGGGGCATTCTTTTTTTGATTTAACAACTTTCAGTGCAATATTGCACAATGCTGTTTTGCAAATGTACCCTTTAATTAGAGACTATAACCATAAAAGTCTGTGGCCACAACCCTAGCAATTATATCTGGATTCACATCTGCCAGTGCCTTCCAATGCTAACCCTGTGGGGGTTTGAGAGATTAGTGGGTGGTAGCACATCTGGTTTGCATGGGATGATCCCACGTCTGTGCAACAATGGGCATATCTTAAGCATCTCTCACCCCACATGATTGACAACAACCCCGGCTACTTGCCAAGGCAGGGTTGCCAAGGTCAACTCAATTCTCCAGCCACCTATCCTTTGGTCTCCTATGTAATGGGGCTGGTCTGGATTTCAGTGTGAAAGGAAGTTAATTTCTTTTTTCTGGGCTCCAGGGTGATCTCCTGGAGGCAAGTATACCTGATTTCATTAGAAATGTCTGCCCCCAGTCCCATGGGCCATCATATGCCCTCGCTAGACTTGGAAAAGACATAAGAAGGTTTGACTCCCTCTGACATCAATCAAAAAAAAGTCTTGACAATAGTTATGGTAGAAAATTGTTAAAGAAATTCGGGGCCATCACAGCTAATGCAATTGCTTTGGAAAAGTCTATAAATCAGAAAATTTGAGTGACCTTTTAAAATTCACCTGGCCTGGCTAGGGAAGCAGATATAGTTCAATTTGAGGTTAACAATCCCTTCAGCAGCTTCATCTGGTGCAGTGTGAAGGGTAGTGATGCCACCAGAAATGGATCTTTCAGGGCACAAGTTCACTGTGTGGAGATAGGCCTGACTGGGATGGCCACAGACACAATTTGAGCTGTTCTTCATGTTCCACTTGGGGAACCAGTGGCGCCAGCTTCCCTGGCTGGTCCTCAACCAGTTGAGGTATGTCCAGATTTTCCGTGGGAGATTGATATAGGTGGCACAATGGTGAGCGCTGCTGCGTCTCCCTCTATCTGCGTGGGTTTCCGTCGAGTGCTCCAGTTTCCTCCCACAGTCTGAAAGATGTGCTGGTTAGGTACGTTGGCCACCCTCAGTGTATCCAAACAGGTGCCGGAGTGTGGTAACTGGGGGATCTTCACAGTAACATCATTGCAGTGTTAATGTGACCAATAAATAAACTTTAACTTTAAACCCCAGAGCTTAGTCACCCGACTCAGTTACCAGGTTGCATTTGGTGATGTTTCCAGTCAACCAGGAGATACGCCTCAAGGGGTGGAACTGTTGTCCGTTTATCAGGTGTGAAATGCATTAAGCAGGGATTTTGGATGGGTGGTTAGATTTTTGTTTAAGGTCCTGTGTTGATGGGAGTGCTTTATTAGCTGTTAGCTAATTGGGTTCTTTGAGGAGGATGCTTTCTCCTGTGGACCTCAGGAGGTTCAATGTGTGACGAAGCAGGAAGCCACTCAAACGGTCTCAATGTCCCAAAAATAATCCTCAAGACCCCCAAGCTACTTTGTTTGTGTGGTGGCCTCTGGGCCAGTTTGAGCAACAGCATTCCTTGATGTTGGGGAGACCAGGACAATTGAAGCAGTGCCTAGCGCATTGGCTTTGCTGCATTTGGTGGCACCTGCCAGTTTCCGGTAGGATTTAGTCTCCTGAACTTCACTCCAATGTTCTGCTGGTGGTGTGAGTGGCTCAATGTATGGTGAAGAGTGATATTTTGACGTTGGATTGTTGCTGAGTGGTTGACCTTCGAACTAGACACTTCTCTGGCTTTCGAGTTATTCAGTCTTGGCAGTGTTGGCCAAAGTCTCCATTTTCTAAGGTAGGTATCCAGAGGGCATGGACCTTCACTCATTGAAGAGGGAAATAGATCTGCAGTGATTGCGTGTCAGTAGGATTCTTGGAAAATACATTCCACAGTTTGAGTCATAATATCGAAGACATTTTCCTGCTGTTTTAAACAAAAGGTTCTTTGATATACCACATAGTTTTTTCATGAAACCTCCCCCTATTCGGATATTCACGTGAGACTACATTCTCTGGCATAGGGATAAGATTTGATCATATAACATTCTTCAAACCATTATACCTTTATTGCAACTTAGCAACAAAATGCACTTTTGCCATTTCACAATGAGATAAGAAGTCTAGTCAGGAAACAATAATGGGCAGTCGGAGAAACCTTAGGGCTGTAACAAAGTTAAGCCACTTGCGTGATATAATAAAGCAAGAAGACAAGAAGTTCACCTGAATACTTTAGGTATGTGTTTTGTTAAATCGTTCGTCATATAAGTGATACAATTTATCCAGAAACATTTCAAAATCCTGATGATATTGAGTTAATGTCTTCCTCTTTGGTGTGGATTATAGCCACTTTATAGCTGAAGCAAGTAAATCAGATCGTATTACCTGAAGAATTATATGAAAAGGCTTTTTTTTTAACAAGGTTATATAAAGGACTGTCATTGATGTGAAGAAGTAATTATCTAATTAGATAACTTTGGTCTGGGTGTCTAGGTAAACATTCAAGATCAAGAATCCAGTTGTCCAAACTCTTTAGGCCTCGCTGAAAAATATGCCTTGTTAGCAAGTTAAGGTAGAAACAAAAGCTGTCTTGTTAACTGCCAAAATTATTTCAGCAAATTCCAAGCAAACAATTAAGCTGGCTGAAGTTATAAAATAGTTGTCAAAATGATGGATAATAATTGCCTTGTGCTGCCATGTTCTGCTATTTCTCTAAGCCCGTATCCGTGGATGTTGATGGCAGCACAAGCTAAAGTTTATTTATTTGTGTCACAAGTAGGCTTACAATAACACTGCAATGAAGTTATTGTGAAAATCCTAGTTACCACACTCTGGTGCCTGTTTGGATACACTGAGGGAGAATTTAGCATGGCCAATACACCGTACCAGCACGTCCTTCAGACTGTGGGAGGAAACTGGAGCACCCAGAGGAAACCCACGCAGACACGGGGAGAACGTGCAAACTCCACGGACACAGTGATCCAAGCTGGGAATTGAACCCGGGTCTGTGGCACTGTGAGGCAGCAGTGCTAACCACTGTGCCAACATGCTAGTTAAACCAAGTTTGTAAAAGAACATTGGTTAATGAGTGAAAGGACTGCAATGTTGCTAAGTGTTCAGACCCATAAAGCGGCGAAGCTGCCTTTTAATAATGGGTTTTATTAATGCTGCAAAATCAAAAACAGCCAATTGTGGCCTTCATTTAAAATTTATCCAAAAAATCATGAAAATCTGAATGAAAAATATGATGGCGTAGTCTCAACATAAAGTGCAGCATGATGATAAACAGCCAGCGTGCCATTTCAGGGAAACAACATGGGAAGTCTATAGTACACTAATAAGGTAACTAAGTGCACTATGGCTTTTTTTAGTCGGAGCCCTTTTAAGTAGCACCTGGGAACTCTAAGCGAATGATTGATTGGAGCCAGACAGTCTGGAGTTGTTGAGGACTGTGTGTAATTTCATTTTTACTGAAATTCCCTGTCGGAGCCCAGCAGGACTGAGTGTCTTTGGTATATGATTTGCATTTGCCTTCATCAGAAGCGAAAGAAAGTGGAGTTTATTTACACTCAGAATGTAACAGAGGCCAAACCTTTTGTGTACCAACATGCCGTGCTCTGTTCCCCCTGCATCACCTGAGGCAAAAATAATAACTCGTTAGAAGTATGCTTTAAATAATTTCAAGATGGTTCCATGTGTGGGGGAATCCAAAAGGTGGATATTTTCCCGTAGTAGCCATCGATAAAATCTATTAGGGCTTGAGGAGAATCCTTGTTACTCGAAGAATGGTTAGAATGTGAAACTTACCACCATGGAGAATAGTTGAGGTGAATGGCATATATAACCATTTAGGGATTTGATCAGTCCATGAGAGAGAAAGAATTGGAAGTAAAGGATTAGATGAAGTATGGTGGAAACAGACTCATGTGGACTCTAAACCCTGGAATGAACCATTTGGGCCAAATTGCCTGTTTCAAGCTTTGAATACTCCGCAGTTCTTGGTAATTTCAGAACCAGCAGTAATTGGCTTAGGATATGACTGTTCTCATTCACATCAGGGAAGAATGATTTGACTTAGATATGTTTTCTGCATCCATCTAGAAGGGCAAGGACAACAGATAGCTGGGAACACCGCCACCTGCAAATTCTCCTCCAAGCCACTCACCATCCTGACTTGGAGATATATTGCTGTTCCTTTGCAGTTGTTTGTTCAGAATCTTGGAATTCTCTCCCTAACGGCATTGTGGAGCCAGCCCACAGCTCATGGACTGCAACATTTCAAGAAGGCAGCTTACCACCACCTTCTCAAGGGCAACGAGAGATGGGCAATAAATGCTGGCAAGCCAGCAACCCATGAATGAATTAAAAATATATATTTTATTCTGTTTAATGCAAATCCATAAAGGTTTTTTAAAAATTCATTTATAGGATGTGGGCGTTGCTGGTAGGGCCAATATTTATTCCATATCTCGAATTGCCCTTGAGAGCTGCTTCTTGAACTGCCAGGATTTTGGCCTAGTGCCAGTGAAGGAACTATGATATATTTCCAAGCAAGGATGGTGAGTGACTTGTAGAGGAATTTTCAGGTGGTAGCGTTCCATGTATCTGCTGCTCTTGGCCTTCCAAACAGTGGTGGCTGTGGGTTTGTAAGCTGCTGGCAAAGGAGCATTAGTAAATTCTTGCAGTGCACCTTGTAGATGGTTCACACTGTTGCAACTGAGCGTCAGTGGTGGAGGGAGTGACTATTTGTGTACAGAGTGCCAATCAAGTCGGGGGCTGCTTTGTCCTGGTTGATATTGAGCTTCTTGAGCATTGTTGCAGCTGCACTCATCCAGGCAAGTATTCCATCACACCCCTAACTTGTGTGTTGTAGGCGGTGGGCAGGCTTTTGGAAGTCAAGAGGTCAGTTACCTGTTTATATATAACTTGTAATGGGGCATGACCTTTGACTTACTGACAATTTTAGATTGGCTCAAGTCCCGTCTGAGTGGCAACCTCTGGTGACACCACACACAATGCACCCTGAATGTGAATAACTCGGTGTATTAGAATTACTGTGCGAAATATTTTTGCTTTCTTTGAATATTGCTGCACTCTTGCTATCCTTTAGTAATCAGAATGTGTGCCATGGGCAAGGTTCATTATCTGCTCTCATTTATTAAACATTATTAGCCCTAGGAATACAAATTCCACTGATTCAGGACAATAATCATAAGTGCATCTATTTTAAAATAGCCAGACATAACACAGGTTATTACTGTGGATGGATTATATGCATGATTTTTGCTGTTGCCTGAGGCAGGTCAGATTGTATTTCTTTCAAGATCATGGCTAAGGTTGTGTGTGAGTGTGTTATTTTCCTTCTGAGAACACAAATGTTTGGGATGGGTTCAATGGCTTTGAGCTGGTGAGAACACAATTTGGCTCTTTTGAGAAGGAAAATTTCCACTTTGTTTTTTGCACAAACATTGCAGATGTGTGATTGAGGACCTGGGAACCAGTACTTCTTGGGCTGCCCTATCTGCCAGACTCCTGCTGAGTCCAAGTCTTAGGTAAGACTTTCCTATGGCCTTGACTGTGCCACCTGCAAAAAAAAAGGTTGGTCTCTGGTGGTGGTGGTGATGGTGATGGGGGCGGGGGGGGGGGGGGGGAATGGAATAGAGGCTTGAAGATGAGGACTCATCACCACACAAGGCGATTTCCACACCCTCATCTCAAAATGGGTTGTGGCATTTAGCTGGAGGCCAGTCATGTATGCCGAAAAAGAGTTGCCTTATCAGTTTCCTTGGTGGGGCAGAAATAGTTTTCATTGGGTGTGAATGGAGATGGGGAGTGAATGAATGCTGGGGCACAGGCTTTTGTGGGAGTGTTCTATGTCCCTTCGTGTGTCAGGCCAATTGGATAGAGGCAAACCACACTGCAAAAGGTTCCTTGTCTTTCCTCTGTGAGTTTTTTGATTGAATTGTCAGTGGAATCCTAACCTAATTGACATTTGTCTATTCCCTGCGGACTCCAGGTTTGTGATTAAGCCGCAGAGATACTTTTTGTCAGGTTTTCAGCAGCCAGAATTCAGGTATTTCAATTTGAATGGCAAGAACAAAATCAAGAGCGTGAAAGATTCGAACAAGCAGCTGAGAACAATTAGGAAATTGCTTAGATATTCGAGTCCTGTTCCATCACCCAAGAACTCAGATGAATGCACTTTACAGAGAATTCGGACACTAATATATTGGTTCCTTAAAGACTTTGGGCGGATTTATCCCAAGGCCCTATTGGTAGGTTCAATGGGGAGGAGGATGGTGGTAGAATATGGTGGGTAGCCCAGAATTCGGTTTCATGCCAGTGTGAATTTGCAGCGGAATCTTCTGCTGGTGCCTACCAAGGCTGGTCGGAAATCCTGCCAAAGGCCAGTGTGAACCTCAGAGGAGCTGGATTCTCCATCATGGCAGTGGGAAAATGCACCGACGTGAAAACATTTGGAACGATGTGGCGTGCACATGTAGGGACTCATCAAAGCATGAAGGCTGCCCACGCGCCTGAACCACAGCACGAGTCAGAGGTATATCTACCTTCCAGACTAGGTGTCCTGGAAGGGTGGGGGGGGTTTCATCTCCCAGCCTCAGAATGTCCCTGGAGATCTATCATCATTCTCAGGAGGTCTATCTTCTGGTTCTCAGAGCACCCCTGAGATCACTCCTCATTTTCAGCTGGTCCACCTTCTTCCATTGTTGGTGGATTGGTGATGTTGGCTGGGCATCTTTTCAATATGTTACCCGGACATGCCACCCAGGCCTGTCGCACTACTGTATACAGTGTGAAACACCCTTTGCAGTAGGAAACATTCCATCTTCTCGCTGCTACAACCTAAGCCTGAACTTTCTGGCCATTCACATCCTGCCACCGTCACTGCAAGCAAGGATCGGAGAATTTGGCGCTCAGCCAGATCTCTATTCATTGCAACGGGAACAAAGAATCCCGCTGGCGTGAATGGTCGGAGAATTCTGGCCAGAGTTTCAAAATGAGAAAATTGCGTCCTTCCTTTTTCGCCAGTACATCACAAGATATTTGGATGCAAATTCTCCCCATTTTAGTATCAGACAAAGTGATCCCCTCCACCTGAACAGCTTGACTTTAAGCGGTAACCTCCCCCACTTCCACCTCTCTCCCACATTTACATCTCAGAAAAAAAACAATCAATGCATTAATCTGCTCTTAATCCCCCTCCACTCTTAAAATAAAGCATTGACTGCTACCAAGAATGTGAATACAAAGGACCCTTTCGTACTACTGCCAGGGAATGCAGTTCTATCCAGTGTTTCCTGACAGGAAAGTGTTTAAAGTTTATTTATTAGTGTCACAAATAGGCTTGCATTAACACTGCGATGAAGTTACTGTAAAAATCCCCTGGTTGCCGCACACCGGCGCCTGTTCGGGTAGACTGAATGAGAATTTAGCATAGCCAATGCACCTAACCAGCACGTCTTTCGGACTGTGGGAGGAAACCGGAGGAAACTCACACAGACACAGGGAGAATGTGCAGACTGAGCACGGACGGTGACTCAAGCTGTGGAATCAAACCCTGGCTCTGTGAGGCAGCAGTGCCAATCACTGTGCTGCCTTACGAGTGAACATTGGCAATTGGGCGTTCTTTTCTGTAGAGGCAACGTGGGATGGGCAAATGTTGATCTGTACCCTTCGATAGGACTGGAGTATTGCATCAGTAGGTATTTTTTTCCCCAGGTTAAGAGGAGTGAGCAAAAAAAACATTTAAACGCTTGTTCCCCAAGCCTTCATTTTGTCATTGTGGTTTTTAACATAGCCCTCATTCCGATTCAGTATTCCTGCAGAGTGGGCTGGAGAGGCTGAATGGCCTACTCCAGTTCCTACTGTTCCTGTGCCCAACCTGCATGCAATAATAATTAAAATCACAATGTACCGCCCACGAGCTGACCTTCAAACCCGGCCACGCAGTGCACACTGTTTCCTAGCAGCTTCCCTCATCCCAACAGTCAAGAGGGTTCAAAATCTGATCGTTTCCCCCAAACAAATCAGCCTATTATTTTTCCACGGGAAGGTCAATCCCAGTCGCACATCTCTGTTCAAATTCTGAATATGAGTTTCATGCAGTGTGGAACTTGGGTACCAAACATTTCTTCCGATAAACAAATTCCTCGGCAACTATCATTGCAAGCTGCCCTGTTTGCCTGTGGTTCTTGAGTGCTGTGCATTTTTCACATTGAGCTAATCGCCCATCAGCAGTCTGGTCTCATGCCATGTTAAGCGTGAAATTCTGTTGCGTACACTGTACAGGGCTGCAGAATATTGGAAAAGTACACCATTTTTTTCCCTTGTGCGGGTCAGTGTTTGCCGAATGCCCCAGGTTGCACCGTCCATTTAGCTGTCAAACCCAATTTTATTTTAACCAATTTTAAACGCAGTTATCTTTTTGGATTATTTTCCATACTCGTGGGGATTTAACAGGTTATGGATTGTGCGGCGTGGCTCAGGAGTTGATTTGTGGTGCGAGATTTACTGCTGTACAATGCTCTTGATAAATTCAAATTACGACAGGATTATTGACAACGGGCAGATTGGTTATTCATTCTGCTACTTCATCTCTTCTGCTCCCTGCCACTCCACTCCCAGTGTAAAGAATTGTGATGGGTCAGGACATGTAGCTGATGTTTGACTTGTTTATCACAGCCAGTTTTCCAGTATCGACTTTCAAGGAGCATATTAAAATTGAAAAAAGACGACACGTCTTTATTTTCTGTTCAGTATGTCCACTGTGTATTTATTCCTCTTCCCCTCCCAAAAGGGGAATTCATGCGGTAACCTGACAAATAATCTGGAAGTAACATTCCTTCTACCAACAACCACCCCCCCCCCGACTGCCTTTTCACAGATGAACACCAAGCAGACAATTTATGACAATGGCCCTCAGTCGCACACTGGGTTAAGTATAAAATCTTCACAGCCATCCTTGAGTGACACGAGGCCATAAAACTTGCTTGAATAAGGGACTTGTTAATTTACTTGTTAAATCAAATTAAAAATTTATAAACGCTTTTAGGTAAATTAGATCTCCTCGACGCAGCTCTCGAGGGAGTGTAGGATCCTAGGATGTAAGAATGCTGATGCTTAAACATTGATGCAGAACAATAAAATCCATTAAACTCTCCCAGGTTTATTACTGCAGAACTGTGCAGCTGTTGCCAGGCATTGCTAAGGGAAACCAAGAGCTGATGACACGGAATCTCAATGACTGAAAACTGCAGCATACCTTTCTGCCGCCATGGAACAACAGGGTTTTTAACAAAACTCTCAGATTCAGCAACCATTTTATCTCTGTCAGCCATCTTCCCAGCATTAAGTCAACTATCATTTTTCAATACATTAATTAGCTTTTGGGCTGAAGAGCTATATTTTCTTTACTGATTTCATTGGAAAAGTACGTGGGAAAACAAATGGATCTCTAGGACTGAATGCTATTCCATACCTACGTTAGTCTATTGATGAGGGAAGGTGGACCTTGCATTTATAGAGCACCTTTTTGGACCCCAAAGTGCTTTACAGCCAATGAAGCATTTTTGAGGTGTTCAGACCCAAGTCAGAAAGTTGTGAAGTTAGCCTAGACCCTAAGTTTTTACATTTGAATGTGAGCATAAGGTGTTTCACTCCGGGTATGATTCCAGCGACCCACTAGGAAGCTTTTATCAAACCAAGTTTATTTAAGAACTTGGTTAGAATATAATAAAAGGAATTAACATAATTTTTACATGACACTGTATATCTCTTAACAGCTAGCTATCTCTGTTGTTCCAATTTAAAATTATATCCCACAGACATATATCCTTTTTCAGATTTAGTTAGGACAAATGTATGCTTACATGACACCAGGTTTCCAGCTTCTTAAAATCTATGGACAGAAATTGAAACAACAGCTTTCAGAGAAGAATATTTCAGAAAACAGAAAAACTTCAGAGAGATAAACCCAGTCTCTGGCAGCTTCCAGTCTTCAGAGAGGGGAAAAGAGAGAGACTGCACTCCCCGAACTCAAAAGCAGCATCTAAGCAGCAACACTTTTGGACAGCAAAATCTACAACTCCGGAAAGGGGGAACTGCACTGTTGTTTCAAGCAGCTTCTGAAAAACAACACTAAAACTGGATTTCTTTGTGAAGCATAGCTGTCTCCAGTCGTATGACATGCCTTGTCAATCAGCCCAATCAAGCTCTAGTCTGCAATCCCCAGGGGAATATTAAAACCACAGAACACTGCATTAGATCAGATCACCGCAAACATGATGTCAATTATACTTAATTATATTCAATTGTACCAGCTCTGACGAAGGTCAATTAGATTTGAAACATTGGCTCTACTCTGTCTCCACAGAAATTATCAGACCTGCTGACACTTTCCAGCATTTTCCTGTTTTTCTTGTCAAGTATAGTGCTTCAGTAACAATGAAGGACACCGGCTACTGACAACATGGTGCCGACAAAATCCCAGGGACTGCTAAAACATCCTGCAGAGAAACATGATTGAAATACATATCTTAAAAGCACTGTTTTAATGAGGGAGATGCACCCACCAATTTGCATACAGCAAGGTTGCACAAACAGAAAGAGATGATGACAAAATCATTTGGTTTATTTTTGGCCATTGTAAATCTCGCCGTGTTGGTTGAAATATTGAGCCAGGAACTGGAGTGAACTCTCCAGTTCTTCTTCGAAGTACCGCTGCGGGATCTTTGTATCCTCTGCTGCGAGGAAGCAGAGCCTCGGTTTGCTGCCTCAGCTGAAAACCCCAGGAGTGCATCACTCCTTCAGTACTGCACTGGGAGTGACAACCTGCTGCATTTGCCCTGCACACTTTGACTTGGAGACAGTAACTTGACCAGCTGAGCCAGAGGTTGACACTGTGGCACAAGGAGGCTGATATGCTTTAGATCTTTGGGTAGGCATCTCAAAAGATCATCGGCTTCAATTTTAGCTCCAGCAACAGGCATTCAAATTCATTTGCAGCAATTCAGTATTTCAGAGGGCTCTCATCTGCTCCGCTGGCTAACTGCTTCTTCTTTTAAGGGATACTATGGAGATCAATTTATTTTCAAAGGACATTGATGAGTACAACGTTGCCAAGAGGTAATGTTATCATGCTCCCCTGTAGTGGAATGTTGGCTACATCTGCAGCTTAATCTATGACAACCCCTGCGCCCCACACACACTTGCAATGTCATGGGTTTATGTTTAGAACGGTTTTAAGCTATTGGATTTCTCAAAGCTGTTGGCTAGCTTTTTGTTAGACTTCCAAGTCAGCGTGTGTGCATCCTGCTTTCTTTCTTGCCAGAGTGTGGCCTGGGTAAGGGTTGTGAAAATAAGGTATTCCGCAAACATCCCGACTCCCAGATGGAGGAGGAAGTGTGGCTGCTGGGGGCAGCAGAGAATACTCAAATATTCCTTGTTGGCGAACTGTGCTTTGCTGCTGCCACCGATTACTACAGCCCCTTCGGACTGAACATGACTACCCTTGTTAGGTTACAGAATAATAAATTCAGTATGAAAATCCCATTACAAAGCCCACCAAATCCAAAGCATTCTTGTCAGTCATCTCCACCTGGGTCAGCGCGCTCATAGCGAGGAACTGTTTAAAACTGTGTTCTTGATCAAATACTGTCTTAATTCCAAGAGCCCCTAAAATCTTAACTGTATTGATTAGTTGATCGGCACATAGTTCTCCTTCAAGTTCTCGCTGACTGTGGAGTCGCAAAGAGGGGAGACCAAGAGGCGGCACGGTAGCACAGTGGTTAGCTCTGCTGCTTCATAGCTCCAGGGACCTGGGTTCGATTCCAGGCGCGGGTCACCGTCTGTATGGAGTTTGCGCATTCTCCTCGTGTCCGCGTGGGTTTCCTCCGGGTGCTCCGGTTTCCTCCCACAGTCCAAAGATGTGTGGATTAGGTTGATTGGCCGTGCTAATATTGCCCCTTCATGTCCGAAGATGCTTAGGTTAGAGGGATTAGCGGGTAAAATATGTAGGGATATAGGGGTAGGGCCTGGGGTGGGATTGTGTTCAGTGCAGACTCGATGGGCTGAAGAGCCTCTTTCTGCACTGTAGTGTTTTATGATTCTCATTGGTGAATTGAGACCAAGTCACAACATTTGCCAAAAGTTTAAAGTTTTAAGCTTTATGTATTAGTGTCACAAGTAGCTTACATTAACACTGCAATGAAGTTACTGTGAAAATCCCCTAGTTGCCACACTCTGCCTCCTATTCGGATACACTGTGGGAGAATTTAGTGTGGCCAGTGCACCTAATCAGCATGTCTTTCGGACTGTAGGAGGAAAACGGCGCACCCAGAAGAAACCTGCGCAGATGCGGGGAGAACATGCAGATTCCATACAGACAGTGACCCAAGGCTGGGAATCAAACCTGGGTCATTGGTGCTGTGAGGCAGCAGTGCTAGCCACTGTGCCACTGTGTCTCTGTCCTCGTTTGTGGCATGGATTCTCTGGTGCCACTGAAAGTGAACAGAATTTTGGCTGGAACTCCCAATTCTCTGTTAATGGACAAGGGATTAGAGAATCCCAGCAATCAAGGTTCACACTTTTTTGGCCCTTGGAGTGTTCTCAATTTCCATTGCTTGACTGTCATTCTAGTGAGACCTGAGCCCAGGAATTAAGCTTCTTGAATCTTTCAACCCCTCCCTCTCCCATGTAATTATTGGCACTCGTATTAAAACTTTGTTTTTTGGCCAAGCTTTTGGGCGCATCCCCCAATAACACCAATTTGAAGGGAAATTATACAAGAGGGAAATAGGCCATTCAATCCATCACGCATGTGCTCGCTTTCAGAAAGAACTATCCAATTAGTCTCTCACAAGAATAAAATCAGAGCCCTGCATATTAAGAGTGTGTTACTGACCTGATCTCTCCTCACTTAAGTTTGATTGCAGGAACAATCTCAAGTGCACAAAAATCTGATTTTGCAGCAGTAAATTTAGTAATTTGTGAAAGTGGATATTTATTTCCAAGGGATAAGTCTCCTCCAAAATTTTATTTCACATTCTATGTTGCTTTTTTCTAGACTTTTGGAGCTGTTACATTGTTCTTTAGAAAAAATAAAATTAGAAATTTTAATTTGCATAGATATTACTTGCAAGTTGCATTTAACTCTTGACTTTCACAGCAGGAGGTGGTAGACATAACGCAGCAGACCTGTGTGCATGCAGCTGCTATACCCATGTGAAGCAGCAGTGTGGCCCTAGATCTCTCACATGGGCTAAAGCAAGTCCTACCATTATAGGCAGGGGATCAATTAGTGGGTAAATGAGTCTTAGCTTGCTTGTTTTTAATTGTGTTGTAGCATATCACAAATTGAAACACTTGACGAAAGTCCTTGTTGGTGGAACCATTGTTTGGTTGCAAATTAGTTCTTTGATGATGCTCTTGCAAAATGCCATTTTACAATGTTAAAGGTGCTCATAGAATCCCCACAGTGCAGAAGGAGGTCATTTGGCCCAATGAGTCTGCACCAACCACAATCCTATCTCGGCCCAACTCCTGTAACCCCACCTATTAACCCTGCTCATCCCCTGATACTAGAGTCAATTTAGCATGGCCATTCAACCTAACACGCACATCTTTGGATTGTGGGAGGAAACTAGAGCACCTGGAGGAAACCCACACAGACATGGGGAGAATGTGCAAACTCCACACAGACAATGACCCAAGCCGGAATTTAACCCGCGTTCCTAGCGCTATGAGACAGCAGAGCTAACCACTGTGCTGCACGAATGCAAGTTGTTGCATTGTAAATGGAAGTGCCACAGAAGTATCTTTTCACAAAGGAGTCACAGCCTGGCAATCCCAAACTGCCCAACTGCAAAATGTTTGTGGCACACACGTACATTACAAAACTATGCAGGTAGTCTGACAACACCAGGTTTAAGTCCAACCGATTTATCCGGTAGTAAACTCGCAAGCTTTCAGGGTTTGCCCCTTCATCAGGCAAATGGAGAGTTCTGGCCTCAGACAGAGCGTATAACAGCACAGACAGTTTACAGATTACTGATTTGCATGCAAGTCTTTACACCTAACCTACTGTTCAAGTCTTCAAGTGGCCAACAATGTGAGTGGAAGGAGCATTAAGCCCAGTTTAAAGAGATGTGTATGGTCTCCAGACAGTAAGTGAGGTTTAGCAAACCCAGGCAAGTCACGGGGGTTACAGATAGTGCAACATGAACCCAAGATCCCTGTTGAGACCGTCCTCATGTGTGCGGAACTTGGCTATCAGTCTCTGCTCAGCGACTCTGCACTGTTGTGTGTTGTGAAGGCTGCCTTGGAGAATGCTTACCCAAAGGTCAGAGGGACTTAAACCTGGTGTTGTCAGACTTCTTATTGTGTTTACCCCAGTCCAATGCCGGCATCTCCACAACAAAACTATGCATCAGCCTTCACTTGTTAGCCTTTGTTGCTTGGCAACTGCAAAGGATGGGCCTATATTGTGGTCACTTCAGATACAAGTAGAAATAGTGTTTAGTGATGTACTCCAATACATTTGAGAGTTAGAAGTTTTGCTCAGTAAGGGTGCAATTTTTAAGGTTTTTGACTGCACCTTGCCATCTGTATCTTACTTCTCACTGCCTCAGAAGAGTTAATGGAGTTTTTTTTAAGTGTTAACAGGTTTGCGCTCATTTTTCTTTCAACAGCTAACCATTAAACATCAAAGGAAGAGAAATTAGGCTTTAAAAAAACATCAGTAACGTGGCTGTGGTCTTGTTCACATTATTCCAGGGATACATGCTGATTGCTTATTAAAAACAGTTGTAAATTGTGCATGATAAACTAAAACGAGACAGAGTGGAAAAAATTCTTCCTTAAATAACAGTGTTATAAAAACAGAACACTTACTGCGTGGAAATCAATGACAGATGTAGTTGCTGGCAATTTTGATGGTACAAGTTAAATGAAAAAGACGCTGTATAAGTTAATTCCTAGCCATGTTTCGAAGAGTGAGTACTTTGGCCTGTTGGTTGTTGTCAAATGGCTTCCTTTTGTGAACGGAAAGTTGTGTTCTGGTATAAAGGAAGTAAGCATTCTGGTTAAAGGTGGGGAATAGAATATACAGTGCCAGAAATTTGCACATTTTCATTGGAAATCTTGCTGTTGAAAGGAAAATCAGCACTGTACATTAAACTGCAATTGACAGAATTGTTTGGGATTTTTAATTTTTGTTACTTAGGGTACCCACGGTCAAAGGTGTGGAGTTAAAATACACAGAGTGACAAGTGTCTGAGCATTTAACATTGAAAGGAAATTTTGCTTAATCATATTGGAAGGTGTTTTTATATTTTGTATCTCTACAGGTAGAATTCATAGTTTTTGTGTACTGGGCCATTCCACTTTTCATTGCAAAGGTTAATATTAAAGGATACTGCCTCTCATGAAATTCCTTTAGTATTTTTAACACCATTTTGATCCTGTCCTTTTTTGTTGAGTTTATGAATGGGACCAAATTCTTTGCTTATTGATTGGCAGAAATAAGCGGCAGTGTGACATTCAGAAGCAACAGTGCATCGTTCATAACCTCCTGTGCAAGCCCAAAGGGGCAACTCCCTGCCTCTGTGTTCCGTGCCACAGAATGCTGAGACACAGGTCTCTGTCCAAAAGCTGCTGGTTTGACAAGGCTGTACAAGGAAGATTTGAGAGAATCAAACATGTCACTTCAAAAGAAGGACGAAATATCAAGGCGCAGCTCGCCTTTGAGCCTACCCTAGTGCACCTTTTATTACCACATCGTTAGAAATTAGCAAAAGTCCACAGATAGATTTAATCCTTTCCCTCAATTAGAGAATGGTGTGTAATGCAGGAAACTTTAGTGTTGGTATATTTAACTTCAGCCTTGATTTCTGTTGTGCATTGAAATGATTTGTCTCAACAGAAAAAAATCGGGTATCTAATTAAATTTATGATTCGTGGTCTATTTTTGCAGGTGTAGTTTGCAGCTTTGGGGTCACTTGTGTGGAGGTTTTCTTTGTTATCTGAAGGATACCTCCCTTATCTGGAGCAGCACAGTGCTTAGCACTGCTACCTCACAACGCCAGGGACCCAGGTTCAATTTCCGCCCTTGGGTCACTGTCTGTGCAGAGTCTGCATGTTCTCCCCATGTCTGTGTGGGTTTCCTCCCGGTGCTCTGGTTTCCTCTTGTGATCCGAAAGATGTGCTGGTTAAATGCATTGGCCACGTTAAATTCTCCCTCACTGTACCCGAACAGGTGCTGGAGTGTGGTGAGTAGGGGATTTTCACAATATCTTCATTGTAATGTTAATGTAAGCCTACTTGTGACGCTGATAAATAAACTTGAAGTTTAAAACTGAAGCAAAATCATAAAAAATGTTCTTCATACTTGTGTTTATGACTCATTACGACTGGTGAATATGTAAAATGTTCTCTCCCATCTTGTGGTAAATCAGTTTTATTGCGTCTTTGTTTTCTTCCCCGAATAAACATGATTCCAACTGGTGAATGCTTAGCATGTTTATATTACATTGACTCAAAGTGCCATTTTTACTTGTGTGTTAACATATTGTTTTACATTTGTTAACGCTTGCATAAAGATAATGCACCAAGGGGTATATCATGAGTGTACTCAGCAGTCATTATGTAAAGTTTGCTGATTAGAACTTATGTCTTTCTGTTCATGCAATTTTTAAAAGGTTTTTATTTATTTATTGTCACAAGTAGGCTTACATTAATACTGCAATGAAGTTACTGTGAAAATATCCTAGTCGCCACACTCCAGTGCCGGTTCAGGTACACTGGGGGAGAATTTAGCATGGCTAATGCATCTAATCAGCAAGCCTTTCAGACCGTGGGAGGAAACCGGAGCTCCCAGAGAATCCCTACAGTGCAGAATGAGGCCATTCGGCCCATCAAGTCTACACTGACAACAAACCCACCCAGATCCTTTTCCCATAGCCCCACATATTTACCCTGCTAATCCCCCTCACACCAGAGTCAATTTAACATGGCAGTGTTTAGCACTGCTACACAAATATCAAACATGCCTGCTGCTCTACTGCCTGCCCACAGTTTGGCAAATCAGATCACAAGGCCATGCTCCTGCTCCCAGCTTACAAGCGGGAGAATACATCAAAGAAAGTTGTGCAATGTTGGTCTGAGGAATCAGATGATCTCCGACAGGACTGCTTAGAGTCAGTGTACGGGTCAGTACTTAAAAACTTTGTGACCAGCCTGAATGAGTACACCACTATAGCAACTGATTTCATTAGTAAGTGTGTGGAAGACTGTGTGCCAAAGAAGCAAATCCATGTGTTCCCCAATCAGAAACCATGGATGAAGGGGGATAGCCACTGCTTATGAAGTCCAGGTCTGAGGCATCCAAGTCAGGTGACCCTGACCTATACAAGAAAGCCAGACACGATCTAAGGAGATCCATCAAAAATGCCAAAAGACAGTATCGGACCAAACTAGAGTTCCAGGTTAGCTACACCAACCCCCGCTGACCATGGCAAGGTCTGCAAGACGTAACAAACTACAAGACGAAGGCATGTAAAATCGCCGGCACCAATGCACCACTTCCTGATGAACTCAATGCATTCTACGCCCATTTGGAGCAAGAGGTCAGCAACAGCATGCCCTCCACCCTGGAAGCCCTGGATGAACCTGTATCTGGGGTCACCATTGCAGATGTCAGAGCAGCTTTCTCAAAGGTCAATCCACGGATTGGCCTGGATGGGGGTAACCGGACATGCAGTCAGATCCTGCACTGACCAGCTGACGGAGGTATTCATAGACATCTTCAATCTCTCTCTACAACAATCTGAGGTTCCTATCTGCTTTAAGAAGATGATCCATTATCCCAGTACCTAAGAAAAACCAAGTAGCGTGCTGTAATGACTATCGGTGACTCTGACAACTGTCATTATGAAATGCTTCAAAAGGCTAGTCATGGCACAAATCAGTTCCAATCTCCCTGGAGATCACTATCTGGATCCACTACAGTTTGCCTACCACCGCATCAGGTCCACAGCAGACGTCATCTCCCTGGCCCTGCACTCAACCCTGGAACACTTGGATAACAAAGACACCTATGTCAGAATCCTATTTATTAACTACAGTTCAGCCTTCAACATTCATATTCCCACGAAACTCATCTCCAAACTCTGTGGCCTGGGTGTCAGCTCCTCCCTGTGCGACTGGATCCTGAACTTCCTAACTCTCAGGCAACAACACCTCCTCCATGATTATCCTCAACACTGGTGCCCCACAAGACTGTGTTCTCAGCCTCCTACTATACTCCTTACACACCAATGACTGAGTGGCCAAATTTCTCTCCAATTTGATTTTCAAGTTTGCTGACAACACCACCACAGTAGGCCGGATCTCGAACAATGATGAGACAAAGCACAGGAATGAGGCAGAGAATCTGGTGAACTGATGCGGCAACTGTAATCTCTCCCTCAATGTTAACAAAAGAAGGAGATTGTCATCAATTCAGGAAACATAAAAGACAACATGCTACTTCAACGGGGACGAAATAGAAAGGGTTGAGAGCTTCAAGGTTTTAGGTTTCCAAATCACCAACAACTTGATCTGCCCTCCCCCCACGCCCACAATGCTGACACTATAGTTAAGAAAGCCCAACAACGCCTCTACTTTCTCAGAAGACTAGGGAAATTTGGCATGTCAGCTACAACTCTCACCAACTTTTACAGATGCACCATAGAAAGCATTCTTTCTGGTTGTATCACAGCTTGATATGGCTCCTGCACTGCCCAACATGCAAGAAAGTACAAAAGACCATGAATATAGCCCAATCCATCACAAACCAGCCTTGGCAAAGCCAGCGTAATTAAGAACTCCATGCACTCCAGACATTCTCTCTTCCACTTTCTTCCATCCGGAAAAAGATACAGAAGTCTGAGGTCACATACCAATCGACTCAAGAACAGCTTCTTCTCTGCTGCTGTCAGACTTTTGAATGGATCTACTCTGCATTAAGTTGATCTTTCTCTACACCTTAGCTATGACTGTATCACTGATTCTGCACTCTCTCCTTTCCTTCTCTATGAACAGTATGCTTTGTCTGTATATGGCACAAGAAACAATACTTTTCACTGTATACTAATATATGTGACAATAATAAATCAAATCAGAAATCAATCTAACCCACACGTCTTTGGAGTGTGGGAGAAAACCAGAGCACCTGGAGGAAGCCAACACAGACACGAGGAGAACATGCAGACTCCACACAGTGATCCAAGGCTGGAATTGAACCCGGGTCCCTGGTACTATGAGGGCAGCGGTGCTAACCACTGTGCCACCCTATATTTAGCAATCTTAAAAATGAAAACCTCTGCACGTAAGTGCATCTTTCCAGACAGAAATTGCCAAACAAGTACTGTCAAACACTTGGGTCATTTTGTTTCTCCTGTCATTCCTGTTGTTGCATTTGAGGGCCATTTTAAGACTGCTGGTTTCCCATTACATCATTTATTTTCTTCGTCCTAGAAGTATAGGTTTGTGAACCCAAAGAACAATGTTGAACAAGAGAGCTGCCAAGTTCAGTCTCAGTACCTTTAATGAAATGTTTGCAAATTTCACAAGCTAGAGATATCACTTATCTCCAATTGGAACATGTAGAAAAGAATAGCTGGGAATAGAGCCTTAAAAGTATTGGCACTGACACATTGGGACAGAATTGTGCCACCTGAGACTAAGGTGTTATTCGATCTTATCCGTTCTGCTGCAAGTGAGAACAGAGAATTTGGCGTTCCAGCCAAAACTCCATTCACTTTTAGTGGCATCAGAGAGTCCCGCTATGAACAAGGATAGAGATTTTCAGTGCAAGTCATGGGTGGGGAGTGTTTCCCTCTGCAGAAGCTGAGGAAAAACCACAGTGTCTCCGACTTCATTAATTATGCATCCGGGGCTTTTGTGGGGCCTTCTGTGGGGGGACGGGCTTGCTGGCACTCCTCTCGCCATCATATCTGGGCGCCATATTGAAAAGGTGCCCAACATCACTGACCCACTATTGAAGAAAGAAGATAGATTCCCTGAGGGAAGAAGGTGGAGCTCCAGGAACATGCTGAGGCTGGAAGATGGACCTTCTCAATGATACTGCAGTTGGAAGATCCACCTGATGAATGCTCCTCCCAGCCACTGCTGAGGTCGTCCAGGGTTGCTGGCAGTCTCTATCCCCAACTCGGGGGGGCAACCCCAGGCCTTTCTGTAATAAGTCCTGATGTCTAGCATATCATGTTGGTCCAGACACGTCCTGAATCACTCTGCTTTTTCCACTGGTATCGCGGACAATCAGACGTTGGAAAGATTCTGATCGGCCCTTGGGTTGCAAATTGGTTTCACGCCAGTCTCCAGCAGGATTCCTGAGCTGCCATGGTGGGCAGCATTGGAAGCTGCCGTGGTCATTTCGCACTGGCGGGAAACCGATTTTTGGGCCTCCCACTGAAATCCCCTGCCTGCCATCGATCCTGCCAGCGGGCGAATTCTGCCCATTGACTTTGCAGGAGATTAAATTCTGCCTAGTGGAGCAATATGGCAACATGACAAGCTTAGTCAGCATCGATATCAAATAACTTGATTTTATTGTGAATGTGATGTATTAGACTTGGCAACATTGAGGAAAATCTTTGTTCGGATCACACTGTGCTCTCCACACCCATGGTCTTTCCTGACTTGTGCATTTCTGAAAGCTTTTATTTGTCTCCCCATCACTAAAGCAGCTGCAGCTAATACAATTAGTGGAAGCAAACCATTTGCTGCTCCCCTCAACCCCGTTGAGAGTGTGCCTTCCTCTTATCCATCCAGTGTGTTGTGTCTCCTTCAGCTATTTTTGTGTGGCATGTAATGCACAACGAGCTGAGCAGTGGCATGTCATTCTCCTCACATTTCCTACTAAGGCGACAAAGCGATTCGCTGCCTTTGACCCAGTTGCAGTCCTCTAAGGGAAAGCATCCATTCAAAGTGCTAATGGCTACAAAAAAGGCTGTTTTCATTTTAATTATGCGTTTTACTCCAGGGTGTTTTTTTTTCCTCCTGTTTGCTGTAAATGATGGATGGTGTTGGTAAATGGCAATTTTTTTCCTCTCTGTCCTCATTTTTATTGTCCCATAAAGTACAACTTGTACAAGCTGGCTGCCATGTGAAATAGCCTGTCATGGTAAACAGTTCCTCAAACTGTTCTGTGATGCGCCCACTTCACAAATCGGTGGCTTTCCTGGCTTGGTTCCTTCTGTTGGCTTACTGGGCCGAAGTGGTTAAGGGTGCTTTTTTTTCTCCCTGAAGTGAATCTGAGGGGGGTTGGCAGAGATGACTGGTTGAAAAATGCACCAAAGCTAGCTAGGCAGGCTAATAAATCCTGCCTTGGCTCTGATGAGAACTTTGCAAAGCATTATGCACGCACTGTTCTCCAGACTGTTAGATGCTTGGGTCATATCGTTTTTCCATTTACATTTTTTTTTCATATGATTGTGCCTGGAAAATGACTTTTACTGCTTTGCGCGAGTTTGCTGCTGGAGTCTGATAAGGCCGTCCCTACCTCCATCTTTGTAGCTTTCATCTTTTTTTCTCTCTCTCTTTGCTTTGTAGCTCAAGCCTTCTCAACACAGCTGCAGGGACAGCGACAGTGAAAGTATCAGCAGTGATTCTAAAGCTTCCAACCGAAGCTGCTCACATGAAAGACTGAGTGATGTAAGTATAAGACATCTGGCTAATGATCTTCACCACTGCTGCGCCGCCCTCCATCTCCTACCGCCACCCCCTTACACCCCCCCCCCCCCCAACTGCCACCCCAATCTCCCCAACCCCTCTTTAAATGTACACTGTTATCAGCGAGCACTAGGCACCACGCAGACATATGCACATACCTTTATGGGAAATGTTGGGTGTTTAAATGGTTTGTGTTTGATGTGCTAATTATTCAAAAGTGCAATCAAATTCATGTCGTAATTAAAATTGTCAGTTGGCAGACAAGCTAAGGACTGAAAAAACATGGCATAACAAATGAAGTGAAATGATTCTGTGTGTAGCTATATGATGCTTCATCAGGCGTGAAATTAAATAAGTAATTTGATGTTAACGTCGGAAATTGAATTGATGCCTGCTGTCCCTGTTCTGATGATCCTGCATTTAAAGTAGCCTTGCCTTTGAACAGAGGCAACCCCTCCCCAATGTACAATGTATCTGATAGACTATATGTTCATATTAAGTAAGTTAAAAGCAATCAATGCACCGAATGAGTACTGGTCCACAATGTGGCCGAGTTCTCTCGAGGCTGCACTTTGAGTTTCTAGCTGTCCCTCAGACTCAATTGGATGTCTGTTCATACCTTTGCTTTGTGGTCTATTACATTTAGCATTTAACCCTTTGGCATTAACCTGCTACCTGCCAAAACAACACTGCTTATCCTAAATACATTTTTGCCCAGTGACCTCGAAACAGATTCATTAACCCAGTTGTCACTATTACTGTTACCATCGGGTGGTCTCATTGACAACTGCTCCCATGTCGTTACCGCTGTGTTGTGCAGAGAACCAAGTTCTTCGCTTTTCAATTACTGATTTATGGAATGTGGGTATTGCTAGCAAGGCTAGCATTTATTGCCGATCTCTAACTGTTCCGTGAGGAGGTCGTGATAAACCACCGCCTTGAATTGCTGCAGTTTGTGGTGAAGGTTTCCTAGCTGTTTTGCTGGCTTGCTAAGCCATTTTGGAGGGCAATTAAGAACAGAGGCAATCACACTGGAGTCTGGAGCTACATTTAGGCCAGGCCAGGTAAGGATGGCAGCTTTTCTTCACTTACAACGTCAGTGAAGACAGAAGGATGTATTACAGCAGTAGCGAGAATCAGTCTCTATGCTTAACATAAACATAACCTGTAAAGATTTGATGACCTAAAAAAGACTTGCATGCCAGCCATTATCTCACAACTGTGTCTTTGTCTATATATGCCGGGTTTGTGAAACCTACCTGTTCACTCACCTGATGAAGGAGCAGCGCTCTGAAAGCTCGTGATTCCAAATAAACCTGTTGGACTCTAACCTGGTGTGAGACTTCTTACTGTGCCTACCCCAGTCCAACAGCAGCAGCTCCACATCATAATATATTTTCGAGATTATTGATCATCATTTATTGGCACAGTTCAATGTAGGTCCATTCATGAAAGAAAAAAAATGAATAAAACTTCATGTTTTAGAGAAAAGATCTGGAGCTATACAAATACTATTTTGCACTGCGTATTATTAAAAAATATGGACAGGCATTATAAACCTCAATTTGGGGAACTAAACTTTCTTTTAACTGGACACGTGCAGTAAATGGACCATGCGATTCATTTTGTTCTATGTATGCTGAGGAGACTGGTAGTTCAGCCGTGTCTCAGTGGCAGCACATTCACCTCTAAATCAGCAGGTTGCAGGTTCAAGTCCCACTCTCCAGACCCGAACACAAAATTGAGGCTGACTGCCAGTGTCAGAGGTGCCAGATATCGGGTGTGACATTAAGCCATAGCCTCAACTCATGTTCCCAAGTAGACATGGCGGTATTTCGAGAAGAGCAAGGGGAAGCTATTCAATATTTATTACTCATCTAACACATGAAAACATTGCTGTTTGTGAGCTTGCTGTGTACGGAATGGCTGCCATGTTGCCGACATGATAACATTGACGATACTTCAACTGTCTTTCGTTGGTGTGAAACACTTGGTGACCCTCTGAGGTTGTGGAAGGTGCTGTATAAATGGAAATTTAAAAATGCTTTGGCTGAACACTGCATGGTCAAATAAGTATTGCCTTTTGTTATTTTAAATACATTATGTAAAATGTGGTTTTGATTGCTAGTTTTTGATCCACATGCTTTCTACAGTTACCTGGCAGTGCAAAGAGGTAGAACATTTTCAAAATTTTACATTCAGCATATGAGATTTAATATTATTTAGATCCAGGGTAAAGGCCCTTTTGTTTTACAACTTGCTTCAATTGCTGTATCAAATGTGACTGACAAACATTTGTTACTTTTTTTTAATTCATTCGTGGGACACGGGCGTCGCTGGCTGGCCAGTGTTTGTTGCCCATCCCTAGTTGCCCGAGATCAGTTGATAATCAACCACATTACTGCAGCTCTGGAGTCACGTGGTAGACCAGACTAGATAAGAATGGCAGATTTCCTTCCTTAAAAGACATTAGTGAACCAGATGGGTTCTTTCGTCAATCGGCAATGGTTTCATGGTCATCAGTCGATTCCTAATTCCAGATATGTTTAATTGAATTCAAATTCCACCACCTGCCGTGGTGGGATTCGAACCCGGGTCCCCAGATCATTAGCTGAGTTTCGGGATTAATGATCTTGCAATAATACCACTAGTCTATCACCTCCCTGTGGGAATCCTATTGAGGATTCAAATAGATGGGGGTAAGGGGGGGAAACAAATCTCTTTCCCCACCTGTCTAGTCTGAATTTGAACCAGACTCCCAAAACTTGTACTACTCCTGGTGATTGTGTATTTTTGAACAAACAGCATCTTCACTGCTCTGTTAGTAGTTTCCTGCAAGGTGATAGCGACTATATATAAAACCACAGTAGGTATTTTAATGCTGAATGCCTTCAGTTGGTTGTTTGGTGTTGGGGGCATGGTGAGGAGGAATGGGGAGTTTCTGATTTCTTGTGCAAGTGCAGCTAATGCTTGACCAACTATTGGGGAAAAGGTGTTCCTAGTTCAGCCATGAGTCTGTCTGATCTCGAGCCAAATTTACAAGGCATATCCTCTGATCATCCCCCTAGCCACACCCCACGTAAATATTCATTCCTGGATAGCCGCGGGACTCAAGGGGCATAACTTTCTTTTCAACTCGATGAAGGGGCGATTGACCTGGATTTTCATCTTCTTCGAGGTGGATAATAGGGAGTCGAGAAAATTCCCGACTTCACTTACTGGCCTTGGGTGAAAGTATCCATTGAGACAGGATCTTTATCACCAGTGGGTGGGTGTGGGCTGCAGTTGGGCCAAGCTGACCTGGGAAAGAGGATGGAGGTAGCCACAGGTGATGCCAGGCTTTGAGGAAGATTGTTTAAAAAACCTGTCTCAGTGCTAGTGGTCTTTGTTCCAGTCCTCACCCCTCATGCCCCCTTATCCCCCCTCCATTCCCTCCCAAGTGCCTTATGCCACACTTTACTCCTCCACCCACCGTCCATCGCTCTTCATGCACCCTGTGACAAGATGTGGAATTTTTATGCCCATTGACCCAGTATGCACTGTACGGAGCCAATTAATCATATGTTGACAATAGGATGTATTTTTTTTAAAAATCAATTATACATAACTTACTTCAAAGTTAAACAAGTCCATTTGCAAAAGTGATAAAAAGGGCCAATCACTATACCATTTAAAGTATCAAGAGCAGAAACGACAAGCAATTGGAACCTCTTAACTTTGAGTAAATGAACATTGTGCAATTGACAGCAGAGATCCGAGAGCCAGAGTCAATCAAGTGATGTTTTCTCCAAAGCGCAGTTGTTTTAGTACTCGAATGGATGTCTGGCCTGTCAGTCCAGGACTTGGCTGAGACCCCATAAATCCATCAGCCTGTTCAAACACCTCAGTCGAGACAAGCCCGCCATTATTAAAATGCTACAATTTTCTTTTCCCTAATTCTCCTCGCAAGATTTGACCACTGGAGGGGGAAGGAAAAGGATCTAGAAGCAAGCGTGGTCTAATATCGAGGAGAATGTCACCCGTTAATCTTTTTCCTTTTCTATATAAGAGCATATGTAAGCGTTCTTCCAGTCGAACACACAGTTTCTGCAGCATCGCTCAGATTCTCCAGCCTATTTCACTCTCATTTGCACCCCAACCTGAGACCTCATGGTCTTTAGGCACAACTTCTGTGCAAACTTTATGGGCCATTATGAAGATAGCTGTGCACCATAGAACAATTAAGGTGCCAAATAGGCTTCGGTATAATAATACGGGGCACCAGTATCACCCAAAGTCAATATTATTTTTATTGATTCTTTCACAGAACAAGAGTGTTGCTGGGTGGGCCAGTATTTATTGCCCATTCCTAATTGCTCAAGAAGGTGATTAGCAACAATGTGTTCCTTTAAATAAAAGCATTATAATTATAATCATTTCTATGGACTCCATTTTTACAGTTGAGATTTTCTACCAAAACCATTAACTTGTGCTAAGAGTTAAAAGGCAGCTTCCACAAACAAAACAAACTTTGAAAAACCTGTACTCTTAAAAGCTACAGATTTAGATACAATAGTGATTTTTAAGAGGCATCTAGACAAATACAAGAATAGGATGGGAATAGAGGGTTCCTGGAAGGGCAGCCTAGTCAGTGGGCACCTTGGTCAGTGCAGGCTTGGAGGGCTGAAGGGCCTGTTTTTCTGTGCTGTAATTTTCTTTGCTCTTTGTTCCATCAGCCCACTTTTCTTCTCCTTCACCAGCCCTCTTTCCATTGCCTAGCCTTCTCATTCACCACCGTCCCATCTTTGCCCTCACGTCTCCTCTGCTCTTCCCGTTTCACTCTGCCCCCATTTGTTTGCCACTGTCTCTTTTGCCATCCCCATTTGCATTCTTCCTCTCTCCACTTTTTGCTGCCCAGCTCTTCCACCACCACCCCCCACGCCGCCCCCCAACTTTGGCCTCTGGTTTTTGACCCCCTCTCCCTATCTATCCAGACCCCTTGCCATTTTAAATACCCCTGTTAAATCACCTCTCTTTCCTCTGATAGAGAAAAAGAAGAGGAAATTAGGCTGTCCAAATAAGCAGTTCTCCATAGCAGCGATTAAGTTAAGGGTACAAAAGCCTAATACTGTGGATTTTAGATACCTGAAATGAAAGCAGAAAATTCGGGAAATACTCAACAGGTCAGTCAGTATCTCTGGTGCAACATTCCCAGTCAATGAGCTTCTGTCAGAATAAACCGGTTATGGCGGTTGACAGTCATTAACAGCAGGATTTTCCAGCATTGTTCACCCCACAAACTGCCTGAGGTCAACAGATCTTTCCATGGCCCACCCCTTTCCCTCTCTGATTCCCATGGCAGGCAGGATGGTAGAATTCGCCCCTGAGTATTTCTAGCCTTAAGTGAGCAGGAGGTTAACGTGGGAAGATAAACAAAGTAAGAAGTCTCACAACACCAGGTTAAAGTCCAACAGGTTTATTTGGTAGCACAAGCCATTAGTTTCCAAGGCGCTGCCTCTTCAGCAGGTGAGTGGGAGTTCTGTTCACAAACAGGGCATATAAAGACACAAACTCAATTTACAAAATAATGGTTGGAATGCGAGTCTTTACAGGTAATCAAGTCTTAAAGGCTTGTGAGAGTGTATTATGTGTTATGTATAATTTCTTAAAGAAATTGTGAGACTTCTTACTGTGTTTACCCCAGTCCAATGCTGGCATCTCCACCTCAAAATAAACAAACCCAGAGCAGACCCCAGTTATCCTCCTTCCCAATCCCTGGCATCTTCTCTGCATTTCAAGGATTCTTTTGGCCACTTGCTCACACAATTTAGTAGTTGAATGCTCAAGATTTTCCTTTTACTTGTTCTCTCTTGCTTGTTGTCAGTTATCTTTTGCAGCCAGAGTAGAAATGAATAACTCTAATTGTCAAGACAGCATGCAGTGATATCTGTATCAACGTACGGTCCCCAGTGAATGAGTTGGCTTGCAAATTCATTGATGTTTGATGGGCAGATTCTTTGAGGTTGAAAGCAGACATGCCAACTGCCAGTAGTTCACACTGCCAGTCAGTGCTGTCTCAGTTCTATTGACATGTCAGCATATGCACTCGAAGTCAGTGTATCTCTACAGCTTACTGCACTTGAAGCCACATGTTAAAATCACTCCACAATGTCCTAAACTTTTCTTGATTCAATTAGCAAAGTATTTGCATTTGCACGAATACTGCAAGAATCCCCAGAATTTAGTGTCTTTGTGAGCCATGTAAGCCTTTGTGCATCTGCGTGGAGGTCAGAATAGCACATGGGTCCCTCCTGATTGGATCTAGTTTTTGCCAGCAGACTGGGTAAGAGGATTAAGAAACTTAATCTTTTGAACTTGTGAGGCCTGTACCTTATTACTAGAATAAGGAGTATATTAGTTGAGCATGCACTGCATGCATTTATTTAGAATGAGCTGGATAAGTCATTCCAGGATAAATCATTCCTAATCACAGTTCTCGCCAAAGTGCCAGAAAATCCACCAAAATGTAATTTTTATTAATCTGTTCTTAAGAGGCTTATTATGTTGGTGAGGTCATATTCACTACTTATCACAAGGTACTCTGAGGGCATTAAGAGACTCCCATGTTAGTGTGTAACTAGAATCGCAGTTGTCAGATTAGTAGGATTCCTTCCCCAGAAGATATTAGTGAGCTAGTTTTTATGAACTGACATCTTTCATGGTCACTTTTTCTGCTGTTAACTCACAGATTACCTGGCTTGCTGGTTTTGATTTCATAACTTGGCAAGGTGGAATTTGAACTCGTGACCTCTGGACTGCTGGTCTGTGGAGTTTGCACATTCTCCCCATGTCTGCATGCATTTCTTCTGGATGCTCCGGTTTCCTCTCTCACTCCAAAGTTAGGTACATTGGCCATGCTAAATTGTCCCTCGGTGTACCCGAACAGGTACCAGAGTGTGGCGATTAGGGGATTTTCACAGTAACTTCATTGCACTGTTAATGTACTTGTGACTAATAAATAAACTTTAATGCTTTCCTGACCGACCCCTCAAATTTGATCCTCATAACTGTCATCTCTCAATAGCTTCTCACATCCCTGACTTTGTGTTTTTCTGATGTGGGAATGCCGGCGTTGGACTGGCGTAAACACAGTAAAAAGTCTGACAACACCAGGTTTTAGTCCAACCGATTTATTTGATAATACTCACAAGCTTTCGAGGGGACTGCCTCTTCGTCAGGTGAATGGAGAGTTTTGTGTTTTTCTACAGAAGGTCTCCACACTCCACCAATTACCACTTCTTGCATACCTCCAATTTTAATCATTGGCATACAGCCATCTATCAGTTGCCTCGATTTTAAATTCTGGAATTCCCTAAACCTCTCCATCTCCCTCTCTCCTTCTTTAAAACGCTCTTTAAAACTTAACTCCATCTCCTCCTCTTTTCCCATTATTAAGGTCATGACGAACCACGATCTAACTGAACTGTTTAACATCCCTGAGGCACTGAATGTCATTCTCTTATTCCTGCCGTTGCTGTGGTGAATGTAGGCAACTTTTGTCATCAGAAGTACATGAGGCTCAGTGCCTAGTTCAAGGATAAGCAAAATGCTGAAGTTGAGTCTGCAGGTAATTGCACACAGCAGGATTTAGATGGGGAAGACAAGAGGGCTAAGGCTCGGTCCTTGGGGATGTACAATAGTAATAGTATGGAGGTGGGTAAAAGAAAATTGTTGCTGGAATGACTAAAACTATGATCGAATGAGTACAGATGAGTGAGAGCAATGTTACAAAGTTGGACAATGGAGGAGTGTTGTTGAAGGTGGATGGCATGGTTGATTGTGTGAAAAGAGGACAAGGAACAAAGGGTAAGGTATTAAAGTCATAGAGCACAATCTTACCAGCCACTGCAGTGAGGATGGAGAATTTGGTACCCAGCCAAATCTTTGCTCACTGCAGGGGAGCAGAAAATCTCTCCAGTGAATGGCTGTAAGATTTCAGCCATAAAGTCACTGAGAATTTTGTTTGCGATTGCTGATTAGGGCTGTTCTGGTTCTGCGCAATTGAAAACAGATTGGAAAGATTCAGGTGGAAAGTTTTAGAAGGGATGAGCTTGGATTTGACAGCAACAGTTCATTCAAACACCGTTTAGAAGGGCAGAGGATTTGTGAGGGGAGGGAGGATGTACATGGAGAGGTGATGGCAGTGGTTTTGACAGGAAGAAAAGCCTGTTTACACCATCAGTTGCACTGAGAGCCATGAAGGGTTGGTTGTTCAGTATAATGAGAATGGGCTGGAAGGACAAGAGATATCAACTGGATGAGATGTGCTTGGAGAGCACATGGGATAAAGAAAAAACTAGAAAAAGAAAGGGATCCAAGGTAATGGTGAGGTCCAGTAGCCTTCACTTAGCAAGGAAGAGCAGAAAGCAACAAAAGCAACTGACTGGATTCTCTCTCGCTCGCTCTCAGTGGCTAAGAAATGCTGTGCTTCTTGTTACGTGAGGATTCAGGGCAAGGGAAAAGGGTTTAAATTGATGGTTGTTGATGGAGATAAGAAATTGTGGGGGATGGGCCAGGGGTGGTTAGCTTTACCTCTCCTAGGTTATTGTGTGACTTTGGTAGAGGGGATTGAGGCTCAGTGGGGCTTCATGCTGTGCAATCACACCTGATGATGAATGGTTGAGCCAGGCATACAATAGATATACGCTCAAGTCTGTGCCCACTGGACCTGAGGGATTGAAGATGGAAGTGGTGTGACTACACTGCCTGTCACAGTACGACTTAAATAATGAGTAAAATGTGGCTAACACAAAGAGAAAGCTTAATCATAATCTGGAAACATTGCTAATGAGCGCTTAAATACAGAAAGCTAATGGAAATCTCATGCTTTTTCCAAGGTGAGGACAAATAAATGTTCAGGAAGTTTGCTAACACAGTGCACCCCATAATTCGATATGTGTCCCAGTGACCAGAATAACAAATGATAATGATTATGACCTTTCCTTCACCTCATTTTCTTTTATTTACCTCCTGTTTGAAGACAGTTACTGAATAAAAATGATCCTTTTCTCTTGGTTTGGCTCCTGATGCTTCAAATGGACTTCTGCAGGTGTTGTGGACAAGTTCTCAGCTTGTCCTAATTGGTAACACTTGTTTCATAGAATAGAATCACTACAGTTCAGAAAGAGGCCATACGGCCATTTAGCCTACAGCGATGACAATCCTACCCAGGCCCTATCCCCATAAGTCACATATTTACCCTGCTAGACCCCTGACACTATGGGGCAATTTAGCATGGCCAATCAACCTAACCTGCACATCTTTGGAGTGTGGCAGAAAACCCACACAGATATGGGGAGTATGTGCAAACTTCACACGGTCTGTTATCTGAGGCTAGAATCGAACCCGGGTGTCTGGCACTGTGAGGCAGAAGTGCTAATTACTGTGCCACAATGCCACCCGAGCAGATCAAGTTCTCATCTTGTCCAAACTGATAATGCTCGTTTGGCTCAGCTCACATCGGCACTGTTGTTTTCCCTTGAACAATCTTGTGAAGAGCCATCAAAGTGGAATGTATTGTATTTGTTGATTGGGCATTCATTTGTTATATTGTCAGGGCAGGTTTGATGGGCTGAATGGTGGCCTCCTGCACTGTAGGGATTCTATGTTTCTATGATATTTGATGTTTGAACAACAGGATTTGCTTGTTAGTGTGTTGGGTATTAACGAGAGCTATGGCGGTTGCTGCAACATTCATCATTTATCTTGCACTTCAGATAACAATTGGGCCTCAACCTTGACAATTTCAAGCAAAAGAAAAAGTAAAATAGGCTGTCCTTACTAAACGTTGGTGAACAATTAAACCGTTTAAATGAAGAAATTCTTTAGCCATAGTAAAAACATGGATTTTAATCTTTTAAAGAATGCAACTGATACAAAACAGATGTTTCAGATTTTGCATAGCAATGCAGTAAGATGCATTTTAAATCTTTTGCAGTTAAAATCTGCCATTCCTACTGTATATTTTTACTAAACCACAGTATTGCAAACAGTGTAGGCTGATGCAGCCCGCTGATGATCACATATCTTCTTAGACAATTATCGACAGTGTTGTTGCCATGTATCAGAAATGAATTGGTGCACACCATTAAAAATGGACCTCTTGATGGTGTGCCTTTCACTATCAAATCTGCGTGCATGTATCCCCATGTTGTCATGATTTAATCAAGAGTTAGCTTTACAAAATATTTTTATTACCTCAAACGTAAAATTATAAAGATGTAAATAAAAAGGACTTTTTTTTTAAATGACTGGAAATTCAAGTTTAATTCCAGTCTAGACTGATTGGAAATTTCCCCCTGGTGGCTGCTGGGAACCTACATATGAAATGAATTTGGGGATTTATGGATCAGTGACATTAATTTGGCAACAGTTTGACCATCTTGCTCACAGAGGCCACAGGATGACTCGTGGCAAATGTTTAAGATTCCAAGGTGGCGCGGTAGGGGGTGGTCTCCTGAAATTAGAGCCATTTTGCTCTTCTTTCTGTAGGGAAGTGTGCCAAGAGTCATAGATATAAAGAACACAGAAAAAGGCCCTTCAGCCCATTTCATCTGTATTGGTCAAAGACCAATGACCTAACTGTTCTAATGCCATTTACTAGCACTTGGCCATAGCCTTGTATGCCTTGGTATCGCAATATTTCTTAAATGTCACGAGAGGGGATGAAAGACAGCATCTCCAACAAAGCAGTATAGACTCAGGAGTGCACTGGAGTATCAGCCTTGGTTTTTGTGCTCAAGACCTAGGGTGGGGCTCGAACCCAGAACCTTCTAACTTAGAGACGAGACTGCTACAAACAGCTACAGCTAACCCAAAGTTTAGACAGCATGTTTAAGAAAGGAGCATTGGGTGTGTCATGGGTCTCGGGGTAAATAGGGACCAAGGGGTGAATAATCTTGAGTTGGAGACTTAAGATAGTGAAACCATTGCTGAATGAAGGTTCGCCTTTTTCATCGGCCCTTTGCATCCATTTATAACGCAAAATCAGGATCCTTCATGGGAGGAAGAGTGGATGAGCCACTTGTCATCTTGATCTGAGTCATGTGGATTCACCTGGGTTGAGTCCCACCGTAGCTGCCACTGAACAAAGACAAACTGCCTAACTGTTCGAACGCTGTTTCTAGCACTTGGCCCATAGCCTTGTATGCCTTGACATCGCAATTTTCCTTAAATGTCATGAGAGGGGATGAAAGACAGCACCTCCAACAGAGCTGCACAACCTCAGTACTGCTAACTGGTGTTTGCCTTAGTTTATACGTTCAAGTCCTCGTGATGTCAGTGGCATTTGTGGACAGGTAATTAGTGCGATTCAAGCATCTCTGAGAAATGCTTTGACGAATAATTCTGAGAAATTGCTGTCCAACATATGAGATAAGATTTAGCGTGGTTTTGGTATACTTGAAAACTCCATTGAAATACCAATCGTGAAGGGTTCATTGCACACTCTGAAACCCAGTGGCCTCTGATGGATGGGTACCATCAGAATTCGAGTCCCAAAAGAGGCACGTATACTGAAGCAGAGATATCCCCTCTTCTTCGAAGTAGTGCCATGGAATGTCTTGTACAAAATAATTTTGCAATAATCCATGCATGCTACATGCACTAGCTTGAAGAATGGATGGTGGGGGGTGGGGGGGGGGAGGTGGTGGGTGGTGGCGGGGAGGGGGTGGGGGGTGGGGGGGAGGTGGTGGGGGGTGGGGGGGAGGTGGTGGGGGTTGGGGGGAGGTGGTGGGGGGTGGGGGGGTTGGGGGGAGGTGGGGGGTGGGGGTGGTGGTGGGGGGGAGGCGGGGGGTGGGGAGGGGAGGGAGGAGGATTTCATTTCCCAGTGTGTCTGAATATCTCATGGCCTAATCTTTTCCTTCAGGTTTTAAATTTCATGCTGTAAATTATCTGTAATCATAACGTGTAAGAGTGATGGGGACTGAAAGTTGTAAATCTGGACAATAAAATTGGAATTTGCATTAGAGTTTGGAGTCAATAATTCATCCTTGGGTATTTATGTTAAAGAGTGACATTTTCAGGCTTGGTTGTTTACAATAAAGGGAGAGGTAAAATTCCATTGGGATTGAATAAATGCGCCTTCAAGAAAGTTAGTCAAGAAATTGACCAACGGTACAATAGTAAAGTGGTTACATTACTGGACTAGCAGACCAGAGGCCTAATGAATGATCCTGAGACTTGAGTTCAAATCCTGCCCTGGTAGCTGGGAATTTAAATTCAACATATTTAATAAATGTGGAATCAAAAATGTATTAACACCAAGCAATAGTGACCGTGACACTACCAGAATGTAAAAACCCATCTGATTCATTAAAGTACTTTTGGAGCAGGAACAATCCTGTCCTGGTCTCGCATGTGTGTGTGACTCCAGACTAACAGCAACGTGGTTGACTCTTAACTGCACCCAGAGATGGTCCAAAAGGTCAGTCAGAGATGCAGGGATGGCAATAAGTGTTAGCCTTACCAGTGTATTAATAAAAATAATCTGCACACTGTGAATGAATAACCAAACAGGGACTGTGAAGGATGCCAGAAAGACAAGGAGGAAAGTTGCCCGTCTGACTGCCCACCTGAAACCAATGCACTGAGGAATGAATGGTGAATTAATGCTGGGGCAATGTGTCCACCGTTACTGTTTGGAGTGTTCCAAATTTGGGCTCGTTCTAAAAGCACACTGTGACAGAAACTGGTAAAGGCTGGAGTGAAGCAAGAGTTTGCGGCATATAAAGACAGACCTGTTATTCTTCTAAAATATGCCTTCCAAACCCATGACAGTGGCGTTGCAGTGGGTTTAATGTACCTGTGATCCTCTGTTACAGTTCTAAAGTGCATTGAGTTTTACCCTAACTGGAGCGTGACTTGGACTCGGGTGAAGTAGCCAGTTACGTGGAGAAATTTCACTTCTTCCACCTTGTTACATTTCTCTACAGGTGCATAAAACAGACCTGAATACTGAGTTGTCAAGTCGCATCAACACAGTGTACTTCCCACTGACTGAAAATGTGCAGTCTCTTTAAAAGCTAATTATTGAATAACTCAAGATTGCTGTTTACATGGTGTCACAGATGGATTTATCAAATTGGATGTTTTATTACTGTTTTGGGAAAAAAAGACGCAACGCTCTTTCTGAGTTGATTTTGATTACATTATTTTACTCTGTGAATTAGTTGAAATAGCTGACTAGATTGAACAGGTCTTGTAGCCTATTACTGATCTTTTGCTATTTGGAAAGTATCCATGGTAGGCCAAAGAGCCAAGCAACCTCAAGCTTTCTCTACTCAGTTATCCTTGTGGCCATCTTGGAGCCAGTTACACTCATTGGTTGGCTTCACTTAATGTCCCTCCACAGGCTTATTGTCTCGTGTTGAACTGGATGGGCTTAGTTTAATGCCAGCAGCCAATGACAAGTTGAAAGTTGAGAGCAACCCCACCTTGGCTGTTTCTGGGAGCTTTGAAGTAATTCAGTGCCCATCAGGCAGTTTAACTACCTGTTGTTGGGGCTCCAGCTCAGGGCCCCAAACATGTGGGGCTACACATCCAGCTGACCCTTTAAGGGATCCTGGCTCCAAGGCTGTCTACTTCCAGTACTGTCAATGGGTGCGATGGTCACTGCCGTCTCTGCCCATCTAGGAGCTGCAACTAGAAGTAGGCCCCACCACCTTGGTGAGTAGAGTTGAGCTCATTAGGGTCAGTAAGGTAATTCCAAACAAGGGGGAACTGGTGGGGTGTGGTGTTGGTTGGGTTGTGGAGTGGCATTGGTGAGGGCAGGTGGAGATGTTTCCATAGGGGTGGCCCTTACCATTGGAAGGAAGTGGTCCTGGGTCACAGTGCCCAATGAGGAGGGTCTGTGCCCCCAGTCCAAAGGGAGGCTGCCAGTTTTTACTGGGCCATCTCCCCACATTTTGGGGGCCCCTAACAGTGGCAAGAAGAAGTTCTTAATTGGCCACTAAAGATTTGCAGTTGGCCCTGGATGGCAAGGCTGTCTTGGATCTTTCCTGGCAATGAGTGACTTGGGAAAGAACTCGGACTCTACCTTCTCCAAATTTAAAGGCACCTCACTATCTGTTCCATTAATTACACAGCTCCTGAGCTTGGTTTATTCAGGGGAGATGAGATATTTGAAATATGGAAATGCTGGGTTAGTGATTGAATTCACTCTTTCCCTACTTGTATCCATTAAATGTTGATTAAATAAGAAAGTTGTTTTATTCCTAATTTCCCATGCTGCAGAAGTAGGTACAGGGATTATGGGATTAGTTGTGTGTCCATTATTCTGTTCTCTTACAGTTCTGCGTCGCCACTTCAAGGAAGGTAATGTCACATTATTTTCATCCAGCTGGGTTGTCATGACTGTGGATTAGGTTTGAGTTTTTAAGGCCTAAGCAGATAGGAATGTGTTTCTCCTTTCAGCAGAATTGATTTGGGCCAGGAAGGGACAAGGGTTCTGGTTGACAGGAGGGAGCTAGATCTGGGGGATTGATCTGATGGAGATTTTGGATGGCAGAGATCCAGAATGACATGATTGGATTCGCAAGGGAAGTTGGGCCCGTAGCAGCTCAAGGCTAATCCAAAGGAGAAGATGGAGCAGCTGGTGGTTGAGGGAGAACTCTGGCGTGAATTGTACAATGGTAGTTACGGGTTTAGGGGTCTGGTGGGATGCAGAGACCACAGTCCAAGAGCAAAGGTGGCATTGAGAGCTCAGATCCATGAAAGAGTAAAAGCACGTGAAGAGATCAGAATCCTTGGGGGTGCAATGACAGGTGGGGTCTCAGGTGAGGAGAATGCACCTGCTAAAACTTGGGTTACAAACAAACATACAAATTAGGAGTAGGTCACTTGGTCCCTCCGCTATTTAGTAAGATTATAGCTGATCTGATTTCTCCACATTCCTGCCTACCCTGATAGGTTGGTGGATGGGGGTGAAGGATGCAGTAGTGAGTAGATTATCTATTAGGCATTCCTGTCTCCAAAAACAATGGGCGGAATTTTCCCAACAATACACAGATACAGTGGGTGGGGGAATTAGCGGGGAAGCCGCCAGCTCCAAAGATAGGCCTTCGCCACCATATTGTTTGGCCCATAGCCAAAGAGAAATGAAGACATGGGTATCATAATGTCACACTGGCAAGGTGGGCTTCAATTGAGACAAAGTACTGTGGGATCGTCCCCACAGGAACAACTCCCGACACTGCTCCCAGCACTTCCTGGAGACAGTTGTAAAGATAAATCCCACCGGCATAAACCATGTTTTTGGACTCCTTTGGGATTTCCTACTCCTGTGCTGGTGCCATTCTCTCTCTCTCTCTCCCTCTCTTTCCCTTCCCCAATCCCTTCCGCCTTCCCCTCTCCCCCTTCCCCTCTCCCCCTTCCCCTCTCCCCCTTCCCCTTCCCCCTCCACCTCCAATGTCTATATGGAATATTATTTGCTGTAGAAACAAAATATTTAGTTCATACTTCCCTCTCTCTGACAGGCTGAAAATGATCAGAAGAAAATCTTTTGTGGCACCAGGAGTAATGTTTCCTTGACAGGTGCCCATACTTACCACTCCCAAAATGTGCCCCTGATGGTTCTCTTCCCAATGTCGCTCCAGGCCATGAAGCATCTGATTCCCAAGGTCAAAAAGAAAGAAGTGAAAAATGCAATGGAGGAGACAATAGAAATGCTGGGAGAAACTTTGATTATGGAATGGGGAAGAGAATAAAGGAGGGAGACAATTTGAGAATTACAGTGTTTGACTGACTGCTATGTCACTATAATATTTAGTTTTTGCCAAGCTAGTTGGTGTTGACAATCAGATAGATTGAGCAATTCTGTTCCCTGTGGACAAATGTGATGCATCAGATCTATGCAGAAGAGTAGGAATGTTATCCTTGCTCCTGTGGAACCACAGAATCGAGAATGCCACAATTGTTAATTGTATGTTAATTGTATACAGGTGGTGAGTATTAACTAGTGACTTGTTTGAATTCGTACAAATGACAGAAACTGTGGTTGTTGCATTCGGAGAGAGCTTGTAGTTTATAGCTCAATAAATAAATATAAAAATGTGTAAAGATTGGCTCCAGTTCTATCTTTCACCAACTTGCTTTCTGTAATATGATCTGGGTCTCTTGGCAACCAAATTTACAAATGAATGAGCAAAAATGGTGGGAAAAAATAAAAGAGAGGGGTAGCACTGTGGTTAGCACTGTTGCCTCTTAATGCCAGGGATCCAGGTTTAACTCCGACCTCAAGTCACTGTCTGTCTGTGTGGAGTTTGCATGTTCCCCCTGTGTCTCCATGGGTTTCTTCCAGTTTCAGTTTCCTCCCACAGTCCAAAGGTGTGCGGGTTAGGTTGATTGGCCATGTTAAATTGTCCCTTAATGTCAGGGGATTAACAGGATAAATATGTGGAGTTGCGGGAATAGGGCCTGGGTGGGATTGTGGTTGGTGCAGACTCGATGGGCCAAATGGCCTCCTCCTGCAGTGTAGGGATTCTAGAGTTCAGAGAGGATGTATGCGATATGCTTTGAATGGGCCTGTGTACATTAGGATATTGTACCCAGAATCATTGTGAACAGCATAAAACATTGAGGGATGACCTCGAGTTGTAGGGTGGCACAGTGGTTAGCACTGCTGCCTCACAGCACCAGGGACCTGGGTTCAATTCCAGGCTTGGATCACTTCTGATCCAAGTGATCAGAAGATCATACAGATCTTCCTGTGTCTGCGTGGGTTTCCTCTGGGTGCTCCAGTTTCCTCCCACAGTCCGAAAGACATGCTGGTTAGGTAGCTTGGCCATGCTGAATTCTCCCTCGGTGTACCGGGGCCCAGGGGATTTTCACAGTAACTTCATTGTAGTGTTAGTGTAAACCTACATGTGACCAATAAATAAATTAACTTATTAACTTTAAAGATGCTTGTGTTGGAGCTTTGAGAAATACAAATCACTCTAGCAAGAAAGGTGAGGAAGAAAGATGTTTTGTGACACTATGGGCATGATCTTCTCATACCACTGCAGCGAAATCAGAGAATTTAGGAGGCAGCTAAATCTCTTTCCACTGCTAAGATTCCAGCCTATAATTATGGCAAAAAGAAGAAAGTTTTGAGTAAAGAATGAAGAAATATGTGAGGTATTTGCATTTTCAACAAATTCTGCAAATTAAGCATGAGCTGTAGATGAAATAAATAAATATTTGACATTAGAAAGGAGTGAACTCATATTTGTATACCAACTCCTCACCCCCCGAGGATTTTCCTTAGTACTTCAGCTTCAGTGCATGCAATGTTGCTATAATGTATTCCATAAAAGATCTCAAAAACAACAGCGGATTCTCCAACCTCACTCACAGGCAGGATTCTACCATCCTGTTGCAGTGACTGGAGATTTGGCTCAATGCCACAAAGTGCTGTGGAGGCCAGGTCATTGAGAGTCTTTAAGACAGAGATAGATAGGCTCTTAATCAATCAGGAGATCAAGGGTTACGGGGAGAAGGCAGGAGAATGGCGATGAGAATTACGTCAGCTGTGATTGAATAGCAGAACAGACTTGATGGGCTGAAAGGCCTAATTCTGCTCCTACGCCTTACGGTTTTATGACTGAGCGCCTAATTCTCAGTGCTCGCTGGCATTGTCGGTGGGCGTGAACGGCTGGAGAATTCCAGCCAACAGTAGTGGCAAACAACAAGTTAATTTGAATTTGGCCATGCTGATTAAGGACAAATGTTAGTCGAGAAACTAAGAGAACTCCATGTTGCTCTTTGTAGAGTACTTGGGATGATTTGTCTCAAAGTGTTAGCCTGGATTATCCGCATAGGTCCTAGTCAGCAGATGAAATCTATTTTCCTAAATAAGAGATTTCCATTTATTTCAGAAGATCAGACAGTTGGCCTAAACTTTCCAAACCAATTACTAAAGAAAATGACATCAAGTAAATTCTTAGCCAATTGCATTATTAAGAGAACATAGAATATCTATGACACAGAAGAGATATTCAGCCCATCGAATCTGCACCGACTCTCTAAAGAGCATCTGAACCAGATCCTTTCCCCTGCCTCATCCCTATAATCCCACTCATTTCCCATAGCTAATCCATCTACCCTACACATCTTGGAATGCTAAGGGGCAACTTAGCATGACCAATCTATCTAACCTGTACGTCTTTGGACCGTAGGAGGAAACCCACACAGACATAGGGAGAATGTGCAAACTCAACACATTCACCTGAGGCCGGATTTGAACTTGGGTCCCTTGAGCTGTGAGGCAGCACTGCTAACCACTGTGCCAACCATCTTAGACTCCACTTTTGAAATATTAATTACAGCAACTTCTACAAACATCTGCCTTATCAGGACTCACCTGATGAAGGAGCGAGACTCCAAAAGCTTCTGCCACCAAATAAACCTGTTGGACTGTAACCTGATGTAAAGAGACTTCTTACTGTGCTACCCCAGTCCAACACTGGCATCTCCACATCACATCAGCCTTATTGGCACTGTAAGGAGAGTAGATAAAAGCAGAAAGTTATAATAGGACATTGCTATGTTAAGCAAATGGCCACAACTGTGGCAGATGGAGTTCAATGTGGGGATATGCAAAGCCATCCACTTTGGACCTCAGAGCCGCAAGCTAGAATATTTATTAGAAAGTTAGAAGTTTGGAACTGTAAAGGTAGCAGAAATTTTGGGGCCTATTTAACAGGAATCGTCAAAACTAGTGGACAGATATAAAAAATAACGAATACTAAAGCAAAATGCTACAGATGTTAGATATCTGCAATAAAAAACAGAAAATGCAGCATCTGTGGAGGTGGAATGAACATTTCAAATTGATGATCCTGTTCTCATGGAGAATCATTGACTTGAATTGCCAACTTGTTTCTCTCCAAGGATGCTGACCTGCTGAGTGTTTACAGCATTTTCAATTTCTATTTTGAAAAAATAACTTAGATGGGAAATTGAATCTTAACATTAATCTCAAGAAGGCTGGAATCTTAAAGAATAGAGGTTATGCTACAGTTCTATAAAACTGTGGTTCAGACTGCATCTGGAGTATTACATTCCATTCTGCCCATCATACCTCAGGAAGTTTATTTTGGGCTTGGAAGAGACGGAGTGCAGATTTACCAGGATAACACAGGGCTAAAAAGGTTAAATTAGGAATAGGCAAGTCGTGAGTGTGGAAGATTAAGGACTGATCGAATTGAGTGTTTAAGGTGGTTGAAGGACTTAGTAAGACAGAAGGAAACATTTCCCCTCGTGTGAGAGTCCAGAAGAGGGAGATATATAGAACCTTATAATTGGAGCTCAGCCATTCTGTGCTGGATTCAGGCAACACTTCCACCAAGGGTCAGTGGTAATCTGGAACTTTCAACTCCAAAAAGTTGTGGCGCGCCAGTCAATTGCAAATTCCCAAACAAAAGTTGATTGGTTTTAGTTAGGCGATTGTTAAGTGTTCGGGACCCAAGGCAGGTAGAGGCACAGATTAGCAGTGAAGTGAGGGACTGAACGGCACATTTCTGTTCCTTATTCTGTGTGATACTGTATATGTACGCTGTTCAGGAACAATCCAGATGTACATTGCTGGCTTTGCTAAGTTTCTAGCTAATTTTGGTTCAAGTAAGTACTGCAATTATTCCTTCAATATCTAAAGTGTTACTTTTCAAACATCTTGGCTAATGTTATTGAAAATGATCTAATTTTATTTGGCACAGCAGGACTAGCCTGCATGAATATATTGACCCACTGTGTCATATTCGACAATCAGAGAGTTTCTTTGGTCTCTTTTGAAGATCGACTTCTTTTACATAGTCACGGCGGCAGAGCGTGCCAGCCTTGGCTTGCTAACTTGAGACCATGCCACTGAATGTCAAGAGCCACAGAGGTCACCTGATACTAGTCTGTTCAGTCTCAGCACAAGGTAAAGATGCCATCATTACCCAGCTGCCTGTCATATAAATTGGCAATTACAGCGGCAGCAGAGATGTGGAGATCTGTAAATAGAGTGTTACCTCTCAATCCTGATGAGAGATGTGAGAAGAAAATGAGACCGTACAAGCTTGTTGCAAAACAGCTGACAAGGTTCCCCCTCCCCGGCCCTTCCCCCAACGCTGAAACTACCACGATGAAAGCACACGAGGGTTGCTAATGAACTCATGAGGATAGAATAATGTGGAATATGATCACTAATTTCTCTTTCTTCTCTTGCAGAGCTCGGCTCGTTCCAGTTTGGGAACTGGTTATTTTGTGAGTATACATGCAAATGTGCAATCATTATACATTTTCAGTTTTTAAGCCATTATCCATTTCAGTTGCTCGATATTAAAACAGGTACAAGTGAAAGAACTGGAACGGTCCTTGGGGACTACTACAGTAAATTTAATGCCGCTGGATTGGTAACTTGAGGGTCATGCAAGGATGCAAGGCATCCATTGCCTAATGAGGAAGGAATTGCAATTATATTGTCATTGTATTAACTTGCTGCTCCCCATTGGGAAGCCAGTGGCAAACAACATTGAAACTGTCAATGTCATTTCTGGAATAAAATCTCATTAACATGCAGAGTATATTGCACTGGATCTCCAAGTCTGTTCTTGTTATTCAGACTATTTGTTATTCAGCAGACTTTTTTTTTTAAAGAAACATATGCTACTAACATACTTCAGAAAACTGACAATGCTGAGTTGATTAAAAGGACTATTGCGGTATTAAGGGGTAAATTTTGCACAGTGAGCCTGTACTGGCCTGCAGCCTTTTTTTGACAGGTGTGTGAATCAGAGAAGATGGATCAACACAAGGGTGACAAGGTGCGCCAATTTCTTTGGTGCCCAGGCATCTTCTGTTAATGCTTAATAATTACAATTATGCAGTGAGACTGTAAATGATGTGCAAAAAAAAGTCCAGATTTCACAAACAGCCAACTAGCTGTTGACACTATTTTATGCCAAATGTGTTAAGGAAATTCTAACATCTCTTATGTAAAGATGCTACTGCAACATTAAAGGATGTCAGCACTTCTGATTCCGCATGCAGATTCTTAAATATCTGCCAGATACGCACATTTTGTTTTCAAAGTTTTATCGTTATATGGTTGAGGATTGGAAATTTTAACGAGCAGGAAGGAATCTTGACAATATGCTCAAAACAAGACAAATGCAGTGAACCTTTGGATAACAGTCTCAAGGAGCCATGCAAAAATGTATATTACATTGAAGATTTCTCTAATAGAGAGTATAGACAATTTGTGCTACATTAAAGGTCATGGCATATTAGAGCATGTAATGGTAAGGGGCTACTGTACCTTCAAAGATCATTATAAACAGATAAAGTTAATGGAAGAGCCATTATATTAACACTGGAATCCATTTGTGCTGAAAGTAATGAACAGAATAGCAATGGTCGTTATCCCTGTTGTTCTGACAGCCACACACTGTTTTGGAATACTTGCCAGTCTCCTGCTATAATAGATGATTTAGTGGAGTTATTAACTCCATATAACTAATGTTGCTTAATAATAACTTTGTTACCTGGAGTGGTTCATTTAAGAGCTTAAAATGTATGGTGTGTATCAAAGAAGATATTGCTTTTGGAACAGTAGTTAGTGCTGTTCTGTGATTTTTGGAGTGCGCCTTGATGACTGTATTATGTGACAAGCCAGAGGAAATGGCTTAATATTCCATTTTAACATGTAGAATTTCATCCAAAAATTTGTCATTCCAATGACTATTGACACAATGATAAATGGTTTATTTATTGGTTTGCTTTTATATGCATCTTCACTCGTAGTCAATTATAAAATAGAAAAGAAAACATTCAGAAGAATTTTATTATCTATCATATTAAACACATATTGGCCATATCGGTGAAGCCAGGTAGTCATAACCTATGAAGATCAGTCTGAGAAAAAGTCATTCAGCCATTTAAAGTGGATATTCGTAGAATGATAAATTGATGCAACACTGAAGAGACCACTGGTCCATCCTACCTGTGCTGATGGCTCATTGAAAGGCCTATCCAATCAGTCCCACTTCCTCACTGCTTCTTCATAGCCCAGCTGATCTTTCCTTGTCAGGTATTTATTCATTTCCTTTTTAAAATTCATTATTTTGTTTGCTTCTACCACTCTTTCAGGAGTCCATTCTGCTCACAATATCTCAGTATAAGATATGTTTTCACATGTCACCTTTGTTTTTGTTGCCAGTACTATGGATCTGTGTCCTCTGGTTACTGTTGTGTTTGCTTCACCCTTGCATTCATATTAAATACCTACCATGCATTAGAGATTGATTATTCAACTTGGATTTGTTAGTGAGGGCTGGCCACATATATGCAGCAACAGATCTTCTCTGGACAAGTGCTTTGTGCAGACTGAGACGCAGAGGATATAAGTCAAATGGTAAGTTCATTGTTTCCTTTACACTGGTACATCAAAAATATAGCCACGTCTCCGAACAGTATCTCACAACAGTTACCAACTCTTTTAGCAAGGGAAACAGTTTCTTCTTCTTGACTCAATCAAAACCCTTCAAGATGTTGAACACCACAAATCCCCCTTTAACTCGACCTGGTCAAAGGTAAACAAGCCAATTTCTGTAATCTCTCCATGTATTCTAAAGCCTTTCATCCTTAGTACAATTCTGGTAAATCCCTACTGCACAATCTCTGAGACCTTGACATTCTTTCTATAGGGTGGTGTCCAGAAATTGCTGCAGTTGGGACCCAACCAGCTTTTCGTAAAGGTTTAGCGTAACATCCTTGCTTTTGTATTCTATACCACTCCTTATAAAACCAAGGGTCCCCTATGTCTTTTTAACAACCTTTTCAACTTGCCCAGCTGTACTCACAGCCTTGAGTATGTAAACCCTCGGATCTGTCTCATCAGTTTTATGTTGCTTCGTGTCATTCCATCTCCCAAAGTGAATCACTACACTGCATCAAATTTCATCTGTCACGTGTCTCTCTCTTTTGCCAGTCTATCATCTCCTGAGACCTCTTCCTCTCCTTCACATTGTGCAATACAATACCACAATTGGCATTATCTGCCACTTTGAAACAGTGCCCAGTCTACTGAAATGCATGTCACCAATATATATCAACAGGAGTAGTGCTCCCCAAATGATCCATGAGGTCAGAGAAGCAATGGATGACCATTACTTTCTACTTTCTCTCCCTAGGTTTCACTGTACCTTTAATTCCATGGGTCTCAATGTTGCTAACAAGTCAACCAGCTTTTTGAAAGTTCCTACATACATCAATTACAATCCCCTCATCAACCATATCTGTTACTTCATCAAAGAACTTAATCAGTTAGATTGATTAGCTTCTAATTGTTGTGTTTATTCCTCTCCCATTTTTGAACAGTAACGTTATATTTGTAAACCCTGGTGGATGCCACTCCCATGTCTATGAACAATTGATAGGCTGGGACTAACAACCTCCACAATTTCCATATTTCCTTCCCTCAGCAACATAAGACGCAGCCACCTTGACCTGGTTGATTTTTTTGCTCTGAACCCCGGTGGTCTTTTCAATAAGGCATCGATTTTTATTCTACCCAATTTCTTAAGTACCACCTCTTTCACAGTGATATTGGCAACATCAACTTCTTTGTAATTTAAATAACTCATTTGGTACATCAGCCATATCCTCCGTTTCCACATGAATATCTCCTCTTTGTTCCTAATCGGCCCTACCCTCTTTGGCTACCCTTTTACTATTTATATGTTTGTAAAAGACTTTGAGATTCCCTTTATGCTGTCATCTAATCTATTTTCATCCGCATCTTTCCTCTTTCATTTGCCCCCTTTTTGTTTTTTTTTGTATTCCGTTTGGTTCTCTATTTAACTAGGAACTCAACATGTATCATGAGCCACATTCTTCTATTGCATTGAGTGAGCTTTGTGCAGTCATTCTATCACAGCCCTCCTCCCCGCCCTGCTCAGAGACCTAGGGTGGGATTTTCTGGCTGCGCTCACCCCAAGGCCATAACTTCCTGCCTGAGGTTAATGGATCTTTGTATGATCTGCCAAATTTTCGGTCCTGCTGCTACGATGCCAGTGGCAGGCGGGATGGGAAAATTCCATTCCTTTACTTAGATTCACAAAGCAAAATCCTAGTTTACAGCTTCTACCCAATGGTTACATCAGGGAGGTTTGCAGTACCCCAGTTTACACCACCCCAGTTGACGCCCTGTATATTCTGTTTGCTATTACAGTACTGATTTTGAGCACACATGGTTAGAAAGATTTGCATACAGCAGTGCTTCTTTTCATCGACAGAAACCCCATATATTGGATTGATGCTGTTGACTCGGGAACATGCAGTTGGGTTAAAATGAAATGTTCTGGCCTGAAGCGCTCAACCTTGGGGTTTCAATTCCCATTGAAATTTAAGAATGGGTGTTCAATATTGCAGTTCACACTCAGCCTAATGCCCAACTGGGTGTGCAGAAGAATCACTTCCCTCCGTAGTCACCCTCCCTTACGTTCCACAAAGCCGAGCTGTGCTTTTGATAGCTGAAATTAAATGAAGGCTACCGTAGAGAAGTAAGATTGTGCATCCCGCAGCAGGGAGATTGCATGAGACCATCGACCATGTGGTTTGATCCAACCCTACCCTTGATTTGTTGATCTAGTGTATGCCAATGCATGGTCACTTCTAACTCAGCACTATAAATAAGCAGTGAATATCAAACAATCAAAACACTCGTGTGACACCACTCCAGTTCCATGATTAGTGTTTTTTTCCCCATCTTGTGCACAGGCCCTAGTTTCTTCCTGGTGCTTTCCCACTCTCCTAAAGCCACTAAAACTACTCTATTACGTGACTGTGGAGGCCAGGTCACTGAATGTCTTTAAGACAGAGATAGATAGGTTCTCGATTAATAAGGCATTCAGGGGTATTGGGGAAAAGGCAGGAGGATGGGGACGAGAAAAATATCAGTCATGATTGAATGGCGGAGCAGACTTGTTGGGCTGAGTGGCCTAATTCTGCCCCTATATCTAATGGTTGCTAGCTGACTTCAGATATTTGGCTCAAATTCGCAAGTGAGCATGCCCAGTTCTGTTTATCAAGTTTCAGCTGGGGGAATCACGGTCAGAATGAAATAGCTGAATTGATGCCATTTGTGCACCACACTAAAACATTTGACTGATTCTTTACTTCATGCTGAATGTGGTATTGACTAAAATGGATAACATATTCACTTAGAAGTGAAGTATAATGAGATTTACTACCTGTTTGGACAGGATTGCAGTGGACTCTCCTTTATCCCATTTGGACCAAGCCAGGGGTAATTCCACATGCAGTAGAACTTACAAGAACACTTGTAGCCATGTACTTTTAGTTTTCAGTGCATTTTTTCAGTACTTAAAATTTGAAAGCGGTGATTCATTTTTAGCTGTGCTGTGAATAATACTTGCTGAAAGAGAATCTGAACAGGTATCATTATCTGTTAATTCACACGAAAGCCAACTATCATTTGAATGTTTGTAACTCTTCAGATTGAGAAGAGCTGTAAATGAGGGATTATGACAAGAAAGTAATGCAACAATACAAGCCTCTAAATGAATGACAGGGCTTCTTGAAAAGACTACAGAGTCATGTGACAGTCAGCAAGTCAAGTTCAAATTAATTATAAGGATTCATTTCAAAATAATCAAAAACAGTACATAAAAAAAAATTGAAGGCAGAGCAGAGAGCTCAGTAGGTATTGGAAGTAGATTGGCATCATTGCACCACCAACTATACTGGCAGGCCTAGTATGTTTACCTTGCAATCACCAAGGGATGCTGCCCCACATGGTTTAAGTTATCAGGATAAAAGCACTGGATAAAAGCAAATGACTGTGGATGGTGGAATCTGAAAATAAAAGAGAAAATGTTGGAAAATCTCAGCAGGTCTGGCAGCATCTGTAAGGAGAGAAAAGAGCTGATGTTTCGAGTCCAGATGACCCTTTGTCAAAGCTTGAAACGTTAGCTCTTTTTTTCCTTACAGATGCTGCCAAACCTGCTGAGATTTTCCAGCATTTTCTCTTTTGGTTTAACTTATCGAGGAGCCTGTTGCATAATGACACTATCTACTGTCAGGATATATGTAGCCAACCTGCACCATAGAAATGACATTGCCAGTGACAGTCATGGTCACTGCCGAGTGTCTTCCAGGTCAGTACGACCTACAGATTCAGCTGGAAGTTTTTACTCACACAGGTAACTGTCCTGTTTAATTTAAATAGTGAAAACAATGTAATATTCCACCCACCCCCATGTAGAATCATAAAACCCCTACACTGCAAATGGCGGCCATTTGGCCCATCGAGCCTGCATCCACAACATTCCCACCCATGCCGTATCCCCATAACCCCATGTAACCCCTCATATTTACTCTGCCCTGATACAAAGGGGCAATCTAACATGGCCAATCAACTTAACCCGCACATCTTTGGACTGTGGGAGGAAACCTGAGCACCCAGAGGAAACTGCACACATGCACGCAGAGAACACGCAAGCTCCACACAGCCACCTGAGGCCTGAATTGAACGCAGGTCCCTGGCACTGTGTTAACCACTGTGCCACCATGCTGAAGATCCTGTGATGTTTAGGTGAATTGCAGCCATTTCTAGGGAATCCTTTAAGGTTGAACTTGCACATTTGATAATTTAGACATTTGAGTGGGAGGTGGGTGATATAGTCAAACTCAGTCTGAAGTCAGTAGTGGCCTTCAATGTTTTGTCCTAGGTTTGATCATGGCACCTTGCAGCATATGTGCCTCATACCACTTAAATGGCATACTTTTCTGCTATTGCTATTTATATAATAAATGCTTCTTGCTCAGGGCAGTAGACCAGTGAAAAACTTCGTACCCCAACTTCTCTTACACGTATACACACAGTGGAAATGTAATCTCGGAGGAGTTTAAACCATTTTAGCTCTATAACTGGGTTCAAACTGGCTTTGATAAATTGGTTTTGAGCTAACTAATTCTCAGTGGAATCTGTTCAAAACTATCCAGCACGCTTCAGTCTAGTCTCTCCTAATCGTGGCTGAATTTGTCTCTCTTTACATTCTCCCCCACCCCAGCAACAGGATTGCTGGACTATACAAAGGAAGTATTGTGTCTCTCAGTCGCTGTATTAGAAATATCAACATGTCAAGCAACCTATTGTTCCCACTTCAAAAAAAAACCTTCTGATACTATTTAGGAAAAACTTTATTCTGGTTTTGCAAATTGTTGGAAGCAGTTAAAGAAATTTTTTGCAATGAAGGATAAGTTACTTTGGAGATCAGCCGATTTACCACACAATCCACATTCTCTTATTAACGTACATGGAAAAAATAAAAAGCAGCTGTGCTTTGCTAGTTATTCTTTTAACAAAATGTGTACAGAGATTTATTGAAAACATATTTTGGACAAATGGATTTAGAGACTGATCCCAAGCTATAGAATTCTCCTTTCCGTCATTCCAAAATATAAATGGTCACTTGGAAAGGTTCCATGCCATTTGTTCCAAATAAGTGTTACTCAATATCAAGCACTGAAGATGGCCCTTTATTGAGTGGTTAACACTCGGTTCCTGATCTTTTGAATACAGGGTCAGCCCTAGCACCAGCTAATACTTACAGACTTGTGCTGTGTTTGTTGATAGTTGACTATTCTCTTTGTTCGGATTGCCTTAACTCAGGAGAGGGATTGCAGTCTTTCAGCCAACTGCCCATGTTTGAAGAAGAAACGTTTGGGTAGCAGTCAGGGTATTCCAACAACAGCACTCCAGAGACTAAAAGGTGAAAAATCATCATAGGTGTTGAAGGAGAGGTACCTCAAATCCCGGCCGTGAGATGCGCACTTAGTCTGCCACGTTAATGACAAACGTTTGCAATGACCATGAAGCCTAACAGCTTGGAAACTGAGGGATGACACTTCCATTGAATGTTGCTGCGTATTCACCATTCACTGAAAAGTGCAAATGCCGCCCTCAACCTATTGTAGAAGGCCAGACCATTCCTGCAATACGTTCTGGCACTGTGTTTGCCTGGAGTTCAGCCAAGTGGGGGCAACAAAGGTTATGCAGGAAAACGTTGGTAAATGTGAGGTCATGCATTTTGGCAGCAAAATGGACTATTACTTAAATGGTAAAAAATTGCAGCACGCTGCTGTGCAGAGGGACCTGGGTGTCCTGGGGCATGAATCGCAAAAAGTTGGTTTGCAGGTAACAGCAGTTAATTAAAAAGGCAAACGGAATTTTGTCCTTCATCGCTAGAGGGATGGAGTTTGAAAACAGCAAGGTAATGTTGCAGCTGTGTAAGGTGCTGATGAGATCACACCTGGAGTATTGTGAACAGTTTTGGTCTCCTTATTTGAGAAAGGATATACTGGCACTGGAGTGGGTGAAGAGGAGATTCACCAAGTTGATTCCAGAGGTGAGAGGGTTGGCTTATGAAGAAAGGCTGAGTAGACTGGGAATATACTCATTGGAATTTAGGAGAATGAGTGGGAATCTTATAGAAACAGATAAAATTATGAAGGAAATACATAAGCAGGGAGGTTGTTTCTACTGGTGGGTGAAACAAGAACTAGGAGGCATGGCCTCAAAATACTGGGGGACCAGATTTAGGACTGAGTTGAGGGGGAAACTTTTCACTCAATGGGTTGTGAATCTGTGGAATTCCCTGCCAAATGAAGCAGTTGAGGCTACCTCATTGAATGTTTTTATGACAAGAATAGATACATTTTTGAACAGTAAAGGAATTGAGGGTTATGGTGAGAGGGCGGGTACCTGGAACTGAGTTCACGAAAAGATCAGCCACGATCTTATTGAATGGCGGAGCAGGCTCGAGGGGCTAGATGACCTACTCCTGCTCCTAGTTCTTATGTTCTTAAAATGCAACACCTGGGAAATGCAGCCAAACTTGTCGCCTTTTTTAAAAAAATCTGGAATTTCCTCTGTTAACCTCCATGCTTCCTTAGTCGTCTCATCTCCTTTGAGAATCTCAAATCTGTTTAAAAACCTACCTCTTTTTCCAAGCTTTTGTCTTCTATTTGGGGTGGTGCATTGGTTAGCACTGCTGCTTCACAGCACCAGGGATCCAGGTTCAGTTCTGGCCTCAGGTCACTCTGTGTTTGGAGTTTGCACATTTTGCGGGTGCTCCGGTTTCCTCCCACAGTCCAAACGTGTGCGGATTAGGTTGATTGGCCGTGTTAAATTAACCCGAGTGTCAGGGGGATTAGCAGGGTAAATATGAGGGGTTGTAGGAATAGGGCTTGAGTGGGAATGTGATGGGTGCAGACTCGATGGGCCGAATGGCCTCCTTCTGTAATGTAGAGACTGTATGATTCTAATATCTCCTTATGTGGCTCAATGTCAAATTGGTTTTGTTAGCACTCCCACCAAGCAGCTGCAGATGTTTTAATACATTAGTTTAAAAGTTTATTTATTAGTGTCACAAGTAGGCTCACATTATTCCCTATCCGTGTAATCCCCTCCATTCTTATGATACGCGTAGTCCAATTTCAGCCTCGGGTATCCTGGGCTTTATCCTGACTGCAGTGTCTTCAGTTTGCCAAGTGCAGGAATTCCCTCCTTGAAACCTCAACTTCCTCGTTTAGTTTAAAGTTTATTTATTAGTGTCACAAGCAGGCTTACATTAACACTCCAATTAAGTTACAGTGAAAATCACCTAGTAACCCCACTCCGGTGCCTGTTCGGGTACACTGAGGGAGAATTTACCCTGGCCAATGTACCTAACCAGTACGTCTTTCAGACTGTGGGAGGAAACCGGAGCACCCGGAGAAAACCGACGCAGACACAGGGAGAACATGCAGACTCTGCACAGGCAGTGACCCAAGGCCGGGAATTGAACCCAGGACCCTGGCGCTGTGAAGCAGCAGTGCTAACCACTGTGCCACCATGCCACTCCCTTAATAGCACTTAATGAGGGCAAATTGTAGAATGTAAAAACACATGTAAACATAGAAAGTATCCATGTTGTCCAATTGAACAGCTGCAGGAGTTGTGAGTGGGGAGACAGAGTGGGGTGAAGCGATAACACAACTCTGGAATTGGCAAAACAAATGTGGGTATGCAAAATTGATTCTTTGAGAAAATGACAGAACAGCGCAGCACTTGACCTCCGACTTGATGTCTTGCAATGTAGAGGTGCTCCACAAGGAGTACTCAGAGTGAGTCGCCATGTTTGAAAGTGTGGAATGCCTTTTTCAGAAGGCGGTGCGCAGTTACCGCTGGATTGAATGCTGTGGCAAGGACTTTCAGAAAGCAGGAACTGCAACAAGAGAAGGGGTGACACTTTTAGGAAATCTGCTATGTTTTTTGTCTTTTTTAGGCAGGGAACACAGAGGGGAAAGTTTGGTGGGAGGTTTGCATGCCCAGCATGCAGCCCAAAATATTTTGCTTCTGCTTGACTTGGTGCGCACACCTCCACAACCTAAAAGATGCACTGCAGCAGCTCACCGAGGTCCTCTGCGGCTTTTACCACAGGGAAGAAAGAGCGGCAATGCCATAGAAATGTGGCATCTCTGGTCTCCCTCCTGAGTCACACACACCACCTTAACTTGCATGAACATTGTTATTCTTTTGTTGTTGCTGTGTAGTTATCACGAGTTTCCTATCAAAACCTGAGCATCGTCATTGCAAGTACAGCAGTTCAAAAAGAAAAGGCACATCCACCTTCTTTCAGGTAGACAATAAGTATAACTTTGCTGTCATTGCCCGTCTTGAGAAGGAATGGAAAATTGAACATCGTTCTCTAAGTGAGTGATAGCTTAAATCTAACCTGCTTCATGCCCTGATGTTTTCCTTCGTTTGATACATCGCGGAGTTATAGTACTGCTGCTCGTGAATGGTTAGTACGGCTAATACCCTGCCTCTTTTTGGCTAATACCTAAAGCTGAAAGCATGAACTCCTCTTATTTTTTTCCTGAACTAACTCCCAAGATCTGACTTTAATTACATTGCCAGTTATTTCATTCAATATCCTTTAGAATCTTGGTTATATTACATTCAGATGTTACAACAAAGTCCAGGATACATTCCCTCCTTATAGAGTTCATAATATTTCAGTAATGCTTCACCTTTTATTATTTCATTGCAATCCCTTTCATTTGATCGATCATGGTACAACTTCCTTTTCACCCCACTCTGCAGAATGCAGAGACACGGGCAGAAATGTGATATGAATGAAGCAAAGTTGAGCATTGAGATTTTGTGCAAAAACAGATGAGGAGATTGCAAAGGAGATGGTGACCGAGAGGAACTAAATCTCAATATAATGGGGGAGGCAATGGCCTGGTGGTGTTATCACGAGAGGATTAATCCAGAAACTAAGCTCATGTTCAGGTTTGAATCCCACCATGGGCAGATGGTGGAATTTGAATTTGATTAAACAAAAATTTTGAATTAAGAATCTACTAATGATCATGAAACCATTGTTGATTGTTGGAAAAACCCATCTGGTTCGTGAATGTCCTTTAGGGAAGGAAATCTGCCATCCTTACTTGATCTGGCCTACATGTAACTCCAAAGGCACAGCAATGTCGTTGACTCTCAACTGTGCTCTTGGGCAACTATGGGCAATAAATTTTGGCCTGTTAGTGTCATCCAAGTCCCACAAATGAATAAAGAAGGTAGTGGGGGGGAGGGGGAGTAATGACATGAAGTAATGACATGAAAAAGGGTCAACAGAGGGGCTGTAAAAAGGTCCACTTTCAAATTGAGTGGTCGTCTGCAAAGTCCAAAGGTGCCATGATGCACCAAGATAATCTTAAAGGTGAAAAGTAGCAGCAGGGTTTGCTATTTGTGTGATGTAGGGAGTGCAAACTATAGATTTTATTTGGGACAGATTAAACAGAAAAATAAATGTTCGGCGCATGAATCATGTACTGCTTTTTGTTGTGGGTGACGCATAATATTTTATAATCTTGAGGTTTTAACAATGAAGGAGTGATTTTTGTTTAAGATGTCTCTGTTTTGAAGTTGATGTGTAAGGGAGCAGGAATCCGATGAATGAATGTGTTTCCTGTATGTCAAATGTATAACAACAGAAGAATTGAATTACATATTTGGTTAAAAGTTGAGAAGAGAGAACAATCTAACGAGCATTAAACCTGCACAAGCCTACATTCCCACCCTTTTGTTAATATTCATTGTGCTCTCGGAATAAGTCAGTCCTGGAAAAGATGTTATTTAAATCTTCGAGCTAATGGAGATGAGAAGCAATTGTATTTTTAAAAATCTTGTTTTTTTGTCCATAAATGACAGGCGGCATGATGGCACAGTGGTTAACATTGCTGCCTCACAGTGCAAGAGAGCTGTGTTCAATTCCGGCCTTGGGTCACTGTCTGTGTGGTGTTTGTACAATCTTCCTGTGTTTGCGTACTTTTTTTCCAGGTGCTCCAGTTTCCTCCTACAGTCCGAAGATGCGCGAGTTAGGTGGATTGGCTCTGCTAAGTTGCTCCTTACTGTCCCAATATGTACAGGTTAGACCGATTAGCAGAATAAATATGTGCATTATGGGGATAGAGTGGGGTAGAGGGCCTGGTAAGACACTCTATCAGAGAGTCAGTGCAGACTCGATGGGCCAAGTTACCTCCTTCTGCATCGTAGGGATTCTGTGATGACATCAATTCTCCACACCAGCTAAGGGCTCGCCGTGTAAAATAAAATACTGCAGATGCTGAAAACGTGAAATAAAAGCAGAAAATTCTGGAAATATTCAGCATGACAGACAGCACTGTGGAGAGAGGGAAACTGAGTTAACATTTCAGGTCAACAATTTTCTTCAGAACTAGAAACAAATTAGAGACCCAACTGGTTTTAAGCAATTGCAAAAGCTGGGGCAGTGGGAGAAATGAACAAAAAAGGAGGGAAGGCCTGTGAATGGTGGAAAGTAATCGGCAAAATTTATTCTGTCATCTTAATGGACAAGACAACCTCTTCAAAAGAACTTAATTTTCAAAGAAAAAAGGAAGCTGTGATGTTTTAAGATACTTGTTGAAAATTCAAGTCGTAAAGGGCTGGATTTTCCTTGTGGAACCCTGAATCCTACCATCAGACTCAAATAGGTGTCAGACGCCCACCTGCATTGTGTGGGGAAATGGAGGCTCAATATAACATTCCCTGGAGCAGCCAATTAATGACCAGAAGATGGGTTTGCTGTCCAGTTAAGGATGTTGGGTATACACTGGGCACTGGCAGGCCGATCAGAGACCTTATGGCTTAAAAACAGGAGTAGGGTGCCAGGGGAGGTAAGTGAGGGCAATGGTGCTTCACAATGGAGGCACTCTGTCTAAACTTTAAATCTGAAATAAAATTGGGCCTTGCAACAGGAGCACTCTGTTTGGGGAGGGAGGTCAATGGGAACCCCTATGCAGGGCAGCCTATGGCTGCAACTGCTGCTCTACCTTTTTAAAGTACAAGTTTATTAGTCACAAGTAGGCTTACATTCACATCACGATGAAGTTACTGTGAAAGTCCCCTGGCCGCCACACTCCGCTGCCTATTTGGGTACACTAAGGGAGAATTTAGCATGGCCAATTCATTTAACCTGCACATCTTTTGGACTGTGGGAGGAATCTGGAGCACCTGGAGGAAATCCACGCAGACACAGGGAGAAGTGCAAACTCCACTAACACAGTGACCCAAGCTGGGAATCGAACCTGGGTCCCTGGCGCTATGAGGCAGCAGTGCTCGCCACTGTGCCACCCCTGCAGGCAGACAGGAAGGGCCTCTGAGCCAACTGAGAGCAATCTGCCAACTGGAATCTGCTATTGGGCAGCTAACCTGGCCCCTGCCTCCTCTGGGAATCTGGATGCTGACAGCAAAATTCTCAAGTGGCTGCTAATTATTTTAATTGGCTACCTAATTAGGAAAGACAGACAGAATGACAAAGGTTGCCCTGATAGTAACAGATGACATAAGGGCATTAATGAGAAAGGATCTGCCCTCAGAAGTAGAGTCAGTATGAATGGAAATTATGAATAGCAAAAGTCAGAAAACACTGGTGGGAATAGTTTATAGTCTTCTAACAGTAACAATGTCATTGGGCAGAGCATTAAATGAAAAAATATTGGAGCTTGTATCAAATAATTGTGGGGGATTTTAGTCTTCATATTGACTGGGATAATCAAATTGGCAAGAGTGGTGTAGAGATGAGTTAGCAGAGTATTTCTGTGAGTATTTTGGAACAAAGAGAAAGCAAGACGTACTTTGGTACGAAGCAGAAGAACAGTCACCACCTCTTCCAAAGACCTTCAAAAACATTGAGAGTCTGCAGGAAGAAACGCGATGTGTTGTAATGACTTCATTGAGGCCCATGAGGTTGGCCTCCCTAGTTGAGGTTATAATTGCCTGCCCAATCAGGTAGCCTCATCTGTATATTAAACTGGGAGTGTAATTCTGACTGTATACCAGAAGCACCCTGAGTGGAATAGCGTTTACAAATAAAGGGAATCTGTTGAAGAGACATTGGCCTCTGAGGGGTTATTTCATGATAGGAGTTCTGGATCTGATTTGAGCTAAAGGCATATTCGAGGGTCTGTAACAAAGGTAAAATGGGAACTGTGGAACTAACGAAACTAAAATCCGACAATCCCTGACACCTGATTGTTGAGTAAAGGGTTAATCTTTATGTTAATTAGGCAGTGATGTTAATGATGATGTAGGCATGATGCATGACATCAGATCTGATGACTCTGATGGAGCTAGTCGTACAGTAGTCTGCGTAAAGTGAGTTCTATTTTGCACCATGCTATTGTGTTCAAGCTACAGGGCCTCTAATTAGCCCTCCAGCTCAGAGAGCACACCCACCTTTTTGAAATGCAACCCATGTCTAAGTCACTCATTGGGTAAGAGGATCCTCATTCAGCTCAAAGCCAACATGAATCACAGGACAATGATCCAAGCCAATAGCAGAAGGAGTAGCTTAGGATAATCGATGCCACAGATTTGAAAAGGGCAAGAGAGCCGAGGATTTAAAACAGATGTCTGACTTTGCAAAGAAGAAAGACGAAAACAAGGCATACTTTGATAGGATGCAGAAAGTGAACCAGTGCATTACTTGACCAGTCACTACCCCTCCCAGAAGCCTTCAAAAACATTGAGGGTCCGCAACAAGAACAACAGTGGGAGCTCTAACCACCCAGTTTGCAAGATACCGAACAGCCTTTTGCTTACAGAAGGAGATACAGAATATCAGGTCAGTACCCTTTTGTATGCAATTAGACCCATAGCAGATAAGGTCCTGGCAAAAAATGAAGCTGAGCAGGCCTTGGCATCCTACTAGAAATATTGAGGATATTTGATACCACCTTCAACTTCAAGGTGAAACTGGTAATTGGCTGAGAGGCCAACAGCCTTGAGTTCTAAAGGAGATAGCTGCAGAGATGGTGAATATGCTGGCTGTGATGTTCCAGAACTTCTGAGATTCAAGATTGGTCCCATCAGATTGGAAGTTGGCAAATGTTACGCTGCTTTTCAAGAAAGGAAAGAGAAAATAGTGAACTACAGGCCAGTTGGCCTAACATCAGTTGTTGGGAAAATGCTGGAATGTATTATTAAGACAGTCCTAGCAATGCACTCAAAATTCACACTCCGGTTTCAACTGTGAACAGACGAACGCATTTTCAGCGTCAATTCTTCGACCATTTAATACTTTGGCCTCCCAACACGAGCCTTTTCCCAAAACCTCAGCAAGAATGTTTGCACATCAATACTGCCAGTGTTTTGTTCAGAAATATGACTTTTCTAATCATTTGTATACCTTCCATTTTTCTGCTGACTCAGTCTTGCTCTAACTGGTGAGCAATTAGGTTGCACACTCTTCCATCATCTGTAGCACTGCTGCTACCCAGGGAGCAGCAAAGGGAAGAGCATGACCACAGGCTGAGGTTTGCGTGATTACCTTTTTCATCCATGCTGCAAAGCCACATTTGCGAATCTGCGAAACTCATTGCACCGACATCAATAGATGTGTCATGTTAATATAAAAATGAACGGTCACTTATCATCTGTATCGTTAGCTGGCTGTCAGAGATGGCAGCTCCAGAATTTCCTCTGACAATCACAGCAGTGTGGAGTAAGTTCTGTTTTCGTGCCACCGAGGTTTTTGCACATTACATTTTTAGAGTAGAATAAAGCCAATTTGAAGCTGATAATGGAGATAGACTCGGACAATTTTGTTGTGACAATCTAAGAGCTCTTCTGATACCCAATTGTTGTCGAGTGCCGCGCAAATGTCAGCCCAGAGGTCTCTGGATAACAATAGACGTTTTCCCATGTGATATACTTAATACAAAGTTAATGTTTTGAATTTTACACAGTTAATATCCAACCAATAGCTCTGTAGTTTTGTTTAGACAGAAGATGGATTAGATACCAAATGGGGCCTGGCTCTAACTCTGGAAGTAGGCAGGTTTTGAATGTTAATTTTAAGTTTGTTTTTTTAGTGTCACAAGTAGGCTTACATTAACACTGCAATGGGGTTACTGTGAAAATCCTCTAGTCGCCACACTCTGACGCCTTTTTGGGTACACTGAGGGAGAATTTAGCATGGTCAATCCACCTAACCAGTCTTTCAGACTGTGGGAGGAAACTTGTGTAGATATAGAGAGGACGTGCAGTCTACGCATAGACAGTGACCCAAGCCAGGAATCGAACCTGGGTCTTTGGCGCTTTGAGACAGCAGTGCTAACCATGGTGTCACCATGCCTCCCCATATTAGATCCCTAGACTTTGTATTGGGGCTCGTGCTTAGGAGAGGAGGATGGTGTAGGACCCGACTGTAAACTGAAGTGAAAGGGTAGCAAGTTGAATGGACCGCTTAGTTCCTGTCTCCTTGCAGAGTGGAGCTTCAAGTCCATTCCAAAATTGATCCAATATTTCTAAAAAGAAGTATATCCATAGCATATTAAACAACAACCTTGCATAGAACATTCATTTCCTGTCATTATCACACTTCTTGTAACACCTTCACTTATCACACTTTATTGAAAGCACTCTTATTGCTGCAGAGTCATATATCCTGTGGCTCAGGAGATCTGTTAGTATATATTAGATATAAAATGATATAAATACCTTTTCATATGCTACTAGATGCTTTCAATAACCTAGCACTACATTTTGTATATTAATGTAGATGGCCTGTTTTTTTTTCTACATTGCTGGTGAAGAAGGAATGGTGTTAAAAATAATGAAAGGTTAATCTGAATCAGAAGTCTAAGGTTTTAAGGCTTCAGGCATCATAAATTGATTTTTCCAAAGGACTTAATAGCTGCTTATAACACTGCTGAAACATGCACTTAGTAGGGTATTGATTTTGAGTCTATGAATTACATTGGGTGCTACAGATGGCTTGTAAATTTTTCTATTGCTCCTTACATTTAATAAGGAGTGGATTCCAAGGATCCAGTTATTCGTCTACCAGTGCTCAGACAGCATGAGACATTTTCACAATCATTTCTATTAAACAGCTTTGTATTTTCTTATGTTTTATTACATGTAACATATAATCCATTCAATTGTTTGGTCTCTAACATCACAGGCTTGTATTACCATGTCTAAACATTGCTTCAAGCCCACAGCAAAGGGTTTAATGGATGCAGTCTACATGTGGAAAATCTCTTTCTTCATGTCGAGCCCCCAGCACGTTTTAACACACACATGGACTTTCGCCTGCTGCAAATGAATATCACTTGGTAAGTTTACGAGGCCAGCTCACCCCCTGACCGCCAAAGTAAATGAGCGTTCAGCTACACCAGCACGCATTATACCCACCAAACCCTGCTCCCTGTGCCTCCTCTCGCTTTGACACATCTTTATGCTCACAGTTGTGGAAATGTAAATGGACAGTATGATTGGGTTCGGTCACACAGTCCCCCCAGGCAGATGCCAATCAAAAATTAAATAACCGTAAAAAAATTTTCTCTCTCAGATCTGCTCAGGATTCACCTGTCTTATTAACCCCTTTCAACGTAACACATTTTTTTATTCAGATCTAACAAGTGAAAAGGACACAGACATGATTGAGAGTGAAATCTGGGTTGTTCAGTTTAAAGATGTGTATCAATTTGTGTAGAAACCTGGGTTGATTCTGCCAAAACTAATTGGCAGTTTGTTTTTTTTTCAGAAAGTACCAGGGCTTCTCGTGCTTTAATGCTGTTTTGTCTCAGGCATTTGAATTTTGGTCAAAATTTTGACTTTTTCAAGACAGTAAGAGTAGGCTATGCATCATTTGTAGAGCTAAGAGTTATTCCTATCCATCCCATGACCACTAATCCCTTTTCATCTGAAGATGACAATTTTTCTCCAATTCTCATGTGCAACACTGGGGGATCGTTCCAAAGCAAACCTGCGCTTCACTTCAAAATCTCACGGCGTTTTGCATGGTATTGATAGTGGGAAATAACGACAGGACGGGCTCATCGGTATAGGTCTTCTTTAGGACTGTTGCTGAAATTCCCTGAGGACAAGAGGAACAGAAATTTTTAACTCGCACACAGTCTCCCAGATTTGCAATCAGTTACGACTGTTGCTTTCACTTGTATTTGTAAGATGCATGCTGATTCTGACTGTGTTGACATATTTTGGTACTGCCTTCAAAATGAATCCATTGGATTCTTCAAACTCTCCAGGTCTTTGCTCTCCAATAGTTTTGCAACCTTCTCCAGCCTTCCCACTCTGCTCTACTGCATGTCAAGTCCATTGGTGGAGACCACTTTCACCACTGTGCCCCTGCAGTTGGTAATTTACTTCCAATTACGGCTTTGGGTTTAGAAGTCTCTTCTAAATTTAACTCATTGACCTTGCCATTAACCATCCTCCAGTAATTCCTCTCAATTTCTGTTCAGTGTGCAATGTTGCTATTGTAAAGTTGCTTGGGATGTTTTGTTACCTAAAAGGCACTATATATGTTTTATTTATTTGTGGAACATGGACGTCACTGGCTGGCCAGCACTTATTGCCCACCCCTAATTCCCCGAGGGCATTTAGGCGACGTGGTGGCACAGTGGTTAGCACTGTTATTGCACAGCGCCAGGGACCTGGGTTAGATTTCCTCCTTGGGTCACTGTCTGTGTCGAGTTTGCATGTTCTACCTGTGTCTGTGTGGGTTTTCTCCCACTGTCCAAAGATGTGCGGATTAGGTGGATTAGCCATGCTAAATTGCCCCTTAGTATCAGGAGGACTAGTTAGGGTAAATGTTGTGGGGATAGAGCGGAGGTGGGATTGTGGTCGCTACAAACTGAATGGGCCCTTTGGCCCCCTTCTGCAGGTTCTCTGATTCTGTGATTTGAGAATCAGCCACATTGCTGTGGCTCAAGTCACATGTAGGCCAGAGCAGGTAAAGACAGCAGATTTCCTGCCCTGAAGGACATTAGTGAACCAGACGTGTTTTTCAAACAATCAACAATGGTTTCATGGCCATCAGTAGATTCTTAATTCCAGAATATTTTTTATTGAATTCAGATTCCCCCATCTGCCAGAACATTAGCTGAGTTTCTGGGTTAATAGTGTAGTGGTAATAACAGGAGGCCATCACCCCCACCACCCGACACACACACACACACACACACACACACACACACACACACACACACACACCCCCCCCCCCCCCCCCCCCCTCTGTATAAAAATCAGTTGTCTCTATTCTTTTTCTCTCTGACTACATTCATGAAATTTTGAGACTTCCAGGGACACCCTTGGGCTATTGTGGCTACCTCATCAAGAAAATAACATGGTTTTATATGTACACATAGAGACGCACACTGAATGAAACACCAGGACGTCGTGACACCCCTAATATGCACAGAAGGAATCTCATAACTCAGGATATGGAAGTAAGCTCGCTGCTGGTTCTGTTCGTTTAGAATGGCTCTTCACGATGCTCCCCATTGCTGCATTCTGCGCAATGTTAAAATGCAGATTAGCCAGAATTATCTGCCCAGGAATCCTTCCCTATGCTGTTAGTCCTGTCAGTCATTTAATAGTAAAGAAATCCACAGGCAATGTCATTCTGCTGACTGTGGCCACTGTTTCAAAGATCATGCTTCACAGAGAAAAAGAATGAGGGAACCATAATAGATTACTGTCACTAACGACTTAGTTTTCTCCATAACAGTGATTCCATAGAGATTTAATGGCAACAGACTACTGCAGAAATAACTCACCCATTCCACCCCCTATAGATTTTCATTTCAGATCTTTGATGAAAAGATTCCCACAATTTCTTTCCAGCAGACACCTACCCATCTTCCCTGACGAGAGTGATGCCTGTAAATCAGGCCTTAGCAGATTTGACACAGCAGTCTATCTAATTTCATGTTGCCCGTGTCACTGTGTCATTTCATGATAAGCAACAGTCCATCACAGGAAATCCATTTTCGGGAAACTGTATTTATCGCCGAACTTAAATCGTGTTTTTTTTTGAAAAGCTTTGTAGAACTCCATTATCGGAGGTTTTTAATTTTCAAGAATTTTCCAATTTCAAGACTGTTTTTGCACCGAGAGGGAGCAAGTAGACTGTGTTGAAGATTAAATACGCACAGGTTAGCAAACCACTTTTAATCTAACCCTCCCAACCTTACAAGGCCGCTTCTTTTATACATGGTCAACGTCCTTGATTCCATTTCATTTCCCATGTAATCAGAACTTAATGTCAAACCCGTAGGTCAGATTTGAAAGTGCCATTGATTCTCTTGGTTTCAAGAGAAGGGTTATACTGTTTTTTTTTACTGTCTTTGCCTATTCTACCCAGTGGGAGGCTGAACAATCTCACTCACAAAAAACTGCCAACCTCCCTCTTGAGGACAGCTTCTGTCTTGCTGATTTTCTTAGGGTCTTTCTCTTGAAGTGTTTGGTTTGTGTTCAGCTCCATGTTCAACACAATGATTCAATTGATATTGCCAGGCTATGGGCCAAATGGCCTCCATCTGCATTGTAGGATTCTCTGATTCTATCTCACAAGAGTTTATCTAGTGTTGAAAAATTGGAGAATCTTGGTCCTCACTCCAGCCAACAAACAAATCTCCCAGCAAAACTACGCTGCCAGATATTGAACACTTCGAAGCCACATTCAATGAGAAACAGGCACTCTATCATTATTCATTAAAAGAGGAACACTACTATAAGATTCCAAATCCCTCTCCTCCAAACTGGCACAGTTTTATCACACTCTCATTTTGATTCTGCGCCCTTCTCACAGATAAGATGTGTTTAGTATTTGTCATCTCCTTTCATGTACATCCCAGTAAGACTTGACTTTCAGAACCTCAAGATAATTAAGCACTTTACTGCAGTGCAGTGACTGTTATAATGTAGGAAACATTAATGTCACAAACAGTAATTTTTTTTATTCTTTCATGGTATGTGGCCTGGCACACCGTGCATTTGCTGCCCATCCCTAATGGGGCAGCACAGTGGTTAGCACTGCTGCTTTACAGCACCAGCGACCTCGGTTCAGTTCCAGCCCTGAGTCACTGTCTGTGTGGAATTTGCATGTTCTCCCCGTGTCTGCGTGGGTTTCCTCCGGGTGCTCTGATTTTCTCCCACAGTCCAAAGATGTGCAGTTTAGCTGGATTGGCCATGCTTAATTGTCCCTTAGTGTCTCAAGATGTGTAGGCTCAGGGGATTGGCAGGGGGATAGGGTGGTGGGCCTGGGAAAATGAGCAGGTGCAGACCCAATGGGCCAAATGGCCTCCTCCTGCACTGTAAAGATTCTATGATTCTAATTGCTCTTAAACTGAACATTTTAGAGGGCAGTTAAGAGTTAAGCACATTGCTTTGGTCTGGAATCGCATGTAGGCCAGACCAGGTAAGGACGGCTAGTTTCCTCCATTAAAGGACTATCAATGATAGTTTCATGATCATCATTTACTGAGATTAGCTTTATATTCCAGATTTATTAATTGAATTAAAATTCCACCATCTCCCATAGTAGGGTTTGAACTGAGAGCATTAGCCTGGGCCTCTGGAATGCCAGTCTAGTGATATTAATGCTATGCCACTATCTCCCCCTGTAATGGCCACAGAATTTGTTTTTAGGTGTTGATTGAGGGGTAACCATTGGCCAGGGCACCAGAGAGAGCTCCCTGCTCTGTTCAGAAAAGTACCAAAGGAGCTTTTCCCTCCACATGAGGGGGTCCACGGGGCCTCAGCTTAATGTCTCATCAGAAAACGGAACGTCTAACTGCGCAGAACCCTGATGGTACTGCGCGTGAGTGACTGTCTAGATTTTGTATTCAAGTTTCTGGAATGGGACTTGAATCCACAGTCTAATACAGATTCTACCAATTGAACCACAGCTGACATAGTGGGAAAATTGCATCTATGCGTTCCTGCAAAATAGGGAAGAAAATTAAAATATCAAATGAGAAAGATTAATAAATAATTGGAGAAGAGGCATTTGTTCCCCCCTCCCCCCCCAGTAACTTTGTTCCCTGTAGATGCATTTTTTCTTTCAACTTCGACCTGAATATATTTCGAAACCATTGTCGATTGTTGGGGGGAAAATACCCCATCTGGTTTGCGAGTGCCCTTTAAAGAAGGAAATCTGCTGTCTTTATCTGGTCTGGCCTACATGTGACTCCAGAACCACAACAATGTGGTTATCTCTCAACTGCCCTCTGAAATGGCCTCGCAAGCCACTCAGTTCAAGGGCATTTAGGGATGGGCAACAAATTCTGCCCCAGCCGGTGGCGGACAGATCCCATGAATGAATTTTTAAAAAAAAATTATTCAAGCTGAACTTAAATTTTTAAGAAAATTTGAAAAAAAAACTGATGAATAACACGTCTTGCAACTGAGGTTATCTTTCTGGCAGCTGCCCTTTCAGATGAGGCCAAAAAGCTTGCATCTCTTCATTGGAGCTGATCTCTAGTCATTTGACAAGTCAGTGAAGCATGCTGAATTTAGCAGATGGACCTATCAAAAGTAATTATAATTTTGGCGCAATCAGCGGCAGACGAGTGCCAGATTTTGCCAGTTTATTTCATTATGGTAGATGTTATTAAGCACCTGCCAATGTAGGTTCAGTAATAGTGCCACGAAAGGCTTTTAAATAATTGGAGAATTGTATCTGGCTTAGAAACTCTAGATCAGGACCTCAATTCTAATTAGCGTGAAGCCGTTTGAAATTGGTTTAGCCCATTAATTCTTAATAAGATGTGCCACCTAAAGCAGCTGGGCGCTGGTTTGAGTTGGCTCCGAAGACTGAGCATTCCCATGACCAGCCCGTGACCCCTGTCTTGCTGGTACAGTTAATACTGGCCCCTGTAGCACCAACGCTGGGGTGTATAATTATTTTTTTCTGTGATCTACCTCCCGTTCTATTCATATTCGGTACTTTCTTTTCAAACTGGATGCTGCAAACTTGGTTCTCTTCTGCACATGACGGTTTCTCCCTCAAACAAATGGATGATACCAGATAACACTAAACCAACTTGTGAAAGCATAACTTTTGTAAGTAGCTTTGTCAGAACCTCAGCAACGATACCAGACGATTGTTGCTTGTACGTCTGTACAAATGCCTGCTCGGCTTAAATTTCATTGCACTGCAGATGCTGGTGAAACTTTGGCCAGGAAGAAATAATCTGTCACAGACCATTTTAAGGTTGAGAGACCGAGCTTGTCTTCAGTCAAACCTCCTATAAATGTTTGTTGGGGGCAAGCACACGTGAGATGTAAAGGTTTTGGAGGTTTATACTACTTGGATTTTCTATTGAAAACTGAAAGTAATGTACATGAGAGAAGGAAATAAAAGTACGCCGCACAGGATAATGCCCCACTGGGCATTTATTCAGTTTCCTTGGATACCAGACTGATAACCTCTCTCCTTTCTGTCGCTTGGGTTAAAAAAAGACATTTAAATGAGATTCTTTCGGATTGCATGCTGGTACTAATCATTCCGCAGAGTGGAATGCAATAGCTTCAATGCCAAGGACAGCAGCTGTAGCAACGTCCACTGTTGCTCTGATATACTGAGAATGTAATGGGTATGTTACTCCACCCAGGGACAATATGACCTGACCCGGCCACACCTGATTCAAGTGATAATACGCTACAAAAAGAGAAAGTTGCGAGTCATATTTATTTGATGGATCACTGATAGAGATTGTATAGAAAGAGCCCAAGGATTCCCAATGCTCATCAATCTGATGTCAAAACTCTATAATTTTGTGCGGGAAATTATGTTGTCAATCTTCATGTAGATTCTTGTACCTGGTATGTTCCAATACATCGATCAAATTATTTTTCTTGTCTTTTTTCTCTCTATTTTCTTATTTAGAATTAAATTAGTGAGAATAATAAATACACCACCATAAAAAATTTACTTTTTAATTCTATTTTGCATTTGGTTTGCGCACATGATAAAGCTGCAGTAAAATACAAAATGTGAAATGCAAAGACACAATAGTCAAGAGCGTTGTTGCAATGTTTTTTGGGGGTGACATTGGAAGTGCAAGTGCTCAACTGTCTGAATTATAGAATCATAGAACTCATAGAATCCCTACAGCGCAGAAGAAGGCATTAGGCCCATTGAGCCTGCACCATAAGATATTGGAGCAAACTTAGGCCACTTGGCCCATTGAATCTGCTCTGCCATTCAATCATGGCTAATTTTTTTTTCATCCCCATTCTCCTGCCTTTTCCCATAACCCGAGGTCCCCTTATTAATCACAAATCTATGCATCGCTCTCTTAAACACAGTCAATGACCTGGCCTCCACAGCCTTCTGCGGCAAAGACTTCCCCAGATTCACCACCTTCTGGCTGAAGAAATTTCTCCTCATCTCTGTTTTAAAGGATAGTCCCTTTAGCCTGAGGTTGTGCCCTCTGGTTCTAGTTTTTCCTACTAGTGGAAACATCCTCTACACATCCACCCTATCCAGGCCTTGCAGTATCCTGTAAGTTTCAATAAGATCCCCTCCTCATCCATCTAAATTCCAGTGAGTCCTCAGCCATTCCTCATATGACAGGCTCTTCATTCTGGAGATCATTCTTGTGAACCTTCTCTGGATCCTTTCTAAGGCCAGCACATCCTTCTTTAGCTATGGGGCCCAAAACTGTTCGCACTAGTCCAAATGGGGTCTGACCAGAGCCTTATACAACCTCAACAACCGACAACAATCCCACCCAGGCCCCATCCCCGTAACCCCATACATTTACCTTGCCAATCCCCTGATTTGGTTGTAAAATCCAGTAAAATTGTAAATAGTTCAGGATCACGAATCACCTCATAAAATCAGAGTTTAAGTGAGATGTTCTTTCATGTGAAGGTGGCAACAGGCAGTACTGTTTTTCAGTCATTCTGCTTTTACAGGAAACCTTTTTTCAATTATGAGACTTTGATTTCTGAGTCAACAGGGCAACTAATAATCAGCCAGTTGCCCGGCTGGCTTCCATCAGGAGAGATTCCGAATTTAGAAAAGCATCCTTGGCTCATATTGCACTATTGCTAACACTCAGTCAGGAAGACATTATTCGGGCTCCATTTTAATTGCAGTGTATCCTTACTAAGTTTAAGAAATCTACTTTTAGTTGCTTTTCTTTTGTTTCTTCTGCAAGTTTTGTGATACAGAAAAATATTGTAATGATGCAGGTACAAATTCTTTCCATCTGTGTAGGCTCCAGCTCCACGATGAATCATGGCCTCCCCTCTTGGAGATCATAAGTGGTCAAAAGAAAGATGTATTTTAGCAAGGCATGCCAAATCTTCTTAAGTGAGCCCAGATTCTCAACTGAAACCTGAAGGTGAAGGAGGAAGATAAAAATCTGCTTATCCAGCACCAGCTATGGTTTAGGTTTACTCTTGACTTGTTGATAATGAACAATATTGATCATGCTATTAGAATTAGTTTTTCTGCACCCAGTAGATTAACACCTTTGCTAAGAGAATAGGCAATGTGATATGAACATGGTAAGTGTCCATCTGCATATGTTGCATACTGTAAATTCTAATCTCACAGGGAGACAATGGCTTAGTGATATTATCACTGGACTATTATTCCAGAAACTCATGCTAAAGTTCTGATGACCTGGGTTTGAATCCTGCCGCAGAAGATGCTGGAAGTTGAATTCAATAAAAAAAATCTGGAAGTAAGAATCTGCTGATGACCAGAAAACCATTACTGATTGTTGTAAAAACCCATCTGGTTCACTAATGTCCTTTAGGGAAGGAAATCTAGCATCCTTACCTGGTCTGGCCGACATGTGACTCCAGACCCACACCAATGTGATTGACTCTCAAATGCCCTTGGGCAACTTGGGATGGCCTAGCAAAGCCACTCAGTTCAACAGCAACTAGTTATGGACAATAAATGCTGGCCAACCAGCATCACCTAAGTCCCACGAATGAATTTTAAAAAAAATTACTAGAGGGGATTCATATTGAGGGAAAAATAGTTTAATTCATTGGTCATTATATTCACTTATTCCAACCACCATTCATATTAAAATATCTCCCAATGCATGTTTTCTTAATTGCGTCCGATACACATTTTTGTTGTGTTCTTCTTCTTCTTGCCACTTGTACGCCTTCTACTTCCCTCTCTAAGTAGAAGTTCTAAGCATCACGTTTACAAACTTCTTCAGAGCTGTTAGATGAGCTGGCAGGAACAATTATTTTGACTATTCTTGCTGTGGAAAGAGACGTGGTCCAGATGTAAGAGCGGCATCTTAATGTCAGGGAAAGCGCTACATGTGACACAGGTTGTCATGGTGATGTGGGACTGAACTGTTCATATGTGATTCCATTGCGTTTTATCAATCGTGTTTGCTCATCAGTTGTTTGCGTTATGCGTTGTTACAGCGGTGAATTTGCACAGTTTGTCACTAACTTTGGAACCTCCCAGTAAATGAAGGAACTATCTCTCCAGATGTGTGGCTGTCATACTGTGAGGGGCCTACAGTGAAAGAAATTTAGTTGTAATCCATTAAAACATGCATAGTGCGTGAATTCAAAGATTAAATTCAACAAAGTATCTGCACAAAAGAGATAGAGCCACTGATGTACTTTAGGAACCACTTGCGAGCACCCTTTGGACATCAAGTTTGGCACAACACTTCGCACTGCTACCCTCACAGTGCCAAAGACCTGGGTTTAATTCTGGCCTTGGGTGGCTGTCTGTCCATGTGGAATTTGTACATTCTCACTGTGTCTGTGTGGGTTTCCCCCGAGTGCTCCAGTTTCCTCCCGCAATCCAAAGATGTGCAAGTCTGGTGACTTGGACATGCTAAATTGTGGCACAGGGAGAACATGCAAACTCCACACACTCACCAAGGCTGGAATCGAACCCGCGTTCCTGGCACTGTAAGGCAGCAGTGCTAATATGCTGCCCACTTCTGCCACTTGTAGGCTGCCATGTATTGCTGATCTGAATTATTGACTGACAGTGGCCATTTTAAACCCAAATAAATATGCCCAGTGAGATTGGGGCAATAAATTTGGTTTTGTTTTCTGGAAATGTAGAAGATGCTTTGAAAAAATGAAAAGAAGAAATCTCAGAACATATACTCTGCCCCCTGTTCCAGACTTCCACTTGTTATACCTAGAAGCTATGCTAAGGCTTGTTGTATTGTAGTTGCATTTGGATTTACATCCACTCTGGGTACAGGACATCTTTCAGTAACTCACACCTGCACGTATTGTCTTTTATGGAAGGTTGGCTAATATTACGCTACAAAATTCAGAACTTTTTCAAAGTAAGTCCAATAATTAATGGTAATTAAAATGAATTAGGCTAATTTACACCTTCATTCATGTAAAGTCTCAACATCTTGAAATCCCTCTTGTATTCTGATGATAACAGTGGAAAGGCATCTTCTGCTAATGTCAGTATATCAATGCTGCTCCAGTATTTGAAGGAAAGCTCTGCAGTGTGTATGTGTGGAATCAGCTGTACAAACAAGATATCAAAATGTTTCCTCAAGTTATGAATGAAGCCTCCCTGGTCAAATTCACAAATGACTTACTGTGTAGTTGTGATCGTACTTTGTTGTTCCTCATAATCTTTTATGTCTTCTCTGTTTCCTTTGACACTGTTGACTACTTCATTCTATTCTATTGTCTGTCCTCCTTAGTATTTTTCTATAGCCACCATTCTCTCACCTTCATTTTTTTTAAATTCACTCGTGGGATATGGGTGTCACTGGTGGGCCAGCATTTATTGCCCATCCCCTGATTGCCCTTGGAGGACAGTTGAGAGTCAACCACTTTGCTGTGGCTCTAGAGTCTCATGTTGTCCACATCAGGTAAGGATGGCAGATTTTTTTCCCTAATGGACATTAATGAACCAGATAGGCTTTTCTGACAATTGACAATGTTTTCATGGTCATCAATAGATTATTAATTCCAGATGTTTTTTATGGAATTCAAATTCTACCATCTGCCATCGTGGGATTCAAACCCGGGTCCCCAGAACATTAGCTGAACTTCTGGATTAATAGTCTAGCGATAATACCACAATGCCATCATCTCCCCATCTTCTGTGTAGTCACCGTCCTTCTCCTATACTCACATGATCATAGCTAGTATATCCTTGGGTTTCATTTCTGCTGTCTTCTTTTCACTATTTACGTGCTACTTCTCAATGAGATTGTTTCCCTCATGAGTCTCTGATGACAGTCAGCATTGGCTTTCATCATGCCCAGTGTCAACCCCTCCAATGCTGCCTTGTTTTAATTTTCTACCTTCAGAAATTCAAGGCCCACAACCTTTGCTACACAACGTCCTTGCTACAGAGGGAGGACAGAGGAAGGTTTACCAGGCTGATTCCTGGGAAGGCAGGTTTGTCAAGTGAGGAGGGACAAGTCAGTTACAATTATATTCACTGGAGCTGAGAAGAGTGAGAGGGGATTTCATGAAACTTCTAAAATTCTAACAGGATTAGTCAGGGAAGATTCAAAAAGAATGTGCCCAATGGTGGGGGAGTCCAGGACTAGAGGTCACAGTTTGAGGAGAAGGGCTGAACATTTTTGGACTGAGTTGAGGGACATTTCTTCACCCAGAGGGTAGAGTTCACTACCATAGAAAGTAGTTGAGGCAACAGGATCGTGTGATTTCAAGAACAAATTAGATATAGCTCTTGGGGCTAAAGGGATCAAGGACATGGAGAGAAGTGGGGATCAGATATTGATTTTGATGATCAGCCGTGTTCAAAATGAATGGCGAAGCAAGCTCGAAGGGCCGAATGGCCTACTCCTGCTTCTGTTTTCTGTGCTTCAATGTGAAAGCTTTTCCACTCGCTCACATTATCCTGGCCACGTTCATTGTGCCCCAGCAAATAAACTTTAAGATCTTCATCCTTGCTTTTGAATCCTCCTGCTGTCTTCCTTTAACCTGTGTGAACACTCACATCAATCCTTTGAACTCGAGGGGCATGTTCCTTTCTTTAGTACTGAATTGTCTCCATTCTTTCTAAGAGAAAATCAGGGACTGCCCTGGCAGCTATTGAAATTTTCCCCTAAATACTCCTTGACGTGTTTGCCTTCCTCCGCGCCTTCAAGGATATCGTAAAAACTCTCCTCGTCAACAGAGCCTTTCCTCACGTTTTTCTTTTGAAATTTTCTGATGCTCCAACTTATTGTGTGCTTTTGGGTGTTTTTTTTTGAACTGGTAAGTCATTGGGATCTGACATTCGCATCCATTTACTTTGCTGTTTAAACAGTATTAAATGCTATTATTATTTTTTTGTATGCGAGTGTAGAATATTTCCAAAGGGCATGTCCCACTCATGATTTGGTTTATCTTCATCGATGAGACAAAATACCCAGATGTGACTTTCGCCTGATTGCTTAATGCCCCAGTGTGCACTATAAACTCAATTATCTTGAGTTACTGCTATTGCTTCCAGACCAAGTATTCATCACAGCAAGATTGTTAGCCGGATAATGAAACCAGGATAAGAGAATTTGCTTAGTGCCAAGGGCTGGTAGTAATAAGAAGATTGCATATCAATATTTTTAGAGTTTTATATTACCATTAATAAGAAAAAAAGTGAATTTTATATGAAGGTAAGTTCCAAGGGGTTTTCAAAATCACTTTATTTTCAGATTTGATTAAAGATTTGACCCAAGTAGGAAGTTCTGGACGAACAATAGTGTCTCTGACCTGGTGTGGATGTCAGTAAGTTAGAGCTGTCTAATGAAACGGTTTCTGGCAGAGAAATAACTTGCTATTTGATGCAGAAAGTAAAATAAAACCTTTTAAAGTTTACCTATTCAGACAGTTTTAAAATGTGGGTTGTTAGGTTAAACTTGCCAGAATTGCTCCGCAGAGTCAGATGTTGATCATGTTATTTTATGTTTATTTTGGTGAATGTTGCAGCGCATTATGAGAGTAGATAAAGTCTTGAAGTCGATTCCTTAGTGTCACAAGTAGGCTTACAGTTCAATGAAGTTACACTCTGGTGCCTGTTCGGGTACACTGAGAGAGAATTTAGCATGGCCAATGCACCTAACCAGCATGTCTTTCGGATTTGTGCAAACCCACCTGAGTATTTCCTGCAATCTGTATACCATGTACTTCCAGTTCATGTGCTGCAGTAATCAAAGGTGAAATCAGAGACCTCTCCTGTTCTGTCCCAGCTGTCCGCCATAATCCTTGCCTTCACAAGAATTTCCATAATTGCGCTTCTCCCATCGTTTCCACTACCCATGCTGACTTGCTGAGTGAGAGTAACATTAATAGTGCATAATGGACAAGTGTGTGCCGCAGTTGCAGAACCACAGAGAGCTTGTTTGTGAATGTCTAAACTCATTTCACATCGAAGCCTTCATGCCAACACAGAGATTTTCATCCTTATTCACTTGAGCCCAACTTGGAACCTGTGCCCAGATGTGTGAACTCACTGTGCATGTGCACTCCAGACTTCCAGAACCATCTCTGATCAGCTGAAGCTTTCTGAAAGAATCTTATTCAGGTGCACCATTTTCCTACGACCCTGGAGCCCATATCCTGAGGGACGTTTTCTGACCTTTTAATCAGGCATTTAAGTGGGAAGTTTAAAATCCCTTTGGATATTGAGCATAATTTTTACAAAAGACCAAAGAACATTTACATTGCACAGATTTTATCTCAGAGTTGCTATGATCAGAGGCTGTAAAAGAATAAAATCACACCATTAGTGTCCCAATTAGTAAAAGAACAACACTCTCAGTCGACTTTATTGTCCATTTAAAGAGACTGATGTAACATTATTTCCCATCCCATTTGTTCCAGTTTTAAAGAAGGAGTATTTGCTAAACAACCTTTTTTAGATGTATTAGTATCAGGTACAACTGGTGAATCAGTGCAGGGTGAGTGAAAGTTTTCTGGGCTTTCTACTTTCTCTTCAGCTGCAGTCAACTCTCAAGTCCCGTGGTTGCTGCCGCTCTGACTCCCAGAGGCGCTTGTCACTCAAACCCGAAACCTTCGTTGGTGATGAGCTTTGGCAGCCATTCCATTCACACAGGGACAGGCGGCGAACCCCGTCATTGTGCAGCAAGCAGAGCGGAGCCGCCATTTCACTGCAAACAGAAAGACATTTCCACTGGAAAGTTATTCCCACAACCTGGAGGTGAACGTAATTTGAAATGGGAGGTGGGGAGGGGGCACAGAATACCAAATGGTATAATTAAAAAGCCAGTTAAACAGTTCCGGAATGCTGAATTGTGTACCACCTTTGTCAATGACAGTTAATCAGCCTTGTGCTGTGCAGGGATCTGACAGCAACTTGACAGGGATTTGTGCAGATTAACCTATCAGTGGCCTTTACTGAAAGGATCAGGCAGGTCAGGAAAAGCAGAATTAGACGGAGAAGGGAAAAAAAAGAAGCATCTGTTTCAAAGTTTTATCCGATTACCGCCTTATATCCTTTAACCTGAAACCACTGTCTGTGGCCGAGGACTTGCTGACGGACGAGGGGGGTGGGGGAGGGAGAGGCCAAAGCTCTAAACAGTGATCAATAACAGATAACAAGGTGCGTTGTTGCATCCGAACATTTAGTGTCTTGAGACGGTGAAAGCACAAATTCAATCTTTCGTAGGTTTCTGTATTTCTCTAGTACATGGGGTGGCTGAGAAGCATAAAGGGCAAGGAGGTAAGGGGGGGGATGTTAGAGAAGCAGCCTGTTTGGAAAATATCACAGCCCATTAGGTAGGAGCATGAAATGGAGACAACTTCAGGGACTCTATTAAGCACACTGTGTTTAGGCAGGCAGCCGTCCCTAGGCATTATGTGCTATTCTGGAGACTTCGTGCAAAGAGAAATAATTGGACATGGGAAATCAACTGAGCTTCAGTGACACTAATGGATTGAGGCCAAGAAAATCATCAGTTCCCTTCTTTTGACACAACGTTTGAGACAAGTTTGTGGTTTTCTTGAAATATATTTTTTAAGACAAACCAAGGAGCAACAGAGTCAAAAGGAGTGTGCAGCAGATTAGCTGATCAAACCCATTCAGGGTATGTCGAACGAAATTCATCTTCATCAAAATTTAAGCAAAAGTAAAATTCGACCACACACACACCAAATGTGCTGCAGAGTGGTATTAGCCCAAACTACTGCATGTTATAAAATATTCAAAATCTTTTGGGGTGCCCTCTGTTTATCTGACAAAATGAAATTACTCTAAGACACGTGCTTAAAAATCGAATGCACATAATGAATGTATATTCTTAATATTTTTGGTGACCTATTTCTGCTATTTTTGAAACACTGTGCCAATAACATTTTTGTTTTATTCATTCGTGGGACATTGGCATCGCTGGCTGGCCAACCTTTATTGCCCAGCCCTAGTTGCCCTTGAACTGAATGGCTTGCTGGGAAATTTCAGAGGGCAGTTGAGAGTCAACCACATTGCTGTGGTTCTGGAGTCATATGGAGGCCAGACCAGGTAAGGGCAGCAGATTTCCTTCCCTAAAGGACATTAGTGAACCAGATGGGTTTTCTGACAATTGATAATGGTTTCATGGTCATTAGTAAGTTCTTAATTCCCGATTTTTTTTTTATTCCACCATCTGCCATTGCAGGATTTGAACTCGAGTCCCCAGAACATAAGCCGGGTTTTTGGATTAATGGCCAAATGATCATACCATTAGGCCATCACCTTAGAGGTGGTGGTGGGGGTGGAGGGGAGGCAGATTTTGAGAAGTTGATGGAAAGCAGTTGGGTTATCATAGTCCATCTAAATGCAATCACTGAGCAAGTGAGTGGGACCATATCTGCAAACATTCGTTCAGCATCTTCACACAAAGTGACCCAAAACATCCGCTCTCCTGTGACTTACCGGCACTCAGTGTCTGAAATATTCAAAAGCAGAGGTCTGTAGCTCAAATTAAAAAGAAACTAGTTTCTCAAAGATATGCAAAAAAAAGTCAAGAAGCTTTCAACTGTATGGAACAAATGTTTGAAAGGATCAATGTGTGACTTTTTGTTTCTCAGCAGTAACTGTGCTGTTAGCCTGGAGTTTGCGATGAAAAGAATGGGGAGGCTACCAGCACTCATTGTTAGGATGGAAGAAACCTGCTGGAAATTTATGGATTATGCATATTATTTGGTTTGTTTTCACCATAGTGGGGCCATTGGCATCATCTTGCTTCTTCTCTGGCTTTCTTCAAGCCTCCTTCAGTACACACCTCGATGTTATTCATCGATCTGTTTTTTTTCTCGCCCCCCTTCTGTTCCTTTTATCCTCAGTTGCTATTCCAGTTGTTGTCAGGGCAAGGGTGTTGGGCTTTTGAGTCAAATGTCTGTAATTTGCTATCTTTCCATCTCTAACTACTTAATCCTTCTGACTCCTGAACTCGTATTCTTGCTCTAACCCACTCATTTGTCTTTCTGGTCATTCAGCTGATTCTCAGCATCCTCTTCTATATTCACATTTCAAAGGCTATTGTCCTCCTCTCGTATTCTTCCTTCAGAATCCAGTGTCACGTCTTTGGAAAGGCAGAATTCGAACCCAGGTCCCCAGAACATTAGCTGAGTTTCTGGATTTATAGTCCAGTGATAATACCACTGCTCTTCCCACGCCCCCAGGAAATCGGGGGCAAAAGGGGGTGCCCTTGGGCATTGCCAGCTTGGCAGTGCCAGCCTGACTCCCTGGCACTGTCCAAGGGGCAAATTGCAAATGCTCAAGGAACATCTTGCCACTGCCCACTGGACATCGGGTAGTGCCAAGGGGGCAGGACCATAGTGGGTTGGCCTCTGTGGGAAAGCTTGGTTGGGGGGGGCGGTTCCTGCTGCCACTCTGTATTTGGGATCAGTGATAGAGGGAGGGTGGGCAGGGTTCGGGGCTGGCCATCAGAGTTGCGTGGGGGTGGGGTGCGGTTGGGTCAGCCTGCTAGCACGAGAGAGAGATATGGAGGCAGGCAGATCAGGGACCGAAGGGGGAGGGAGGGATGGAGGGAGTTGCACAGCCACTGTTGCAAGGTCGCAAGGCTGGCTAGCGATTGGGAAGCCGGAAATGTGGGGCTATTGTGCATGCACTGACCCTGGCGCCGACAGATTGGGACATGTGCAGTGGCCTGCTCAGGCTATGTTGCGGCCTTTCCAGTGGGAATAGGCCCCATCCTTGGATTTTCTCCGTGAATCTCGCTAGGGCACTCTGTGATGCAGAGTGTGGGAGATTCATTGTGAAAACCCCCCTAAAAAAAAAACAGGATTTACTCCAGTTTTTAGGCAAATTCAGCATTTAGAATTGTTTTGTGAGAATCCTGACCAATCTCTTTTCTTTGTTCTCTTAACCTCTTGAAAATTTTGACAGGCAGCTATTGGATACCAGGCAATCCTGACATTTAATCAGGAGTTGTAGACCAAAAATATTAAAGGTTATCGGGAAATCGGATTAGAGTAGATGACTTTGATGTGGAACTAACACTTGTAGCGATGTAATGGGCCGAAGAGTTTCCCTTGGTGAGGAGTTATTTGATTATTCTACATTCCATTCTGCATGACATAGAAACTAGTTTTGCTTAAATGGGCAAGTGCAATGTTTGAGAGTTAGTAACCTGCTCATTGATGCAACACGCAGCAGCTTAATGACGTGTATCTCGTTTCCACCAGGAATGTTAAAACCAGAAAAATAAAGTGAAAAACAGATTTTCACTTTACTCCTGCCTGGTATTGCTTTCTACTCCTACAGCTTACCTGTTCATGCTTTAGCTTCTTTTGGAATGCCTGGATCCCATTCAACTTGCCTTTTCCAGGTCAGATTTAAGGCTTGCAATCCTTCTCGTATCAAAAGGCTTCAAAGTTATTTCATTGTAACTATCAAGAGTTTAATTTCCTCCGGTTTCCTGCAATGTTTCACCAGATAGGCTCTACATCCTTTCTCAGATTCTCAAACTTCTTTTTGAAGAGTTTGCTAACGTTGTTCCATCAGTTCCAGTTATATTTAATATTGAATATAAAAGTAGGGAGGTCTTGCTGCAGCTGTATAGGGCATTGGTGAGGCCGCAGCTGGAGTACTGTGTGCAGTTTTGGTCGCCGCACTTACGCAAGGATATTTTGGCCTTGGAGGGAGTGCAGAGGAGGTTTACTAGGCTGATACCGGAGTTGAGGGGGTTGAGCTATGAGGAGAGGCTGAATAAACTAGGCTTGTACTCGTTAGAGTTTAGAAGAATGAGGGGAGATCTCATTGAGACATATAAGATGATGAATGGGATGGATAGGATAGAGGTGGAGAGACTCTTCCCGCTCAGAAAGGACAGTAGGACTAGGGGGCACAGCCTCAAGATAAAGAGGGGGCGGTTTAGAACGGAGTTGAGGAAGAACTTCTTCACTCAAAGGGTGGTGAATCTCTGGAATTCTCTGCCCGTTGAAGTGGTGGAGGCTGCCTCGCTAAATATTTTTAAGACGCGGGTTGATGGGTTTTTGATAAGAGAGGGGATTAAGGGTTATGGGGAGAGGGCGGGAATGTGGAACTGAGCCATGACAGATCAGCCATGATCTTGTTGAATGGCGGGGCAGGCTCGAAGGGCTAGATGGCTTACTCCTGCTCCTATTTCTTATGTTCTTAAAGAAACTACAAAGTGTTGTGAACGAAGCCCAGTCCATCACGCAATCCAGCCTGCCATCCATTCACTCTGTCCACACTTACTGCTGCCTCAGAAAAGCAGCCAGCATAATTAAGGAACCTGCGCACCACAGACATTCTCTCTTCCACTTTCTTCCATCAAGGAAATGATACAAAAGTCTGAAAGACGTGCCAACAGATTCAAGAACAGCTTCTTCTCTGCTGCCATCAGACTCTTGAAAGGACCTACCTTATATTAAGCTGATCTTTCTCTACACCCTAGCTATGACTACAACAATGCATTTTACACCCTTTTCTTCTCTATGAACGGTATTTATAGTGCGCAAGAAACAATACTTTTCACTGTATACTAATACATGTGATGATAATCAATCAAATTTTATATCCTCTCAAACTGATGAACTTTTAACAACAGTTGCTGTTGGAACCTTACTTCATAATTCTTTGAACTTTGTGGGAACATCCTCTTTGGTGCATCTTTCTACATTTCAACTTGAGTTTCTAAATATCTTCTGGCTAAATCTCTTTTGCTTTTTATTTTGTACCACAATCATTAGGCCTTAACGACACTGATAATTCTTGGATACGGCATTGCCTTGCCATTTACACAATATTAATTTCTCCCCCCTTAGAATAATCCACTACTTTTGTCAGACTTGGACAAATAGCAATCTTTTCTATCTTGATATTCTGTTCCAATATTTTTGAACTTATAAAAATGTCAATCGCCTCCATTATTTGACCCAGTTCTCTGGACATTCCCCAGTTTTAAAAAAGAGTTTAAAGTCTCGCAAGTCGGTTTACTTTAACATTGCAATGAAGTTACTGTGAAAATCCCCTGGTCACCACAGTTTGGTTACACTGAAGGAGAACTTAGCATAGCCAGTGCACCTAACCAGTACATCTTTTGGATTGTGGGAGGAAACTGGAGCACCAAGAGGAAACTCATGCAGGTACGGGGATAATGTGCAGACACAGCATAGACAGTGACCCAAGCTGGGAATCGAACCCGGGTCCCTGGCACTGTGAGGCAGCAGTGCTAACCAGTATGCCACCGGGCCGCCCTTGGAACAGTGGTTAGAAAATTGTTTCAACACTTTCATCCAACCAAGACAAATAGGCCGTATTTTTCCAGGAAATGTTCAGACATCTGTGCAGGCAAATTGAAGCCTTCAGGAACCAAGATAAAAGTAATTTGTAAGATAAGAAAAAATACATATAAAATGGTTATGTTGGAAAAATGCAGCATGATGTTACAGTGGTTAGCATTGCTGCCTCACAGCGCCAGGGACTGGGGTTTGATACCAACCTTGGGTGACTGTGTGGAATTTGCATGTTGGCCCCATGCCTGCGTGGGTTTCCTCCCACAGTCCAAAGATGTGTAGGTTAAGTGGATTAGCCATGGTAAATCGTTGGGGTTATGGGGATAGATTGGAGGGGAGGGACTCTTTCAGAGAGTCATTGCAGACTCGAAGGGCCAAATGGCCTCTTTTCTGCACTGTAGGATTTCTATGGTATGATTCTACATTTTCAGCCTTTTCTTTCAGAAAACAGTTATTTTAAAATGTGAATGGGGCAAAGGTCTGATTAGGCACAATATCAGGGATGGGATTGTGAGATGCCATGACCCCCTGTCCAGTCCCACTGAGGCAGCACACAAAAATACTTTGTGCTCATCACCTCATCAACTTGATTGTGGTGTGCAGTCCAGTGTAAAATGCACTGCTGACTGGCTGCATGCTAAATATCAATGTGTGTGTGGTTAGAGCAATGTACAGCTCACCTGATCCTCATAAAGTGAGATACACTCAGACTACAGCAGCTGCTGGAACATTGTCAGGAAGGATTAGGTAGAAAGAAGAGGACCATGATGGAGCAGCATAACAAAAAGAGGATTTTCAGTTCTGGCAATGGGAGTCAAAAGGAGAAGTAGTTTTACAGACGGCCAGAAGACCTTCAAGGTACATCCTGTGAATGAAATGGAAACCCATGGCCAGGGAGATCAGTTCCTGGAATCTGGCCCAAAGATCTGGTAGTACTGCTCCACAAAGCTCAGCCATTGGCTGAATGTAATAGCTCTTTTGGCTATTTGTGTATGTAAATATAGTCAAACTGGAATAAACTAGTTTTCAGTTGAGTATTTCAGATTCCATGTGATGCATACTGTCTTTTTTTCTGTCCTGCAAAGATATCACACTGAGGCCATTGTGCCTCATGTCACTGGGAACATTCAGGGTGAGGGTAACCTCCTCACGGTCTGTGGCAATGTCCACTTAACACATCCTGCTTTTGGACACAAATTGCAAGCTGCAGATGGTGTAACCTTGCTCCTCTTGCTTTTCATTCAAAACACCTTCCCTCTCCCTAATCCACCCATTGTTGTTTTCCGATGTCCAAGATTTGCAAACTGCTCAGTTGGTGTAGGACCACCATGAAAGGCGAGAATAACACCAGGCCTCTGGTGAAGCACTTTCACTGAACCTTATTGTCATAGCTGGCAGCTGTGTTATTGGAGGGTAGGTAGCACAGATTTGGAATCTGCATGTGGCAAGTCACCTGGCATGAGTGGGCTGCAGTCAGAGAGTTTGGGGAAGAAGGTGTTTTGATTTGATTTGATTTATTATTGTCACATATTAACATACAGTGAAAAGTATTGTTTTCTGCGCGCTATACAAATCATACCATCCATAGAGAAAGAAACAAGTGCAGAATGTAGTGTTACAGTTATAGCTAGTGTAGAGAAAGATCAACTTAATGCAAGGTAGGTCCATTCAAAAGCCTGGTGGCAGCAGGGAAAAAGCTGTTCTTGAGTTGGTTGGTACGTGACCTCAGACTTCTGTATCTTTTTCCCGATGGAAAATGATTAGAGGGAGAATGTCTGGAGTGCATGGGGGTCCTTAATTATGCTGGCTGCTTTCAGTGGATAGGAGGTTTGCCTGATGGATTGGCCTGCTCCCTCAAGGGTGAAGGCACAGCCCTCAGTTAAAGACTGTAGGGTACAGGAGAATACTGATGATGCATACTGAGGTGTTTGGTACATTGGCAGGCTTGCCACAGAGCTGGGCATCATGCTAAGTAGATTGGTGAGGGCTAAGTCAGGACTGTGGAGGGACTGTTTTTGTAAGGTGGTGTAAATGCATCCAGTAAGTGGCACGGTGCTTAGCACTGCTGCCTCACAGCGCCAGGGCCCTGGGTTCGATTCCCGTCTGGGGTCACTGTCTGTGTGGAGTCGGCATGTTCTCCTCATGTCTGCGTGTCTTTCCTCCTACAGTCCAAAAGACATGCTGGTTAGGTGCATTGGCCATGCTAAATTCTCCCTCAGTGAACTCGAACAGGTGTGGTGTCTAAAGGATTTTCACAGTAACTTCATTGCACTGTTAATGTAAGCCTGCTTGTTGCACTAATAAATAAACTTTAATGAAAAACTCATGGTGGTGCAGTGGAGCATTGGCTGTACCTCAAATATCTAATTCCTGTTTTGAACAAAAAAGATATTAATGTTTTGTATTATTTCACAAAGTTGTGACACTTCAGTTATTTCTACCGGTTTAGAGTGGTTGTAGAAAAATGGCCTGAATTCCAGTTTAAGTTGCCTTGAATCTTACATGCGCAATTGATTAATGGAGGCGTGTCAATGTAAGTACATTTTCATATGTACTGTTTTTGTAATGTCTTGGAATTCTGCTTCCACTGTGGTGCTTACTTTCATAATACTTACTTGAGCTGCACAATATGTCATCTATGTGTATGAGTGCAAGTCAATGACATTCAGATGGTGGTCCACAACATTTCCTGATGCAGAGCAGTGCTTTTAACAATGGCTTTTGCAGGAACATATGGTTTCTTAAGTAAATTATACTTGATAGTATCTAGGACCCAAAGAATAATAAATAAAGAAAGCTCCCATGTGACGATAGCCTGGAGTCAAAGGTTTGAGATGTTTTGCAGGCTGGAGCCAACATAAGACATTTTTTCTGTAAAATAAAGTCTTTTTGTCAGCTCTCCTTTCCTTGGTACCTGCACATAGAGAAGTGAAAAGCAGTCACTTGAAACAGTGGAGATAGGATCAAATCAGCCATTGCAATGTCCATTTACCACACATTGTAACATTTCAGGCGTCTCTCAGCTTGGGTCTCAGAGGTAAAGCTCATGTCATCCCTTACATTTTCCCTTTGTACACATCATTTCCCGGTGAATGCAGGATTTATTCCCGAGCTAAACCCTTTTTGACAGGTTTGTTATCTGCTCACTCGGTCGGCAAGCCCCAGAGAGTATAGGATAGCTGTTAGAAGATGACTAGAAAGCAGGGCAAGTAAATGCCAACAGAGCTGTGAAGGAGGGATATTATAGCTGCAAGGGACCTCAGAGAGTATTGCCTGTCTTTTATGTCAGCTCGACAGTCAAAGCTTCATGTAAAGCAACAGCCCTTTTCTGGCCTAAATATGATATTGATTGGAAAGCATTTAGAAACTGTTTTTTATTGAAGGTGACTGACGAGGGTGCAGACTTTGTTTACACATCCTGGCAGACCCCTTTGTGTTTGCTCTCTCAGGCTTCTCATATTTAACCACTTGCAGTGTGATTGTTGTAATGTGGGGCAAATTGGTCTTACTTACCAACTCGTCTTTTGGCCTTTGGTCCTGAAAGTCCATTAGTGTTTGTATTGCGTTACGACACAGAATCTTAACACATGCCTCCAGTTACTCCTTTCATCTGACTCCAGGCTTTCAGCAAATGCAAAACCTTTGTGTGAATAAGGGCCGTTGGGCCTTGGTTGATCTGTAGGAGTAATCATATAATTTCCTTTTTCTTCTTTAAATGTGGACGCAAGTGTTATGCTTGCAACAGGACACTCCATCAAAATTATTTTAATACATTTTTGCTATCAAAGCATGAGTCATTGATCTGCCAGTTCTCCAGTTCAAAACCCAGTCCTCATATTGAATACATTAATATGAAGGCAGGGCAAAATATCTTAATTTTCCACCTCTGTTGCTTAATTGAAACATATCTTTGTACCATTATTATTTTATTTTTGTTGCCATAACCTGAAGCAGTTTTGTTTCAACTGTGGAATATTTTGAAGAATTATATGTGGAATTAATTTTCAGAATTAACTCTTATGGAACAAACTGGATGGGGGTAACCAGGACATGTTATTGGTGATCTGAACACCTAAAGATATGAAGCTGTCGCCCATTTCTACTTCATCCCTGTTGATGTAGACAGTGGCATGTTCACCACTACGCTTCCTGAAGTCAATGACGATCTCCTTTCTGTTGACATTGAGGGCGAGATTATTGTCGCCGCACCAGGTTATCTCTTTCCTGTACTCTGTCTTGCCATTGTTTGAGATCTGATTCGCGAAGGTGGTGTCATCAGCAAACTTGAAAATCGAGTTGGTGGGGAATTTGGCCACACAGTCAGGGGTATATAAGGAGTATAGTAGGGGGCTGAGAGCACTGCCTTGTGGGGCACTGGTGTTGAGGATGATCGTGTAGGAGGTGTTGTTGATCCCAGTGTGCTCCCAGTGAGGGCATGAACCTGATTAGCATCAATTTAAATAAGACTGAATGGCATAATGCCTTTCCTTCTGGGTTCACTGTTTGTTTCTCGCCGGTGGGAATCACTTCAGATTTCCAATTTTGGAAACCAGTCTGGATGACAATGTCAGAGGGTTGGAAGTGAATAAAGACCCCAACGAGGGGAGTGAGGGGGGCGGGGGGAGGATTGATGCGAGGGAAATACCTGGGCACTGCTAGGTTGGCACTGCCATGGCAGGCTTGAGGGCAAGGCCCCTAGGGAAACCCATGGGGGGGGGGGGGCTCCCATTTTGTGTAGGGGGGCAGCGAGGGGTGGAGGGAGAGGGGGAGGGCTGATGAGTGTAAGAGGGAGTTCTGATGCCCCAGTTCTGGCGATGATGGGCGAGGGGGTTTTTAATGTCATAACTTTAGGTCCTGCCCCTCACGAATGATGGCAGAAAACAGTCCACTGCTTTGTTTTGATGAATTGTCCAGATACCGGAAGAGAAAACTTGCCTATTCCTCTGGGGAGAACCTGGCACCACTATTTTTTTTGGGAACATTCCTCCCACTATACACAATAAATTTGAAATCTGTGTTTTTCAAGTACTTTATAAAAATGTTATTGTTTTATGTACTCACCAGTCCATTACTCCATCTCAGCCGCTCCAGTGCATTTGCATTGATGCATTACTGATCGATAGCAACATCACACCAAGATTCCATGAAGACCATTTTGATATCTTTGATTCTAATGTGAGATTAATCAAGTAAACTTCTAACTTTCCACTGAGGGTTTCAAAAGACGCAGTGCAATATTCATAGTCCCCAGAGGGGACTATGAATTGCTGTATTACTGTGAATTCTGCCACGTTCAGTGAAACTTTGAAAAGATAAGTAGCTTACCAGAATATGGAGCAGTGCTCCTCCAAACCTGGGGCTGAACTTTACAAGGAATATGGAGTGCTTCTGAACAGGCAGAGAAGATTGTGACAGTTACTGGCCACAGGACACTGACGTTCCAACTGAGCTCTGTGACAGAAGACACAATGACGCCCCACTCTACTATTCACCCACCCAGCCCCACACCTGCTGTTACACACCACACACAGCAGCTGGTGGACGTTCATCGGGGAGGTGTAACAGCTCTGTCTGCCTGAGCTGATGTGTGCCTATGTCCCTGCAAGGGATACTTTTAACTCACTTTCGATGAAGCGAAATGTCCTGAGATTGAGAGACAAGCAGGGCGGGGTGTTGCCTGCCCCTCCGTGTGGGGTGCTGCCCGCCCCTCGGTGCGGGGTGCAGGATGGGGAAGCTTGTGTTCCCTTTGACAAAATGGTGATATGATTTGTTTTGATTTGATTTATTATTGTCACATGTATTAACATAAAGTGAAAAGTATTGTCTCTTGTACGCTATACAGACAAAACACACTGTTCATAGAGAAGGGGTCCTCCATTATGCTGGCTGCTTTGCTGAGGCAGCAGGAAGTATAGACAGATTCAATGGATGGGAGGCTGGTTTGCGTGATGGATTGGGCTACTTTTGCAACCTTTTGTTGTCCCTTGCAGTCTTGGGCAGAGCAGGAGCTGTGATGCCACCAGAAAACTTTCTATGATGCATCTGTAAAAGTTGGTGAGTTGTAGCTGACATGCCAAATTTCCTTCGTCTTCTGAGAAAGTAGAGGCGGTGGTGGGCTTTCTTAATGATCGTGTTGGCATAGAGGGACCTGGACACTTTGTTGGTGATCTGGACATCTAAAAACTTGAAGTTCTCAACCCTTTCTACTTTATCCCCGATAATGCAGACAACGGCATGTTCTCTATCGATGACATCTCCTTCGTTTTGTTGGCATTGAGGGAGAGACTGTTGTTGCCGCACCAGTTCACTGGCCCACAGTTTAGGAATGGCAGAATCAGAGGATCGAGTAATATGTGTTCTTTAGTTTTCATTGCTGTTGGCTCTGATGATTTTATATAAAAATGTGTGTCGGATCCTCAATTCAATTTTGTGTTGAATTGTAATCTCACTGGTAAGCATGCCTGATAAGAGAAATGCAAAATGCACTTTAGTGTAAGGGAGATTACTTCTGAGGTAAGATGTTGTTGGGACTGTAGAGGGAGTTTTGGTCTGTATCAAACTGTAAAATTCTGATGCTGTGTTCATTAAAGTGTTTGCCAGAAAATACACATGAATAAATCATTAGCTTAGTTCATACCTGGGCTCCTCTTAGCCTGAGATTAACTAAATTTATCCAAAAGTTTTCCACTTTTTTTTTAGCACTAATGGAAGGAAGGAATGAAAGGCAAGGGAGGTTAACCAGAATCTACGTCAGCTCCTACTTGAGATGTCTCATTCCTGGTCATGGTGCTTTTCTCGAGTGTGGATAATAGCAATTGACAAATGTATTGATGTGAAATCTTAATTAACTGAGATTGAATCTGCCCCCTCAGGCGGATGGAAAAGGTACCGTCCCATTCTTTAATTAAAAACATGGGAATTTTCCTGATGTCTTGGCCAACGTTCATTCCTCAAACAACGTCACTGAGGACAAAAAAAAATCATTATTTGCTCTTTGTTCACATTGTTGTCTGTGGAATCTAATGTGCTTAAATTAACTGCAGCAATTCCCTACATTACAGCAAATCCGCATATAATAACTCCCTACCTTACAGTGACCCCCTGTTAATTGGTTAATGCTAAGTTTCCCCTTAGTGTCAAGTGGGTTCGCAGGGTAAATACTTGGAGTTGAGGGGATCGGGCCTGGGTGAGGTTATCGTTGGTGCAGGCTCGATGGGCCGAATGGCCTCTTTCTGCAGGACCTCTGTGGGCAGGATTTTATGGTCTCGCTTGTCCTAAAACTGTGAAATCCCGCCCAAGGTCAATGGTCCTTTCCGTGGTCTGCTCCATGGGGAGGGCAGTAAAATTCCAGCCTGTGATCTGTGACTCCCCCACATTATAATAACTCTCTACGGTACAGCCTCTCATTACAGTACAGTGACTCCCTGCAGTACAGGGACTTGCAACATTACAACTGCAGCATGTAATTGGTTGCATTTTTTTCTGATATTATTTGTATGAGGCCTTAGTTTAGTTTACAGAATTTTCTTTGGCCTTTATTTGCTGTTCAGGTCTGTTAAAATATGCCTGATGCTGTTGACAATCGACATTCAAAATGCCAACTGGAGTGACAGTGGAGACATTTCTCCATGGTGCGTAGTTGTGGAGTGTTTAAAAATTGGTGTGTGTGGGACTGATTGGTATTGTCTGGTGTGCAGATGGTTGACTGCAGTATTTGTACTTTCAGCAATTGCTATGGGAGAATTGGTGGCACATTTCTGCTTTGTTTGAGTTGAGCTGGTGTTCAGGTATTTTGTGGCGTTAAAAGAAAGTAATGATTATTTCTTGGTATTCAAACTTCTCTTGTTTATTCGGTTCCCTATTCATTTACATCTCGCATTAATACACGGGTTTGATTATCTGATGCTTTAAGGAGGAAGATCATTTTCTCCAGCATCTTCAGAATCAAAGAGGAATACTTCATGGCGTTTGGCATCCATTATTAATTGTGTTTGATTATATACAGGTGGAAGGCATTATCTGAGGTTTCTCTTGAGCACCTATCGAGAGAAACTGTGTGTGGGTTGAGAATGGCACAGTGGTTAGCACTGCTGCCTCACAGCACCAGGGACGCAGATTCGATTCCCGGCTTGGGTCACTGTCTGTGCAGAGTCTGCACATTCTCTCTGTGTCTGGGTGGCTTTCCTCCAGGTGCTCCAGTTTCCTCCCACATTTCAAAAGACGTGCTGGTTAGGTGCATTGGTTATGCTAAATTCTCCCTCAGTGTACCCGAACAGGTGCCGGAATGTGGCAACTAGGGGACTTTCACAGTAACTCCATTGTAGTGTTAATGTAAGCCTTATTTATGACACTAATAAATAAACTTTAAGTTAGGTGGTATGTATTTGGAATGTTTGACTCTGCAAATCACTACAAGACTGGGTAAAGATAGGCTCATGTACAATACCATGGCCAACCAGACAGTGGTATATGTTGATCAACTTTTATTCAAGACTGCGAATGGTACCTCTGACCCTTTGGGACTTTAAGCAATTACTTCACGGTCCTAAAATAAGCTATCATTTGGGGTCGGAGGGGGGATATGGGGGTAGGGCGATGCATGTGTGACCTGATGATGCACATCATGTGACACATTAGCCAAATCATCCCTGCTGCGAGGGGGGTTAAAGCGATTACTGAGGATAAAGTGGCAGTAAGTGCTTCCCACAGTTGTTTAAGGCCCCAGTGATCACATGCTTGAACACACAAAGAATGTTTTTGTTTTAAATGAGCAGGATCATTGTCCAAAGTGTGGAGCTTTGCGGGGTGCTTAATAACTGTTCTGGTATAGGGGCTAAATTATACAGGGCACCATAATAACCCCACCACCCCCCACCCCAGTCCAGCTGAAAGGTTTGATTGCCCAGGGGAAGAACAGCTGCCTTGCAGATATTTAATGGCCTGTCGGTGGAGGCGGGATATTCTTCCCCTGACTGGAAGTTCCGTCTCAGACCTCAGCAAACCGCTGGTCAATCAGATGCCCACCAGCTCTCGGGTGTCTTGGTCATGCCAGCTTAACCAATGGTGACTTCTCGGGTCATGGAGGATGTGAGCTGCGATGAGTTTAAACTTTGCAAGTGATTTGGGAGTCAGCCAGGATGTGGGTTTGAGAGACTGGGATGGAGATGGTGGTGGGGCGCGGAGGGGGTGGTGATGACCCTTTGATTTGCCCAGCGAACAGCACTCACCTCTCCCCACCTCTCTGTCCACCACAAACAACTGCAAGGAAAGCTACCAGGCATGCCGCTTGGCAAGGGTGTCTCCCACTATTAGTTAAATACTGGCGATGGTGGAGTGAAGCCCTGAAATGGGCATTAATTGCTCATCTTATGCACCTCAATTGGCCCACTGGTGGGTGGGCCTTCTGATGCCATCCATGCCGCTGGTAGAGGTGGGGCTGAATTTAAGGTGCCCCCACACCACCCACCCCACTCCCCCAAACCCGGCAGCGGAGGAAAGTGCTTATGGTCCCTAGTGCACTGCAGAGCAATTCCAGCAGTCCATTGGATTGAGCTGCCCGTGCTGTGGTGCGATCCACCTAACAGCCAGTACTTCAAACGTCGAGCAACAATAAGGAAGAAACATTGCTTTCAGGTGTGCCATGCTGAATAGGGAAACCAGGAAAAGTTGGGATGCACAGCTGGTCAGTCAGCCTCCGAGAGAGGAAAAAGAGGTTGACATTTCAGGAGATGGGTGAGGGAACCCTTCAGAGCTATTCTGATCTGTACTTGAAATGCGCTTGGTCAGAGCCACTGTAGAAAAATAAACTGTCAATGTGGCGAGAAGAAAAATGCTGCCATTGGAACAGTTCAGAAAACTTGGATGAGATCAATGTAGGGGGAGTATTATAAAGTTTTAAAGTTTTATTTATTAGTGTCACAAGTAGGCTTTCATTAACGCTGCAATGAAATTACTGTGAAAATCCCCTGGTCGTCACACTCCGGCGGCTGCTCGGGTACACTGAGGGAGAATTTAGCGCATAACCAGCATGTCTTACAGACTGCGGAGAAAATCAGAGCACCCGGAGGAAACCCACGCAGACGTGAGGAGAATGTGCAGATTCCACACAGTCACCCAAGGCTGTGAATCGAACCTGGGTCCCTTGCGCTGTGAGGCAGCAATGCCAACCATGGTGCCATGGTGCCATCCCAAAGGTGAAACGTTAACCTGTGTTGCTAAAGTGACCAATTCCTGTGCTGTGTATTTGTAGCATTTTTCAGGATCATGAAGCCGGCCAGTCATTTGCAGTTACCCTTTTTTTATATAAAGTACAGCAACTGATCACAGATTGGCAGCTGCAGTGTTCCTTCACAGCCAGCAGCACCTTGTTTATTGTGCCTGGCTGCAAATGAGGCTTTTGGGCCCAGGAGAGAGGCTCTGTGCATTCATGCGTCGCCGTATGGGCACAGTCCACCTTCTCAAAATAATTCTTGCGCTCTCAAAATAAAGCACAGGCATGGGGTTGGCTGCTTCCTCAAGACGTTTAAATTAAGCCCTGAACGCAGCCTTAAAAACGTGTTTCAATCTAACAAACTGGCTGCCCCCAAGCAATTTGTAAAGCTGGGTTGATTCTGTGCATTGTTAAACACAAATGGTACGAGATAATTTCCTTCAAAGGGCCTCTTGCTGTTCCACTCCGGCCTCAGGTCAGGACTATTTTCTGAAGCTGCATTATGATTTTCTAACCATGCAGATATAAATGATGGATGTTATTACACTTGCGTTAGATACATACTACCCACGGAGAAAAAGGGTACGAAGCTATCCACATAAAATGGTTTTCAATTCTTAATGTAAATGCTACCTGGCTCCCTCAACTCTCTTGTCCGTGTTATAGTTCTGCAAATTGGACTCTTGATCCAAAACTTGCAACTTAATGTATTTTGTGAATGGGGTAAGAATATCAGAGAACTAACAATTAATCCTTTCACTGATATAGTTTATACTGGGATTTGCACAAGCCACCCACAATGTACACCTACTGTGTGTGGCATATAGAAAAGCCATCAGGCTACCAGACCATACTAGTCAGGCCAAATCTACAGGTTAAATTTATTTAGAAGAAGTATGATTACATGGAAACAAAATGAAACAAATATTCATGATAAAAGTGCGGATTAAAAACAATAAATATTGACTAAGTTTGTAAGAATATCTCAACAAACATAGAAACGAGCAGCAGGAGAAGGACGTTAAGCCCTTCAAGTCTGCTCCTCCATTCATTTTGACCATGTCTGATCATCAAATTCAATATCCTGATCCCCCCTTCTTTCCATATTCCTTTATTCCTTCAACCCCGAGAGCTACATCTAATTTCTTCTTGAAATCAGACAACATTTTGGCCTCAATTACATTCTGTGGTAGCGAATCCCACACATTCACCACCTCTGGGTGAAGAGATTTCTCCTCACTTCAGTTCTAAAAGGTTTACTCCTTATCCTCAAACTATGGTTCTGGACTCTCCCACCATAGAGAATATTTTTTCTGAATCTACCGATTCTAATCCTGTTAGAATTTTATGAGTTTCTATGAGATCCCCTCTCGCTCTTCTGAACTCCAGTGAATATAATCCTAACCGACTTAGTCTGTCTTCAAATGACAATCCAGGAATCAGATTGATACACTTTTGCTGTCCTCCCTTTATAGCAAGGACATCCTTCTTCAGATAAAGACACCAAAATTGCACACAATACTCCAGGTGTGGTCTCACCAACGCCTTAGACAATTGCAGCAAAATATCCCTATCACTATTCTCAAATCCTTTCGCTATGAAGGCCAACATACCATTTGCCTTTTTTCTTTAGATATTGGCTCTTGTACAGACCAGTGCAGAGCAAGACTCATAGAGGACTGACTTGAGTTAATTTCCTGATGAGATGCTTTTGAGTAAGGCCAGGGTATCATATCTTGCTGATGTTCAGATCTTCTGCTGAAACTGAACTGCAAAAGACATCTGAACGGGAAATGGGAGCAAGCCAGCTGGATAGGTGGTGAATCTCTGGAATTCTCTGCCCGTTGAAGTGGTGGAGGCTGCCTCGCTAAATATTTTTAAGAAGCGGGTTGATGGGTTTTTGATAAGAGAGGGGATTAAGGGTTATGGGGAGAGGGCGGGAAAGTGGAACTGAGCCACGACAGATCAGCCACGACAGATCAGCCATGATCTTATTGAATGGCGGGGCAGGCTCGAAGGGCCAGATGGCCTACTCCTGCTCCTATTTCTTATGTTCTTATGTTCTTATATGTATCCCTGTCTAGCAGATTATGGAAAATAACCATTGACCGTTCAAGTTCAAACCAACAATGGAGCATCCTGAGTTTCGAAGTACTCGATGAGTAAGCGTTCCAGCTTTTTGCCAGGCATTATTTTGATGATGTTTAATCTGATGATTTTAGGCCAAAACATTGCATTCTATCTGATACAAATCAAAGATCCTGGCCTGGATCCAGGGATCGCTAGCACTGGTCCTACATTTTGTGGCCAGCAGTGTACATCGTCCTCAATATCAACACTAGTCAGTTCAAAAACAATGACATGAACCTATATTAATAACTGAATTAAATTAAATAAGATATATGATACTGATCTTAACATTGTTTGAAGCAGGATAGAATTGTTCTTCTCCTGGAACGATGTTGAACAATTAAATGAGCTGTCACACTAATTATGGCATTTGAACATCTAATTTGTTGCGTATTTGCTTTTAGTTTTATAAGAAGTATCTCACTGAAACACAGGGAAACATTAATTTGACATTGAAAGATGGCTACCAATGAACAAATTATATTTGTGCCGAGTGTATGGGGAAATCGGGACTACAGTTTAATATTTTTGAAGTGTAACCTAATTTGTTTAGTTTAAGTTTACATTGTTCCACTTAGCTTAATCTCTTCTCTAATTGTGCATTCTTAACATGAGGATATCTTAAAGTATACTGGAAAATCATTACAAATTAACTGACTAGCTGACATGCTTACTGCAGCACATCAATACACCTTTTCTGTATAAACCAACAAAAAGACACTGGATTATCTCAATATCTTTAAAGAACAGAAGTGCCCATTTTTAGAGGTGTGCAACTCATGAAGAATATTAGAAAAAGTAAAGAAACCTACAAACTTGGCAGTCGTTGCTGACAGCCAGTACGTACTCCAGTCCTTGTGGTGCCCGTTGGTGGTGAAAAGTGTACCAACAGATATTGTGGGTTGCATCTCCGGGCTCACTAGGACGTGGGAAAGAAATCGGAAGTGGTCACTTCCCGAAAGGGTGCATCCATTCAGTATCTCTTGCTGGCCACCTTGACCAGGCCTAGAAGCAGACCCACAAGGAGATTTGTACACACTCTGCCTTACCCATCTCCAGCACAATTAAACAATTAAATGAGCTGTCACACTTATCATGTCATTTGAACATCTAATTTGTTGCATATTTGCTTTTAGTTTTATAAGAAGTATCTCACTGAAACACAGGGAAACATTAATTTGACATTGAAAAATGGCTACCAATGAACAAATTATATTTGTGCCGAGTGTATGGGGAAATCGGGACTACAATTTAATATTTTCTAAGTGTAACCTAATTTGTTTAGTTCAAGTTTACATTGTTCCACTTAGCTTAATCTTCTCTCTAATTGTGCATTTTTAACGTACAAAGATCCAAAATGGGATGGTAGAGCCAAAGGTTGAGGGGCATCTCCTTCAAATAAGCAAAAATTTTGATTTGATTTATTATTGTCACGTGTTGGCGTACAGTGAAAAGTATTGTTTCTTGCACGTTATATAGACAAAGCATACTGTTCATAGAGAAGGAAATGAGAGAGTGCAGAATGTAGTGTTACAGTCATAGCTAGGGTGTGGAGAAATATCAGTTTAATGTGAGGTCGGTCCATTCAAAAGTCTGATGGCAACAGGGAAGAAACTGTCCAAGAGTCGGTTGGTACGTGATCTTAGACTTTTCTATCTTTTTCCCGACGGAAGAAAATGGAAGAGAGAATGTCTGGGGTGTGTGGGGTCCTTAATCATGCTGGCTGCTTTTTCAAAGCAGCAGGAAGTGTAGACAGAGTCAATGGGTGGGAGGCTAGTTTAAGTGATGGACTGGGCTTCATTCATGACCCTTTGTACTTTCTTGCAGTCTTGGACAGAGCAGAAGCTATACTAAGCTGTGATACAAGCAGAAAGAATGCTTTGTAAAGTGCATCTGTCAAGGTTGGTGAGAGTTGCAGTGGAGATACCAAATTTTCTTAGTCTTCTGAGAAAGTAGGGGCATTGGTGGGATTTCTTAACTATAGTGTCAGCATGGAGGAACCAGGACAGGTTGTTGGTAATCTGGATACCTAAAACCTTGAAGCTCTTGACTGCTCCTACTTCTTCCCTATTAATATAACCAGGGATGTGCCCTCCACTATGCTTCCTGAAGACTGTGACTATCTCCTTTGTTTTGTTGACATTGAGGGAGAGATTATTGTCGTCGCACCAGTTCACCAGATTCTCTATTGCTTTCCTGTACTCTGTGTTGTCATTGTTTGAGACCTGACCCACTACGGTGGTGTCATCAGCAAACTTGAAATTCGAGTTGGAGGGGAGTTTGGCCACACAGTCATCCATGTATAAGGAGTACAGTAAGATGAATAAGGAGTATGTAAAGATGAGCTGCAATCTCTGACAATCCACAAATATATGAAACATCATCTCATCCAGGCCACATACATTACTGGGAGACCACAAAATAACATTGAAACCTGCTAGGCGGGACTCTTCCATGCAGCAGTCTGTTCCTAATATTACTGCTGGGGCATGCTGGAACTCCTGCACAAGGAACCTTCTGTTGTCCCTCATCTCACCCCCACCACCCATGTCTGTCTCTCAAACAGCAAGGCGGTGATGGAGGGTGAGAATGAGAAAGTGGCATCTCAGATAAATGAAAGGTTTGAGGTTTGGTGCCCACTTTGTAGGATTTTCCAGTCTGTGGGAAGACTCTGCAAAACGTTGCCACAGCCTGGGTGTGGTTAGCTGACTGAAGGGCACTTTGCCAGCCATGACACACTGTCGAAACCACAGGAACCAAGTTGCCAGGATGTTATGGCAATGGTACTACCGGTGAGAGCTACGTTTCAGGTTGTGTGTTTTACAATGAGTTGTTCAGAAATGCAGGCAATGAGGAGTAAAGGATCTGCTGTCTGTTGTGAATGGCAGACCTGAATATATAAGGAATGCTGAAACAGAGACCTTTTCAATCTGCCCTTATGTTCAAAGTTACAGCATCATCAGCAAAGTGTCCTATGAACAAATATGGCCAAATAAGAAAAAAATGATGGAATTTTACTTTCAAGGAATTATTATTCAAAAACAAGGGCCATTCAAGGGCTGTTGCCAGTGGGAACACAGCATTTGGCACTCAGCCAAATCTCCCTTCGCTGTAGCAGGACAGGAGAATCCCAATTACAGGTGAAGGCGGATAATCCAGCTCAATGCACGTGTTCCATTATTTTTAAATACATATCCAACTGTAGGAGAGATTAGAAACCATAAAGAATTACAGCTGCGAAACAGGCCTTCCGACCCTTCTTGTCTGTGCCGAACCATTTTTTGCCTAGTCCCACTGACCTGCACTTGGACCATGTCCCTCCACACCCCTCTCATCCATGAAATCCAAGTTTTTCTTAAATGTTAAAAGTGACCCCGCATTTACCACTTTATCCAGCAGCTCATTCCACACTCCCACCACTCTCTGCGTGAAGAAGCCTCCCCCAATATTCCCTTTAAACTTCTCTCCTTTCACCTTTAACCCATGCCCTCTGCTTTTTTTTCTCCTCTAGCTTCAGTGGAAAAAGCCTGCTTGCATTCACTCTATCTATACCCATCAAAATCTTAAACACCACTATCAAATCTCCCCGCATTCTTCGACACTCCAGGGAATAAAGTCCTAACCTATTCAATCTCTCTCTGTAACTCAGCTTCCCAAGTCCCGGCGACATCCTTGTGAGCCTTCTCTGCACTCTTTCAACCTTATTTACGTCCTCCCTGTAACTAGATGACCAAAACTGTATGCAATACTCTAAATTCAGCCTCACCAATGCCTTATACAACCTTAGCAGAACACTCCAACTTTTATACTCGGTACTCCGATTTATAAAGGCCAATGTACCAAAAGCAGTCTTTACGACCCTATCCACCTGTGACGTCACTTTTAGGGAATTCTGTACCTGTATTCCCAGGTCCCTCTGTTCAACTGCACTCTTCAAAGTCCTACCATTTACCCTGTACGTTCTGCTTTGGTTTGTCCTTCCAAAGTGCAATACCTCACACTTGTCTGCGTTAAATTCCATTTGCCATTTTTCAGCCCATTTTTCCAGTTGGTCCAAATCCCTCTGCAAGCTTTGAAAACCTTCCACATTATCCACTACACCTCCAATCTTTGTATCATCAGCAAATTTGCAGATCCAATTTACCACATTATCATCCAGATCATTGATATAGATGACAAACAACAATGGACCCAACACTGATCCCTGCGGTACACCACTAGTCACAGGCCTCCACTCAGAGAAGCAATCCTCCACAACCACTCTCTGGCTTCTTCCATTGAGCCAGTGTCTAATCCAATTTACTACCTCCCTGTGTATACTATACTGAACCTTCCTAACTAACCTCCCATGAGGGACCTTGTCAAAGGCCTTGCTAAAATCCAGGTAGACAATATCCACTGTCTTCCCTTCATCCACTTCCCTGGTAACTTCCTTGAAAAACTCTAATAGATTGGTCAAACGTGACCTACTACGTACAAAGCCATGTTGACTCTCCCTAATAAGTCCCTGTCTATCCAAATATTTGTAGATCCTATCCCTTATCACACCTTCCAATGACTTGCCCACCACCGATGTCAAACTCACTGGCCTATAATTTCCCGGATTTCTTTTGGAACCTTTGTTTAAACAATGGAACAACATGAGCCACCCTCCAATGATCTGGCACCTCCCCCGCAAATACTGACATTTTAAATATGTCTGCCAGGGCCCCTGCAAGTTCAACACTAGTCTCCCTCAAGGTCCACGGGAATACCCTGTCCGGCCCTGAGGATTTATCCACTCTGATTTGCCTCAAGACAGCCAGCACCTCCTCCCCTTTAATCTGTAAAGGGTCCGTGACCTCCCTACCTGTTTGCCCTATTTCCGTAGACTCCATGCCCATTTCCTCAGTATGTACGGATGCAAAAAACCCATTTAGTATCTCCCCCATCTCTTTTGGTTCCATACACAGTCTACCACTCTGGTCTTCAAGAGGACCAATTTTATCCCTCGCTGTACATTTCACTTCACTATACAAGCTCTTTGGATTTTCCTTCACTCTGTCTGCCAAAGCCCTCCTGATTTCTTTCTTAAATAGCTTCTTGCACTTTTTATACTCCTTGCGCATCTGATCTGTTTCTTGCTGCCTGTACATTTCGTACAACTCTCTCTTCCTCTCAATCAGTGTTACAATCTCCCTTGAGAACCAAGGTTCCTTATTCCTATTTACTTTGCCTTTAATCCTGATTCTGTTGAATGAAACTATTGCTTCCTTCTGTTTCGCTTCATGATTATTTTGTGATACATTTTGAATTCTGTTCACAATTTGAACTGATTTTCCAATTGCACACTTCTATTCAGGAGAAAGAAACAGAAATTATACAAAGGCATTAAATAACCAAAGATAACAAGTGTCATTTTAACCTTCCCTGATTGGCGGGAGACTTAACAGGATGAGATTGCACATACTGTTTATATCTGGCCCAATTTATACTTCATTTGCATTTGGAAACATAAGCTTTTCTGACAACAGTGCTTCAGGATGAAAGCATGAATACAAATATGCATAAATTGGAAAATGACACCTTAATCAAACGACAAAAATAAAACTTTACATCAAAAACTTCATATAGTATATATATGTATATGTATGTGTGTGTGTGTGCGTGTGCGTTTCCTAAATTTTGTATAGAATTGTTGAGTTTCTGTCCCAGAAGGAAGCCATTTGACCCATCCTGTTTGGGCTAGCACAGTCTTTCCCATTCGACTCACCATTTCTCTGTCTTTTCTGTTTTAATATTCTTTGAGGTACTTTTTCAATTTCATTTGAAATTCCACATATGTAATATCTAACACATTTCTCCATCATGCATGCCTGTAGTTATATGTGTAGCTTTATCTAATTGTGCCCCTGCTGTTGAATCGCTTGCCCATGTCACATCCTCCACACTTCACTAACTCATGTCAAACTCTGATGTCGTATGCTGTCCTGCAACAAATTCCACTTGTCCATCACTCCTTGTTCTCTGACTTATATCAGCTCCTGGAACATGACCACAGCACCTTGTAATAACCCCAGTAAGATCTTACCTCTCCTTATCTCTGTGTTCTCTGACAACTCTCCCAGGATTTTCTCTTGCCTGGGCCATTTGTACCTCCACTCCTTTTAGCTCGCCATTCATAGATGTGCTTTCAGTTAGAACCTATCATTTTGACCAAGCTTTGGGTCATAGAATCATAGACTCCCTACAGTGCAGAAGGAGACCCATTGATAGTGTACCTTATCCATGCCCTTTACCTCACCATATTCCCATAATCCATATGTTGTATAGCTAATCCACATCTTGGGACACTAAGGGGCAATTTAACATGGCCAGGGCCACCTAACCCGCACATCTTTGGACTGAGAGGAAATCGGAGCACCTGGAAGAAACCCACGCAGACACTGGGAGAATGTACAGACTCCACACAGACATGCGTCCAAGTGTGGAATTGAACCTGGATTCCTGGCACTATGAGGCAGCCGTGCCAACCACTGCTAAGCTTAAATTTAAAATTTACATCTTGTAAAATTGCACTTAGCACATCTCATGTGCAAGTTCAAGTATCATTTCAAACATTATACAAGTCCAAAGATATCCCAATGCAGCCTACTTTTTTATACAGTGTATTTACAAACAGTGGATAACTTAATCCACCGTTTCCTTTTTTGATTCCATGTCCACTTTTTGTAATATACCCCTGTGATGAGCTTCCAGGGTTTCTCCTTGTTAAAAGCATCCATAATAATTTGTGCTGAAATTCAATGACTGCTCAATTCTGTCATGCTGAAGACATTGCTAAGTGTGCCTTTTAATACTATTTTACTTCCCATTTTCTTACACTTTTTGCATCTTTGCGCATTCCTTTTAAATTGAGCATCAAGCACGTTATAAAATTTGTCTGATCCCTGTCTTTGCTCCTTGGAACACTAGTTCACACTGTTTAATGTTTTTATTTTCATCCCAGCATCATGGAGAATTTTCAGGGAAAGGATTGCATTAATAGGCCTGACATTGCCATGCCTTTTTGTTCTGTCTCAATCCAATTTACCAACCTTCTCACCGTATCACAAGCCTTTCACAAACACATTTAATGCCTCTCAGATCCATTTGTATGCCCACTTCAATGGACTTCGACAGCAATTATTTCGCAAGTCTATTATCCTCCACAGGGGATTTCTTCCTGTACCCAAGCCAATATTTATCTCTCAGCCAACATCACTAAAAACAGATTATCTGGTCATTCCTACATTGCTTTTTTTGGGACCTGCTGGGTGCAGTTTAACGCCGTTCTCTGAGAAGGATTTGCAAACAGGTGTATTTAGTCAGCTCGGAGAGTGGAGGGTGGGGTCCCCACTACCTTCCTGTCTCTGTCATTGGGAAGGACAACGGATGGCCGTTCCACCTTAGCACCAACCAAGACCCTTAAGTGAGCAAAAGGACCTCATCCTGCTATCATTAGTATTTTTCCCAGCCGCAGGATGGGGATTCACTGTGGAGAAGGCCTGAAAATTAAATCCTTTTGAGGTTACGTGCGGGCTCCAGGGAGAGGGTGGGACAGGGGTGTCCCTTGATTTAAGTCACTCGGAGCACACTGTTCCTTACTGAGGAGGGTGCCAACTGAGAGCTGTCTCTAGCCCTGCTGTCAGCCCCCCTCCTGTCACCCCTCACCCCTGGTCTGTGCCTCTTGCTGATCCTGAGCCTGGGCGGGCGTATTACTGGCAGTGACCACTGCGTTCCCTTTGGTGCTGCTGAGCAAAGCATAGCTGCTATCCTCTGGCTGGCAGCTCCATGGAGATGGGATTTCTGTCCTTGGGGTAGGCCCATTGCTGTCCAATTAAGTGCCTGATTGGCAGTCAATTTTGCAACCTTTCCTAAAGGAGATGACATGGATCTCCTGCGAGCTGTCTGGCTGGTGGGTGAGACCCCTGACGTTGTAATTAAATGCCACCCTTTGTGTGGCATAGCTGCTGCATTTCCTGTATTATAACAGGGACTAGATTTTCAGAAGAACTTCATTGGGGGTCACATGCTTTGGGACATCTGAGGTGCTATATAGATTCAGGAGGTACTGTTCTCACCTCTGATTTGAGCTTGCGTTCCCTGATAGTTAGCCCTGTCCAGAGCCGTGACCAATTTGCCCAAATTAACTTTGTCTGACTTGGCCTTTTACTTTGACTATCTTTAGCGTTTCTGGTCGGCCACTCCAATGTATCATTACTGAAACCATTTCTCAGATATTTAGAATGATGAGCTATCACGAAAAGAGTAGTCCTTACTGTTGTAAACCTCGGAAAGCTATGTACCAATTTAAACTGATGTAACTAAACAGCTTCTTACCATGTAATTACACTTGCATGCCATGTCTGCAATGAATACTTTATTGACATCAGACGCAAGCCTTTATTTAGAAATGAAATGATTACTGCGTAGTTGTTGACCTATTTGGCTGTACATGTGACATAATTGTCCAGTTGAATTTATCACAATTAGGAAACTATTCCTTTCATGTTAATGTGTATGACAAATTTTGTTACACCGCATTAAGTGTGTCCATTCAACGACAGGAAAATGAGAAGAAGTCACAGAAGGCATCAAGGAGCTTGTGAAAAGATAGAAGGCGTGAGCAATGCTTTCAAAGGGAGCCTGGTACTGATTCCACACGGGATCAAAGTTGATCAAACTAATCCTGCAGAGTTATAAAATTGCCATTAAAACTTCTTACACGCCATTAAAATTCCCTGTACACTGTTGGATTTTGCATTGTAAGAATTCTTTGAAAGCTGTAGAATAATTAAAGAGACTTCTGAACGCCAAGTCAAAATTTGGGTTCCCTTAAATTAATTTGGGTTTGGAAAGGATGGAACCTGAGGCACGTCTATGAATGGTGAAGCATGTCTATGAATGGTGAAGCAAAGGGATGGGTTGATGCAGATGGACTAGCATCAGAGCAGTTGAAAGTTGTATTTGATCTAAATATGGAAACCCCTCTCCAAAGGAGGTAAAATGTAACTCAAATACTGTTACATGTAAATTGATATAGGAAGCATGCATTCTCTCCATGCATCAAAACTCTTCCCCCTGTTTGACCATGCATTTGCTTTCGCATCCTATCCTCTCCATTTTCCTTTTGCTTCCCCAGGTTTGGTGTCCAGCATTCTCATATTTAATGTGAAGTACTCTGAGGCAGCTTCTTATACCTCAGGATGCCTGTAAGCTGCAGAGAGATATCAGTGGTCAGATGAGTGGAAAATGTGCAAATGGAAATTAATCCTGACAAGTGTGAGGTTTGGGGAGAATAAACCAGGAAAGACAATACTTGGAAGGATACTAGGAAGAGTTAAAAGGACAGAATGGCCTTGGATTGTATGTCTGCAGATCCTTGAAGGACAGGTGAATAAACTAGTTAAGAAAGTTAATGGGATACGGTATTTTATTCGCTGCAACCTTGAGCATTAGAAGAGATCTTATGCTGGAACAAAGGAAGACACTAGTTAGACTGCGGCTCGAGTACTGCACACAGACTGGGTCACCAGGATATGATCACCGTTGAGAGGACACGAAGGGGATTGACGAGAATGTTGCCAGGAATGGAGAATTTAAGCCTTGAGTTCAGATTAGATAGGATGAGGTTGTTATCCTTGAAACAGAGGAGGCTGGGGGAAGATTTAATTAAGGTGTATATAATTAGAATCATAGAATCTACAGAATCTAGAAGGAGGCCATTTGGCCCATCAAGTGTGCACCAACAACAATCCCACCCAGGTATCAACCCCGTAGCCCAATATATTTACAGTCCTAATCCCCCCGACACAAAGGGGCAATTTAGTATGGCCAAACAACCTAACTCGCACATCTTTGGACTGTGGGAGGAAACTGGAGCACCTGGAGGAAACCCAGCACACATGGGGAGAATGTGCAAACTCAACACAGTCACCTGAGGCAGGAATTGAACCTGAATCCCTGGCGCTGTGAAGCAGCAGTGCTGACCACCGTGCTGCCCTTATTATGAGCAGTTTTGGGAAAGTGAATAGGGAGGGCCTATTACTGTTAAGAGAGGTCAGTAACCAGGGCCATAGATTTATTTGAATGGTAGGATTGGAGGGTGGGAGGGAGAAGTAATAGTTTTCAGCCAAATGATGGTGGGACTCTGGAACTCACTGCCTCCAAGGGTGAACTACAATTAGTTTGGCACCTGAGGTGTCATCCCCTGCAAAGCAACGGAACAAGAACTGGAAGTTGTGATTTGACCAAGTAGCTCTTTTTTGGGTGTTGTGGACACAGTAGCCCAGATGGCTGTAAACCTTCCTAAATCCTTGTCTAAAATCAAGTTGCTTTTATTGCTGCCTTGCAAAACCCTTCCATACTGCACTGAGCTAGTCGTTGGACTGAATTGAGAGCCTTGAGAAAATATTCCACTTTCTTCACCACTGTGCAAAAGCCTGATTGAAGAATGATTGGTCAATTAAATACAAATACACAATGGAGCATTCTGTACATTAGCAAGAACTTGACAAATCGGTGTTTGGAGCTCATCCAGATTGCATATATTTATTCATGTTTTGACGAAATGCATTTCACACCTCGGGGAAAACAAATCTGAGTCTTGACTAATTTATAGATCAAACAACTACATCGGGTGCTGTAGCCAATTCTCTTCCCACCCACTATTTTGATGTTCAGCTTTCATCTTAACTCCAGTTACTTCAAAACTGCATAACACAAAAGATATCAAAATTGCTTTTGTCAGCGATGGGAAGGTTTTGGAATAAAAAGAATATGTTGAATTTTAACAGCACTTTTCACAACCTCAGGATGTCCCAAAACACTTTGCAGCCATGGAAACATTGGCTTTCTTGAGATGTAGGAAATCCGCAGCCAGTTTGCGCACAGCAAGCTCCGACTAATACCAATGTGATCGTGGCCAGATAATTATGATGTTGATTGAGGAATAAATATTGCCCAGAGCGTAGTGGACAACTTCCCTGCTCTTTGTCATGGGAACTTTTATATCCATATTAGATGGCCAACATGGCCTGACTTTAACATCTCATTCAATCGATAGCATCTCAAAGAGTGCACCATTTTCACAACACTGTACTGGCGTGACAGCCTTGGTTTTTGTGCACAAGTCCTGAAGTGGGACTTAAACTCCTAACCTTTTTGTTTTGATTTGATTTATTATTGTCACCCGTATTGATATGTGTTCTCAGACTTCTGTACCTTCTTCCCGGTGGAAGAGAGTACGTCTAGGTTACGTGGGATCCTTGATTATGCTGACTGCTTTCCCAAGGCAGCCGGAAGGTAGACAGAGTCAATGGATGGGAGGCTGGTTTGCCTGATGGATTGGGCTACGTTCACAACCCTTTGTTATTTCTTGCAGTCATGGTCAGAGCAGGAATCATACCAAGTTGTAATACATTCAGAAAGGATGCTTTCTATGGTGCATCTGTAAAAATTGGCAAGAATCACAGTGGTCATGCTGAATTTCCTTATGAGAATGAGAAAGTAGAGGCACTGGTGGGCTTTCTTAACTAGAATGTTGGCGTGGACGAACCAGGACAGGTTGTTGGTGACCTGGACACCAAGATTCCTGAAGCTCTTGACCATTTCCACTTCATCCTCATCTGAATCAGAGGGCGTAAGAACCTTCAACATCTGGATATCCACGTTAGTAAAGAGTCACGTCAAATTCCCACATTAACTTCCTGTGGGGAAAAGGCCATCATTTTGCTATAGTACAGACATGGCACGTTACTCAAACATGTAGACTTGTGTAACTCTGACAACCTGTCTCATGTTGACCGTGTAATTATGTTTTAAAGCACAGTGAGGATATATTGCCCTTATTGTAAAGTCAATGAATCTGTAGCCTGTAAACATACTGAATGACTGCTTTTAACTTTCGAGGCCACTTTGTAAACGAGAGGCTCACAAGGCAAGCGGGCTGAAACATGATGTGTTATTAAGTACACAAGAGGGTATTGATGCGATGTTGAACTATCCATGTAAGTGGGTTATCAGATTGTGGTGACAGGAAAATCATTTAATATTGGTGCTCTCTGAATAGTGTTTCCATGGTCCATGCACCACAACTTATCACTCAAATAACCAACAAAGCCTGTGGAGTATTTTTAAACCATTCAGCATCGGAGTCCTGTGCAAGACAGCTTGGTTGCAGGATAACACTAGATCACATGTTTGTGTGCACTGATTAAAATTAGTCTCTGACAAATACAATTCTTTGACCAATTGATTCAATCTTTGTTACAGATTTAGCGTGCAAATTTTTCAGATAACAGACTGCCATTTGGCTGATCGTTGCTGTCATGTTGAAACCGTGAATGGTTGGTGTCGTAGTAGGTAACCTCAGTATCAGGTGATGGGCAGTCTTCTTTATCACCAGTTTTCATGCTATTCCTGTCCTTCCTTCCATTTTGTCTTTTATTGTGTGTCTGAGTGAGATCTGAAGTAGCACTTTGGGGGGAATGAGGGGCAGGGCCTGGGGAACGGCGGGGGGGAGGGGGTGACTGCTGCGCTGCACTGCGCTGCTGGAGGGCACTGCCTCTCAGATGAATTGGTAAAGACCTGAATTTTTATAAAGGTGGGGAGCTTCTTAGTTGCCAGAAAAATGATTGCGCATGCTTGGATCTGATGTCTTACCCATCAAACGTTGTTCCCCTTCCTTTTGGGAAGCTGCCCCTTTTACTTTGTCCTAATTTAATTTGAGTTTGTCGACTTGGTTTGACCTAAAAAAAAAGACCCATCAAACGTTGCAGCAGTGATTATGTCGGGTTGGTTGGGAGGGGTTGTCGGCCGGGGGGTGGGGTAGTCCAAATTGTACATCCATGGTTCATGTACTGTTTCCCATATAAAACAGCAGCTGCCTCCAATCATGTTGGATCTATGCCAGCTAGGAGCAGCAAACATGAAATGTACAGATTAGACCTGATAAGAGGAGACCCAAACTTTCCGGAGCTTTTTGGATAAGTGAAATACCATTTTGGAGATGTAAGGTACTGTTATGCATTTAGGGGAAGCCTTTGGGAGATGTAAGCTGTACTTTGGAATTGTTAAAAAAGAGACATAAATGTGTCTAAAAACTGTCAAAAGAAACTGTCAAGCTCTCGTGGTATTTAAAACTCCTGCCCTTTAAATTTTTTTAAAAAGTCACTTTTTAAAAAAGTCCTTGTTATTTTACTCTGTCTGTTGATATAGCCTAAGGGTTAACATTACTGCATTGGCGCAAGGCTGACCTTACTACGTTCGATTGTTACAGTGCAGTACCTCTCAGTTCATAGTTTGATTGTCAGTTCTGAATGATTACAGCGTCATTGAAGTGGGCTATAAATTCCAATGTTTTTCTTAGTAGGAGATTAAATATAGTAAAGGGGTTTTAACAATGAGAATTGTTTGAAATAATGAGTTCTTTAATAGTCACTTAAGAATTTTATTTTATCTCATGTCACCGTGGGTCCCGAGGTCACCTCTTAGTGTACACAGGCTGAGTTGGCATGACCGATGAAAGGGCAAAGAGTAGTTCTGGGGGTTATAGCTTGGTACCACTGTTGGCACAGGATTTTAAAGACCATGGAGGTGGACTGAGAGGCATAGGTTGGCATGGAGGGTATGAAGGAGGGCCATGGGGATGTGGTAGGAAGGGGGATATGAGTTTGGTAATGAATGTGGCATGGGGAATGTTTTGAGGGGTGAAGGAGTGTGAGGGGTCAAGGGCAAGAGGGTTGTTTTGTGCTTTACTGGCAGGGATTTTGTGCCCCTATTTGCTGCAGCTGCAAACGGCAAAGTGTGAGAAATGCTGAGACTCAGAAAATGAGAATCTTGCAGCGAGATCTCACGATGCGGTTGTCCCTGCCTCCCTCCACTGATATAATGACATTCCAACTCAGAAGGGTTGGGAAGCTCATTTAAATAAATGACAACATTAATTAACATCTGGCTTTCCCACCATATTGTTTCCCCCCCCACCACTCCCCTTATAGGAATCTTCACCCCTTGCTGATGTGAAGTCACACCGGCATGATTTACAACAAGTTTTTAAAAACAAGAACCAGGCGAGGGGAAACCACTGGGTTACAGCCCCTGGTGAGCTGATATTTCCATTAGCTCATCCCCCCCCTCCACCACCACCAATACATAAGGAATAGGTGTAAAGCATTTAATCTCCTGAGCTTGCTCCTCCATTCAATTGGATCAAAGTTGCTCAACACTTCAACTCCATTAGTCACCTTTGCTAACAAATATTTTGAACACGAATGTTTCAGCATCGAGTGTACTTGCCAATCGAAATCCATTAAGGATGGCAGAAGAGAAGGCTCAGTGGAAGGACACCTGGCAACTGAAGACTGTGAAGAGATTGTAATGCAGATGTCAATTTAATTTTCCCAAGGATATCAGAGTTACCAAAATGGTGCCCGTATAAAATTGAAGTCTATGGTGTTATTTGTGTCCAACAATTAAGTATGTTGTACTCTGTTACTTGCTGATACAGTAAGTCTTCATTTGTGGTTGTGATTCTGAATATTGTGACTTTAAGTGAATTGTGCATTGCCTTGAGAATCAGTGTTAAAGCTGGAGTCAGGCTTTTGTAGGTACATTTGCCCTGAATAGCAATGTAGAATTTGAAATATTGTACTGTACACGTACAACACGATAAACTTCGAGCAGGAATAACTTGTAATATAAAATAATTATAATAGAAATGTATAAATTCAAATTAGAGAACTCCAAATCACCCAGACAAGCCCTGTGTCTCACCCACAGTCATCCTCAAACATAGCTCAACCTTTTGCTTTCTCCTTTCCCATTCTGACTGTTTGTCTCATCTTTCCCAATCTCTCTCTGTTCTTTCCCACTCTGAATCACTCCCATTCTCCTCATCCTCACCCTCATCCCAGCCAGGAGAGCAGTGACTCAACAACCTGAGGATCTGGCCAGTTCCCAGTCTGAGACTTCATCTGGGTCTGCGGCCTGGACCTCTTCCTGACAGTGTTCAGGGGACTGAGCCCTTGCCCTTGGTGAAGGATCAGGTACACGGCCAGCAACTTCCTGTTCTTGCCCTGTACCCCTGATCTCAGGCCTCACTTGCTGCCCGCAGCCACAGCCTCTGGTGACAGTGGTGGTGACTCCGGCATCAGAACTTGGTGGGGGCTGGTTTAGGGTTTGGGAGGGTAGGGACAGAGTCCAGATACTGTAAAAATGAAAATGGTAATACAAATTGGAAAAACAGGCTCAAAGAATAAACAATGTGAGAGCAAAATAAAATCAAATCGGGCCACTGAAAGTGAGGACTTACTGTGTGAGCTGCATAATCTTCAATTTTGAAATAAGTTAATTGTTAGCAACTTCAGAAATGTGCATTTACACGTACAGATATGCGAATGCCTTTGACAATACTGTAAATTTTTAATCAGTTCAACCTTGACTTGATAATGGAAGCTTGTAGGAGCAATTGGTTCCTTTAACAACTGAACTTTCCAATTGTGTCAGTGGAAAGAGCTGGGAATTACTTTTAGGTGTATGTAGCTAAATAGCTTTTATGTTTCATGAAGACCTTTTAAAAATATATATACACTTGAGGCTTTCCCGCAACTTGATTCTATATTGAATGCCCTCTCTGGCAATCGTCAAGCCAATAGCATTAATAATTTACTACAATTATAATGTGGAGGCTCTCCTATAAGAATACAATCCAATTAGAGTTCCTCTTGTATAACTCAGACTGACAATAGGACAACTGATGGGAAAGCAGTAATAATTATAACATCCTGCTTGCTGATTCTGAACGTCGAATCCTGAGGAGGAGGCAGAGTTAATAGTTGGGAAAACAAATTTGTGGGGGAAATTTCAGAAGGAGGAGAGAGGGACAAAATATTTGGCAATAAGAGGGTCGAACAAGTAGACAATAAGCAGCAGTGGTGAACTGGTAACTTTGGGAGTCACATTTTGCTGAGCTGGAGTATAGGACTTCACAGCAGAGTGTACGCAAATTCTCACCAGCTTTCCCAGATGCACCATAGAAAGCATCCTATCCGGATATATCACAGCTTGGTATGGCTCCTGTTCTGTCCAAGACCGCAAGAATCTACAAAGCGTTGTGAACAAAGCCCAGTCCATCACTCAATGCAGCCTCCCATCCATTGACTTTGTCTACACTTCCTACCACCTCAGAAAAGCAGCCAGCATAATTAAGGACCCACACACTCTGGACATACTCTCTTCAGCAAGATACAAATGTCTGAGGTCACATATCAGCCAACTCAAGAACAGCTTCTTCACTGCTGCCATCAGATTTTTGAATAGATCTACCTTGTATTAAGTTGATCTTCCTCTGCACCCTAGCTATGGCTGTTGCACCATATTCTGCACTCTTTCCTTCTCTATGAGTGGTATGTTTTGTCCAAATAGTGAGCAAGAAGTAATACTTTTCACCGTATACTAATACAGGTGAGAATAATAAATCAAATCAAAAAAGAACAAGGATGTGGAGAAGTGCAGTGTGTCATGGAACCAGCTTTGGACAATGTATCAGTCTGTTATTGTGCTACCTTCGTAGCTTCCAGCCAGAAGAGCTGACTTCATTAAATTGGGCGTCCTTTGTGGGTGCTGGAAGTGGGGTACATGTGGCCAGTTTAAATCATGCTCAGTTGGTGAAGATGGTTTTATAATGTGCGCTGAAGGTTGTCAAGGATACAGTGCAGCAGCACATGGTGGAGGTCTTACAGGGATGGCAATCAGGAGGAGCTGAGTTTGCAAAGATGAACCACTGGATGAAGAATGGTTGAAGAACAAAAGGATGTTCCCGGTTTTGTTCCTCCGTTCTTGACTTTGCTCCCAACTTCATTCATTCAATCCTGGCTTCGTTCATTTATTCATTTCCTGGGTCCATTCCAGACTTCATTCATTACTGTTTGGCATAAAAGTTTGAAATCAGACAGCAGAGTTTTGGAGGTGCACCTCTGTACCCGAGATAGTTGGCGCCAACCTGAGGTTGGCCGTGGTGTTGTACAAAGAGCATGAACATGTTAGAAATGGACACTTCTGTAGACTGTGAAATCAGGGCGACATATGCAATTACAGAGTTGATGGCTCAGTGCAGAGCTGCTGATATATGTGTGAAATGAAGGTACACGATCAGGGATTTGGGGGGGTGGGTAGAATATGGGTATGGAGATTATTAAAAGATGGTCTGAGAAGGAAAGAATGGCTGGCAGAGTGGTGAAGGGAATTGAATTGAATCGATTTGTTATTGCCACACGTATTGGGATACAGTGAACAGCATTGCTTCTTGTGAGCTACGTGGATTAAATCATACTGTTCATAGAGTACATAGGGGAGAAGGAAAGGATCGGGTACAGAGTATAATGTTGCACTTACCAATAGGATGAAAAGAAAGATCAGCTTAATGTGTGATAGGACCATTCGGAAGTCTGATGGCACTGGGGAAGAAGTCCTTGAGTCTGTTGATGGAAGGTGATCAAAGAGAGTATGTCCAGAGTGCATGGGGTCCTTGATTATGCTGGCTGCTTTTCTGAGGCAGCGGGAAGTGTAGATGGTGTCAGTGAATGGGGGGCTAGTTTGTGTGATGGACTGGGCTGCATTCACGATGCTTAGTAGTTTCTTGCAATCTTGGTCAGAGCAAGAGCCATTCCAAGCTGTGATACAACTGGAAAGGATACTTTCTGTGGTGCATCAGTAAAAATTGAGAGCAAGTTGTGGTCGATTGCTGACTAACATGAGAAAAGGTTTGGATTTGCACAAAGAAGGCTTGTATTTGCTGCTATCTGCTGCTCCCACCCCGTGTAGAGGACTTGTGCTGTAGGGGCTGAAATCACAGTACCACATCAATGGTGTCTTGAAGGAGCCAATGAGCTGTATGCTGGAAGAGGTGGTGGCAGTTTTGTTGCTTGTTTGGCATCAGAGTATGTGCTCATGCAATCGAACTTTGCATTTTAAATATTGCAGGCTATTCTGTATTTTTTTACAATGTTTTTGGGATTTGGGTGAACCAGGAAAGTCAACTTTATTATCCATCGCTTGGCATGTGAGATTGTAGGCTGAACCGGTCAATGTGGCCAATCCACTTTCCCAAAGGACGTTCGTGAAACCGTTGTGTTTTATCATAAATCATTGTAGAGTCCCTACAGTGCAGAAGGGGCCATTTGGCCCATCGAGTCTGCACCAACCTCAATTTCACCCAGCCTCTATCCCCACAACCCCAAGCAGTTATCTTAACTAATCCACCTTACACTAAGAGGCAATTTAGCATGGCTAATCCACCTAATCCGCATATCTCTGGACTGTGGGAGGAAATCAAAGCACCTGGAGGAAAGCCATGCAGACACTGGGAGAATGTGCGAACTCTACACAGACATTCAGCCAAGCTGGGAATTGAACCTGGGTCCCTGGTGCTGTGAGGCAGCAATGCTAACCATTGTGCCACCATGCCGTGCCCACCTTGCAGCTTTTGTGGCCAATCTATACTAAAACGGAAATTTTACAAAATTGGCCATCGGTTGCAAGGTAGTAAATGAAATTTTAAAATTTATTATAAAACAAAGTTCTAATATTGCAGCACAATTGAATTAATCAACGTGTATTAACTGAATAGTACTGTGGACAATTGATCATCAAAGGAAATTGCTTGTGAATAACTTGCCTTTGAGAGGGAACTAAATGCACTCAGTCAAGACAACCTTTGACACGTCAAGACCACTTCTCTATTCAATTATTTACTTTCTCTCATGTTGATACGTTTAAATTGATGGCTTCTAGTTCTGTACTTAAGGATTACACATCATGGTTGTTCTTTTAGGAGGCTGTTTTTCTGCAGAAAATTGTCTAAATTGATATCACAGCAGTAATAATAGAGGATAAAGATGCCAGATGAGGTAATAGAAGGGAGGCATCCTGGCAATCAGTGGGAACATTGGGCAGTGTGCCACTCCAAAATGTTCCATCTTTGTGATAACTATGTGGGATGGATTGGCATCACTGAGGATTTGAGATGCAGTAATAAACAAGAAAGCAGCAACAACAGAGCAATGTGGTGTGGGCAGTGAGAGAGAAAAAAATAAGCAGTTTGATTAAGAAGAAAAAAAATTTGCTACGATTTAGTCCCCCTTTAAGTGAAATCACCCATTCCTATTTGACAAGAACTAAAGTATGCCTCATAATTGCCATAGCAAAACTCTTTATGCACATCGCCCCTGTGAGAGAGTGTTGGATACTGGGAGCAGGTTTACCTACTGTAGATAATTAGATGGTGTCTTATGGGAACTATCTTCTATTTCCTGAGTACTGTACAGCTCATTAGCTTAACTCTCAGTGGTCGAGGGACAAGTAGAGACCATTTCATTAGCAGCTCCTTGCACATATAAATCTTAAATAGAAGGATTACGCTAGATTACAGCGACACTGTGAACCCAGGGAATTTTCTTTGCTATCGCCTTTGTGTGTGCTTCGATAGAATTATAAAATCCAAAAGAAAGATTAGTTTTAAATGTGTGGAACACTAAACTGATTTTTAAGAAGTACAGTTGTTGGTGACAGGACATTGGCACATCAATGTTCAAAGGATTTTATATAATTTTGGTGTGGGATTAGTCGAAATTAGAAGATGTTCTTTTAGACTTTGCCAGTGGTCAGTCATTCGCTTCCCTCATGAAGCAGCATGGTGGCACAGTGATTAGCACTGATGCCTCACAGCACCACGGACCCGGCTTCCATAGAATCCCTACAGTGCAGAAGAAGGCCATTCGGCCCATCAACTCTGCACCGATCACAATCCCACCCAGGCCCTATCCCCATAACCCCTTGCATTTACCCTAGATAGTCTGCCTGACACTATGGGACAATTTAGCATGGCCAATTCCCCTAACCAGTACCTCTTTTGGACTGTGGGAGGAAACCGGAGCACCCAGAGGAAACCCATGCAGACATGGAGAGAATGTGCAAACTCCAAATAGATAGTGATCCAAGCCGGGAATTGAACCTGGGTCCCTGGCACCGTGAGGCAGCAGTGCTAGCCACTGTGTCACCGGCTTGGATCATTGTCTGTACGGAGTCTGCATGTTCTCCTCGTCTCTGCGTGGCTTTCCTCCCACAGTCCAAAAGTGAGTGTTGCTGAGTGTTGCCAGTATTTTCTGTTTTTGTTTGCGATTCCCCGCATTCGCAGCATTTTGCTTTTGTAGTAATCCAAAGGCCTGGATGAATGATCCAGAGACGTGGGTTCAAATCCAACAGAAATTGGGGAATTTAAGTTCAATTAACCTGGAATTTTTTTTAAAAGCTGCTAAAGCAATCATGACCATGAATTTACTGAGTTGTTGGACAAACTCGTCTGGTTGACTAATGTCTCTCATGGGAAAGAAACCTGCCCTCCTTAACCAGTCTGGCCTGCATGTGACTCTGGTCTCTCAGCAATGGGGTTGACTCTTAACTGCCCACTGAAATGGCCCGTTCAGCTTTTTAAAAATGTATTTGTTCATGAGATGTGGGCATCACTGGCTCGGCTAACATTTATTGCCCAACCCTAAATGCCCTTGAGATGGTAGTGGTGAGCTGCCTTCTTGAACTGCTGCTGTCCATGTGTTATGGATCACCCACAGTGCTGTTAGGAAGGGAGTTCCAGGGTTTTCACAGCGACAGCGAAAGAATGACGATATAGTTCCAAGTCAGAGTGATGCGTGGCTTGGAGAGGGCTGGTCCACCCTTGTTGCCTTTGTCCTTCTTGGTTGTAGAGGTTGTGGATTTAGAAGGCACTTGAAGGAGTCTTCGTGAGTTGCTGCAGTGCGTCTTGTAGATGAGCACAAACCCCTGCCATTGTGGATCAGTGTTGGAGGGAGTGAACATTGGTGGTAGATGGGGTGCCAATCAGGTGCGCTGCTTTGCCCTGGATGATGTCGAGCTTCTTGAAAGTTGAAGCTGCATTTGATCCAGTAATATTCAAGGAGGGCCTCATGATCAGCTTCTCGAAGGCAATTAGAGATGGGGAATAACTGCTGGCCTTGCTGCCAATGGCCATATCCCAAGAATGAAGAAAAAATACTTTTTCTAAATTGCCAGTAGACTAACTATCAAATATTGCCATATTTCCTAAAGTTCTTTTGCCATTCTTCATGTTCTCAATAAATTGAATGTATTAACAGCAGAGTGGGAGGTGATGCCCTGGTGATATTAGCACAAGACTATAAATTCAGAGACTCAGCTAATGTTCTTTGGTGCCAGGTTTGAATCCCGCTACGGCAGATGTGGAATTATCAATTGTTAGAAAAACCCATCTGGTTCAATGATGTCTTTTTGGGAAGGCAATCTGCCCTCCTTACCTGGCGTGGCCTACGTGTGACGTCAGAGCTATAGCAATGTGGTTGACTCTTAACTGCCCACGGGCAACTAGGGGTGGGCAATAAATGCCGCCCAGCCAGTCAGCAATGCCCGTGTCCCACAATGAATAAAAAAAGTTTCCAAGGTGCATACTGCTATAAGTATAACAGGAAACTGAGTATTACTGGGAATTGGGAAACCAATGTGTCCAGCCTATCTGTAGCTGGAGTCAGCAGTGTATTTTGAGGACGTTTAAATATTTTTCTTGAACATTAGTGAATTGCAACCTCAATGGTATTGTTTGATGGAACTCAGTGGAGCTCAAACTGTCAGTGCACAATCAGCACAGTTACAAGTCTCTGCACTGGTCAATCGCCTTCATTGTAGATTAAATGCTGGTTGAATACAGTTCAGAGCTCTACATTTGTACACGACTGCTCTTGTGTCTGGCAGAATCTAAACTGCTTTCGAGATGTAAACTTTTTTTGTCAGGGACAACATTGTTGCTCTTTAAGATGATGGATTGTTTCCTTTGGCTAAAGTCTGGCTCTAGAATTAACATTATAAAGCCTCAATCTTTTGTGCATTAAGTATTCCCTGGAGCTGCAGTGGGATATTATACAAAGAAATGTTGCATGGAGCTGTCTTCCTTCCATTTGCCTTGGGGGCTGATTAAGAAATCTGTTTTTACTGTGAGAGTGTTGTGAATCTGAGACGTTAAGAGGCAAAGACAAGGTTTCGGTAACAAAGGAAGTAACTCTGTACCCAGTGGTGACAGTCCTGAATCAACATGTTATGCCTCCCTATAAATTAGAGTGAAATCTGTCTGTGTGATTACTTTCCAAATGCTACCTTCTCCTTTCACTGGTTTCCAGCAACTAATTATAAATTTGAAAGTGGCCAGTGTTACAAAGCATCAAACTCCCTTTCTGAACGTATTTGTCTTTTAACTTTTCACCAAATTCAAAAATATGATGCAAGGGGCCTGCGTTTTTCCAGGTTATTTTGTTAAAAATGCAGAAAGACACAATAATAGAAGCTTTTTAAATAAATAGCCACCTTGGCTGAGTAGTCATTTTATTTTCTGAAAACCAGGGAGCTTCTCATAAAACCAGATGGCCTTCAACAAATACAGACATTTGCTGTTGTATCAATTTTCTTCTCGCAAAAATATACCTTATTCATAAAATATCTGAAAGAACCTTCAAAAACATTTCAAAATGGCCTTGAATGCAGTAATATTCAAGTTTTCTATATGGATCATCTCACATAGTCTGAGGTGCTTACATATAATCAACAGAACATTACAGACATTTCAAAATGGTCATTACAGAAACTGCTATGATATTTAAGTTATTTACATCGATCAAGTTGAACTCTGAGGTGCTTCAATATAATTGTGAGGCATGTACTATTCACCATACACATTAAATGTGAGTCATACAGCCCTAGGGGGTCTACATAATTCCCAGCCCCTCAGTAGCCTGGAGCTGGGAGGTCTTAGACAACGATCTTAAGACTTTAATAAGTCCATAAGACATAGGGGCAGAATTAGGCCATTCGACCTGTCGAGTCTGCTCCACCATTCAGTCATGGCTGATAGATTTCCCACTTTTTCCCCTGTAGCCCTCGATCCCTTTACCAATCAGGAACCCATCTTTCCCTATTGGCCCTTTGCAGCTGTCCCAAGCTTTGGTACATCCCTCAGCATGTAGAGTGGGAGATAAAGTATTAGCCCTGAGTTGCAGTCAATGGGTATCTGATGGGGTCTGCTGTTAGACTACCTTTGCACATTTAGGTTATTAAAAATTTTGGTGGAGCAAGTTGCTAAGCATATGAGCTGATAATGAGCTCAGTGAAAGGATGGTGGGCAACTTGGACCTAAGTGAAGACAGTAAGTAACCGTGTACCTCCCTCACCAATCGGAATGAAGGATTCAGAAATAAGCTGAGGAAATAGCGAGAGGGTTTGAGTATAGGAGTAAGAATGTCTTACTGCAGTTATACAGGTCCTTGATGAGGCCACACCTTGAGTATTGTGTTCAGTTTTGGTCTCCTAGTCTGAGGAAGGACATTCTTGCTATTGAAGGAGTCCAGCGAAGGTTCACCAGACTGATCCCCGGAACAGTAGAACTGACATATGAAGAGAGATTGGATTGACTGGGCTTGTACTCACTAGAATTTAGAAGAATGAGAGGGGATCTCATAGAAACATATAAAATGCTGAAGGTACAGGACAGGTTAGATGCAGGAAGAATGTTCCCAATGATGGAGAAGTGCAGAATTAGGGGTCACAGTCTAAGAATAAGAAGTAAGCGATTCAGGCGTGAAATGAGAGAGAACGTATTCAGAGTTGTGAACCTGTGGAATTTTCTACCACAGAAAGCTGTTGGATCCAGTTTGTTAGATATGTTCAAGAGGGAGCTGGACGTGGCCCTTGTGACTAAAGGAATCACGGGGTATGGAGAGAAAGCGGGAGTGGGATACTGAAAGAGTATGATCAGCCATGATCATATTGAATGGAGGTGCAGGCTCAAAGGGCCAAATGGCCGACTCCTGCACCTATTTTCTATGTTTCTATAACTCAAAAAGATATGTAAATTGGAGTGGCTGAAGCCAATGTAAAATAAGATTCAGAAAAAAAAGCTGAGAGGGCAAGGAAGATGAGATTAAGAGCAGAAGGGAAAAGACATAAAGAAAATTAACAAAAAATTCATTTGAAATTTGTCATTATTCAAATCTTGTAAACTAATTAATACCTTAAGAAATGAGACATTCTGCTTTTAACGGCTCATTTTCTGAGCCAGAGAGGTTGATTGGCAGTAATTAATAGTTATCATGTCATTGAGAGGGCACTGTGTTTATAATGACCAGACTTAACTTTCTGTGGTAAATTTAATTTCATATCTGCAACTTAATTACAGCTGCTGTACCATTTACATATAATGATGTGTCGTTATGTTACGAACAATATCTGTCCCATTATCTTTCAGATGATATTAAAAATTGGCTTAAACTTGTAATATTAGCCAAGTTTATTATTTCTGCGATAATGGAAGATCGTCATCATGTGTAAGTTCCCTTTGTTAGTTTCAACATCTCAGTTCTGATTATCAATCAGATTCACCTGATGAAGGAGCAGCGCTCTGAAAGCTTGTGGCTTGTGCTACCAAATAAACCTATTGGACTTTAACCCAGTGTTGTGAGACTTCTTACTGTGCTTACCCCAGTCCAATGCCGGCATCTCCACATCCTGATTATTAATCACAGGTTTAACTGACGGTTAGGTTGATTAAAATAACAATTGATTTTTCAAAAATAATCGAGAAATAGTGAAATATTGAGGGTTTAGTGAAAATAAGGAACTAAGGAGTATTATTAGTAAATAAATAATATTGGAGGTAGTAACTTGATAGATTCCCTGGATCTGATAACCTACACCCTAGCATTTTAAAAGAGGTAATGATGGAGATAGTGTACACTTTGCTTTAGATTTTTCAGAATTCCCTAAATCCTGAAACATTCCCCATGGATTGAAAGGTAACAAACATAACCCTACTATTTGGGAAAGGAGAAAGTGAGGAAACAACAAACTATGGGCCCAACATTAGTAGTTGGGAAAATATTCAAACAATTAGGGAAATGTTAATAGAACACCTAGGACATTATTATATGTTTGGCCAGAGTTAACACAGATTGAGGAAAGTGAAGTAATGTCTGACAACGGGTTAGGTAAGTGGCAACAATGGATATAGTGGGCTGTAATGTTGCAAAGGAGATGGGTGGCGTGAATCGGGGAAGTTCCTGACTCCACGCAGCCCATTAGGGTCCCCGCCTGTAAACCTTTAATTCTGTAGAGATGGGGGCAGCAACTTCCCGAATCAGGCTCAAGCTGGCAATTCAGCTGAACCAGGTGGTCAGGCTGGCAGGGCTACCTCTGTTTACTGGGACATCAACTCTATTGTAGTCATAATTGTCAGGTCGTTGTTTCTTTTGCCCTCACACTAGGCAATGGCCTAGTAGTATTATCGCTGGACAATTAATCCAGAAACTCAGCTGATGTTCTGGGGACCCGGCTTCGAATCTCGCCATGACAGATGGTGGAGTTTGAAATCAATAAAAATAATGTCTGGAATTAAGAATCTGCTGATGACTGTGAAATCATTGTCAATTGTCAGAAAAACCCATCTGGTTCACTAATGTCCTTTAGGGAAGGAAATCTGCCGTCCTTACCTGGCCTGGCCTGCATGTGACTCCAGAGCCACAGTAATGTGGTTGACTCTCAACTGCCCTTGGGCGACAAGGGATGGGCAATAAATACTGGCCCAGCCAGCGACACCCAAGTCCCGTGTATGAATAAGAAAAATAATATAAGAAACCCCCATGTATCCTCTGTATCCACTCTTGACAAAGCGAGTGAGACAAGTCTTGACAAGCCTTTGAAATGATCCAGAAACTGACACAGCAAGCAAAGAAGTTTTAAAAGTATACTTTAAAAAGTTGCTCAGCTTGCAACCTCTTAATAGTGATAATCAACCACAGCTACTCACTGCATCAGTGGCAAACAGCTACTTTCCACTTTTAAGATTGTACATATTTAAAAACAGGCATCAGAAAAATTCTTCAATGTTTAAAATAAATCACAAAAACAAGCTTCCTGTCAAATATGCTGGCAATCTGATCTGAGCATTCAAAACAGAGAGTAAGGCCTGGATTTTCACAGCAATGGAGAGCCTCTTTGTTGTTGTGAAAGTGGCGGGAAAGGCCAAAATTGGAGGTCCTGTCCCAGAACAAAGTAGCACCATTTTCAGAGGGGCGGGAAGGGGCCCGAGTCAGGGTTTGCACAGGTGTGATTCACAGAGGTAGCTGCCCAAATAAGTGAGCAGTTAACTCCACTCATGTATCGTTTTGTAGACTCAGGTGGGTGAAACATGATGTTTGTCAGTTCGACCAGGTAGGAGTAAGGCTGAAGTTAGTGATATCCTTCAGAAGGGCAGGGTAGCCTTTTGGAGACATAGTGAACCCCTTTGGATATGGTCCTGGGTCTCCTATGCAGGAGGCAGGTGTTCCTTGGGAGGGTCAGGTGTCCTTTTGGAGGATCAGGTGCCCCTTGGGATAGGTGAGGGATCCTAAGTACTGTTAAAGGTAGACATGAATGTGCACTAACTGTCAAACTTGCTGGAACTCTCAGATGTGAGAAACAATTAGCAATCTGCACTTACAACTTCTGCACTTTAAAGCTTTGAACCGACATCCAGAGTATTTTTTAATCATTGCTTGCTATTTTACTCTGTAGTTGAAGGAATGTAAATGCAGTGATTTTTTTTAAATGAGGAATGTGTATTTCTTTAAAAATAACACCTGCAATAGGTACTTATAGTTTTATTGAATCTCTTTATTGGTCCTTAAGTCTGTCCACAGTGGACACTGAGTGAGTTTGCATGGTAGACCTTAGAGTAAAGGGTGTTGGCTGGGCCCCTGGCTTGGGGGCTATAAAGAGCCATTAGGGATGAGTAGAGGGGCATAGGTTAGCATGGATTGGACTGCAGAGGCAATGAGGAATGTGTTGGGGGCGACGAGTTGTGAGAAGTGAGGGCTAGAGACCTGTCTTTTGTTCTGTTGCATTTTAAAAAAAAGTCTTGTGACATAACGCTTCAACACAGAGGGAAGCTTTCTGCTCAGGTCGGGCAACCTCTACATTTGTTCCGAAGCAGCGGGCACAACTCCCAGAGAACGGTGCAACCTGGACCTAAAACCCCAACTTTTGGAACTCTTCCTCTCAGGTCGGGTTTGCAGAATGAGGAAATATCCTGACTCTGGGATCAGGAATTCAGGCCTGAGTGTGACTTGTGCTCACAGCCAGACATGGCTACCAAATTCACATCAGTGTATTCTCTACAATCTTATCCACCAAGGTGAAGACACTACATCTGCAAAGACCAACCAAGGACAATGGCCATATATCCAGCATCAAGGCATTGAGGCAATTACCAAAGATATTCAATAAGAAATTCCCATACATGAACTCATCATTCTCCAATGAGAATCTGCTTCGAGCCCAATCACTTGAACAATGGAAGCCTGGCTAAGAGATGGGTGGGGCTAGTTCTCAGACACAAACTGATTAACTTTCAAGAGCAAATACACTAGTAATGACCATATTTGAACTACTGGGTTGACATTTATGTTGTGGAGTTGCCGGTGTTGGACTGGGGTAAACACAGTAAGAAGTCTCACAACACCAGGTTAAAGTCCAACAGGTTTATGTGGTTGCAAACGCCACTAGCTTTTGGAGTGTTGCTCCTTTGTCAGGTAACTACAGATCTCCCACTCACCTGCTACCAAATAAACCTGCTGGGCTTTAACCTGGTGTTGTGAGACTTCTTACTGTGTTGACATTCATGTGACCGGCCAACAGTTTGTACGTCCAAGCTTCTGCTTTCTCTGCAGTAAGAGGAAAATCAACTGAGATGCTGAAAAGCGAACACTTAATTAGGCCCTCTCCTTCCTCCCTTACTCTTCAAGCCAACTTCAAGCTTCAGAACCTTCTAATAGTTACTTTAAGTAACAAGTTTTTCTAGTAACTCTCACCAATCGATTTGCCCCTACTTTTCCTGGTTCTCTAAACAGAAACCTGTTCTCCAAAGTCTCTGATCACTTTGTTTCAGATGTTCTGAAGTCTTTGTGTTACAGCTCTTGGGACTCTCTATTAATTCCTTACTACTATTCTCTGTGGAACTCTCGCCCTGGCTGTTTGAATCTCTTACTCCATTATGAAGTCCCGGCTTCAGACAAATCTGGGAGATGCATCCTACCTCTCTTCCAGTCTCCAGCTCAACTGCCCTGATTAACGTTCTGCTACAGAACTTGAGACAGCGAAAACTGTCTGCTCCGCCCACAGGTTGCTAGGCAACCATCGGGAGTCTGCATTCTGAAGGTATAAAATACAACAGAGTCTCAGCTGGATATTGGAATGAAACACTCACACAAATGTTGTTTGGTCAGCCTGAAAACTAATCAAAGCTTCTTGAAAGCCCAGAAACATTCAATTATATCGACCTAAACTGTGCCTTACTTTTAAATGTTTACCCATACAAATATAAATCCCTTAAAGCTAACTCTGTTTTCCTGACATGTCAAGTATAATAAAGCTAATCTTGTCCTTTGTTAAAACTCAAGAAAACCTGTTTGACTGTGTCTTGTTTGATCACAGTACATAAATGGTTAAACACTCACTGAACTGGCATCTATATCCTCTTCATAAAACCACTGTTACAGTCAAACAAAGAGTAAGGAGAAGAGGGAAGCCATTTGACCACTCCTGACCTGATCATAACACAAAGGAATAAATATGTCAATCAAACAAAGCTTGCAGTGTCCTTTACAGCTGTGTAAACATTGCCTGCTGAGAGCTAAGTGAACCAGTCATTCTTGGAGCTCATCCAAGCATTCCTAATAAGGCCATCTGGCAACTGTCTCCGGAGAAACATTGAGAACAGATGGCCAGACATCTGTTTTCCCGTGTCTCGTATCAGAACATGCTCGACTCCATCAAAATTATTGGTGGGGTTGGGGGGGGGAGGAGCAGATTGAAATGCCCACCCCTGAAGTGAGCTGGCTATGCGGGCCTCTCTTGCGAAAATTGCCAGGAACAGGAATGTGGGTGTGAATCCCAAAATTGGTTTCCTCCTGCCATTTTTAAAGGCCCAATTCCACAAAAATCTGGGCCAGTGCCATTTGGATTTTCAAAAAAAGCACTTGATAAGTTGCCATGGGGAAGGTACTTGCAAGAGTCCTTCTCAATCGCCACCTCCCCATGACTGAAGAGTTTGCACCAGAGTTATAATCCAGATTCCATCCATCAAGAGCACAGAGGACATGCTCTTCATAGCAAGACAAGTTCAAGGAACATGCAAAGAGCAGCAGCAACCTCCTTTCATGGTCTTTTACCTCGCAAAGGTCTTCCATTCACTCAACCAGGAGGAAATGTGGAGTATCCTCCTCAAATTTTACTGCCTGTAGAAATTTGTCACCATCCTGTGCCTTCTGCACGATGATATGCGAGCTATGATCCTCACCAATGGATCTGCCACTGATCCAATACAAGAGCAAACTGCAGTCAAGAAAGCCTGTGTCATTACATCAGTGCTCTTTTCCATCTTCCTTGTCCTGAAATTCCTTGCCAGAGTGGAGCGACTTTACAGGATGTGTAGGAAATCTCTCAATCTACAATGCATCCATTCCGGAATCAAGATTAGCTCAACCTCGTTCATCAAACTACAGGACGCTGTTGATGCTTGGGTAAACACACATTCATGATTCCACATTCAGTCCAGTTTAAGCATCCAGAATTCAGCCTTGTCCTCCTGGTGCTGCAGTGGTATCGTCACTGGACAAGAATCCAGAGACTTAGGGTTCAAATCCCCGCCATGGCAGATGGTGAAATCTGAATTCAGTAAAAATCTGGAATTAAAAGTGATGACCATGAAGCCATTGTTGATTTTGTGTGTGTGTTGAGGAGGTGGTTGGAGAAAGGAATCCATCTGGTTCACTGATGCCCTTTAGGGAAGGAAATCTGCTGTCCTTGCCTGGTCTGCCATCATATGACTTTAACCCAGAGCAAAGTGGTTCACTCTCAAATGCCCTCTGAAATAAAGGGCAATAGGGATGGGCAATAAATACTTGGCCCAGCCAGTGACACCCACATCCTGAAAAATGAATAAATAGAATACCTACAACGTGGTTAGCGCAAAAAGTAAAGTCTGCTGCAGGGAAATAATTTAGAATTATTTTGCATGCCTCTGCGGGTCATTTATTTCATCACTAATTAGCTCAATTTTAGAAAGTCTTCAATATATTTGAGAGATAAACACACCTTGTTGTTTACTCGCTTGCACAAACACTTATCAATTGAATCAATCCAGAATAGCCATCCAAAGATTAAAGGCTGGAGATTAAACACAATGGAATTGGAACTGAAAATCCCATTTGGCTTTTTTTCCCAGCACGTTTACCTTCTTTTCCTCCCTGTTCATCAAGCTCTGCTCGCTCCAGAAATTCTTTACATTAGAAGTAAGCCATTTGTTCAGCCTTCTACAGTGATGTTCCTTTAACTGTGGAAGTTATGTCTGAATTTCTAACTTTGTGAAATTAGCTTTTCTCCCGCGGGGTTCTTGGTCTTTTCTTGCAGTGAACGATTTGTTGGGGTCGCTTCACCAAATACCTTTAAACACTGTGCTTGAATCAATGTTAAGTTAAATTGATGAGCTGACAGGATCCTGAAATGACGATTGTGGAATACGTTTGATTTGCCCTTTGGGGAGATACAGTAGATTCTCTGTGTGTCAGCACAGTGGCACTTCCAGGACCCCTTTCCTGGACTGCAGGCTTTGACAAAGAATGGTTTACTGTGACTAAATGCAGCTACCATGTGCTAACAGCCCTAGTCGCGTCTGAAATATCACAGAATGACATTGTGTGTTACACTTTACAGACACCTCGCATAAGGAGCCAGTTTACCACAGTCCACAAGATGATTCTGTTGCATTGTATTTTTCGAGATAATGAGAAGCTGTTTTGTAACAGTGTTATTATGTTGGGCATTAAGAGATAATGGTACTGTCAAACTTTCATCTCGCAGTTGAATAGAGTTTCTGTGTATCTCAGCAGGAAGCAATGCGAATCCTAACCAGGTGGAAGCTCTTGCAAAATAACTTCACTCAAATGTAGCTCCAATCCTCAGTCAAAGAATGAAGCATTTTACATTATTCTTAACTCATTGTTTCTACCAGTTTGCTGCTGATAGATTTATTTTTGCATTAAACAAAAAGGAAGAATTTGGCAATGATGTCATTTAATGCAATAAAATGGAAAATGCTGGAAAATCTCAGTTCTGAGGAAGAGCCATCACATGGACTCAGAAGGTTAATGCTGTTTCTCTCTCCATAGATGCTGCCTGGCTTGCTGAGATTTTCCCCGCATTTTAGTTTCAGGTTTCCAGCGTCCACAGTATTTTGCCTTAATGTCATTTAGGGGCTTTGGCCATGCTACATGAAGGGTACATGTGTGTTTTTCTCTGGAAGAGCAGTGGCCCATTAACGCTAAGGTTGTCTTCTGTACAGGGTTTTTTTATCAAAGAAACCACACTGAGTAATGTGCAAAGCACAACTGAGCCAGCAAGCTGCAACATAGTGATAGCAACATTAAGCACAGTTAATAGCCAACAGCACCCAGTATCTGACTGGCTTAACACATCACTGCTTTATAGCAAGGCTGACTGGATCCTTCTATTAAAAACACCTAACTTTGTCGCCTTGCTCAGAGATAATTGCAAACTGGAACCTTGCAAGTAATAATTTTGTCAAGACCTATCTATGCATGCAATATTGAAAGGAAAATTAGTTATTGCAGCAGTATGAAATTTTCTAAACAGTTCGGTGATTTAGGGTTGGGCTAATGAATTTCATTGATTAATAGGAAAGGTAGCACAGCTTTTGAGATTCACACAAGTGCTGTAAAAGCTTAACATTTAGCCCAGCATTTCCATTGTCCTTTGCTCACACAGCTCCTTCTCACAGTAAATTCATTTTGAAAGACAGAAATTGTTCCATAGGCAAATGCATGAGCTGTTATGCATCAATCATGTTCCACAAACAATAAGGTAATAAATGACTCGCTAATTTGTATTTTTTTTTGCTGGCATCCATTGAGGGAGCAAACCGCCCAGGACACAGGGATGCTCTCGGCAGTGCTACAGTAACTTCCGCACCCACCAGAACTGACTGCCCAGAAGAAGTTGAACAGCTCATCTGCAAGGCAACACCTTTTGACAGTGTTGGAGCATCTTTTCCCCACCCCTTAGTGCTGTAGAAGGAATATTAATCCAGACAGTGAGCGCGCAAGCCTTGGAATGTGACCCACAGCCTTCTGACACAGAGAGGAGAATGCAAGCTAGAATACTTTCCTCTCGATCATTAAATTGATCATATAAAACAATCACTGTTAATTTTACTTGTATATGAGGTTCACAGCAGTTCAGTGAGCAACTCTGCGTGTGCGCGTGTGTATGTATTTGTGCAAGGCTAAATTGGATACTTCCTTCAAAAGGACGCAGCTCCTCCCTCTGTGACTGGATCCTAGACTTTCTAACCCACAGACCACAATCAATAAGGATAGGCAACACCTCCTTGATGCTAACCTCAACACTGGTACTCCACAAGGCTGTGTCCTCAGCCCCCTTACTATATCTTAGAAGATTCTAAGGTTCCTCCTGGAATTCCCCTTTGAATCTATATTCCTTGTATAGAGTCATAGAGGTTTAGAGCGTGGAAACAGGTCCTTCGGCCCAACTTGTCCATGTTGCCCTCTTTTTTTAAAACCCCTAAGCTAACCTCAGTTGCCAGCATTTGGCCCATACCCCTCTATACCCATTGTACCCATGTAACTATTTAAACGCTTTTTAAAAGACAAAATTGTACCCTCCTCTACTACTACATCTGGCAGCTTGTTCCAGACACTCACCACCCTCTGTGTGAAAAAATTGCCCCCCTGGACACTTTTGTATCTCTACCCTCTCACCTTAAACCTATGTCCTCTAGTTTTAGACTCCCCTACCTTTAGGAAAAAATATTGACTATCTAGCTGATCCGTGCTCCTCTTTATTTTATTAATCTTTATAAGATCACCCCTCAGCCTCCTACACTCCAGAGAAAAAAGTTCCACCTATCCAGCCTCTCTTTAACTCAAACCATCAAGTACCGGTAGCATCCTGGTAAATTTTTTCTGTACTCTTTCTAGTTTAATAATATCCTTTCAATAATAGGGTGACCAGAATTGCACACAGTACTCCAAGTGTGGCCTTACTGATGTCTTGTACAACTTCAACAAGACATTCCAACTCCTGTATTCAGTGTTCTGACCGATGAAACCAAACATGCCAAATGCCTTCTTCACCACTCTGTCCCCCTATGACTTCAGTTTCAAGGAGCTATGAACATGTACCCCTAGATCTCTTTGTTCTGTAACTCTCCCCAACGCCCTACCACTAACTGAGTAAGTCATTCAATTTACCAAAATGCATGAACTTGCATTTGTCTAAATTACTGCTATTCATCAGCCCACTGGCCCAATTGATCAAGATCCTGTTGCAATTGGAGTTAACTTTCTTCACTGTCCACTAGGCCACCAATCTTAGTGTTATCTGCAAACTTAGTAACCATGCCTCCTATATTCTCATTCAAATCGTTAATATTTCCCTCCAACTCGATTTTCAAGTTTGCTGATGACACCACTGTTGTGGGTCGGATTTCACACAATGACAAAACACAGGAAAGAGGTAGAGAATCTGGTGAACTGGTGCAATAACAATAACCTCTGTCTCCAGGTCAGTAAAATGAAGGAGATAGTCATTGACTTCAGGAAGCGTAATGGAGAATATGCCCCTATTAACATCAATGTGGATGAAGTCGAAATGATCGAGAGCTTCAAGTATTTAGCTGTCCAAATGACCAATAATGTGTCCTGGTCCCTCCACACCTGTGCTATAGTTAAGAAACTCCTCCACTACAACTCTCACCAACTTTTACAGATGTACCACAGAAAGCATTCTTTCTGGTTGTATCACACTTTGGTATGGCTCCTGCTCTGTCCAAGACAGCAAGAAACTATGAAGAGTTGTGAACGAAGCCCAGTCCATCACGCAAACTAACTTCCCACACATTTACTCTGTCTACCCTTCCCGCTGCCTCAGAAAAGCAGCCAGCATAATCAAAGACCCTCAACGTACTCTCTTCCACCTTCTTCCATTGGGAAATAGATACAAAAGTTTGAGGTCATTTATCACCAACTCAAAAACAGTTTCTTCTCTGCTACCATCAGATTTTTGGATGGCCTTACCTTGCATTAAGTTAATCATTCTCTACACCCTAGCTGTGACTGTAACACTACATTCAACGCTCTCTTCTTTCCTTCTCTATGAACGGAATGTTTTGTCTGTTTAGTGTGCAAGAAACGATACTTTTCACTCTATAGTAATACATGTGGCAATAATAAAGACGCAGGGATTGTGATGTGTGAATAGTATGTGCCAATTTCCTTCAATGCACACCAGCTTCATTGATCTGTGTCCAGCCCAGATGCACTATTCAGTGGTTTGGCAAATCAGCAAGGACCAATAACATGAGTGGCCATGACCACTGACAGCTAGCCTGCGCCTCTCAAAGAGGGGGTGCATTGTGGCTGGAGCAGGTGTTGGGCACCATGGTTGAAGAGAATCTGAACTGGGAAAGGCACAAGAGGGGAAAGAGCAGGTGGCAATGTTTTTCTGAGGTCTGCAGGAACAGAACCCCCTTTGCTTTTAGTTTAGGGCAGATTCCACATACAGTGTACACAAAACCTTATGTATGCAGTCAGTGGTGCAACATGGGGTAGCCCGTAATAATCCTCACCAAACCAAGTGCTTACTCCACCAGCTTTTCTCGGGATTTAACTCTCACTAAAGACAGACCCTTAGATAATAGTGAATGGCAAACTGTGAGATGTTGCAAATGGTTCTAACTCTAACCTGGATAATAGTTCATCACTGCGGTCACCTTCACAGCAACAATGCATGCTGTGCTCTGGGATTGCAGTTGTGGCTGCAACAGGGTTTCAATGAGGACATTCTTACTCAAGTGCAGATGTCATACACATCATCCCTCACTTGATTTTCACTCAGAGATTTGCTTCGTCTGCACTCTGTGTGGATAACATCTGCTGGGTATTTTTTATCCTCCTCCTCCTCTTCCCTTTTGTAGCAACTTGTTCTTGGCCTCTGTTCCTTCTCCAAATTTGTATTCCAAGGGGAATGTAAGAAACAGCACCAATGTCTGGGAGCAGCCTTGAAGTCAGCAAAATGTCCTTTGGTACTAGCCATCAAAAAGCAATTGCGTGTAGTCAAATTCCAAATAATCACATCATATATTTTAGCGATTATATTTCCAGCAAACTATTCTTATTTTGACCATTTCTACCCCGTGCCTTGTTGTATGTTACTTAAAGGGGCACGGTAGCACAGTGGTTAGCACTGCTGCCTCAGAGCCCCAGGGGCCCAGGTTCAATCCTAGCCTTGGGTATCTGTTTTGCACTTCTTCCCCATGTCTGCATGGATTTCCTCCGGGTGCTCCAGTTTCCTCCTACGGCCCAAAGATGTGCAGGTTAGGTGAATTGTTCATGCTAAGTGGACACAAAGATTGGCCGGGTAGTTAACAGTGATGTTGAGTGTCTTGGGTTACAGGAAGATGTAGACGAGATGGTCAAATGGGTGGATTAGTGGTAGATGAAACTTAACCCTGAAAAGTGTGAAGTGATGCACTTTGGAAGGAATAATTTGACAAGGGCCCCTGGTGCTATGAGGCACCCGGAGGAAATCCATGCAGACATGGGGAAGAAGTGCAAAACAGTTACCCGAGGCTGGGATTGAACCTGGGCCCCTGGTGCTATGAGGCAGCAGTGCTAACCACTGTGCTACTGTGCCCCTTTAAGTAACATACAGCAAGGCATGGGGTAGAAATGGTCAAAATAAGAATAGCTTGCTGGAAATATATCTCTAAAATATATGATGTGATTATTTGGAATTTGACTACTCGCAATTGCTTTTTGATGGCTAGTACCAAAGGACATTTTGCTGACTTCAAGGCTGCTCCCAGACATTGGTGCTGTTTCTTACATTCCCCAGGTCTGACACGGGCAAGTTCTGAAAAACAAAGGGACCTTGGTGTGTTTGTCCATAGATCTCTGAAGGCGGAAAGGGAGGATAATAGGGGTGAAAAAAGCATATGGCACACTCCCTTCATCAAATGGGATATAGAATACAAATGCAGAGAGATCATGATGGAGTTGTATAGAACTTTGGTGAGGCCACAGCTGGGGTACTGTGTGCAATTCTGGTCGACACATTATAGGAAAGACGTGAAAGCACTGGAAGGGGTTCAGAGGAGATTCACCAGGATGTTGCCTGGAATGGAACATTTAAGTTATAAAGAGAGATTGGATAGGCTTGGATTATCTTCTCTGGAGCAGAGAAAACTGAGGGCGACCTGATTGAGGTGTTCAGAATTATGAAGGGCATGGACAGGGTGGATAGGGAGCAGCTGTTTCCCTTAGTTGAAGGGTCAGTAATGATGGGACACAAGTTAAAAGTGAGGAGTGGGAGGAAAAACCTTTTTACCCAGAGGGTGGTGACAGTCTGGAATGCATTGCCTGGGAGAGTGGTGAAGGTGGGTTGCCTCACATCCATGTGCCTATCCAATTGGAGTACACATAGAGCACACCAGAATTATAGGGAGTGGGGTAGCTTGATCTTGGGATTGAACGTAGCTCAGCACAACATTTAGGTCCAAAGGGCCTGTACTGTGCTGTAATGTTCTATAGAAGTATCTGGATAAGTACACGGCACGTTATAACATTCAAGGTTATGGGCTAAGTGCTGGCAAGTGGGATTAGGTGGGCAGGTCAGGGCCTTTCATGCAGCAGTGCAGACTCAATGGGCTGAAGGGCCTCTTCGGCACAGTCGTATTCTGTGATTCTGTAAGTTGCTCTTGGTAGAAAGATGTGTATGTTAGGAGAATTAGTGGGGCAAATGTCTGAGATTGCGAGGTTGGGGTGATAGGATGCTCTTTCGGTGAGTCAGTGCTGATTATTGGGCTGAATGGCCTCCTTCTGCACTGTAGGGATTTGTGATTCTACAAAACCTGACCTGAAGCTGTGCCATGGTGACAGCTGAGGATCACTGAGGACAGTGGTGTTTGCCTGGTATGTGGTATCATGAGGCTGGTAGTTTTGCCCTTGTGTGACTCCCAAGTAGGCATTTCATCAGGGTATCATGCCGTTTTCTTTGTGTGAGAGTCCTGACCTGACCTTTGAGGGCATTGACTGTGAAGGTAAGGTGATCTCACGTCAGAGGGTAGGATGACATTGTGTAACAGGCTCCAGTCTCACCACTTGTGCTGGCTCGTGACATTGATTCTGACAGCTGTTATCCAGAGCTGTCAGAAGCTCCATTCCATTGTCCTCTCCAAACGGTTCCCCCAAGGCTTGAAGGCCCATAATTACACCATCCACTTTGGAGACATTAACTCGTCTGAAGGCCCCTCTATCAAGGGGATGATTACAGATGTTTGCTTAGTTGTTATTGTACTTTTGAAGTTTTGTCTGACCATGAAACAAATACAAACCAGCTGTAATTGAAATAGCTATCAATCCCTGTGCTATAACTCATTTCTCTGAAGAAAAACCGCTGCAGAAAAAATTTGATGTGAAAAGACACCAAATAAAGAATAAGAAAACATGTGGTAATGGTGGAAGTCAGGACATGATTTGCTACTGCATTCATCTAATACCATTTTTGTCACTGTTATTGTCGATGTATCTTGCAGTCGGTGAAATGGGAGGCCTCAACAAGGCGAGCTCATCCATTTAAGTTAAAATGTTAGCCTTCTAACCCCCTCTCCCCTTTCCTATCATAGGAACCAATCGTTACATATGATTTATAAAAGGTCTTCCTGACATGTTTTACTTCTTACAACCATCACACTTATTTCCTGTTGCAATTCACTCCATAGTGGCACAATGGTTAGCGCTGCTGCCTCATAGCACCAGGAACCCGGGTTTGATTCCCGGGACGCTGTCTGTGCAGAGTCTGCACATTCTCCCCGTGTCTACGTGAGTTTCCTCCGGGTCCTCCATTTTTCTCCCACAGTCCAAAGATGTGCTGGTTAGGTACATTGACCGTGCTAAAGTCTCCCTCAGTGTACCCGAATAGCCACTAAAACGTGGCGACTGGGGGATTTTCACAGTAACTTCATTACATTGTTAATGTAAGCCTTCTTGTCACACGGATAAACAAAGTTAAACTTTCAACTTAAACATATCAGGCACCATATGATAGTGTAAGCTCTGATTCACTGTTTGGAACTCTGCTGACGCGTTAATAAAACTTAGTCGCTAATTTCATTTGGAAGTTTAAAGTCTTCTACTTTACCTTCTCTGTTATTATTTTGTCAATGAACTCATTGTAGTAAATATACTCCACTTCATTAACATATTCTCAATGCGCTATTTCCAGAAATGCAAATTATTCGTAGGCTTTGAACTATTCCTGTTCATAACTGAAGTTACTCCTTTATTCAAACCATTAAATAACATGGATGCTCATTGTACAATCCTTATATTTCCATGCTTGATTTATTATTCATCTAATTAAAATGTTCTTACATAACTTAATCACTGCCACTTAGGAACATAGTTCTAAACATATTCATAAATACTTTCAGGGATATTTCTCCCAGACCTGTCAGTCATAACCAATGTTATTTGGGCCTTGATTATGAGTAAGCAGTGAGCAACGCTTTACCTTTTTCTACTCAGGAACAAGAGTAAACTGTTGAATCGTCCAAATTATACTGATGTGATTTACCAGTTTTCTGAGTGGTATCGAAGAGGTGAAGTTGAAGTTAATGGGAATTAAGGGGAAACTCCACTGGTTGGAGTCATAGCAATCACTAAGGAAGATGGTTGTGATAGTTGGAGATCATTCATTTCAGTCCCAGGACATCATTGGAGCCCCTTATGGAAAAGTTCCAACGCCCAACCAAACTGCTTCATCAATGATCTCATTTCCATCACATGGTTGGAAGAGGGGATATTGGCTGATGATTACACAGTGTTCAGTATCATTTTCAGCTCCTCAGGGACTGAAGCAATCTATAAGTATAGGCTGCAATACCTGGACAACATTAGGTTGATAAGTGACAAATAACACCCAAGCCATGCAAATGCCAAGCAATGGCCAACTCCAATAAAAGGGAATCCACCCATGGCATTGCCATCTCCCAGTCCCCCACTATCAAATCCTGGGAGTTACCATTGACTATACTGCTAGATATATTTGAAGTTATTCAGACTCCATTGACCAGAATCTGGACTAACCATAAAAATACTGTGGCTACAAGAACACGTCAGAGACTGAGAAGTGTGAGGTAAGTAACTCACCTCTTGTCTCTCCAAAGCTGCCCACAATTAACAAGGCCCAAGTCAGGAGAGGTAAGGAGTGTGATGAAATGCTTTCCAATTGCTTGCATGAATATGGCTCGAAAAGCATTCAAGAAGCTCAACACCATCCAAAACAGGAAAACCTGCTTGATTGGCACCCCATTTCCTGATAAACATTCACTCCCTCCACCACTGATGCACTGTGCTGGAAATGTGTACCATCTACAAAATGCATTGCAGCAACTCACTGACACTCCTTTGACAGCAACTTCCAATCCCACAGTTTCTACCACTTGGAAGGGCAAGGGCAGCAGATACATGGGAAAACCACCATCTGCAAATCCCCCTTCAAGCCACACACCTTCCTGACCTGGAACTACATTGCCATTCTTTCTCTGTGGGTGTATTTGCAACCGAAGGACAATGGTTCAAAAAGATGGCTCGTCACCACCTCACAGTTAATTAAGGATGAGCAACAAATACTGACCTTGCAATTGATGCCCATATCCCATGAAAGAATAAATTAAGTTACAAAGCTCCTCTGTTAAGCTTCATTGCCAGTTAAAACATCTATCATCATGAAACAGGCAAGTCATGTTTTGCTTGTTTTGCAAGTGGGTCACTAAAATTCTGTTTAAATTTAATCAAAATATATCTGTGGTTCAGATTGGAAATCCCTTTGTTGTAGTTAGGTGGGAAGAATGGCTTCTTTTCTGCTATGTTTTGAGAAGCCAAAGCATAGAACTCTTTGACTGTAGTGGTGATGTTTGGGGAAGGCAGTGGTATAGCAATATTGTCACTGGATTAGTAATCCGGAGACCCAGCATAATCTTCTGGGGATCCAGGTTCAAATCTCATCATGGCACATGGCAAAATTTGAATTCTCTAAAAATCTGGAAGTAGAAGTCTTGTGATGACCATGAAACCATTGCCAATTGTCATAAGAACCCATCAGGTTCACTAACGTCCTTTGAGGAAGGAAATCTGTTGCCCTTACCTGGTTTGGCTCACATGCAACTCCAGAGCCACAGCAATATAGATGCCTTTTAAATGCCCCCAGAAATGGGCAATAAATGCTGGCCCAGCCAGCGATGCCCACATCCCGTGAATGAATTTAAAAAATTCCTTAGAAGGCATTATTTATTTTTACAGGATTTGGGCATTGCTGGCTAAACCAGCATCTGTTGCCCATTCCTAATTGCCCTTGTGAAGGTGGTGGTGAGCCCCCTTCTTGAATTTCAGTACCCACAGGGCTGTTAGGGAGGGAGTTCCAGAACTTTAACTCAGCGACAGTGAAGGAATGGCCGATATATTTCCCAGTCAGGATGGCATGTGATTTGGAGGTATGGTGTTCCCATGTGCCTGCTGCCCTTGTATATCTGGTTGGTAGAAAGTGCAGCTTGATGTTGGTGGAAGATTGGTGAGTTGCTGCAATGCAGCCGTTGCTACCACTGTGCATTGGTGTGGAGGGAGTGAATGTTTGAATGGGAGATGGGCGTCAAGCGGCTGCTTTGTCCTGGATGATGTTGAGCTATTTGAGTGTTGTTGGAATGGAACAAAGCAAAGCAAGTATTCCATCACATTTTATGATGGTGGACAGGCTTTGGAGAGTCAGGAGGTGAGTTACTCACCACAGAATTCCCAAATTCTGACTCGCTCTTGTAGTATTTTTATGGCTAGTCCAGTTTAGTTTCTGGTCAATGATAACCCCCAATTGGTGATGGTAATGCCGTGATAAGGGGCAATGGTTTGACTTTATCTTGGAGATGGTCATTGCCTGGCACTTGTGTGACACAAATGTTTCTTGCCACTTATCAGCCCAAGCCTGAATGTTGTCCAGATCTTGCTGCATTTGGATACAGACTGCTTCAGTATCTGAGGAGTTGCAAAGGGTGCTGAACATTGTGATGGATAGAAGGTAATTTGAAGAAGGAACTGGAGATAGACAATGCCCTGAGGAATTGCTGCAATAATGTTAGTGGATTGAGAAGATTAACCTTCAACAACATCAAACACCTTTCTTTGTGCTAGTTTTGTCTCCAACCAGTTTTTTGTTTCCCTGATTCACATTGCTGGAGACTTTGTAGTGCTCATTAATGCCACAGTCGGTCAAATATTGCCTTGATGTCAAGGGCATTCACTCTCACTTCAGCTTTTGTGTTCTGCTCTTTTGTACATGTTTGGACCAAGGCTAAAATGAGGTCAGCAGCTGAGTGGTTCTCGTAGGAACCCAAACTGAGTGTCAGTATGACTCGGTTGATGATCACTTTGCTGATGATCAAGAGTAGACGAATAGGTAGGTAATTGGCAGGGTTGGATTTATCCCGCTTTTTGTAGATGGGATATACCTAGACATCTTTCAACATTGTCAGTTAGATTTCAATAATGTAGCTTTACTGGAAGAGCTCACCTAAGAATGTGGCTAGTTCTGAGCTTTCTGCACTGCAGCCAGAATGTCATCATGGCCCATATCCTTTGCAGTACCCAGTGCCTTCAGCTATTTCCTGATATCATGTGGAATGTATCATGCCATGTACATGGATTTGAATAAAAAACATGCATAAAAATGCTAATGACTCCTTACTATGAACACACCATCCTCGGAATCTTAACACAAGGGGCATAGTTTTCCAGTGGGCTTTTAAATTCTGCTGAGGGGCTCAAATGGGGGTCAGTACCCTGCACCTTGTGGGGAGCAGCCACTCAAAATTAATTGCCCGATGGCCAGTAAATAACCAGAGAATGTGCTCATTGTCTCATTAAGGAAGATAGGTCAGGCTCCTGAAACTGGGAGGAGGCCTTCCTGCTTTTGAAAGCAGTAGCTGGATGCACTGGCAGATAAATGATGGAGTGCCCCAAAATAGAGGTCCTTTCTCTCACTCTCTTTTTCTCCATAACTATGAAATAAACAATATGGCCTTTCCAGTCAGAGAGCCCCCCAACCAGGGCAGCATGTGGCTGCTGCTGAACAAAGGCAGGCAAAGACCTCTAAACCTGCTTGGAGCACTGTGCCCACTAGTCCTTTGCAGAGAAGCTGCCTCAAGCAGCTAAACTGTCACCCTTTGCTTTTGGGACCTGAAGGTTGACTGGAACCAGACAACATACATCAATTGACTACCTGCCCCATGCCAATGAGTTCCCAATGGCACTGCCCCCCTCCCCCCACCCCCTTTCTGACAGGAAAGTGACCTTAGAACATAGAAAAACTACAGCACAAACAGGCCCTTCAGCCCACAAGTTGCACCGATGATATCAATACCTACTAGGCTTACCTATAACCCTCAATTCTATTAAGTCCCATGTACTCATCCAGAAGTCTCTTGAAAGACCTTGGGGGTGGCATGGAGCTGGGCAATTGGCAGACCAGCTGGTGACACTATTTCTAGTGCTCACCTGTCTCCATTCCCAATCCCAGTGGGGCTAAAAATGCCCCTCACCTCAGAGTCAATTGAGATTCTTCTGTCTTTGACACTTTAAGTTCATGACCTGAATATGAGAGGGCAGTGTGCTGACACACTGGCACACCAGGAAGAAATACTTGTTCTTCAGCGTGGTCAAATGTTATTGTCTGAGTTTTTAATTCCCCTGCTGCGTAAAAGTAAAAAACAAACTGCATGTCTGGAACCATCAGTAAGAATGATGTATGTCTTTTTGCAGGTTAAAGTGTATTTATTAGTCACAAGTAGGCTTACTTTAACACTGCAACAAAGTCAATGTGAAAATCCCCTAATTGCCACACTCCGGCACCTGTTCAGGTCAATGCACCTAGCCAGCACGTCTTTCAGACTATTCAGATTATCAGGTTATTTGCCAGCACATGTACGACGAACTATAACTGTCCTGAGGAGTGTAATTTTCCAGCATAGTGGTTAGCACTGCTGGGACTTGGGTTCAGTTCCAGCCTCGGGTGACTGTCAATGTGGAATTTGCACGTTCTCCCTGTGTCTGCATGGGTTTCCTCCGGGTGCTCTGATTTTCTCCCACAGTCCAAAAATGTGCAGGCTGGACTGATTGGTCATGCTAAATTGCCTCTTAGTGTCACGGTAACTTAGGGTAAATACTTGGGCTTACAGGGATAGGGCCTGGGTGGGATTGTTGATGGTGCAAGCTTGAACGGCTGAATGGCCTCCTTCCACATTGTAGGCATTCTGTGATTCTATTCTATGAAAGAAAGAGACAATTGGGCAGCTTGTTGTCATCGCGGTGCCCTGTGCCAGTATCTCTGCCACGAACAGTGAGCAGGATGGCTCAGGAAACTTCACTGGGCACCATGCACAATCCCTCCCCTTCAATCCAAGTCTTTGAATCCAAACACACCGTGCCAACGTATGGAGCCTTCACTGAAAGAGTTAAATGTGATCCAATTAAATTGGAGCGCCCACGTGGCTGCGAGCGTTTGAAAGGAGAGTTTTGATCAATATTTTACAATATTCACTCCCTCCCCACTTGCCCCCATCCCCCCCCCCAGAAAAAAAACCCCAAGGGCATAACCCCTAAGAACTGCCACAATGTAAGCTTTTGTAGGACACTCGTTTGCATTAGGTTGGTGACAGCAGGCAGTGCTCAACTCCCCTGTGACAGGATCTGCTCAGATTTAGTCTTTGAATGTTGCAAATTAAATTCCCTCAACAGGCCTCTAATCATTCTTAGCAGATGGGGCTTGCGCTCAATTTTGAATCCACAGGAAATTTAATGGTTATTGTTTCTGTTTAAATAGGAGATTATTGCATTTTAATAAGTTCTCTTTGGGATTTGCCACAACAATAGAGCGCCATGAATTACAGTAGATAGCTGTTAGTGCATGCTGGGGAAAAATCAAGTCACTGAGTGTGACAAGTTGCTTTTTTTTCTCTCTCTCTCGCTCCTGCCATCCGCTCGGAGTGTATTTACCACCAAATTAAGTTTGCGCTGTGGGGATAATATTTTTTATCCTGCCGAGGGGGAAATGTGCTTGTATGTGGATTTTCATTAAAATGACACATCTGTTCTGCAATTTCACAAAGTAATTCTGCTGAAAGTTTTATCAGCTAATTTTAATTATTCACTCCAGTGGCTTGAATACAGGATTCATCTTGTTGAATTAATACGTTCTGTGTGAATTTCAAAACGAGGGGAAGCGATCGTGGAATTGAATTGTCACGCAATGCAGATTAAATTCCGGCGCTTCACATTCTTTAATTAGGACACGGCTGGGGTCTTTTGTTTCAAAGGTATTATTACAATGCCAGCAAACCTGGAGGCCCCTTCCCAGTGTAGGTAAAGACCACAGTACAACCCTGAGCTTGATGTGCTCTTGTTTATATATAAAGGATTTTTTTTTCTTGATGTCTATCAAAATTGTTTAGCTTGTAGTGCCTGCTGGCCCTCGCCACAACGCTGTCTCAGAGTACATGGACTTGCATATATGCCCCCCACCCCCCCCTTTTGCTGGCAGCAAATCACCAAGGCCCCTCAAGTGTCAAAATTCTCCCTCTGCTTTCTTATGGCTCCCAAAAGAGCCATTCACGAGGATGTAATACTCACGCAAGGTTAAAGCCTGTTTGGTGCTAGTTTCCAAAGGGATTTTCTGTAAGTTATGGCGGGGGGGAAAGAATCGAGAAATTGAGTGTGTGTTATGGTGCCAGGTTCCTCTGATGTAACCCGTCCTTTTTTATTGTAAACTGTTTCAGATTTTTCTCCCATTCCATATCTCCAGGTTCGTCTATAGTGTACAGTATACTCTAGTTCACAGTGATCTCCGTCAGTTAGAGGGCTCCTTAGATGGGGCCAGTTCAGCTTGCAGGCATTACTCTGACAATCTGCCATCCTACACTTTCACCAGCTTCTGCGGTTCAACTAAGGATTGACACTCATCTTCCTGTCTCCAAAGGAGTCCTGTAGTAAGCTGTAACATTTTTGAATCAATTAACTTTTGAATATTTTGATGGAGTCAATATCTGTGCTCCTTAATTCCTACAATCCTCAGGGTTCTTACAACTGGGCAGGGTGACTCAGTGATTAGCACGGCTGCCTGACAGCACCAGGGATCCAGGTTTGATCCCTGACTTGGGTCACTGTCTGTGTGGAGTTTGCACATTCTCCCCATGTCTGCGTGGGTTTCCTCCGGGTGCTCCAGTTTCCTCCCACAGTCCAAAGATGTGCGGGTTAAGTGGATTGGCCGTGCTAATTGGCCAGGCTGGTCTTGCCAAATCTCACTAACTATCCTGTCTGGCGACAACACATCTCTTTAACCTGTGCTTAACGCTCTGTCCACTCACATTGTCTGTACCTTTAAGACTTGATTACCTGTAAAGACTTGCATTCCAACCATTGTTTTATAAATGAGTTTATGTCTTTATGCACCCTGTTTGTGAACAGAACTCCCACTCACCTGATGAAGGAGCAGTGCTCTGAAAGCTAGTGGCTTTTGCTGCCAAATAAACCTGTTGGACTTTAACCTGGTGTTGTGAGACTTCTTACGGTTGTATTCAAGCCAGTTTTGTAGCAGTTGCTCATTTTATGATTGGATTTGATTTCCTGGAACTCCTTTCACTATAAGAATGGCACTGTTGTCCCCACACCAAAGTTGTATATAAGCCGAGGTCAGAAACTATTCAAACATGATGCCTTGAAAGCCCAGGTTCAATTTTTAGCCTTCCTGGCTGACAGGAAGTAGCCCAAAAAGGGATCACCTGCAGGAGCAAACAGTTCTTGCCTCCAATTAGCTTCTGGCTTTCCTCCCCAAGACAGCTCACTCGAACATCCCCCTCCCTATTCTAACAGCACCGAGGGTGTACCTATTCCACGCAGACTGCAGCGGTTCAAGAAGGTGCCTCACCATCACCTCCTTAAGGACAATCAGGAGTAGGCAATAAGTTCCGGCCTAGACAGAGATGCATACATCCTATGAAATATTTTTGTTTAAATGGCAGTGGGTTTTATGCAGTGATTCCGGATGCATTCCTTAATTTTTTTGAATTTAAATATCCACCCCTGGCTCTCTCCGGCTTGGCGCTTGATGAATTTGTTCGTAAATATCTGGTGGGAACTGACCAAATGGCAAAGTGTCAGGGTCTAACTGAAAACTGATGAAACAAGCTGGTTTTCTCTTCTGATCTGTTGGCACTTTGTCAAAACAAAAGAGGGGGGCACATTTCATGCCATCGTGTTGTGGGGCAGGGCCTAAACATGGCATTAAAGCCCAGCTGCACCGAGATTGGGTCGCCCCGATCAGAAACAAAGTAACCTCCCCCCCCCCACCTGACCCCACACCACAGAGGTGTCAGGACTTCACCCCCACCATCCCCTCCCCCCTGTGATCAGAGCTGACATTTCTTCCCCCACAAACAGTCATCAAGGCACCTCCGATTCTCCAAAGATTGCTGGCATCAGACCCCTTCTCCTCCCCCCCCACCCGCCTTCACTTCACCCCATACAGCCATTGCCATCACCCCCCCACCCCCGAACATCATTAGCATTCACCCCAGCCCCCATAAAAGTAATCACCGACTCTCCATCTCACTTCACTCCATGAACATGATAACATTGGCAGCGAGGACGGGTGAAAATCTGAGACTGTAATCTCGCTGGCGAAATTTGCAATTTCCACCTCTCGTTGGGTTGTCTGGTGCCAGTTTTAACATTGGAAGTTTCACATGGTTGGCTGCACCTTTCTAACATGGCGTGCCAAGTTTAGATAGGCGTAACAAGGGAGAATTCTACAAGGGGGTCACGCACAAGATCACAGTTCCACACCTCAGGAACACACTTTAAAACTGTCATAAGTCTAGCGTTTCCATCCTCAAGGAGCGAAAGAAAGGCAGGGACAATATTCAGCCAGCCCTGGCAGTAGGGAAAGCTCTCAATTACCATGGTTCAAAGTTTAATTTTTCTCTTTGACGAAATGAAGCCTCAAATGCATGGCGGTTAAAAAACCCAAAGCTTTTGTCCGACGCTGGCAGCTCATAATTTAGGGCTAAACTGGGAACTGGCTGCTGCTGATTAGTTTGTAACACGGCCAAATTCTCTGGCCATGTTTCTTCTGCCTAATCCTGCAATGTAACAGCGAGAGCAGCTGCCCTGATGCATCATTCTCAAAACTAATAAAGAGTTCGGTGGAATACGCAGTCGTTTGTGGGCCAGGAGGTGATTTGTGTTGATATTTGTACAGATCAAATTGGACAATTAATTTGACCGAAAGAAATTAATAGAAGCTTAAATGGATGATTTGCACCAAGGGCTGGTGGGTTAGAAGGTGGTGGTGCAGGAGGAGAGGTGGGTTCGCAGCAGGTAAAACCCAGCAAGTGGTCTTCTCGACACCTTCCCTGTCCACACCTAAGCTTTCTGAAATTTTACATAGGCCCGCCTGCCTGTTTGGACCCTTGAGTGGCCAATCACTCATCATTTAAGGGACTCATCCTACCTTATCCAGTATTTTACCCTTGATGTATGGATGGGGGTGAGGGTTGGCTATACTGTGTTGAAAGCCTCTCAGCTTCAGCTGTGTGGGCTAGTGCAGGACAAGAAGGAGAACCTCCTTTGTGGGCTTGCATTAGAGATTTGTAAGGTCAATAACCCATTCAACCCTTCCCTCCCAGTCTCTGGCCTCCTATCCATCTCATTGTGATTTCCCCCCATCACCAGCTCAGTAGAGTAGGACAGCCTGTAATCCCAGGAGTGGCTATTGCTGTTGGCTGGTGCTGCTCCGCGAATTAAATGGCTGCTGGGTAGCTGCCAGGATCAGGAGCAAGTTCCCCTCCTTGACTTTTTAAACCATGGGTGCTCGGAAGCATGACTTCGACCTTAGAATCCCTACAGTGCTGAAGGAGGCCGTTTGATCCATCAATCCTGCACTGACAACACTCCCACCTAGACCCTATCCCCGTAACCCTGTGTATTTACCCTGCTCATCCTCCTGACACCAAGGGTCAATTTGGCATGACCAATTAACCTAACCATCATATCTTTCGGAATGTGGGAGGAAACCGGAGCACTTGGAGGAAGGCCACGCAGGTACGGGGAGAACGTGCAGACTCTGCACAGACAGTCACCCAAGGCCAGAATCGAACCTGGGTCCCTGACATCGTCAAGCAGCAGTGTTAACCACCATGCTGCCCGGAAAGTCTAGCCAATGGTTATTTTGTAAGCCTGACTATCTAAGTGATGTATGGATAACAGGTACTGTGAATGTTTGAACACGTTGATGAGGTCAATTTCTACTTGAAACTGCCAAAGTCAATGTTTGGGTGATTATTATGTATGGTAACTGCACGCGAGAGGTGATGCAGCCTTGAAGCACACTACTAAGTAATTTTGTTCTCCTGTACAAAATGTATAACGTGTCTGTATAATTTAAAATTACAGTTGCAGTCAAGTGACATGCAATCTGGCTGAGGAGCTAAGTGCTGAAGGAAGAAGACTTGATAAGAAGTTGAGTTATAAGTGTGGAAGAACAGCTTGTGACACCCCGACTGAAATAATGCGATGTCTTGTGACACCTGACAAAATGAATATGCTCCATGGGTTGCTTTGTTTTGATGATGTGTATAGTGTCAGACAAAAAAATACATGCCTTATTAAATCTATCTCTGCAGTTCAGTAGAAACTGTGGCTGCTATTTATAGCACATAGGGCAGCATGTGTAGGATCTTCCATTGTCAGTGAATACATCCCATACCTCCCCCGCCATCGCTGCGTTGTTATTGGGCGAGAGTTGCACGGAGGAACTTTATTGGGCTGAGTGGTCCATAATTGCCCTATTTTGAAACGCTGGAATTCACATTATGTCTCCTGACGATTAGAAAATGGAAACCAAGTCAGACTCCTCGAGGATGAAGTTGCCATTATTTTGTTACGAATGAAGCTGTGAAGGTTCAAAACTGACATTATCCTGTGCAGTTCAAAACAGTTTTTCTTTTCAAAATGCATACATCAAGACTTAAGAGGTTAGTTTGCCTTCATTACTTCTGGGTGGAAATAAGAATGCTAACAAAGGGTTGTCATCACATCGTTCACAGCGCAATGATCAGCCCTTCGGGGCTTTTCCTCAAATGTTCTCCTGAACAGAATGTGAGTCTTTTGAAATATTTGAGCCCCCTTGATGTACTCTCGACAATAGTACTTTCTGGCAACAAACATTCTCTGCACACAAAGCCTAGATTCCTTTGAAAGGATTGTCAATCAATCACGACGCAACACAACTATTTCTCTTCAGTGAAATCTACTTCAGTGAAACTACTGAAAAATAAGTGTTGAGAACCTCAGCTAATTTTATACCTTTACGGTGACAGCTTAGCGTTTTTTGATGCATCCCGATCGATCACCTTGCCAGCAGGAGACGCTGGGATGAGTCAGGTTAGTCATTCCAGAAAATATCAGATGTCTAATATAACTTATCAACAGTTCAGAAGAAACTATTGGGTTAAAACTATGTTTGTGCCTCTTCAAAACTGGTTTCTCCATTGACCTAATTGGCCCACCGGGTCATGTAGGCAGCATCCTACAGTGTGGTCTATTCCCAGGGAATTCCTATATCCTACACAATATGGTACTGAAATAGTGCTGTACAAACGAGTTTGTAACCTTCCCAGTGTGAGACTCTCTCCTAATTACTGAATTCAACTTATATTTAAGAAGGCTAAGGAAATTTCGCATGTCCACTATGACTCTTACCAATTTTTACAAATGCACCAGAGAAAGCATCCTATCCAGATGTATCGCAGCTTGGTTTGGCTTCTGCTCGAACCAGGACAACAAAAAACTACAAAGGGTTGTGAACATAGCCCAGTCCACCACACAAACCAGCCTTCTGTCCATTGACTCCATCTACATTTCCTGCTGCCTTGGAAAAGCAGCCAGCATAATCAAGGACCCCATACACCCTGGACATACTCTCTTCCATCATCTTCTGTTGGGAAAAAGATACAGAAGTCTGAAAGCACATAACAACAGATTCAAGAATGCTGTTCTCTGCTGCTATCAGACTTCTGAATGGACCTACCTTATATCAAGGTAGCACGGTAGCACAGTGGTTAGCACTGCTGCTTCACAGCTCCAGGGACCGGGGTTGGATTTCCAGCTTGGGTCACAGTCTGTGTGGAGTTTGCACATTCTCCTCGTGTCTGCGTGGGTTTCCAGGTACTCCGGTTTCCTCCCACAGTCCAAAGATGTGCGGTTCAGGTTGATTGGCCATGCTAAGAAATGGCCCCTTAGTGTCCAGGGATGTGTAGGTTAGAGGGATTAGTGGGTATAATGAGTGGGGATGTGGGATTCGGGCCTGGGTGGAATTGTGTTCAGTGCACAGTCGATGAGCTGGAGGGCTTCTTTCTGCACTGTAGTGTTCTATCTGTCTATGATATCAAGCTGATCTTTCTCTACACCCTAGCTATGACAGTACCATGGATTCCGCACTCTTTCGTTTTCTACTTCCCTATGTACTCTATGAATGGTATGTTTTGCCTGTATAACGCGCAAGAAACAACACTTGTGCATGGAGCAGCATGGAAACAGGCCCTTTGGCTCAACTTGTCCATGCCACCCATTTTTTTTTTAACCACTAAGCTAGTCCTAATTGCTCACACTTGGCCCAATAATAAATCAAAGACAAGAGAATCTGGGGATCAAGTACCTCCAAAAGCTATGTGTACAAACATAAAGGGACAAGCACTTGTCACCTACTTACTCCTGTAGTTATTGGATGCACAATATTGTACATCCATCACCCCCTTTTAAAATCTGTATCTGAAGCTTTTCCTTGGCAGAAAAATTAGTCTTTCAAAATAACTTTGAGTTTTTTTTGAATCCAAGAGTGCAGATAATATTTCTCTGGCGTCCTTGCCTGTTTTATCTTTTTGCTCATTAAGATTGAAATAGAGCTGTGTCGAATGACGTTTTCTTACCTGTTGGCGGGCTCCTTCCCAAAGATGGCCCGAATGGTCTATCACTAATCCAAAGCTGGCGCACTGGTGCTGGGTGAGCTGGTGTGGCACAATGTCCTGAAATTGGAATTGAGTCGAGTTGTATTCTGGAGTCAGATTTACCCAAAGAACTATGAATCCACTTAGCTGCACCATACGTGGCTAAAAGTGTTCACACTTGCGAAAGTAGAACATGTTCTGTTTGGAAGACTCGCTATTCTTCATTGATATAATGAAAACTATCTAGTCCGATTACTGTTGCAAAAATATTGCCTCACCAAATGCTAAATCTGTTCAATATTCACAGGGTTTAATGTACTCCAACAATTCTTGTGTGCTGTTTGGCTTCACCAGATGCTGATTGCTTATGGCAGCTCAGTAATGTGTTGTCAGCACAGGTTACCTGGTACTTGTTGGTTGCGGCCTAACATTATATAAGACACAGTGTCATTTTGAAATTGTTTGATAGCAGTGATACTACAGTTATGTTGGGCAGCAACAACTGCAGAGGTCAGTGAGGGTGTCTGATGGAAGTATTACACTGAGAAAGCTGGAATGCATGTGGAATGTTAAACAGCAGAGGCATATTACCTGTGGTAACTGCATTGTGCTTCAGTCTCTGAATATTTCAGGAGCGCACACAGAGCCTCGCTCCATGTTTGTGATACCAATGAACTATAATTGCACCTGAGGACCCTTTAGTCTAGTTAGCATTTGCTGGCAAGAAGGGAAACATACCAATTTTCAGTATCAAGATCCTGTTTTTCCTTTTGAATCATAGAATCGTACAGTGCAGGAGGTGGCCATTTGGCCCATCGAGTCTGTGCCAACCACAATCCCACCCAGGCTCTATCCCCATAACCCCATACATTTACCCTAGCTAGTCCCCCCATTAAAGGTCAATTTAGCATAGCCAATCAACCTATCCTGCACATCTTTGGACTGTGGGAAGAAACCCAGGCAGACACTGGGACAACGTGCAAACTCCACACAGACAGTGACCCAAGTCAGGAATCAAACCCGGGTCCCTGGTACTGTGAGACTGTGCCACCATGTCTCACATCATGGTGACCACTGACCAAATGGTTTTTAATCAGTTGGCTTACCACTGCAACTCTGTGAAACAGATACAAAGTCTCAGAGGTGGAAACATTTTATATATATGGGTACTTGTGGGACAATCTCACTTTTCAGATGTGCACACCTGTATTGTGAAAGTAGTGATAAAACCCAGGCAACATCTTTGAAAAGGAAGTATTTTGCTTTGGACTCCAAAGTGAGGGCTAACTGTGATCCTGGTGGTGTAAGCCACAACAAAGCTCTTTGTTGTAGCTTGAGGAAATCTATGGCCGTGCTGGTGTCCAGATTCAGATCTACTTACTCAGCACACACTAGGAAGATCAATTTTAATGAGTTAACCTTCCTGTTAATTGCTTCAGTTGAAACATGGCACAGAAGTGTACAGCAACACGGTCTACTTTGAGTTACTCTGGACCAATTTCCAGAAGTATTTTTTTTAATTGTTGACATTTTCTTGATTACCAGAAATATTAATGTCATTAGCTCACTGGTCTTATGGTTTATTGAGTACAGTATCACTTCAGACCAGATAGGTCCCTGATTCCAACTCTGTATTGAATTAGCTAGATCTGTCACAGAGTCATTACAATTTCCTTTTTTCCTGGTCGAGGGGAAGGATAAATAGGCCAGGGTTTTGCACTCCTGATAGTTACGTACTAACCCTCAAGAATGATGGCACAAAACATGCACCCCCTGCTTTTTTTCAGAGGTTGTCGAGGGAGAACCTGGTTGTTTCTCTGGTTTTCAGTTAGAACCTGATGTTTTGCCACTTTTTGAGGAAAGTTCTGTCCAGAGTTAAGTTTGGCCATAATTTGTTCCCTGATTTGATTTATTATTGTCACATGTATTAGTATACAGTGAAAAGTATTGTTTCTTGTGTGCTACACAGACAAAGCATACTGTACATTGAGAAGGAAGGGACAGTGTGGGGTATGTAGTGTTACAGTCATAGCTAGGGTGTAATTAGAGCATTGTTAAAGAGCTTTTAGAATAGAGTTTTAGAAGCAAAGAAGGAGAGTAAAATATAGAATTAGAGGGCAGGCTGGGCACAGCTTCCAAGAAGTCGCCATGCTCCGGCGCCATCTTGAAAAGGGTACATGTTCTCCAAGGAGTCACTGGCCGAAATTTTACCAGCACGCAAGCCCCCGGAATCGGGGCAGGCGAGGCTCAGAGAATGGCATTCTCCGTTGGCCTCGGCAGAATCGTACGAATCTCAAGTGGATGTGCCAGTAATATTCCACCCACTGCCTCAACCCACAGGTTAACAGGCACTTGGACATTGTGCTTGTGACCTTCTGGAGCTGAGGAACTGGAACCCAGTGCGAGTCACTGTATACGGAGGAGAAAAGGGAGAAAAAAAGATTGACATGAATAATTGAAGAATTCAATATCCTGCTTAAATAATACACATGGAGGTAATGCTGACAATCTGAGTACACTGGAAGAATAAATTACACCATTTTTGCTCATATAATTGAGGTCAGCTTAGACCAAAAAGGATTTTTTGGATGTTTTGCATTGTATTTCCCAGTTGTAGAGCATTGGACAATGAGATCTCGTATCCTGTCATTTACTGTGATGTTATCTACCTTATTTTATTAAGTTTTGTCAGTTCTCACTTGGCTCCCTGAGGGACAATGTGGTAGAATGAGAATCAATCTCCAGCAGGGGTGCTAGGCAGGTAGAAAATTAAAAGCTGATCTATCCATATCCGTTAAGTGTATCTCCTGTAACCAGACTAGAGAATAATACTCACAATAAGTGTGGACAGCCCACCCATTTAAACTCAGTGTGATGATTGGTGCTTCAAGGCAAATAAGGAAACTGCAATCCATCAGTTTGTCCACCAAAGTGATACTCAAATAAGGTCATTGGGTGGCAATCTTTTAAAGTTTACTTATTAGTATCATAAATAGGCCTATATTAACACTTCAATGCAGTTATTGTGAAAGCCCCCTAGTCACTACACTCTGGTGCCTGTTCAGATATACTAAGGGAGAATTTAGCATGGCCAACACACCTAACCAGCACATCTCTCAGACTGTGGGAGGAAACCCACGCAGTTATAGGGAGAACGTGGAAACCCCACACAGACAGTGACCCAAGCCGAGCATCGAACCCAGGTCCCTGGCGCTGTGAGGCTGCAGTGCTAGCCACTGTGCTTCCAATGTCCTCTTAGTGGGAATTCCATTCTTGACGTGTTTTCTCTCAACTTTTCCCTTGTTTTCTACTGTTGCGCAAAGAAATTGCAAAATCCATTTGTTGGGCAAATCTCAGTAATAGTACTGGAATATTAAAACTGGAAAATTTGAATTATTAATATGGTCATCAAAATGCAACTATCTCATTATAAAAGAAGAAAGACTTACATGTATATAGCTCCTTGCACTGTTTCCGGACTTTCCCAAATGCTTCACTGAAGTACTTTAATGAAGTACTTTGGAAGTGTTGTAACATCACTATGCTGTTACTAAACTTGGATTTCTCTCAGAAAGGGTATTATTCACATCTTGCTGCTTAATTTAACATGTATGGAGAATCAGCCTCTATTTAAATATCCAAAGAAAAGAGTACAAGGATCAGGCAAGTCAGAAGTCATTTTTTTTCTTCCATATCCCCAACAGCTCTTGAATGCTGCTTTTTTTCCAATCTCTTCTGCTAAAAAGCTTCATTTGTTCCAACCTGCAGATTTTGTAATTTAAAGCATCATTTAGCCCATGGAGACATTGTTGGGGGCTTTGTTACTGGGAAGTGCAGACTTCAACTTGACAGACTTCTTAAGAGGTGGTAACTGCTGGTTTCACCTTTTAAAGAGGCACTTTTATTTTGTGAATGCTTTGATAGCTAGCTCATTAATGTAAGCCTCCCTGAGGTTTTTTTTCACATAAAGAAACTAATCGTCTCCCTTAATCTCCCTTGTCCTGCCATGCTTGCGAATTTATAGGATTGCATGTGGTAAACAAGTGGGTGTGAAAAATAAGAAGAGGGGCTTTACAATTTGGCATCCAAAGAAAGAGCAAAATTATAATGAAACAAGGATTTTTAAAATTTTGTTCTACTCAAAGTTTGCATCTCTTGGTAGGTGAGTTTTTCATTTTGTTATTCACATTTTGAACCTTGTGCTTTTGTGAAGTTATGGAGCATTGAGTGCTCCATCCATTAATTATAACCCTAAGGTTTAATAGTCTTATATAATTAGATGCTTTGGGATCGTATTTTTGTATGGACAGCAAGCAATTAAGAGGAAGTAAAGTACTGCAGTCACTGAAAACCTTAAACAAAATCAGTAAATTCCAGTTTAGAGGATGGACTAGTTCAATGTCAGTTTGACATAGCTGGTGACACTGCCCCATTGCACAGAACATTGTGAGTTCAAACCCAATTCCAGGCACAAAGTAGGCTGGTATCCCCAACTTAATATTGAAAGAGGGGCTTCTATTGATCAGAGGTGCGATAATTTAGGTGACTCCCAATGTGCCTTTTCCAATCATTTGAATGAAGATTAAAGTCCTGAAGCACTACCTAAAGAGCTCACCCAATGTAACGGCCAACAATTCTCACTCAACAAACGCCATCAAAATGGCAAAGTTTTCATTAAGTTATTGATCTTGAGGTATCTCTATGAGATGTGTTACAACGTTGGATAAATACAATCTTGTCTTCTCCTAAGAAAAACATTAAGTAGACGTTTTGCTTCTGCATTCCCCAGCCCACCATGCCCCTCAGAGAAGATGGTGTTAAGATCCGGGACTAATGTGTACAGAAGTGCTGTTAGCTTAGGAAACACAATGGTGGTATGACTAGGAATGTTTCTGGAAAGAACTAAGGCTGAAGACATGAGCTGAACTGTAGTTGCTGTAGTTGTTCTGGAGAGAGATCTCCCTAGTTCATTATTTCCAAACATTTATGTATTTTTTGCACTCCTGTTGATGATGAGGCGTGGCACAGTGGTTAGCACTGCTGCCTCACAGTGCCAGAGGTCACTGTCTGTGTGGAGTTTGCACGATCCCCCCATGTCTGCGTGGGTTTCCTCCGGGTGCTCCGATTTCCTCCCACAGTCCAAAGATGTGCAGGTTAGGTTGATTGGCCATGCTAAAATTGACCCTTAGTCTCATGGGATTAGCAGGGTAAATATGTGGGGTTACGGGAGTAGGGCCTGGGTGGGATTGTGGTTAGTGCAGACATGATGGGCTGAATGGCCTCCTTCTGCACTGTAGGAATTCTATGATTTTGCGACGGTTGTGCATAGGGTAGGTTTAATTTAAACCGTACTAATTTCTCCTCTCATCATTCATCTGTAAACAGAAAGATGCTTTTGATTTGCTTCTGTCTTTATTTCCCAACCCCTAAATTTTGGTACAATCCAATTTCTGTTAATAACCCCACAGCAAACTTGATAAAGGAAGAATGCAATGAGTTCATTTATTTGCACAGACTTAAAATGCAGGAGAAAGGTTGCAATGTTGCCTCTTTTGTATTCATACAGTAAAAGAGGAATAAAGAAAGGAAGTTTTTTTTATTCATTTGTGGGACATGGGCATTGTTGGCTGGCCAGCATTTATTGCCCATCCCTTGTTGCCCGAGGGCAGTTGAGAGTCAACCACATGGCTGTGGCTTTGGAGTCACATGTAGGCCAGACCCATTAAGGATGCCAGTTTTCCTTCCCTAAAGGACATGACTGAACCAGATGGGTTTTTCTGACAATGGACAATGGTTTCAGGGTCATCAGTAGATTCTTTATTCCAGATTTTTTTTACTGAATTCAAATTCCACCAGCTCTGGATAGCAGGATCGAGCCCAGGTCTACAGAACATTAGCTGAGTTTTTGGATTAATAGCCAAGCAATAATACCACTAGGCCATTGCCTCCCTCTGTGCAGGGTCCACAGGGGAAAGAAATATTAATTCACATGGATTGCATTACCCATAATCAAAGTCCATGACAGTCATTGAGTTGAAGACCAGTGCTGGATAATGCACTTTTCTAGTGATCACACGATGAGATAGACATACAGAGATGAATCAGTCTTGTAGTGATGGTACAGTGGTTCCAGTAGAAGTCGTCTAGATGGGGCCAGGTGTCCAACCTGGGCCAGAGCTCTTTGCCTGTGTTGCTGCCAGTTGGATGATAAAATGGCAGACTGAAACTTTGCGGTGCAGCAAGACAGTGTAACTGGTACCCACCTCTCCACTGCAGTTTTAATACGGGATGTGCACCCCTTGTTTGGGGGTCCAAGATTGTTATCTGTTTCAATTAAGAATTGAAAGGGAGGTTGTCGGGCCCTTGGTCTTGACAGGTGAGTGGACTCCGATTGGCCAGCCTGCATTATGAAATGCAGGCTTTTGTGTAACTTGCTTTGAATTTGGTCTTTGCAGTCCACGGGCAGGGAGAGGAGGTAGTCAGTGTCACTTCAGGATAGCAAGGTACAAGTTTCTCAGAGACTGCCAGTTCGCTTCTTTTGTTTAAGGCTCCCAGACAGACAAAGAATCAGCCATTTTAAAGTTTTTGTCTTCAGCTTTAAATCTTTTTGAATTGCAGTGAGCATATTTCAATATATTTTATTAAAAATGAAAGAGGGTGAGGTCTTCATCCCCTCATGATACAAAGAGAGGAAAACTTCCCTCATGGTATTTTGAAGGTCTTGAGTTTTTCAGAAGCTCTGAACCAAACAGGCAGGACTTTTCTGTGGCCTGTTCTGCCTCCCCTCAGAACCCTCCCATTTATTTAGTGAGAAATTAAGTTTCAAAGCTTACTTCATAAAATTCTAAAGACATTTCAAAATGTTACTGTGAGGAAAAGAGCTGCTACACAAACTGCCTCACTTCAGTTCAGCAAAAGAAAGTGTTCTAAGTGCATCAAGTGCATTTATTTGTGAAGAAAATAATTTCATAGTGTGGAATTGAGGCATAATTATCATATACACCTGGATAAAGGATGGTAATGTAGCTTCAGAGACTGTTAATATGGCTTGGCTCAGTAATTTCTCCCACAAATTTGAATTCAAAGCTAATATGAGCTAGCTTGAGGCAAAACATGAAACTTCTTTTTGACTAATTTATTTTTCATTAAAAACAGATCTCTGGTGGTGCCAATGCTTCCCTTTGGAAAGGTAGCAAGTAACAGATTATCGTCCCCGAGCTTCGCTGTACGGGCACATGATAAACTTCCAAATAATTTCAATTAACCTGATTTCTCGATTACAGATCATGATTTATAGCTGCAACCAAAGAAACCCAGAAAAAAAAATGCGCTTGGGGCAGTTTCCAAAGAAAGTCACGGTTTTATCCCAAGCGAGGAATTTTAAAAAGTGTAGAGACACATTTGATGGTTTGATGGGAACAGATCACTTTTAATGTGTGCCCATTAGGACTGCTGTTGAGAAGAAGGGAAATACTTGAGTGGCACCAAAAAGGGGCAAATTTCTTCTTCCGTGACAATCCAAGGGTTGTTCGATAGAAATAGATTACAATTAGTTACTTTTTAAGTTGTAATGTTTTGGTTGCAGCTTCTCTAAAATAACATCTATGCATCTACAGAGAAGCTCTGCTGTTGGAAAGACTTCTTACAGTATAAAGAATAGAGAAGAAGCGGAACGCACACAGTAACAATTAGGTAATTGGCATTCAGGGATAAGATTACAGAAATGAGCGAAGAAGGAAGCTTATTCGTAGGAAGGGTTTTGAAAATATTGAGGAAGCTCCTGAGACAGGCGATTGGGAAAAAAAAAGCCATCTCTGGTGGAGCAATGGAAATAGGCAGTAACTAGACTAGCGTGAGAAGACTGAAGGCTACGAGCAAGGGACATTTTTTTTAAATATTCATTTGAGGGACATGGATGTCACTGGCTGGCCAGCATTTATTGCCCATCCCTCATTGCCCAACGGCAGCTGAGAGCCAACCATCTTGCTGTGCCTCTGGAGTCACATGTAGACCAGACCAGCTGAGGACGGCAGATTTCCTTCCCTAAAGGACATTAATGAACCAGATGAGTTTTTCCAACAATCGACAATGGTTTCATGGTCATCAATAGATTCTTAATTCTAGATTTTGTTTTTATATTGAATTAAGATTCCACCATCTGCCATGGTGGGATTTGAACCCAGTCCCTGGAACATTAGCTGAGTTTCTTGGATTAATAGTGTAACGATAATGCCACCGGGCCATTGCCACCACTCAAAGTTGAAGAAAGCCTCAGGTGGTTTGGGAAAATTTGTGCAGGTATTTGCGAATGAGGATTTTGAAACTGATTCATAAAGGAGCACAGAGAATCATCTGCTGAGGGTCAGGATGAACAAAGTATTACTTTGAAAAAAAGCATGCAGGACAGTTGGGGTGATTTATGAGCCAGATACTAAAAAAATGTTTTTAAAAATAGAATACAGTTTAGTTTCTTCAAGGGAAACAGATAAAGTAGAAGCATAATATTCTTCAACATGAATCTGGCAGATGGGACAAGAGAACAACAATGAATATTGGAAGCTAAAAACACAAAATCGAAATCTAAGTTCACTGATCTGCATTTGAAAAAGAAAATAGATTAATACTTGTGAGGCAACATTTGAGGTCGAATCATAGAATCCATATAGTGCAGAAGGAGACCATTTGGCCCATCGAGCCTGTATTGACTATAATCCCACCCAGGCCCACGCGTTTACCCTGCTGATCCCCTTGACACTAGGGGACACTTTAGCACGGCCAATCAACCTAACCCACACATCTTTGGACTGTGGGAAGAAACCAGAGCATCCGGAGGAAACCCACGCAGACAAGGGGAGGATGTGCAAACTCCACACGGACAGTCACCCAAGACTGGAATCGAATCTGGGTCCCTGGAGCTGACAGCAGCAGTGCTGCCCATGTGTGATGCTATCAGAGGTATTGAAATAAATATGAGATTGCGAAGCATTTGTTACCATCTTGCAAAAATCACTTGATTCTGGGTTAATGCTGGAGGATTAAAGCAAACATTATACTTTTATTCAAAGCAGGAATACAGGATAATCCAAGGCACTAAGAAACTTAATGAGAGTAATGGAGAAACTGCATTCTTTTGTTGGAATAGCATAAGTTGATTAGGAAGACATCAACATAAGATTTATCTTTTATAAAATCATTGGTTAATGAGTAGAATTGTTTGAATAAAGTTTCCACCTTGCTGTACTGCCATATTCTGGAGTTCTCGAGACTTTGTGAAGTGGCTTTGTCCCTTAAATGCTTTTCTTCAAGGACATATGGTCTACTGAAGTGGCAGATAGAGGAAGATCAATGAATACCTTATGCATGGATTTTTAGAAAGAATTTGATAAGATTCTGCACAAAAGATTATTTTTAAATTAGGGCAAATAGAATTGGAGATGAAAATTGATTGGGAAGTAATAAGCAGCTAATTGGGATGAAAAAGCAGTTTCTCAGAATGATGAAAAGCCTCAATCTCTTGCTGGGCCCTCAGTGCTTTACACCATGTACTAAAGTCTTAAATTTGGTGATAGAGAATATATCCAGCTTTGAAGATGTTAAGCTCAAGAAATGTAATGAATTGTGATTTTTTTTCGTTCATTGGATGTGAGCGATGCTGGCTGGGCCAGTTTTTATTGCCCATTCCTAATTGCCCTTGAGGGAGCAGGTAAGAGCCAGCACATTGCTGTTGGCTCTGGAGCCACACTAGGCCAGACCAGGTAAGGACGACAGGTTTCCTTCCCTAAAGAGCATTTGTGAACCAGGTGGGTTTTTATGACAATCGACAATGGTTTCATGGTCATCAGTAGATTCTTAATTCCAGATTTATATTGATTTCACCATCTGCTGTGGTGGGATTTGAACCCACATCTGCAGGGCATTACTCTGGGTCTCTGGATTACTAGTTCAACGACAATACCACTATGCCACTACCTTCCCCTCAATTAAAGAACAAAAGACTTACAGAGGTTGATAGATTATGAGAGTGAAACAATAATGCAGGCAGTCAGTTTTATATTGTAATGAGACAGGATACGTTGTACATGAGAATATCATCTTTGTTGTGTTTTAAAATTTTATTTGATGCTCTTAACATAGAAAGTGTTCAAATACTGTGCAGCGCTATTGATGGAGCACTGTGACAATGTAACAGTTATAGATGCCTGCTTCATCCTCTGGATATCCCTCATTACCACCCCTCTCATTGTGAGGAGAGCTTTTTATATCAGCTGAAAACTTTCCCCTCGCTGCCATCAAGAACTTGCAATAAGGATGGCACGGTAGCACAGTGGTTAGCACTGCTGCTTCACAGCTCCAGGGACCTGGGTTCGATTCCCGGTTTGGGTCACTGTCTGTATGGAGTTTGCATGTTCTCCTCGTGTCTGCGTGGGTTTCCTCCGGGTTCTCCGGTTTCCTCCCACAGTCCAAAGATGTGTGGGTTAGGTTGATTGGCCATGCTAAAATTGGCCCTTAGTGTACTAGGATGCTTAGGTTATAGGGATTAGTGGGTTAAATATGTAGGGATATGGAGATAGAGCCTGGGTGGGATTGTGGTCGGTGCAGACTTGAGAGGCCGAAGGGCCTCTTTCTGCACTGTAGGGTTCTATGATTCTATAAGGGAAATTCCACCATACTGCCACAGCATGGTGCATTGCAGCAGAAGACCATCAAATTGCCAACTGGAGAGTTCAACAGAGTTTTCCTTTCATTAACACCAATGGAAGGAGCTATGCGAGTTTGTTTGGTTCCCTCTGTAAATTTTCCTTTCTGTCCTCCACCCAGGCAATAAATGCAAGAACCTATTTCATGTTAGCAAAAGCATATCCTTAAACAACCATTTCAGTGAGGCCCCTGAGTTAATTCTTTAGGGCTCCGTTTTATCCCCCTGCCCTCACTTGACGTCTAAAAGCTGTGGTTGAGAAGGATCAATGAGATCAGTGTTTCCTCCGTCAATCCATTGCTAAAAGGTGCAAAACTCTAGTGTGGTGACACACTCCTGCTATGCACCTCTTCATACTCACGCCCCCATAATGTTAATGCTGAAGCCAGGAACTTAGCAATTGTAGTATTGCAAACACAAGTGCATGGCTTGCTACTCTATTACTGCATCTTGGTGTTCCAAAGCTTGGCATAGAATCTTTGGTCAAAGATGACTAAAATTGCAACTATGCTGGTTATTGTGTCAAAACTACCTCTGCACGAAAACAGGCCATTACAATAGCAACTTCCCAATAGTTGTTATCAAGCTAATGTCCAGGCTAATATCACCCACAGTTTATGCTTAAATGGTACAGCGATTGCAAAATTAATCAGTGGGAGGGAGGTCTGATCAAGGGAGCACAAGTTGGAATGGGTGAATTAAGTGTTAAGTTAGCCATAAAAAGAAAAAAGAGAGGGAAAACAATATTAGACTAAGGGAGAAAAAAAAGAGACAAATAGAAAGTAAAATCGATTCAATTTAGCCCTGCATTAAAATGAAGGAATGAGAATCCACATTTGTAATAGTTAATTTTCAGTGCCACAGACCGGCAGTAATGAACACATCATATCATTAGAAGGTACTTAGACTTCAACTGACTTGACTTAAATTTCTGTGATGAGAATGAGGACAGATGCGAGGGATTAAATGCGGAAATCAAAATGTCGCTGCAAAGATGCACTGCTCTGATATTAACATTGTGAAAATGGTTTCTCATTTGAGTGCCATTGAACCTCATTGAGTGCCACAAGTTCCTGTCATTTACACTGTAGATACAGGGGATGGATCAAGATGGTGGAGCTGATGTTGAAGTTTAGTCATGATCATACTGAATGGTGGAGCTGGCTCAATGAGCTGTTAAAGTCAAGCTGGGTTGGGTGGGGTTAAGGGTCGCTTTCCAAAGTCAATAACTAGTCAGGTGCCACATCACACCAAAGCAACTTGTAGACAAATTGTCCAAGTATTTTTAACTTTTGCATAATTAAAGCTGATGCATGAAACATTGTGAAGTGTCCGGTTTTCAGACAACACCTGTTCTTGCACAGTCATTGTTGAGGCACTGCGTCTGTATTTGAAATGTGGAGTCTTATTCCTTAATGTTGATAGAAGCTAAATAGAATTAGTTTTACATTTTCTTTGTCACCTTTTTCTCTCTCTCTCAGTCTTAGATGACTTTCCCTCTCTTTTTCATTCCGGTGCTACTTTTACATTAAGTTCACCCTCATCAGCTTACATCTCCTTGTTCAAACCTCAGACCAACCCTCAATCCCTCAATCTGATTGTTTCAGGTGTTACTCAATTGCTTTGTCCTTTTTACTCAGATCCTTGATACCCTATCAAGTGGTTGGTTCCATTGCCATTTCTGGCTCCCATTTCTACTAACTTGCAGGGCAAAACATCATTGACATTATTCAGACGAGCTATCCTTTGCCCTGCCACACCATGTTGTGGGCCTATAACACTGTATATGCAGTCAGCAGGCAGAAGGTTTTGTCTGAAGAGTGACACTTCGAATGCATTAAGTGGATTTTAATGTCTTAGGATTGTCATATCAATCAATGGTTATGGTGTCTGAGAACTTACCAGTCAAGCTTTGTTGCTGCTTACAGCGGTAACTATCTTGTTTCGAAATTCATCCTGCATTGCATAATATGTCTCTTTTCACACATTTATTCTTAATTCAAGATATTGAGGGAAAGGCCAGAGTTGTACGTGTGCGGAGATATCTTTTGACTTGGTGCGAATTCTGTATTATGTGCAAGGCGTTCATGGTCAATAAATTGATGAGCCCAGTTAATTTCAATCTTGCAGGAAGGCTTGTAACAGCAAATTTATGGGCAATTCCTCCATTTTAGAATGTCCTACTTAAGTGAAAAGCTCGTGCTGTATCAAAATTTGCAAGCACGTTGGGGATATTTAAACCAATTAACTGCAGTATTGGGAGGACCTCTGTATCTGCTGGTCCATTTGCATCTCTGTAAATGAAGACCACCAATGCCACCTTGTGCACTCCATCCTTTATATAGATTTCATGCAAAAATGTTAAGGCCTGCCAAGGGAGGGTGGGGGTTTCTGCGTTCATTAGGTAGAATCCAGTGGTGGTGATGGTTTGTTGTATTTACAAGACAGACTTGCAGAATATTTTTTGTCCCCTGTTCATGTGTACACCTTACAAATCCATTCCCGTGCACACTTAACTGGCTTCTTTTCCTAATATACCTGAAGGAGGTAATGATGCACCGAGTTTGTGAAATGTTATGTCAAAGGAAGTCCTCTAATTTGACTTTATCAGGTAATTTTATCTTCTGCCAGTATCACTCTGTACGCTGCATATTAACTGGTTTCGTTGGCTGGTAAAATTTATTTTAATCCTGCAGTGAGTTCACAACCCTATTGAGATTGTTAGACGTCATTCTGCATCAAGTATGTTCTCTTGATGAATTTTGCACATGAAGTATAGCACTGCTGCCTCACAGCGCCAGGGACCTGGGTTTGATTCCCGGCTTGGGTTACTGCCTGTGCGGAGTCTACACATTGTCTCCGTGTCTGTGCGGGTTTCCTCCAGCTTCCTCCCACTGTCCGAAAAACTTGCTGGTTAGATGCATTGGCCAGGCTAAATTCACCCTCAGTGTACCCGAACAGACGCTGGAGTGTGGCAACTGGGGAATTTTCACAGTAACTTCATTGCAGTGTTAATGTAAGCCTACTTGTGACAGTAATAAATAAACTGAATGCACCAGGATTCTACCTTTATTGGCACTGAGGACTCAAGCTGGGGGACAAAATTATTCTATTCTGGCTCTTAAAATGTGTCGCAGCCCAAACTCAGCAGTGTTCTTTGTATGGCACAGGAATACATGTTTACACTTCCTGCACGTGCCAAGACATTCTGATAGAGAGTGTGTGCTGAAACAAAGGCAAAAAAAATGCACTTGTGTTTGTATAGCACCTTCAGGATATGTTTCACGGCCAATGAATTATCCTTGGCATAATCACTGCCATCACAAATGCAAATGTAGCAGCCAATTTGCACACAGTAAAGTCTCCCATCTGCTTTTTTTTTGTCTGTAGTGGTGCTGGCAGAGGAGCATGTATCGGTGTGTTGTAGCTTAGCTGGATTTCAGTACGCCAACAGTTAAGCCCTTTCCTACAAAGACATGACCTGAATTCCTTAGCAGAGTGACAATGAGGCAGATAAGCAGTTCTGACAGATTCGGATGATGTACTGACACGCACTTCTGAGCTCATTCAAAGATAAAGTGACATTGCTGTCAAACAGAGGCAATGCAGAATGAAGGTCTCTGATGAACCTTCTAATATGGTAAATGTGGGCCTTAATTCTTCATTAAGTGGAAAAGGAGATCTCACCGTGTAATTTTCTTCCTGCTGTCAGTTTTAAAATTTGCAATAAACCAACATTTACAGTTGACTAGTCAGGGATTGCTTTTTTTTAATTCATTTTTTTTTAAACCTTCAAAGGAGAGCCTGTGAATTCTGAGGAAATGCTGCTTAGGTGTAGAGCTATTGCCTTGATAATCTCTAACGACATTGAAATGTCTTGGCCTCATTATGAGGCAGTGGAGGTATTAATTCCAGTAATTAGGCAATGTGGTCCCATGTGAAATTCCCGCTCTCAGTGCACAACAAGAAGCAAAGGAGATGTGTCCGTTGTTGTCCATCTTGGCTCGCTGTCCCATAGGCTGTGCATTGAAACAGATATTGAAAAGCACATCATTGCAGAACAACGGGAAGCATTAATCAAGACCAAACGTTATTGCTCAATGGCTTGTGTCGATGGTAGTTATGGAGACCATGCTTGAAGTGTTTCAATGTATTGAGAGCTGGGATGTTTATGCCCTAGGTGTGGCTTATTTCTCACTGTTGTATTGTTTGCGGCACATTACATTTTCCAGTGATGCACTGCTGAAAACATTCTTGTCATGTTATATAGTGTCATACATGCCAAAGATATATCACAGCACCTGATACCATGGTTTTTAACATGTTGCAAATCACAGTAATATTTTGCCTTGTGAAATGTGGAGGAGTAGCATGTGGATATGGTGTGGAAAGCATATCTGATTGATGAATATTGTTCTGTAATGGATTTGCTATAGTTTTGATTTCATATTCAGTCACGTCAAATCATTTTAGTTTGGGACGGGTTAATTTTTGGAGGTAGACAGACTCTTTTCTTTTTGTAGTCAACCACAAAGTTAATTCATTGCAGTGAGATCTGATAAATTAATCAGAAGATCTCCCATTAAAGGGTGAGCTATTCAATCTGGCATTACGTACTTACTTCGAGTACTTACTTAGATTCCTGGCTCCCCCACGACTATTTTCCGGCGGCAGAGGCAGTTCGCCATTGGCTGCCAGCGGAATCCTCTGGTCCTGACAATGTCTACGGGTTGCCCATCCTGCCACCACATTCCCGCCAGCGGGAAAAACCAGAAAACCCCACCCCGAGTTCCTCCGTCTCTGGACAATAGGCAGCAAGACTCCACCCCCAGCCCTGGACATTGGCAATTTCCTTTGCTCCTGCTCAGATGGTTTCCAACTCTGCGAGGCCCTTCTTAAACGTCCTTTACCAGGTCTTTTAATGGCCGCATCTTCTTTTTCTATCGAGTGGTGGCCATTCTACTGCCACTTTGATGGAGTGTATGTTCGGGAGACAAAATACATGTCCTGGCAGTCTCAGTGGTCCCTGTGTCACAATGTCCCTCAGATGCTCCTGACCAGTTCTCTGTAACAGTTCCTGATTGGTAGTCATGTGCCTCTGCATGATGCCCAGATCTTCATCGGAAACACCGGTGGAAGACATCCAACTTATGTGGCACAGTTGCTGTCCCCTTCAATGTCTCACTGGCATAGATTGCACTTGGTACCACTGTGGACATGCAGAGTTGCAGATTCATCTGATAGTTTTGGATACCATTGCTCAAAATATAGTTTTTAAGAGTCAGTATAATAGGACTCCACAGTTTCCAAAAAAAAAGCTTTTCTGTTGAAACTGGTCTTATTTAGAATTAGAAAGGTCTATTCTTTCATCAAAATAACATATCTCCTCTGCCCCGTCTTCACAAAACAGTGATTTAGTCTAAATGCTTTCTGATTTATTTGTGCAGGAGCCGCTGGCAAGTTGGTATCTGTGCAATTTATTGCTAACCATCACTTTTACATGATAGGTTTGTAACAAATATCCGACGCATATTGTTAAATTAATCTTCCATTTAAAATTAATGGAGTTAGACTCCCCAGGTTCAATGTAATTTCATGTTCATAGGCAGGGAGTAATGTGTGCTGCATATGAATGAGGCGAGGCCAACTGCCCTAATCTCCCATCACCTTGAACTCTCTGGCTGGGACGCATTCTCAGCACGAGGTAATGAGATTGTGCTTTATACTCTCCTGAGGACATAGACTCAAAGAAGCTCCTTGTCTTGTTTTCCGATATTTTGGACTCTCGTCACATTTTCATACTTCTGCAGATAAGAGATTCCTTTTTTCATAAATGCAGACGCAAAATGGATACTGAGCAGAGGAAGTAAAGTGTGCGTCACGGTTTTTTAAATGGGAGACGTTCAGATCTGTGTACATTGAAGGACATTCATGTTTCGCAGATCTTAATTTAAAAAAAAAATGTAACTCAAGTCTCTGATATCTACATTACTGTGAATCAGCTGGCGATTGAGTGACACAGATCATTCACAAGCTCATAAATTAAGGCTCTTGCAGATTGCAACTCGTGTTTGTGCCATGTTTTCTGGGCAAAAGGAGGGAGAGACAGAGGGACAAAGGCTGAGAATTTTTTTCCCCCTTAATCTCAGCCCTTTTCGATCCTTTCAGTGCTTCAGAGATGGAGGAGGACCCTGTGAGTGATGGGGGTGCGGGGGGAATAGGTGGTGTTGTTGGAGGGAGAGGGAGGTGGGGCATGGACTGAACCTAGACTAAAGGCAAACACAGCTCTGGAATTTTCCAGCCTGACACCTTGCACATAATGCACAAACCCTCCAGGCTGTGAATTTATGCAGTTCAATTCCCGAGTGGGTTACTTATCATACTTCATTGCCTCAAAGATTAGCACATTTCTACCACTTGCATTTATTTGGAAGTAGGTAAGATTGATTTGAACGCATTTTTTTTAACCTCTTTGAACACTGATAAATAATTGTACTGTAGCCTGTGCAACTGTATTGATCATGTTGAAAAACAAGTTGGAGTATTGGTTTCACCTCCAACTTGTGGTTCAAAAGGAACATGTTAAAGATTTTTCTGGCCACACCCGCTCTGGGACTGAGAATTCTCGCCCAAGTCCTCATTGGACTTTGGCTTGTCCATCGTATTTACCGTCCTGTCTGAGACTTTTCCTATGGCGGGCAGGACTGGAAGATTTTTAGGCCTCTGTCTTCACCCAGTATCCTGTGATGATTGCTGCAAATCTCTACACTGATTGGCTGCCAACTATCCCAATTTTTACACTAAATTACTGAAGGAGTCAAGTTTTGTTTCTAATCAGACCTGGGTATGGCCAAAGCTGCAGGCGCTGCAGCAATACAGAAGTAAACATACAGGTTCAGGAGAGTTTTGCGTTTATATACTACCATTCATAACCTCCTGATTTCTCAAAACAAGTTACAGCCAGTAAAAGGCTTTTGAAACGTTGTCTTTGTTGTATAGTCAGGAGGCATGGCTGGTGCACAGCCAGATCCCAGTGTCCACAATCAAATAATTAACTGGATCACCTCTTCTGGTGCTGTTGGTTGAAAAATGAATGTTGTCCAAGGCACCTATGTAGTGCGCGCACACACACACACACACACACACACACACACACACACACACACACACACACACACACACACACACACACACACACACCCCTCCAGCAGGAAAAGTGGTGATAATTATTTCAGGTGAGTTGGCACAATCCAGATTGCAATTCACCCATATTTAGTCAGTTTTTTGGAGCTTGGAGAGATTCCCACCGGCAATGAGATGTGCAGGGCTAGCACCTTAAAGATCAGGGCACCCTGATCTCATAGTGAAACTGAGGGTCCCACACCCTCCCTCCCTCCCCCAAAGACATGGGGAACATCCCAACCCTTGACCCCATAGGGATACCTTCCCCCCTCCCACCACTAAATGTCTCTGTCAACCCCTTCCCCCAGCCCTGAACACCACACAGATATGAGGGTGACTCCTGCCCCTCATTCATTCTTGCTCGCAGTGCACACACCCTCAGCCCCCCAAAATTGCTTACATCACCATGCCCCCCTCCTCCCAAGTGAGTGAAACCCTGCTACAGGGTCACCAGTTTCCTTCCCTCTTCCCTTTCAGGTCCCCCCCCCCCCGCAACCTTGTGCCTCCCTCCTTTTGGGCTCCACCCCATGGCAGTGCCAATCTCCACGTTTATGAAGACAAGTAGTGATTCACGCTGGGTTCCTGTTGCGCAGGAGGGTTGGTGAATCTTGGGAGCTGAGCAAATCTGGCTTTAAACTGACCCTGCTGATTTAAATTGGGATTGAAATGGTTTACTTCTTCACTGGCCATAACCAGGGCAAACACAGTAAGAAGCCTCTCAACACCAGGTTGAAGTCCAACAGGCTTATTTGGTAATAAACACCACTAGCTTTCAGGGCATTTCTCCATCATCAGGTGAGTGGGGAGTTCTGATCACAGACGGACATAGCAAGGCTCACACTCAGTTTCCAGAATACTGATTAGAATGCGAGTCTTTACAGCTATTCAAGTCTTAAAAGTGCAGACAATGTGAGTAGAGATAGCATTAAGCATAGGTTAAAGAGATGTGTATTGTCTCCAGATAGGACAATAAGTGAGATGTTGCAAGCCCAGGCAAGTCATGGGAGTTACACATAGTGTGACATGAACCCAAGATCCCGGTTGAGGCCATCTTCATGTGTGCGGAGCTTGGCTATCAGTCTCTGCTCAGCGACTCTGTGCTGTTGTATGTCGTGAAGGCTGCCTTGGAGAACGTTGTGATCAGAACTCCCCACTCACCTGACGAAGGAGCAGGGTTCCGAAAGCTAGTGGTGTTTGCTACCAAATAAATGTGTTGGACTTTAACCTGGTGTTGTGAGACTTCTTACTGTGTTTACCCTAATCCAACACCGGCATCTCCACATCATGATAACCAGGGTGCACAGGGCTGGGGAATCACCCCCATCATTTTTACTGCTTGCTTTTGTGTTAACCTCGCTCTTTTTAACACCTTGCTGATAATTTCTCCAGGTTTGCTTTTCCTTTCTATTTGTAACTTCCCTTTTTTCTTCACCTTCTTCCTCACGCTCTCTTTCCTTTTTCTCGCTCCTGCTTTCCTTTCATTCTATCAGCATTCAGTGCGTGCCTCTGTTATATTTCATGTCAGTGTTGACAGATTACTTTCCTTCATGTCATAATCATGGTTGGAGGACCCTAGAGGGAGTAGCTCCTTCTCCTGTGCACACTGCAAGCACTGGGGCCGTGTACTGTATATCTCAAGTCGGACTGTTTATGATTGCCGGTCATTATGAGGTAGACAAATGTTTGATGCCTTGGCTGGTCTTCAGCAGAAGTCCATGGAGGTTCAGGAAGCATTGAGGAACTTTTTTGGAAATCTAGACTGACACCTCAGCACAGTACTGACAGATTGCTTTACTGCCGGAGGTGGTGTCTTCAGGATGAGATGTAAAACATATGTGCTATTTGCCCTTTTCAGGTGCTTGGTTAAAAATCCCAGAGCAGTGCTTTGAAGTGAAGCAGCAGAGTGCTCCCTAGTGTCCTGGTCAATATTTATCCCTCAGCACACACCACTAAAACAGAACGTCTGCCCAGGCATTTCATCACACTTGTCATGAGCAAATTGTCTGCCATATTCCTTGCATTATCAGAATGACTGCACTTCATTACTAAGGTTGCAAGAGATGCTGTGTAAATACCACGCTTTCTGTTTGTCTTTATTTGTTGGGAGGGCTACAGAAATGTGTTCCAGATAAGAGCACTGGATGTGCCTCAGCTTTTGAACTCGGTTCCTCCAGTGGTGTGATATTTCATGTTTTTTGTTACGTTTCTCTTCTTTAGTGGCCTTTAGTGTATTTGCCCAAGTTGTCATTTAAAACCTAAGTGTTGTCAAGGGAGAACTCTGCACACTCACAGGTGTCTCTCCATCTTCTTTGCTTTATGCTTTGAAGACCGTGACCCGGAGGTAACCTAGGAACAGGCATTTGATGCCGAATTCCCTCTTGTGTGATGTTGTGAATGGGGATAGATGGCTGTAGTCTGAATTTATGATGTGACTGGAGTTGACCTTCATGTTGGCACTGAAGAGGGAATCTGCACAAAATGTCTGCTCCCACGATGCCTCTGAGCAACATAAAAGTTTCAAAACATAAAGCACAGGAACAGCGACGGAACAGAAAGTGCGTGGCAGTCTCTCTTTACAGTGTTTTTCAGCGGGTGGCATTTCAGAGGCACCTTTTTTAAACGTGAGGCAATCAGCGCAAAAATGGGGGTTATATATCATGAATTGATTTCAGTGCTACAATCAGATGGTAGGCTTGAATCCCTGTATGCTTGTTTGAGAAATTGCATACCTATTTAAAAATTCCTACACTTAAAAATAATATTTAACTCTAATAGGTGCAGATAATTTACCTCATGTTCCAATGTTACTTCCTACAACAAGAACTTATATTTACAAAGCACCTTCAATGCAACTAAACATCCCACGGTACCTCACATGGGCATTGGGAAAAAAAATGACAGCGAGTCATGTAAGGAGATATTAGATCAGATGACCAAAGGCCATAGAATCCTTACAGTTCAGAAGGAGGCTTTTTGATCCGTTGAGCCAGCACCGACTCTCTGACTGAGCATCCCACCCAGGCCCTCTCCCCGTAACCCCACGTTTTTACTCTGCAGATCCCCCTAATCCACACACTAAGGAGCAATTTAGCATGGCCAGACCACCTGCGCATCTCTGGACTATGAGAGGAAACCAGAGCACCCGGAGGAAATTGTGCAGATATGGGGAGAGCATGCAAACTCCACACAGTCACCCAAGGCCGGAATTGAACCTGGGTCCCTGGCGCTGTGAGGCAGCAGTGCTAACCACCGTGCCACCCTAGATCAAAGGGAACCGAGATAGAGAGGCGGCAGTGTTTGGGAGAGGATTAGGCAAAAGGGCTGAAGGTACAGCTGCTGATGGTGGAACAACTAAAATTGGGGATACCCAAATCTAGAATTATCTGAGCTCCACTATCTCAGCAGGTTGCCAGTGGAGGAGATTGCAGAGATAGAGAGGGGTGAGACCTTGGAGGGGAGACAAAGATGAGAATTTCAAATTCAAGATGTTGCTGGACCAGGAGCCACCAAGTCAATGAGCACAAAGGTGATAGGTGAATGGGACTTGGTGCAAATTAAGACATAGACATCAGATGTTAAAATGACCTCACGTTTACAGAGTGTAGAATGTGGGAGACCAGCCAGGAGTTTATTGGGATCAACATATCCAGAGATAAAAAGGCACAGTTGAGGGTTTCAGCAGCAAATTAGTTGAGAGGGGCAAAGTTAGGGAATGTTACAGAGGCGGGAATAGGTGGCCTTCATGATGGCACAGATGCATTGTCAAGCTCAGCTCGGGATCAGATGTGACCCAAAGTTGTGAACAGGCTGGTTTCATCTCAAACTGTTACCAAGCAGAGGGATGTAGCCAGTAGCAATGGAATGGAGTCCTACGCAGCGACCAAAAACAACAGTCTCTGCAATAAAACAACATTGGATTATGAGCAGGCCATTCAGCCCATTGAGCCTGCTCTGTCATTCAATTAGATCATGGCTGATCATCTACTTCGATACCTTTTCCCCCATGTCCCTGGATGTCATTAGTATCCAAAGATTTATCAAATTCTGTCTTGTAAGCTCAATGATTGAGCTTCCACAGCCCTCAGGGATAGAGGATTCCAAAGATTCACCACTTTCTCAGTGAAAAACTTCCTTCTTATCTCAATCCTAAGTGGCCCACCCTTATGTGAAAAGCCGGCAGTGCACTCCAGGTATTCACCTCCCTCTGTGTGACATACTTGCCCCTTCTCTTTTAACTTTCTCCTTCTCACTTTCAAACTATGACCCTGAGTAATTGACCCTTTGACTCTGGGAAAAGGACTCTGACTATCCATTCTATCCAAGCCTGCCATAATCTTGTAAACCTCTATCAGGTCCCCACTAATCCTCCGGCACTCCAGTGAAAATAATCTGAGCTCGTTCAACCTTTCTTCATAGACCATATCCTTCAAACCAGGCAACATCCTGGTAAATCTTTTTTGCACCCTTTCCAATGCATCAACATTCTTCTGGTGGTGTGGCGACCAGAATCGTACAAAGTATTCCAAATGCGGCCTAATCAAAGTCTTATACAGCTGCGACATGATTTTCCAATTCCTATACTCAGAGCCCCAACCAATGAAGGCCAGCATGCCAGATGCCTTCTTTTCCACTTGAGTTGCCACCTTCAGAGAATTGTGAATCTGCATGCCTAGATCCCACTGTATGCTATAATTTCTAATGTCTTTACCATTTATTGAATACTTTCCTTCTGCAGCAGACCTTCCAATTCGCATCACCTCATATTTGTCCCGATTAACTTCCATCTGCCCAAGTCTCCAGTCGGTTTATATCCTGCTGTATCCTCTGACAATCCTCCTCACTATCTGCTACCCCTCTCCCTCCCCTCCCCCCCGCCCATTTTTATATTATTTGTAAATTTACTAATCAGACCACCTACATTTTCCTCCAAATCATTTGTACATATTGCAAACAACACAGGCCCCAGCGCTGATCGTTATGGAACACCGCTTGTCACAGACCTCCAGTTAGAAAAGTACCCTTCCACTGCCACTCTCTGCTTTCCGTGCCCAAGCCAGTTTTGTATCCATTTTACCAGCTCACCTCAGACCCTGTATGACTTCACCTGCTGTATCAGCCTGCCATGAGGAGCCTTATTGAAGACTTTACTAAAGTCCATGCATACAACATCCACTGCCCTGCCCTGGTCAATTTTTCTTGTCACTTCCTCAAAAAATTCAATCAAGTTGTGAGACACCAACTCCCCTTCACAAAACCATGCTGCCTATCGCTTCCCGATGTGAGTATATCCTGTCCCTAAGAATCTTCTCCAATGATCTCCGCACCACTGATGTAAGGCTCACAAGCCTGTAATTTCCCAGATTGTCTTGTCTGCCCATCTTAAAAAGAGGAACAATGTTAGCTACTTTCCAATCCTCTAGTACCTTTCCTGTGGCTAAAGAGGATACAAAGATTTTGGCCAGAGCCTCAGCAATTTCTTCCCGTGCCCCTCTCAATATTTTGGGCTAGACCCGATCTGGCCCTGGGGTCTTGTCCACCTTAAGTTTTTCAAAACCTCTGATGCCCCTTTTTTTATCTCAACATGTCTCAGAATGTCAACATCCTCCTTTCTACAATCGCCATCTATCACATCCTTCTCTTTTGTGAATACTGATGCAAAGTACCCGTTGAGGACCTCACCCACCTGCCTCCACACACAAATCTAGTGAGCCAAGAAAGGCTTCATCTGGGCTTACTATGTTTTTGACCGTGCCAGTGCAGGTCCACACCATCAGAGATCAAATATGGTCCATAGGAACAGGGACTGGAGGCCATTGAGGCTATGCATGCAGTCAGGATGAAGGCATGCCCATGGTGCCATTGCTCACTGGGCACCTTGGCACTGCCAGCCTAGCATTATGGCAGTGCTCGGCAGGCACTGGGCAGTGACAAGGGAGAGGGGCATCATGGGATCAGGGTCAGAAGGGGGTGGAGCCAGACCAAGAGATGGAGTGAGGTAGGCAGGGAGAGAAGGTGGGAACTTCGCATCTGGGGGTGGGGGTTGGTGTTGGAGCCGGCACTTGGAGCCCTGCGATGTCTTGGGGTTGGGTGTCGGGGCTGGCAAAGTCCAGGGTTGGAGCCGCGATCGGGAGGCCAGTTTCCAGGGGTCGGAGTATTCTGGGATATCAGTGCATGCGCAGTGGCCCCCTCGGCAGTCTGAGGCTGACCTCTCGTTTTCCTGCCCATTGGACATTTCGTTGCACCATTGCACCCACCATATTTTATATATGCATGTTCTGTTAATTCAAAAATGCGCAGAGCAAGCACCGAAAAGGCCAACTATAATTAATAAAATAAACACTAAAGACTGTTGAATATGCATACAGGGCACTGACTCTCTGTAATGAGGAACAATTAAGATTTGGCATTGGTCTGTCTCTGGAAATAGTGTTTCCACTGGGCTGATAAGAGTTGATTGAGAGTAAGGATGAATGATGGCGGTATGTTCTGGGCCTCTTAGTTCGATTCAGCTCTGATTATAGAGCCTATTAGCAGGAGTTATGACCTATTTAAGTGCAGAGCCTTCTGGTAATAGGGGCCAAATGATTCTGGAAGGTTCAAATTCACTAGGCTTGCTGCAGAAATGAATTTAGTGCTGAAAGCATTGACATAGAGCTTGACTGGGGCTGTTCTTGTGGGACTTGAGACAGTGTGCTCTGCAGAAAAGCTGTGTATGTAAACTAGGAAGAAAGACTTTTTTTTATTTCTTCATGACTTATATGTATGCAATGTGAAGAGATTTACAATTCCAAACATTTGAAAATAATCCTGAATGCAGACAGGTAAATGGTATGCTTCTGAGCACATTGTTTCGAGGCAGCTAACTCCACAATAAACCCAAATCAGTGCAAAATGAGTTTTTTAAACAAATACAAGTGCAATTTTACTAAGCAATATTTAAGCATCAAACTGTGAAATGATGAATGCATAAATAGCATAAATCCATTGTACTAATATGCCTTACATGTAGGGGGTGATCTTGAGTCTTTGTTGCGAATGATGGTGGCAGGGCTCAAGAGCTGGAGTTCGCAGTTTTCGCCGGTGAGATTGCGATTTCTGATCTTTCCCACCCCTCGCCGGCGATATCATCAGGTTCATACCATAACGGGCTTGAACCTGCTTTACATGGCCTTGAGTAGATTTTAATTAACCCACCTCCTTGCCAGATATGGACCACCCCCCTCCACCCTATCGTGAAACAATGCCAACATGGCGTGGGTGCTGGTTCAGATTGTGGAGGAGAGTGTGGTGGAGCGTCAGCTGGCGGGAGAAGCTGGCAGCTAAACTCTGGGGGCAGTGTTGTGCAATAAGGGCAGTGTTGTGCAACAGTCTTTAGTGTTTATTTTATTAATTATAGTTGGCCTTTTCGGTGCTTGCTCTGCGCATTTTTGAATTAACAGAGCATGCATATATAAAATATGGTGGGTGCAATGGTGCAACAAAATGTCCCAATGGGCAGGAAAACGGGAGCTGATTTCACCAGTAAAATGGTGCTGGTACAATCGGGGGAGGCGGGAAACTGGGCGCAAACCAGATTTTTTTTTTGCCTCCTGCCTGATCTTACCACCTCGCCTTGCAGAAAGTCAGGCGGGATCAGGTCACAAGACCGCAGCCAACATTTCTTGCATGAAAACGTAAGTTTCAAGAGTCTGAAGGAGAAAGTGCAAAATCAGAGACTCACTTCTTGGGGGACGGTGGGGGAAAACCCATAATCTTTAGAATAAAATTAAACACTGGTTAATTTCAAGTACCTTTATAATTTGCAACTAATAGTGTTTTTATTATTAAAAAAATTATTTTGAGTTTAACCAAGCCAACAAGATCACCAGTTTACTGGTGGTTACCTCAACAAACTCCCACATCCAATCTACTGCCAAGGCTATGCAATCCAGCTCTTTCCCTAGCTCAATCTACTCCACTGCAAATTAATACTGCCATTCTTAACCCTCTGCTCCAGTCGTCTAGCTACTACCTGTTTTCTTTCACCTTCGTCCTTTCCCTTTCACCGATTACTATCGTTCATTGTCATTCATTGCCGTCATTGGTTCAGTGAAGTCTTTGTGTACATATTACAATCCCTTAAACAAACATGCATCAGTGGTATGAAAGACATTTTAAAGTCATTTTTGAGTTGGGTTCTTTGCTGCTTTGCAAGATGAGAAAGGTTCCAGGGAGTAAATGAATGATTCACCATCAACTTGGCATCTGCTGAATGTGTGGCTCTTCAGTTAAGCAAACACCAATCCCGCCAAAGAGTAAAAGCACACTGCCTAAGTAACCCTATTAGCAATACCATTTACTGATGACGTTATTGCCATTTACTGTCTCTTTCTCTCCTCCTCCCTTTCTTTATCCATTGAGAACTTTTTGGCTCTGATATTTTGTCATTTTAACAGCATACATTGTTGCTCCAGTGCTGCCTACTTTCCTTTCTTACCCAGTAAAACTGCTAATGGACCAGATCAGAGCATTCTTGTCCTCAATGCTGTTCTTGCAGTGGAAGAAGCAAGTGAATGAAAATGTTGTAACACACCTTCAGCATAGTAAAATGTCCCCCAGGGTTGTCCGCAGGAGCATTAAGGCAAAATTCAGCATGTTGCGAGGTTGGGTAGAGTAACTGCAGATTGGGAGGTAGGAAGTTATAATTTGGTGTTTGTAAGAATGGTAAAAATGTAAAATGCTAGGGGAGAAAACAATTAAAGGTGGTGCTGTTTCTGTGCTTAGAGTGTTTTTTAAAAATGTAATTACGTAGGGAGCCCCAAATTGAAATATTTATATTGGAAGGCCAAGCAGCAGTTTTTACCAAGACGACAGGCTTTTGACTTTAGCCAATTTATTTGAATCAAGCACTTAGATACCAAGAAGCTATTATATTTAAATCTGATGGTTTTGACAACCTAGGACCAATCTTATTGTGGAAATATTGATATGTCATCACAGGTATAAAAGAAGGGGGCAGTGGAACAAAAAGAAAGAGCAACTGTCACCTGCCAAAGATAACAGCTCTCTAGAGAGAGAGAGAGAGAGAGAATCACTGGTTATCATTAGCTTCATCTATGTCTTAGAAAAAGCACCATCTAAATATCAAAAGTACCAAAGAAGAAAGAAGTTTCAGACAGAAGAATCAACAGAAAAAACCCGGAATGTTCCAGAAGACATAAAACTTAGAAAGTGACTAAATTCTTTTTTTTGTTAATTGAGTGGGAATTGTATTTGTTTGAACAGCATTCCATTTGAATCTTGTTTTATTCTGGAATAGTTAGAAGGGATTTATTACTTTGTTAATAGTTTAGTTAAATTGTTCATTGTTTGTTAGACAAGTAAATTGTTATGCATTGATTTTAGAATGAGTGTCAGGGTTTTATTTTGTATTTAATCATAAGAAGTTGCTGAAGAGCAGGTCACACCACCTCACAATCACTTTTCATTATAAGGTGAGGCACTCTTCTTCAGGTGTTTTGGTGTTAGTTCTTGAGGGTGGGGAGGGGGATCAACCACTGTATTACAACAAGCAACAAACACATAACAAGATGTTAGGGCAGATGACTCAAAGCTCATGGTGCCCACTGTTCGCAATATATCCATTTATCTGTATTAATGATTAATGATTGTGTCCAAGGATGTTTCTGAGAAGCAGTTTCTAAAACTGGTCCAGTAAGATTAATTTGTGTTTGTTGAGAGCGATATTCAAATCATTTTAGTACAACATCCCTAACAAATTTTTTATTTCAGCCCTTTCTAACACTAGGATGCCATTGTTTATATTTTGCTAACAGGGTTACTGAGGCAATATGTTTCTATTCTTTGCTGGGATTGGTGTTAGCCTAACCTAAGAGCCACTCGCTTAGTGAGATGTCAAGTTGATGGTGAATCATTCCTTAACTTCCTGGAACCTTTCTCATCTTGCACAGCACAGAACAACTCAACTCAAAAATGACCTTAAAATGTCTTTCATATCGCTGATGCATTTTGGTTTAAGGGATTGTAATGCATATACAATGGTTTCACTGAACCATCCTGGGGGTGTTGGGGAGCAGGGGGCTGTTAGTACTTCTGGATCATGAGAGTTTTAAACTTCAACAAATATATAAACGTAAATGATATGTAGCCATATTGGCAATAAAAATATTAACTAGGTTGGAGTTAGCATTTTTTTTAATAGGCAACATTTTACGATGTGATTGAAACCCTTTCTTGTTTTACTGCGGAACCGGGGTTAAGATGTTCTGAATGCTTGGGGTCAAACTGCTGGAAGCACTTATTTTTATTTTTTTGTAAATGGATAGAAAATATTGACGTTCAATCCGAGGGATCTGCTGAGAAAACCTGGGATTTTTTTGATAATATCGAAATATTACAAGATGGACCTCTCATTTTGTACCAGCGCCAATATTTGTGCTCACACATTAACCGGAGAAAAATAATCATGCTAGCAACTGTTAGAGGAAAGGAAAAAAGAAATTGTATTCCTCATGTACGTCTCCCTTATTTTTCCATTAGCCCTTGTCCAGTTATATCTTTTAAGATGGACATTTCACAACTAAAAGATCAGATCCATTGTTTCTTAGTGCAGTGGTGATAGTCTGGAATGTGCTGCCTGGGAGAGTAGTAGAGGTGGGTTGCCTCACAGCCTTTAAAAAAAAACCTAGATGAGCATTTGGCATGTCATAACATTCAAGGCAGTGGGCCAAGTGCTGACAAATGGGATTAGGTGGGAGATCAGGGGCGGGATTTTCCAGCTGCGTCGCCCCAAGGTCGGAAATTCCCGCACAAGGTCAATGGATCTTAGCATGGTCTGCCCCAGCCTGCTACGAATCCCGTGGTGGGCAGGATGGAAAAGTTCTGCCCCAGGTATTTCCCATGCACTGGTGCGGACTTGATGGGCCGAAAGGCCTATTCTGCACTGGATGATTCTATGAGTCTCTGAGTTGTTTTGTGACGTATTGCTTCATCATGCCATAAAACCTTGTGTTATCGTTCACTGTAAGAAGATCATAGAAAGGCACTTGCATCAGCTGAGGAACGTGGTATTTATTGAATAAGGCACCATGGATGGCATTTTATGGCCTCGCTCGACCCAAGATTGGGAAATCCTGTCCGAGGTCAATAGACCTTCCCACTCTCCGCCCTTCGTCCACTCCGATTCTCATGCCAGATGGGGTGGTAGAATTCCAATGCATATTTCCATTCCAATCTTTTAAAGCAAAATCTGATTTCTGCTCCCCCCCACCAAGAACTTAGGCTGTTTCTGAAGAGCGAACAAAATATGCGTATTGTTTCCAAATTCAAGTAACTGAATTTGACCGGCAAATTGCTCTGACAAAACAAACCACTCATGAAGAGAGATATGTCTTATTGACTTTAAAAGGAATTGAATGAAGTTTTGTTTTCTTCAGGAAAGTTAGATTTCCGCAGTGACCGGGCACCTTCAAAATTCAATCATTGAATTACGCCGTCAGTCTGTGATTTTCTTTTCCGAAGTTGGAAGTTCAAAAGTGGCTTTCGGTCTCGTTTCCCAGGGGAATAAGCTATTTTTGTGACCAAGCTTATCATCATTCAGCCCGTTGGGCTAGTTTAGATGAGAAACGGAGGCACGACATGTATAGTTAGTCAGTAACTGGATAATACAAAATGTCCAATCCTGGTTTTAAGTGCTGATTTAGTGGATCTCATTTGAATGACGGAATGAAGTGCAGTTGATCTCAGCATTCCTGTGTCAGAAAGGGGGAAATATTCTTGGGTTCCTAATTCAGATCAAAATCCAATTTTTTTTCCTCAAAGTTGGCCAAGTGCCAGGTTTGGACCAACAACTGGCATGTGTCTCTCCAGAGAGACAGACAGTTTCCATCCAAGTCATCCCACACTTGGCCATTAAAGCAGGAGGACGTGTTTTGTGCCATTGTTGTGTGTGGTGGGGTTCAAAGACACCAGCAAACGCGGCTCCACAGAGAGTGGGGCCCTTTTTTTAAGGGGTGCCTGATCTCAAATTAACATTCAAGACCAAATCCCCTCCACACACACCTCTAATCACCAGGATTGGACACCCCCCTCCCATCCGCCACCCCTCTCCTGCCATTTGCCAACATCAGAGCCATCCCCCCAATCTATCCCAACCCTCCCCATTTGCCGGTATAGGGCCCTCCCCACTGCCCCCCCAACCCAAATGAAGCAAACCTCCGCTAAAGGACCCACTCACTGCCCATTGTCGGCCTCCTCCCCACCCACCCCCTTCCTTCCCCAAGCAGTTGCAATCTGGCAATACCAGGTTGCCACATCCATGACCACGGAGGAGAGGCGGGGGGGGCTACACTGGACCTCTGAGTCGCCGGCATGTTTATCAAATCTGCTTTCCATTTTTGGAGACCAGCAGTGATTGTGATTCTGTCTACACTTCCTGCTGCCTCAGCAAAGCAACCAGCATAATTAAGGGCTCCACGACCCCTGGACATTTCCTCTTCCATCTTCTGTTGGGAAGAAGAAAAGTCTTGAGGTCAGGTTCCAACCAACTCAAGAACAGCTTCTTCCCTGCTGCTGTCAGACTTTTGAATGAACCGACCTTCCATTAAGTTGATCTTTCTCTCCACCTGAGCTCTGACTGTAACACTACATTCTTGTTTTCTTCTCTATGAACGGCATGCTTTGGCTGCATAGCGCGCAAGAAGCAATACTTTTCACTGTAAATACATGTGCCAATAATAAATCAAATCAAAATCAAATTTAATTCCCCATCCAAACAATGGGATGGATGCACATTGGACAGCCCGACATCTGTCAATTTCTTACTGAATGGGTTAAGTTAAAATCACCCCAAGTGTGTTCACCACAAAGGGAGATGTTTAATATATTTTTTAAAAAGCTCAGCATATGGGCGAGGCTGGCAAAGGTGTATTTGTTGTCCTGAGAAGTTGATTGTGGATCCACAGTACTCTGACTGTGTACGTTTTCAACTGGTAATAACCGAGAGAAAAAAACTTCTGGGAAAATACTAACCGTATGTATTCATTAGGACTGAAAGTTTGTCTGCCCTGTACAAGAATCAACTCTATCTCGCTGATTAATCAAAATGTAAATTTTAAGCTATTTAATCCCATGGACAGTTAGGGCAGATTTCCAGCATGATTGAAATTGGCTTCGTCTGTGGAAGATAAGGGACAGTGTTTACTATGTGGGCAGCACGGTGACACAGTGGTTAGTATTGCTGCCTCACAGAGCCAGGGAACCGGGTTTAATTCCACCTTCGGGGTCACTGTCTATGTGGAGTTTGCATATTCTCCCCGTGTCTGTTTGGGTTTCCTCCAGGTCTCCAGTTTCCTCCCACACTCCAAAGATGTGCAGGTTGGGTTGATTGGTCATGCTAAATTGTCCCTTAGTGTCCCAAGATGTGTAAGTTCGGTGGATTAGTAGGGTAAATACACGGAGATAAGGGGATAGGGGTTGGGTGGGATCATTGTCGGTGGAGGCTCAATGGGCCATGGGCCAGATGGCCTCCTTCTGCATTGTAGGGATTCTGTGATTCTAATTGTGAAACTCGATTGCCAGGTCTTGGAAAGAGAAAAACCTGTATTTATATAGCGTTTTTTTTCCATCCACCAAGATATCTCAAAGTGCTTTACAGCCATGGAAGTGTCGTCATTATCATAATGTAAGAAATGCAGCAGCTAGTTTGTGCACAACAAACTCCCACGAACAGCGTGTGATAATGACCCACATAATCTGTTTTTGTGATGTTGTTTGAGGGATAAATATTGTCCGCGGCCCCAGTGAAACACTGCTGTTTACTTTTTACAGCCTAGCAACTTTGCAGCCTATCTCTCCATGGAATATGAATCTCCATGCTCCATCAGTGTTGTTTACATGTCACCTGCTATTTTTATTTATAGTGTTAAGATAAATCCATCCTCCAGAGAAGGGAATAAGGATCTTCGTGGTCACATAGATGAATATACATGTGTGTGTGTGCGTGCGTGTGTATGTGTGTGTACTGATGCCAGACCTCCGGGAGGTTGAGTCTCTGGAGTAGGACTTTGTAGTTGATGAGAGCTATAAACCAGAACGATGCCAAGCGCACCAAGATCAGAAGGATCTCCTTTCTGCTGCGTAGCCCAGATGTGATGCTCTTGTTCATGTCCCCTGCCTTGTCTGATTGTTCTCAAGGGTGCAGAGAGATTTAAGAATTATCACTCATCTTAAAGAGGCATTGCCAGTTTGAAGAGGAAATGTCACTGAAAGGTCTAAAATGTCTGTCTTTGGTAATAGCTATTTTGAGTCTACAAACAAATAGCCTTTCATGGGATTGTGTCTAAACTGTGGCTGCCACCATCGATAAGAGAATGTGTCTGATTCTGAGAGTTGTTGCTTTATCGCAAACCCTGAGGACAGTTCAACTTAAAGGTAAAAGACTGGATGTTGTGTCGATTATGGTGAAGGATGACCTGAGCTTATGTCACGTTTATCAGCAGGCTGAAGCTGCCCAAGGTTCGCAGTGCCTTCCTTACTTGCTAACAGCTCACATTGCCAGTGAAGATTTCTGGCAGCTTCAATCACTGTTCACAGCTCCATGAGACAGTTAGAACAAATAGCAGCCAACCCTATGACCTCTGGAACTGTTGCAGGTCCTTCTTGTTCACCGCCCATGTCTGTTAGTAACATTTGGATCGTCTTGGTTACAATGGCCATCGCAGACACCAGATAAAAAAAAGATGGCCATGCTAAGATGGCTGCCACAGCATGGGAAGTGGGAACTCTACTATTGTAAGCATACATTGCGAGGGAAGGCCACTTCATCAGCTTCTCCTTATGACTGTATGCAAATTGGAGCTGTATTTGAGTGCTCTGTCACATAAATAATTTGGCTGCATGTTACCTGCAGGATGGCAAAAACAAATATTTGGCTAACATCAGGTGTTCGGGGCATATTCCGCGTCTGATTAAGACTTTGAGAACCACTTGCCTCTCTGGTGCTGTGAGATCCTGCTCACTCTTGGGATAAATTACATCTCATTGTTCCTGATTGTGTACACTTTAGTTGGTCTTTAGGGGTTGCTGGGGGCAAGCTCTCAAACACTGCATTATGCTGAGTGCTAAATGCGAATTCACTTGTGCGCTATTGATTTTATTTTGCTCAAAGCTCAGAAAAGGGAGCCTCATTGAAGCAACGGATAAATTAGGAAAGAAAGGTGACACCCTGACAGGCTTCACGCTCCATAAAAAGGGAAAATAAAGGTAGATAAGCCAATAAATCCAAGAAAGCATTCCACCAATGGCAAAACCCATGTGAGGGGAAAAAGAACAAAAGGACGTAATTCACTCAAATGGTTGATCAGATGTCCAGATCATAAAAGTAAAGTTTATTGCTGAAGGATAATATTTTGCAGACTTTTCTCTTTCATACTTCATATACTTGCTTTGAAATTGGAAGTGAATGATGTTGGGAGGGCTGTATTGGGAAAAAAAATGCTGTAGCGTTAGGGTATGTGTGTACGTGTTTGTTCATGAGCAGTTCTGCAATCTTTTGTGTGAGGCCTATTTATTCAGTTTTTTAAAATGAGGAACTTTGAGCTACCATCAGACTTTTGAATAGACCAGCCTCGCTTAAGTTGGTCTTTCTCTAAAGTTAAAGTTTATTTATTAGTCACAAGTAAGGCTTACACTAACACTGCAATGAAGCTACTGTGAAATTTCCCTGGTCGCCACACTGTTTGAGACAATGCATCTAACCAGCGCGTCTTTCAGAATGTGGGAGGAGACTGGTGTGCCTGCAGGAAACCCATGCAGACATGGGGAGAATGTGCAAACTCCACACAGACAGTAACCCAAGCCAGGAATCGAACCGGGGTCCCTGGAGTTGAGAAGCAGCAGTGCTAACCACTGTGTTACTGTGCTGTCCCTAGCTTTGACTGTAACACTATATTCTGCACCCTTTCCTTTTCTGTGACCGGTATGCTTTGTCTGTGCAGTGCGCAAGAAACAATACTTTTCGGTGTATACTAATACAGATGACAACAATAAATCAAATCAGAAGGTCAAACAAGCTGCGCTGTTGGAGTGTTGGGCTTCCATTTGTACATCCTGGCATCTTGACCTGAGCCTCAACTGCATGATACAATTGGGTTTGGCTTTGGTGCCGCATGGATGCCAGAATGATGCCAGTTTGGAGTTGTGACATGCGGAGAAAACATTGTGAGCAGAGGCCTTTTTCACCAAGCCTAGAGCATCAATAGCAAAGCCCACTCTTTGTCAGAAGGTGGGGATTTGAGAAAGCCTTGGGAGAAGACCCTCAGGCGAAGAGACGTGACAGGTCCAAAACAATTGAGATTTCAAGACGATTTATCAATGAAGGCAACATTACGCTGCGCCTAGTTTTGGATCGTAACATGAAGCCGGACCAATCAGATAACTGCATTATAATGCTGCTATTTACAGTACAAGCCAGATGATTTATCAGTTACCCTGTGAGGAGCATTTAGTGAATTCAAATGAGTAACCTAACAGATTTATAATGCCTAAAGATAAGGCCATAATTTTGTTTTTATGAATGATAATCTGTTTATATGCTGTGTAATGACATTTCGTATGGAGATAAGAATGTTGTCTCTAGCATGGAGTTGCATGATGAGAACAGTTTGGCTGCCACCTCTGCATTTTAATCACACAACAGCACTGGAGATGACACTCTCATCTCCACAGGAAATTACTCTGTGCAGCATTAAGATGCAACTGCGGCAGCAAGTTCCCGCTACAGGCCATTGCTCTCCAAGTCACAAGCTGTTACCATTCCTTGCGTTTCTGGACTTGCGAAAGTTGTGCCTGAGAAGTAATTCTGATTGAATAATCCCCGGAGCAGGAACTGCCCACACAAGGAGATCCCTATCCCTGATTATGAAATCATTCCCCCACAGGAAAGCTGAAAAGGGGTAGCACAGTGGGCTAGCACTGTTGCCTCACAGCACCAGGGACACAGGTTCAATTCCTGGCCTGTGCAGAGTCTGCACGTTCTTCCTGTCCCTGTGTGGGTTTCCTCCGGATGCTCTGGTTTCCTCCAGTTGCTCCAGTTTCCTCCCACAGCCCAAAAGGTGTGAGGGTGAGGCACGTTGTCCATGCTGAATTCTCCCTCAGGTGCCAGAGTGTGGTGATGGGGGGGGATTTTCGCAGTAACTTCATTGCAGGGTTAATGTAAGCCTACTCATGACACTAATAAATAAATTTGAAAAAAATTATTCAAAAGGGGTATTTACCGAAGCATTTTCTCAGTTGGACGCAAACTAAGATCGACTCAGATGAATTCAAGAATACAGGATGAGAAGAAATAGGAAGAGTAGATGACCATAGGGTCTGTTAAGCCTGCTTCACGATTCAGCACAATGACACCCCCACTTTGCCATCCACTTCCAATATCCCTTCACTCCCTTGGAAACCAGCCTTAAATACCAATGATGGGGCATCTGATTTGATTTGATTTACTATTTGCCACATGTCTTGGAACACAGTGAAAAGTATTGTTTCTTGCATGTTATACAGACAAAGCATACCATACATAGCGAAGAAGGAAAGGAGAGGGTGCAGAATGCACTGTTACTGTCATGGCTAGGGTGTAGAAAAAGATCAGCTTAGTATAAGGCAGGTCCATTCAAAAGTCTGATGACAGCAGGGAAGGAATTGTTCTTGAGTCGGTTGGTATGTGATCTCAGACTTTTGTATCTTTTTCCCAGGTGGAAGAGAGTATGTCTGGGGTGTGTGGGGTCCTTGATTATGCTGGCTGCTTTTCCTAGGCAGCGGGAAGTGTAGACAGAATCAATGGATGGGAGGCTGTTCTGCCACCCCCTGGGATAGATTCATGACCCTTTGAATGAAGAAATTTCTTCTTGTTTCAGTTCTAAGCCACTTTATCCTGGGACTGTACCCCACCGAAATTCTGTGGCAGAAGAAACAACCTCTCTAGGTGTACCCTGTCAAGCGGCTTGAAAATCTTGTACATTTTAACTGAACCACAGGTCCAGCTTGTAAAAAAAATTCCTTATTTCAAAAAGCATTGATAGTTTTGTTGGGTATCTCCTTCAAATGTCTAAAATTTGAGACTGTTGTGGAAATGATTAAGTTTAAATTTATTTATTAGTGTCAGAAGTAGGCTTACATTAACACTGCAATGAAGTTACTGTGAAAATCCCCCAGTTGCCACACTCCGGTACCTGTTCGGGTACACTGAAGGGGAATCTAGCATGAATCAGCATGTCTTTTGGACTGTGGGAGGAAACCGGAGCACCCGAAAGAAACCAACGCAGACATGAGGAGAATATGCAGACTCCACACAGACACTGATCCAAGCTGGGATTGAATCCTGAATGAGTGCTAAATCAGGAAAGTCACTCCATGTTGGAGCAGTTGGGATTTTTTTTCCAAATGAAGATGTTTTTCTTAAAAGTTAAGAAACTTTGATCATTGCAAATAAGTCTTGCGGAGCACAATTGCCATGAGATGAGTATGTAAATCGATGACAATCTAAGTTTCCATTTTAAATGTTTCAGGATTGTTTCTGTCCCATTTCAGATATTCCTGTTCTCTTGTTAACAAGCAACAAATGTATTTACCGCACTCTTGTGTTATCCACAGGAAGAACTTTGGCTCTGTTACAGGATATGTGGATGACTGAAAGCGACTTGATATGTTTAGACTATTTTTCTTGTGATGGTTTGTGGTGTGCATTAATTAATTATAGTTTATTGCAGGCTGTAAAATCTAATTTATTGGTTGTACAAGCTACATGCAAGATCTTTACTCTGGCCATTAGAAATTTCAAATTGCTGCAGTGCATAAAGTCACATCCTCAATTTTTTGCAGCTCATAAAACCTGCATTAAAGTCCAATCTATAGAGTGGATTTTATGGAATGTAGCCATTTATATCAGTGTTTCAGGAAGAATTGGCCTGTTTCACTGATCGCGGAGTGGTTAAGTGCGCATCTAAGCCAATTTAGCAGGCAAGAAATTGAATCTGATCCCTTCAGTCTGAACTCATGACGGTGTACATCTTAAACCGCGGCATTTTACATTTACCCACTAATATTGTGAAATTGAAATTTTGGAGCACATTTATTTATGAGCTTGTCATTAAGATATTTTGATGGTTGGATAGTGGTACGTGTAGATAATACTCCCATTTATCGGTCAGGTTTGGGTGATCAACAAGAGGCTTCTCATCAGTGATATAGATGAATATTGCAGCCAGCAAGTGATCATACTTTGGGTCCTTTTCTGACTGCTGTTCCTCTGTTAATTGATCACACTGAGCTGTGGATCCCATGATGAAAGATAGTCCTGGGCATGAGAAGTGGTTGCAGGTTCAAATGTCTAAAATTTAATGTTTTTGTCTTCTCTTTCTCTCTCTCTCACACACGCACACACAGAACATGGGAGTAGCAGTAGGCCATTTGGCCCTTTGAGCCTGCTCAACCATTCAGTCTGATCATGGCTGATTCTCTAACTCAACATCATACTCCTGCGCTCTCCCTCTACCCCTTGTGTGTGGTGGCACAGTGGTTTGCACTGCTGCCTCACAGCTCCAGGGACCCAGGTTCGATTCCTGCCTCGGGTCACTATCTGTGTGGAGTTTGCACGTTCTCCCCGTGTCTGCGTGGGTTTCCTCCGTGTGCTCAGTTTTTCTTCCACCATCCAAAGATGTGCAGGTGAGGTGAATTGGCCCTGCTAAATTGCCCCTTAGTGTCAGGGGGACTGATCAGAGTAAATGCTTGCGGTTATGGGAATAGGGTCTAGGTAGGATTGTGGTCGGTGCAGATTCGATGGGGCAAATGACCTCTTCTGCACCGTACAATTCTATGATTCTATAAATGGCTTCTGCGCAGGCTGATCCGTCTGGCCACTCTCCATTGCTCTGCTCTCAAAAAGCTAAGAGAAGGACTATTCCGAATGGGAAATGCATTATGGCCGCTGGGAGAGAATGGGGGACCCCATCTGCATAATCCAGTTGGCAGCAGCAGCAGCAGGTTAATTCAAAAACAATATGAATGTGCTGAGAAGTAAGTATTCTGCGATTGTGTTTAAAGTCCCTGCTGGGGCCTTTAAATCAACTTCTACTTCAGCACTGACTTAAAAACACCGGATGCCTGTTTTATGCAGGTATGACTTGTGTTCGTTCTTAATGAGGCTGTAATTACAAGAAGTTGGAGTTATAATATCACCATGTCATTAGCAACACACTTAAATATGCCTGCAGTGTCACGCGGAAAGTATGGTTAGAAAATTGCATGTGTTATAAAGTAATTGGGGAATGCAACATCACAGATTTTCTTCAGATCTCATCCTGCCCAAGTACTGTCCAAACATATGGTCCTCATTGTCTGCGCTGAAATAAATAGCCTCCAGCAGGCACTTCTGTTATGGTGGCACGGTGCTTAGCACTGCTACCTCACAGCGCCAGGGATCTGGATTCAATTCCACCCTTGGCTGACTGTATGTAAGTGTGGAGTTTGGTGCCTGCGTGGGTTTTCTCCAGGTGCTCCAGTTTCTTCCCACAGTCCTAAGATGTGCAGCTAAGGTTGATTGGCCATGCAAAATTTCCCCTTAGTGCCAGGGTGAAGAACTGGGTAACTGTGTTGGGTTAAGAGGATAGGCCTGAGTGGGATTGTTGTCAATTCAGGCTCGATTGGCTGAATGGCACCCTTCTGCACTGTGGGGTTCTACAGTTCTATGGATCAGGATCTATTGAAAATTGCCCAGCAAAGCTAGTGCGAGGGAAGAGTGATGAGGGGGATGTTAATGAGTGCTTCATAGTCTGCTGACCTGTTATCGTTCTGAGTACTGCAGAAGTACTTCAATTCCACAATGACAACTGAAACACTATACGAGTGTCATGGATTTTGTTTCAGTTGACTGCCTAATGAAGGAAGTAGTGGTCTGTCATTTGCACATTACAGTAGTGCACTAATACTTGATGCCAAACCTTAATGGGCCCTTGTGCCTATGTTCTCCCATTCCAAGGTGTTGCTTTATTGTGGAGAAGTACCAAATAGGGCAGATGTGTAGCACAAGGTGAAGGAGAAATGAACTTCAGGGTGGTGTTAACTGAAGCTTGTCAACAGGTTATGATCCATTTTGGGGCATTTTTGAGGGCCAGAACAGTTAATGTGCTTCAGGGAAAAAGTCAGAAATGTTCCTGACTCCTCTTGTGATAGACATACTTTACAATACTTATTATTGTTGTGATGTGCCTCTAAATGGGCTTTGGAAAATCTGAAAAAAAGGTTCCACTTTTAAAGGTTCAGTTAGCGTAGCAGACATCATCAAAGAACTGAAAACAATTGTACGATGGACAGATTTACTGTAAAGGACTTGCTTTGGTACTCGTAAAGGTTTCTCAGCTTGGGAATTCTATCTCGAGGAGAAATTTGCTGAACCATTTGCAATGCGAAATAATCATCAGCTTACGTACAGAACAACAGGGGACTTTCAACACATTGGGAGCACATCAAGCTCTTGAACTCAAGTCAGACATTACCCTTTTAATGGCTGTCAGATAAAATGGAAAACAGCCCTGTTAAACGAAATTGGAGAAAGCAAGGGGATTCAAAATCTTCTGTTTATTGCAGTGCTTATCCTGCTTTGTAGAAGCACAAAGGTAATAACTTTCGCATGGAAATGGAATGCTTTATTTAGCTAAGTTAAATTAAAGAAAATATACTGTGCAGCAGCTTGTCTGGTACCTTGCAGCAGACTTAACTTCTTGCTGAAATCCCAGCAAATTCTTTTAACCCTCGGATAGGATTCTAACCAGTGAAACTGTGAAGTTGCCTGATGCTGATACTGAGGGAACAGGTGCTCTTTGCTTCAGTTTACTGCAGTCTTAACAGATGGATCTTTGGTCAACCTATTGCCACACTGGAGTGGTATGTGGGATAGTTCGATCCTATCCCTCTGAATTATAGTCACAAGACCCAGCAGTGTCACTTCTCAATGCCACATTCAAGCCTGAACTTTTTCTGTGCCCAGCAGTTGGTGCAGCACATTTGGAAAGCAAAACTTGCCCCACCGTTGTGAACCTGGCGCTGTTACATAACATGCCCTACTGTTCCGAATCTGGCGCTGTTACATACGAGGATTTGCCAAGTGCCAGGGGAAACAGTAGTCCGGCTGTTTTGCTTCACTGTGCTTTGTAAGGCAACGGCTGTCAGTTTTATAAGCTGCCGCTAATTTACACAGTCGTAACATTGTGTTGCAAGGGCTGCAAAACGGGGTTCCAGAAAGCTGGACCTTTAAAAGCAAAGACAGGTGTTAATTGCAGTTCACAGTGTCAGCAACCAGCTGCTTCTGTGTCTAATTGTTTTGAAGCTGAAAAGTTTGCAAAACTGCAAGGCGTCATTTATGACCATGTTATTCACTCAAAAAATATTTCAACAGGAATGTGAAGTGAGGGTCTAATTGAGAAGCAGGGACGCAAAGTGAAACATCTCTGGAGACAGCCATCATTGCCATTTGTACATAATTGTCATCTAGATTTTATTGTTATTTTGTTTGTTTGCCTTTTGTGACTCATTTTGAGAATAAAGAGCTCAATGACGATTTATAGCAAGTCATTATTTTCCAATTCGATGGCCACAATATTATCTGTCCATTATTACATCAATTCACTCTTGGGATGTGCAATAGAATCTATCCGTTATGAGGCTTTTAATTTCATCCTTCCTTTCATCTGTTTCCCTTTTACTATTTCTGCCCATTAGGGTTAGGGTTAGTAACCCTGACCCTAACCCTAACGTTTCTTCCTCCTTACTTTTGTCCTTTCAGTTCTAATTGGAACTGAAATGAATCTATCAATTGCTGTGTAACTGGTTGTTTTATGTTAGATCTGATCAATTAGCTGACATCACATTTCATCTATAGTTAATTCCAAACAAATACTGATTTATTTAACTCAGCTTGGTTATTCAGAGAATGCGTCCAATTCTTTTGACTGTGGGTGTCTTTTCTATCACATTGATTCTCAAATTGAGGTCCATGGAGACCTTTCAGGGGGCCTATGATGCAAAGTCACTCTTACAGAAGGGTGACCACACAGGGCATTATCATTAAGAGCAAGAATTTGGATCCTGCCTTCCTCTGGCTCCCCATGATCATGTGCTCCTCATATTCTCTGTCTCTCCTTGCACCTGCTCTCTGATCTTGCTCTCCCTGAGCCCCTTCGCTCTCCCCAGGTCCCTGTCTTCACTCTGCTGCTGTAACCTACCAATGATAGCCTCCAATGAGAAGCAGGAAAAGCTGTTAGCTGTAAGAAAATATCTGTTTCCTTAAAAGCATGATGAAAACACACTTTGTGGTTTGCATTGCTGTCTTACGGTGCCAGGGGACACGAGTTTGATTCCCTGCTTGGGTCATTGTCTGTGCGGAGTCTGCATGTGCTCCCCATGTCTGCGTGGGTTTCCTCCAAGTGCTCCGGTTTCCTCCCACAGTCCAAAAGATGTGCTGGTTAGGTGCATTGGCCTTGCTAACTTCTCCCTCAGTGTGCCCGAACTGACACTGGAGTGTGGCGACTTGGGAATTTTCACAGTAACTTCATTGCAGTGTGAATGTCAGCCTACTTGTGATACTAATAAGTAAACTGTAAACTTTAAAGCAGCACTTTCATATTGTGGACTTTATATGGTGCTATAATTTTCAGGGGTACCCTTGTTTATTATCCTATTTAAAAAGAGCTCCTTCAATGAAAAAGACTTTGATTCAGTGCTGTTTGTAGAGGCTAATGCGTGCTCAAAGGTTGCAGTGCTTGGTATATTTAACAGTCTGCATTGTGCAATTTTCTTCAATCGTAGCTATTCATCAGTATTTTAGTGCACTTTAAAATAAATCATAAAATGAAACTCAAAAGCTAGGATTGTCAAAGTAAACCAATAGCACTTTACTAATAACACTGTTACACAAAATACTGCAGATGTCGAAAGTCTGAAATACGTGCAAGAAATGTTCAGGCAGTCTGGCTCATAGCTGTGGAGAGAGGAACAGAGTTAACGTTTCAGGTTGATGTCTTATCATTGGACCTGAAATGTTGGGTGGAATTTAATAGGGTTGTCGCCCGCAGGCTGAAGAACCAGAGAAAGTCCCTTGTCACCTGCATTGGGAAGGCCCCGCCATATTAAAAGTTTATCAGCCAAGCCTTTCCTGTGGTCAAGGACCCTGGGCTGGAAATCTTGTGCCCGCACCCCCCCCCCGCCCCGGCAGTTGCCCTCCCTGCATTGCCTGCACTTATCACCATCAGGAGTGGCGATAAGTGCGGGCAATGCACCCACTAGAAGACCAGGAACACTGAGGGATGTAGACCACAGGTGAGTGAGGGCAGGGAGGGGCTTGGTGGGTGGTGAGGGAGAGTGGCATCTATAGAAGGGGCAGGGCTTTCATTCTTAGAGGCCCTCTCCCTTTCCTGAAATCAGATCCCTCGGTGATGGAGACGCTCTCACACATTTCCTGTGCTCCGCCTTAGAGCCGACTGTCAGCTTTGTTTTACAGACTCCCCTCATAGCAACTGCCCTGCTTGAATGTCAGCAACAGAAGGATGAGGCTCATAGTCCAAAGATGTGCGGGATAGGTTGATTGGTCCTGGTAAATTGTCCCTTCGTATCAAGGGACTAGCAGGGTAAATACGTGGGGTTACGGGGATAGGATCTGGGTGGGATTGTTATCGGTGCAGGCTCAATGTGCCAATGGCCTCCTTCCCACTGTAGGAATTCTATGATTCTATGAAAGGTGGACATTTCCCACTTAAAGGTCTCAGTTGGAGTTGGGACAGGAAAGCAGCCCAGAAGCCTTCCTGTCTGACCTTAATCGAGGAATGATGGCTGGGTCTTCATTCCATACCCTCGTAAAAACCCATCTAGTACACCTACACCCTTTAGGGAAGGAAATCTGCCTCCTTACTCAGTCTGTCCTACATGTGACTCCAGAATGTGGTTGACTCTCAAATGTGCTCAGCTGAAGGACAATTAGGGATGGGCAATAAATGCTGGCCAAGCAAGTGACACCACATCCCATGAATGAAGAATTTTTTTAAAAAGCCCAATTAAATGTCCTTCAGCCTTCAAACACACCTTATCGGATTGTGGTGACGAGGAGATTTTCACAGTAATTTCATTGCGGTGTGACTGTCAGCCTATTTGTGACACTAATAAACAAACTTATAACTTAAATTCCGTCTATTAACTCTCTTTTTCGGCACAAAAATGGCCAGACCTGCTGAGTATTTCCAGCACTTTGTTTTTTTTTGCTTAACAAAAAAGACTTCACATTGAGTTTACCCAATATGGCAATGTGACCATTTTCAGTGCAGTTATACCCCCAACATACCACCACAGGTGTCCAAATATTTGCCTGGAAAGATAGCCATTGTATGCAAGTTAAAATGTAAACCACTTTGAAAGTGACTTTTCCGTGATGTAAATTTTTACAATCACTACATTTCAATTAAGTTTCATTTCAAAGCTATTGACACACTAATCTGTTTAGTGACATTTCACAGATACTGCAAGTTGATAGAATTTGAATAAATCCACTTAAGCTTCAATTTCAAAAAAGATTAACAAATGCAGTAGGCTTAACAAAAAACATTTCTGCAAAATGCAGTGTTTTACTGAGTAATGAGGATTTTTTTGTGCATTGAAACCTGTGCACTAAAACCATATGGATATCATTTCTTTTAACTCTTAAACCAATGAAAATACTCTTGCTTTGTCATGCATTGCTTATTCCAAGATTTCACGAAGCTTGTGTGAGAAAGACATTCCTGTGTTGTAGTTAAGCTGAATGCTGATGTAGGTTTGGCTGGAGCGCTTGACACAAGCCTAAGCCAGTGATTTTATTTATGGTCCTGTCAATGACGCACGCTGACGGTTGTGCGAGAATTCAAAAAAACCCAAATTACTGGCGACTGACAAATGGCTGCAGCTTTCTACTCCATTTCACCAGGCAGAGCTTGGCTGCACCCTCGGATGGATATGACCTTTCTGATGCCTTTGTGGCTCCCTGGAGCCCTTCAGGAGCTGTAATGGACTCGGCGTTAATTGCTAGATGAAGGACAGCAGCAGTTCCTTGCAGGTTTGATTCCTGATCCCCTGCGAGTACAGCTGTCCAGCTCTGTGAAAAGATTGTTCTGACACACAAACATTTTAGCTCAGAGTTCAATCAATGCACCTCACAGTGCGTACAAATAAGCACAACACTGGCTTTCCTTTATGGTTTCCAAACTGCTTGCTGTACACGGAAAACGCTTGCCAATAGTTATGTCTAAAGTGACCATACTTCCTTCCTGTGGTATATGAGTATAAATAGAAGATTAGTGTGGAACATACTGATTCTAAGCTCTTGAGTAATTTGGAAATATCAGTATTATACATTGAGGACTCTGATCAGATTTGTGCAAGATAAATCTGATGAATTATCAAACTTCATATTTATACTTTGTCTTTTTTTTCCTCTTGTGCCCGTTTCCCAGTTTCTTCCTTATGGACTCCTGATTACACTACATCTCCACTTCCACAGACAGGACACAGCCATTTGGGCTGTTTGCCTCTCCAGCGAGTGGGTGGCACAGTGGTTAGCACTGTTGCCTCACAGCGCCAGAGACCCAGGTTCAATTCTGAATGCAGGTGACTGCAGAGTTTGCACATTCTCCCTGTGAGTGTGTGGGTTTCCTCCGGGTGCTCTGGTTTCCTCCCACACTGGGGGTTAGGTTGATTGGCCATGCTAAATTGACCCTTAGTGTCAAGGGGTATTAGCAGGGTAAATACATGGGGTTGCTGGGTAAGCCTGAGTAAGAGTTGGTGCAGACACGATGGGCTGAATGGCCTCCTCCTGTACTTTTACGGGATTCTATGATTCTCAGTTGGAGCTCCCACAAACATCTCGAATCCATTTCAATCACTGTCATCTCTGAATCTCAAACTTAAAACTTTCAGGCTTGGGAGTTGAGTGTTCAGTCACCTAAACAGTAGGGAATCACAATCTGCTAAGCTATAAGTCATGCAAACTACAATCACGCTGTCCCATAATTTAGTTTTTTGCAGTTAATTCTGAAGTTAACAAATCTTGCTTTGAAAAAGTATGAAAACAATCTCTCCTGTTTCCATAATCTTTTAGGAGGCTGGGAGGAGTGAATTTTGTTTGGATTTTACACCTTCCCTCTCTACCACTCACTGTTGTAACAAATAGAGCATATGTAGAGCATCATTTTAAACTGCTGTAAAGATGTACCTTCAGCCAAATATCAGAAGATCATCAAAGTAAAGAAAGAGAGGCTTCATTTATCTCGTGCTAATAACAACTACCAGATGACGGAAAACTCTTTACGTCCGGTGAAGGGTAGTTATTGTTGTAATGTCAGAAATGCAGCAGCTAATTTGTGCTTAACAAATGCCACAAACAGCATTGTGAGAATAACCATATATTTTGGCTTTTGTGATGTTAGTTGAGGAACTAATCTCGCCTAGGATACTGGCGAGATAGGGCCTTAGTTCAAGGCCTCAATTGAAAGATGGCACCTTTGACGATGAGACACTCCCTCAGTACTGAACTGCAGTGCCAGCCTTGATTTTTGTGCTCATGCCCTGGAGTGGGACTGGAATTCCAAACTTTGTGATTCCGAGGTGAGTGTGCTACCAACTGAGTCATTGCTGACACCACCAATGTAATACCATCCGAATGTGACAATTAGACTTTGCATCTTTCCAGCAAATGTAGCTAGATTGACAAATTACAGAAAGTATCCTGCTGTGCAATTTTATCTCAAAGAGACCAAGCCCAAATTATATCCTTTTGCTCAAGCAATATGAAGGAAAAAAGCTGATTTTGATCAGTGATATTATGTCACTGGTGACAACTGTGCTTCTGTGCACAGCTCTAGTCTGTAATCCAATGTTTTTTTTGAAAAATTTCATTCTGGAAGTTGAGTTGGCATTCATTACTTCTTCCTCATTGCCAGGAGAAGATTGGTGTTTACCATCGCAGCCCATATATAGACAGCACTCTCACAGTGCTTTCGGTGAGCTTGGTACAGGATTGTGACCAGCAACAGTGAAGGAACAGAAGTAAAGGCCCAGGTCGGGATAGTGCATGACCATGAGCTGGCACAGTGGTTAGCACTGCTGCCTCACAGTGCCAGGGCCAGGTTCGGTTCCTGGCTTGGGTACTGCCTGTGCGGAGTCTGCATGTTCTCCCCAGATGTTTCCTCCGGGGCACGGGTTTCCTCCCACAGTCCAAAAGTCATGCTGGTTAGATGCATTGGCCATGTTAAATTCTCCCTCAGTACACCCGAACAGGTGCCGGAATTTAGGAACTAAGGGATTTTCACAGTAACTTCATTGCAGTGTTAACGTAAATCTATTTGTGACACCAGTAAATAAACGAATATTCCCATATACCTGCACCAAGCAACCATTTGATTGTTGAAGCAAGTTTGGTAACAGTGCATGTTGGCATGCTGTGGTAAGACACAAGGTGGATTTCCTCTTCCCTATGGTGTCTTTTACAGCAGCGCAGGTGGCTCATTGCCAGGTGGTGGGGTCCTCTAGTCCCGCTGATGATAGCGGCACTTTGCATTGTTTGCCTATCGTGCTGGTGGGGAAACTGCTGTGAGTGATGGGGGTTGGCGGGGGTGGAGGTGGGGGGGCGGCGGGATGTTGCCATTAGCAGGATTGGAAGATCCCATTGTTGGAAAGAGCCAGAAAATTGAGTCTATGGACTCGCGTTTGACTCATGGCATAAGTGGTCAGAATTCTCTGGCTGTTCTTGCCCCGCTACCAGAATCTTCTCTGTAGCAGAACTGGAGTATCCCAGCTGCAGGTGAGGTCGGAGAATCTGGTCAAGTGCTTTCCAGTCTTAATCCAGGTAAATTTGCAAACCTGGGCTGCTTATGGCTAGACATGACTTCAACTCTAAATAGATTTTTTTTTTAGAACTGATGTGAAAATCTACCAAAATATTTCTGTGTTGGCCTCTGCATCTCAGTGCATGGCTGAAAGGTGCTGTCTTGGGTAAAGGCAATAGGCCTAAAAGTTGTTTTCAGCCTTTTTAGCCAAGGGATTTTATTTCACAAAATAACATTTTGAAATATAATTGGAGATGTGTTTTGCAACACTGTTTGATTGAAGTGCAAGTACATGGGATGTGTCGTCTTTGAGATAAATATACTGAGGTAAATCATGTTGGATATAAAATGCTTCCTTCACTTTTGAAACCATCCGAAAATATAATTTTGAAAAGGAAAATGAAAAGATAATGATTGGCTTACTTCAACTTTCAGTCATTATTATGCATATTTTATTTGCCCTTTCATTCCACTTCTGTTGCTTTCCAGAACAATACTGGCAGTATAATACCATAAGCTATTCTGGTGTTGGCCATGTAAGGGAGGTGATGGCCCAGTGGTATTATCACTGGATTATTAACCCAGAAACTCCATTAATGTTCTGGGGACACAGGTTCAAATCCCATCACAGCAGCTGGTGTTATTTAAATTCGATGAAAGATTTCTGGTATTAAGAATCCACTTGATGACCATTGTTGGTTCACTCATGTCCTTTTGGGAAAGAAATCTCCTATCTTCCCTGGTCTGGCCTCCATATGACTCCAAAGCCATGGCAATGTGGTTGACTCCCAACTGCCCTCCAAGGGCAACTAGGGATGGGCAATAAATGGTGGCCCAGCCAGAGGCATCCATGTCCCAAAGTGAATTAAAACAAAATCTTTGTAGTTTGCAGTCAGGAAAGAACAAAACATTCCTCATGTATGTGGAGTTCACACATGCCTGGAGAAATGGAGGAAACCGTGTTGAAAATGGCAAGGCTTCTCAGGTATATTGTCTTGCCAATTTTAGAGTACGCGGTACATGTTGAACACAATTGAAGCTTCGATTTGGAAGCCTCCACAATAATTGCATATTCACTGTTGGTGTACATAACAGCAATAATTCTTCCAGCGAAAGCCAAAAATCAATGGGGAGCTTGTGGGTAGAATTGACGAAGTAGCTCAGTATCTGGTGATAGAGGAAGACAGTTTTGGAGGCATTAAAAGAAAGCTGAAAATGATAACTGAGAGAGGCATAAACACAGGTCAGCAGGGCTGGACAATGACTGGTTACCATAAAGGTAATTCAGGGCCCAGTGGATACTGATTGGCATGGTAAACTTAGCATAACAGTGATAGCAGTTCCAACTTAATTGGCTGTAAAGCATTTTGGGATAGTTTGCGGTTGTGAAAAGTGTTATATAAATGCAAGTCTTTCATTTCATGCGCTCGGCATTCTTTCTAATAGAGAAAAGCATCGCTGCTGACAGAAAGTAATCTGTAGCAAATTGGCCTCTTGTACATAACTCAAAGAAACCGGTAGATCTTGGGCGAATTTTCTTTTTGAAAATCTGAAGATATGCCTTGGAATCCAAGTCGTACTGAACGGTAAAGAATTGCAATTATAAAGATCAAAGCTCACAATCTGGCAAGACAGCAACAAACAAAGCTGCTGAAGCCGCGGAGAGAAATCAAAACTTAAACTGAGAAAACAGAGGTAAGCAAAGATTGAAATCATGTCTCACAGTAATTGTTTTGGATGTTGCTTTCTCAGCTTTCAACTTCAAACTAACATCAGCAAAGATCAAGAGCATCTTTGTGGCGTCACCTAGGGAGCTGTCGCTCAGAAACCAAGCAACCATCAATTAACTGGCCCGATGCCAGATCAAGACAGGTCTAGCAGGAAAATAATGCTGCCAGTGGCACTAACTGCATGATTTTATTGAACTGACTACTGGTCCTGTGGAAAACTTTGCATTTGGAATTTTTAACTTTATATTCTTTTTTATTTCTTCTTTATTCATTCGTGGGACTTGGGCATCACAGGCTGGCCAGCATTTATTGCCCATCCCCAGTTGCCCTTGAGAAGGTGGTGGCGAGCTGCCTTCTTGAAATGCTGTGCTGTGGGTTGACCCACAATTCTGCTACAGAAGGAATTCCAGGATTTCAACCCAGTGACAGCGAAGGAACAGCCATATATTTCCAAGGCAGGATGGTGAGTGGCTTGGAGGGGAGCTTGCAGGTGGTGGTGTTCCCATGTAACTGCCACCCTTGTCCTTCTAGATGGAAGTGGTCAGGAATTTGGAGGGTGCTGTCTAAGGATTTTTGGTGAATTCTGCAGTACAGATAGTACACACTGCTGCTACTGAGCATTGGTGGTGGAGGGAGTGGTTGTTTGTGCATGTGGTGCCAATCAAGTGGGCTGCTTTGTCCTGGATGGTGTCAGGCTTCTTGAGTGTTGTTGGAGCTGCACCCCCATCCAGACAAGTGGGGAATTTTCCATCACACTCCTGATTGCACCTTATAGGTGCTGGACAAGCTTTGGGGAGTCAGGAGATGAGTTATTCGCTGCAGTATTCCTAGCCTCTGACCTTGTATCCACTGTGCTTATGTGGTGAGTCCAGTTGAGTTTCTGGTCAATGGTAACCCCAAGGATGTTGACAGTGGGGTATTCAGTGATAGTAACACCATAGAATATAAAGGGGCCGTGGTTAGAGTGTCTCTTATTGATGATGGTCATTGCTTGGCATTTGTGTGATGCGAATAATGCTTTTAAGGTTTGACTCTATGGGTGGGATTCTTCAATGTCTTCTGTGCCCGCCCTGCCACAAATGACAACGGAGAATTGGGCATTCTAGCCAAAACTCCATTCATTTTCAGTGGCACTGGAGAATCCCAGCTGCGAGCAAGGACAGAGGTTTTTGGCATATATCTCAACTTTAACAGATTAGAAAGGAAAGGTAGTACCTTCACTCCCTAGTATAGGATTTCCTTGTGTATCTCAGCTGCTGAAGGTCCATCTATATTTATAGTACACCTTTTTATTATGTAAACCCTTGTGGACTAAGGGACATAAAGAATCACAAGGTAGGCTTCAATGCTAGAAGCTGTTTATTGAAGGTGTACATTCATTCACAGTCAGGTCTCAGACTGCCCAACAGGATCCCACACTGGATGGAGCTAATAGCCCAGGAGGTCACATGACCCATGCTCTTAAAGAGGCAGTCTGCACCCAAACCTCAATATATTATACATACACACACACACATGCATCACATTACTAAAGGCACGTTCAAGAGCCACTTGCGTTGATAATATGCCTTTAAAGTAGAAGAGCATCCCACTGTGCTTCATAGAGGCATAATCAAAAGATTATGCAAGGTGATCAAGAAAGATAGAAGAGGAAGTAAAGGAAGAAGGATGGCGGTATTGGTGAAGGAGAGCATTGCAATGCTGGAGAAAGAGGATGCCCCAGAGGGTTCAAGGACAGAATCAATTTGGCTTGAGCTAAGGAACGTAAAGGGTGCATTCACACTGCTTTGTGTAGTCTATAGACTGCCAGTTAGTGGGAAGGATGTAGTGGAACAAATCTGCAGGAGGGATGCAAATGTTACAGAGCAGTTACAGTGGAGGATTTTAATTATCTGAATATTAACTGGGATCGTGGTCGTGTGAAGAGAGGGGCAAGAGTTTCTGGAGTGTGTTCAGGAAAGTTTTCTAAGTAAAGTAAAAGTAAAGTTTAACATTGCAGTGTTAATGTAAGGCTTACATTATTCACTGCAATAAAGTTAATATGGAATTCTCCTAGTCACCACAGTGCAGCATGTTCGGTTCAGTGCAACTAACCAGCATGTCTTTCAAAATGTGGGAGGAAACTGGAGCACCCAGAGGAAACCCATGCAGACACAGGGAGAACATGCAAACTCCATATAGACAGTGACCCAAGCTGGGAACCAAACCCAGATCTTTGGTGCTGTGAAGCAGCAGTTCTAATCACTATGCTACCATGCAGCCCCATGTTCTACAGCAGTATGTGTCCAGTCCAACAAGAAACAAGGCACTGGTAGACAGCTTCTTAGAAATAAGGTCAATTGAGTGTCAATGGGGGAACATTTTGGAGTTAGTGGTTATTGTATTACCCTCTCATCTGCCAGGATGTTCCAAACTCCACAGAAATTTGGAAGATGACAAAATTTGGAAGCTGAGGTTGGGGTTAAACGGGACACTGAGTTCATAACCAGTCTATATCAGCCTATAATAGTGGCAGAAGCGGGGATTATGTTTGTAGCAGGGATAAAAAATGATGGCCTTGTACTTCCCATTGTTTAACTGAAGGAAATTTCCTCTCCAACCAAGGATATCTTCAGGGAAAAATTCCCAATAGGAACCATGTGGAAGCAGAATGTGAAGCCATTGCTGCAAAATGGTGAGGCTTGGATAAGATAGACATGAATAAAGCTGAACAAGAACAGTCCCATCAAACTGGAGAAAGGAAGAACGGATGTTGGGAGAAGAATGGCGTGATTAAATGTGTCATATGCTGCAGTGAGGTTCAGGAACAAAAGTGCATTTGTCACTTTGGATAGAGTCATTTTGGTGCTGAGATGGGGATGGAAACTTGTTCACAGGAGTGTGGAAGCACACAACCTATTGACTTGGAAAATAACGGGCATGGACTCAAATTAATGGAGTGTAACTAGTGGTGTCCCCAGGGTTTGGCACTGGGGCTGCAACTTTTCAGGATATTTATAAATCTTTAGCTTGGGTTAAGCTGTAGAGAGCTGCTATATCTTAACTTGCTAAATTGGGTCATGTAAGAGACAGTGCGATGGGACATTGATAGATTAGGTGAATGAGTAAATCTATGACAAGTGGAATTCAACATAGGAACACTTTGGACTTAAGAAAGAAAGGTCAGGATATTTTTCAACTGCCAAGAAGCTAGGAACTTTGGATGAGGAGAGAGATTTAGGGATCCAAATCAAATTACTAAAAGCTAAGGGACAGGTAAAAAATATATTTGAGGTGAATGGAATATTGGTCTTTATCTCAAGGAGTGGATGTTAACTTTAAACTGTGTAGAACTCTAGTGAGAGCCAATTGGAAGTACTGCACTCGGTGTTGTACATATCACATCTCAGGACGGATAATCTGGCCTTGGACACTCTGTTTATCCTAAGTGGAGGATTTCAGTGTCCTTCACTAAGAATGGCTAGGTGGCATCAGTACGCAGCAAGATGGCCAAGACCTGAAGAAGATAGCTGCCAGATTTGGCCTGTGACAGATGGTGAGAGAACAAACAAGAAGGAAAAATTTATCTGATTTTGTCAGTTTTTTTTTACTTCCTGTACTTGATACATATCTTTGTCGGAATCCTGTTGTCACTCTTCAACCCCAGATCCAAATTCTGTGGAACTCTCTCTGTAAAATGTTATCTGCCTCTTCAAACCTACTGTCTCCTCTATTTTGAGCTATCTGTGAATATAATTAGCCTGCATTGAGAGTTCAATTTCAGATCATAAAACAAAATCTTCCATCAATTTGTACATTATCTGAATATTTTAGGAGTGTTGCTAAAGTGTTTTTAGATGTATTTTACTAGTCCAAAACAAAAGTTAGAACAGGAGACATTGTGTAAAGGTTGGGAGTAACATGAGGGAGTAAAGTAGTGCAAGCACATCAAACAACCAATCGGGTAAAGTGTACAAATTCATTTTAATCTTATGATTTTACATTTCTCTTGCGAGTGACTGGAGTTTGATTGCAAGGTTGATTACACCTCACATCACTTTGCCGATGATTGAAAGTAGATGAATGGAACAGTCATTGTTTGGATTGGTTTCCTTTGAATGGGACAAACCAAGGCAATTTTCCTCAGAGTTGGGTAAATGCCATTGTTGTAGCTGTACTAGAAGTGCACATTTTCAGTATCACAGCTAGGATGTTGTCAGGGCCCAGAGCCTTTGCTGTATCCAGTGTGCTCAGCTGCTTCATATTGAACCATCCAAATCGGCTGAAGTCTCGCTTCTGTGGCGGAGGGGACTTTAAGAGGAAGCTGAGATAAATCATTGCTCAACACTGATTGAAGGTGGTTGCACATACTTCAGCTTTGTCCTTTTCACTTAATTGCTACGTTCTTTTATAATTGAAGATGGGGATTCATGGAATCTCCTCCTCCAGTTAGTTGCTTAATTGTCTACCAGCATTTGTGGCAGCAGTGCTGAGCTTTGATCTCATCCATTGGTTGTGTGATCACTTAACTCCACCTGTAGCTTGTTGTTTCCACTGTTTTGCATACCCTGTGTTCCAGCTTCACCAGTTTGCTACCTCTTTTTTAGGTATGTCTTGGTTCTGCTCCTATCTCCTTTTCCAATCTCCTCATTAAAACAGGATTGGGCCCCTGTTTTGATGGTGATGATAGAGTGCAAGATAAATTGGGCCATGATATTACAGATTGTAGTGGAATATGATTCTGCTGATACTAACGGATACCCAGTTTTGAGCTGCTAGATCTGTTCGAATTTTATCTCCCTTAGTTTAGTGGCAGTGTAACTCAATACAATGGAAGGTGTCCTCAATGTGAGAATGGGACATTGTTTCAACAAGGTTTGGACATCAGTCATTGACAAATGTATCTGTGAGAGGTTTATTGATGAGGACAAAATCAGATAGATTTTTCCCTCTTGTTGATTCTCTCACCATCTGACATAGGCCCAATCTGGCAGCTATCTTCTTCAGAACTTGGCCAGTTCGGTCAGTAGTAGTGCTACCTAGCCACTCTTGGTGAAGAACATTCAAGTCCTCCACTCAGAATAAACACGGTGCGCTTGCTGCCTTCAGTCCTTCTTCTAAATGGTATTCAGCTAGGAAGACTACTGATTCATCATTTGGGCGAGGGCATTAGGTGACAATCAGCAATTCTTTGGCCTTGTTTGACCTGATTCTGTGAATCATCATGGGAGTTCAGAGGCAATGTTTCAGATTCTCAGGGCGGCTTTACCCTGACTGTATATTATTGTGTCACCATCTCTGGTGAGTCTGTGCAATCAGTGCGGCTAGACTGCTCAGGGATGTTGATGGATGACTCTGGGGTCTTGGCTGAAAGATCTTTCTGTGAATATGGTTATGTCAGGCTGTTGCTGAACTAGACTGTCGGGCAGCTCTCCCAATTTTGGCACAAAACCCACATGTTAGGGCGGAGGACTTCACATGGTTCATCCAAGCCTTTGTCATGTCCAAGTCCAACGTTAAGGTTAAATTCAGACGATCTGTCCGGTTTTAGTCTTCTGTGCTTTTCATGGTAACTTCTCGAAACATATCAGAGAAAAAATTAAAAGTTGGAGTCACTGAGAGAGCAGACAGGGTGGAAAGCAGATTTTCTTCCCTTGAGGACATTTGTAATCCAGATGGGATTTTATAACAATCCAGTAATTTCCTGGTCATCGTTAGTGATGTGAACTTTATTGCAAAAGTGTTTAATTCACAGAACTCTCCAACTGCGGAGAGGTGGAGTTTGAACGCATGTCCAAAGATTGCTGGTCCAGACATCTAGATTATGAGCTCCATAATGTAAGCATCATACTCTTGTATCTGACATTCTGAACATATGTTCTGGGACATATGTTTGTTTGATCCTATACTGTTAGTGTCCTTTCTGTTTTTTAAAAAGAACCTCCAAGAATTGAGCAGAAAGTGGACACTGAGCCATTTATGTCAAGAGAAAAAGAAGTGAATAGGTTCAAATTAAATTCCAATTGATATCTTTCTCATGGTTATCATATGCCAAAAACTCCATTTGACAAAGACATTGGAGGAAAGATTTTGATTTGATTTATTATTGTCACGTGTATTAGTATGCAGTGTGAAGTTTTTTTATTGCGCGCTATACAGACAAACATAACGTTCATAGAGCACATAGGGGAGAAGGAAAGGAGGGTGCAGAATATAGTGTCACAGTCACAGCTGGAGTGTAGAGAAAGATCAGCTTAATATATCATAGAATCCCTGGAGTGCCAGAGGAGGCCATTCAGCCCATCAAACCTGCACTGACAACAATCCACCCAGGCCCCATCCCTGTAACCCCACATATTAAGCTTGCTAATCCCCTGACACTAAGAGTCAATTTAGCATGGACAATCAACCTAACCTGCACCCCTTTGGACTGTGGGAGGAAACTGGAGCACCGGGAGGAAACCCAAGCAGACATGTGGAGAACATGCAAACTCCAGACAGACAATGACCTGAAGCCAGAATTAAACCCGGGTCCCTGGTGCTGTGAGGCAGCAGTGCTAACCACTGTGCCATTCAAAATATCTGATGGCAGCAGGGAAGATAGCTGTTCTTGAATCGGTTAATATGTGACCTCAAACTTTTGTATCTTTTTCCCAATGGAAGAAGTTGGAAGTGAGTATGGCCGGGATGCATAGCGTTCTTGATTATGCTGGCAGCTTTTCCAAAGCATGTGGACAGTGTCGGTGGGTGGGAGGCTGGTTTGCAGGATGGACTGGGCTACATTCACAACCCTTCGTAGTTTTTTGTGGTTTATCGTAAGTTATGATCCTGGACCTTTGTACACTAGGAATAGAATAGATGACAATGTAACCAAATGAACCATGGCCTGTCTGTTGGTCTACAGAAAACTTACCAATGGATTAAGCTAATTAAAAATTGACAATGCAAAAGCCTTGTGCTTTGTGTGTTATGCAGCAGCTTTTCTAATGCTTTTTTAATGGATTCCTGCGTAAACTGTAAATAGAATATTCCATAGGATCAATAGTGGTGTGGTGACTTATCTCGGAATTACTTTTAATATCGATAGGAAATATAATTCCTTTAAAGGATTGCAGTTGTCCTAGCTACCTGATATCCCGTAGCACATACAATTGATGGCTCCCTTATGAAAAATGTTCAAGCATCCTCCTATAATGTTAGTTTTTACTTTCACAAACTCACCCTCATTCCCAAAGGAAGGAAACAATAAAGGCAGCGTAGCATTTTCTACAAAGACCTACCAGACTTGGTGAGTTGAGACAGTCTAGAATTGGTTGTGATTTAAAATCATTTCATCTAAAATATGAGCAATACTGCACAATAAAAACCCATTTCAAAAGAATTATCTATATTTAATTACAAATAATTTGTTGTACTCATTCGACTAAGTGAATTCAATTACTTCACCTAACTTTAATTCCTTTAAATGAGGTGATATTGCTTTGTGGATTCATAGGAGAAAGCTTTCCCCAAGTGGTGTAGAGCAGACTTGAATCAAGTTAATATAATTATAACTAATGAAATAAGTACTTTTTAGAGGATACTGTAACATTTGCTTGCACAGTATATGGTGTCAATTTAATGAGTAACTGTTCAGTTGCTCTGTCTCTTTGCAAGTGCATATTGTCATCAGGAGGTTGATGATAGTAATGGTTGTTATGGCAACACCAGCAGTCATTCCTGCCTTCTGAAATGCTTGTACAGATACACATTTCAATTTCCCGGGAACTTTCAGCAGCCATGGTTCAGCTGGTAGCACTCTTGTCTTTGAGTCAGAAGGTTGTGGGTTCAAGTCCCACTCAAAGATTTGAGCACAACAATTTGGGCCAGTACTGCACACGTCGCTGAGGAAATGCTGCACTGTTGGAGGTGCCGTCCATCAGGAGAGATGTTCAAGCCACAATTTCATCTGCCTTCTTCAAGTAGCTGTAAAAGATCTTATGGCACTGTTTTGAAGAACAGGGGCATTATCCTCGTAATCTGCCTGATATTTATCCCTCGATCGACATTGCAAAAACAGATCGCCCGGTCATTACCACATTATTGTTTGTTCATGTTTGCTGCATGCAGGTTAGCTGCCACCTTCCCAGTATCACAGCAATGATGACACTCCTAAGGTATTAATTGGCTGAAAAGTGTTTTGGGACGTCCTATGGTTGTGAAAGGCGCTACTTGCAGCAAATGAAAGCCTTTCTTTTAATCTCACTGGAAATCTGTATCCTAATATGTCTGACAATAGTAAACCAAACCAAACATGCTGTGACACACCAATTCAGCTTCTTGTTTTCCCACCCAACTCCAGTTTTCAAAAAGGAAAGAAAGAACTAGCGTTGTTCTGGAGACTTTCCTGACCACAGGACATCCCAAAATGGTTTGCAGCCAATGAAGTACTTTTTAAGTATGGTCACTGTTGTAATGTAGAAAAGATGGCAGCCAATTTGCTCACAGCAAACTCCCACAAACTGCAATGTGATGATGATGTTGTGGTAGTGTTTTATTGAGATGTTATTTGAGGGGTAAGCATTGCCCAGGACACTGGGGAGAACTTTCCTTTGAAACAGTGCCATAGTTTCTCTTCTACATCTACCTGCAAGGACAGATGGGTTCTTGGTTTACAGATACCATCTGTAAGAAAGCACCTCTGACGACACAGCATCCTGTCATATCGCACATGGGAGTGTCGTTCAGAATTTTGTCTCTTTGAGTGGGACGTGAATAAACCTTCAGAGGTGGGAGCCACAGCTGAAACCTGAACACAGTTACATCTGGAGTGAATATACTTACGCTATATTTCACTTAGAACCTCCTTATTTTCTCTATTGGTTATACAGTTGGATTGGTTGCAGAGCATTCTGCAGTCATCTACTACATGCCTCGTTCGCATTGAAGCTACAACCTTACAGAAATTTATTTGGAGGAACAACAGTCGTAAAAGCTTCACATGTTGTGCATTTATGAAAATGGAGCCATATGGCTTCTGATGCGTTCAACTAGGGATATTTTATCTTGGAAAAGAAATGTTTTTCAGAGCCTTTGGCAGTGGCTTTGAAGTTAAGTCTGACGTACAGCAATGCAACTTATGACTCAAACATTATTCACTTTTTCAACTTTGATTTTTAGCCAAGCATTTGATTACAATGTACTTTTAAGTCTGGAATGCAAAATGTCAACTCTTGGCGCATGGGCCAAGGCAGGGCTGTCACAAACAGAAACTTTTGACACCCAGCTAATTAGCCTTTTGTTTACAATTTGCCCATAAGAGGACCAGAAAATGGAAGCAATTCCTCGTTGCATAAAGAAATGCGTATGTTATTACAAGCAATTTTGGGTCCCAATTCTAAGGAATGATGTGATGACCTTGGAGAAGGTCCAGAGGAGGTTCACCAGAATGATCCCTGGAATGAAAACCTTGATGTATGAGCAGCGTCTGAGGACCATGGTTCTGTATTTGATGGAGTTTAGAAGGATGAGTGGGGAATCTCATTGAAACTTACAGAATAATAAATGGCCCGGGTAGAGTGGACGTGGGGAAGATGTTTCCATTAGTAGGAGGGACTGGGATCCAAGAGCATAGCCTCAGAGCAAAGGGTCCATCCTTTAGAACTGAGATCAGGAGGAATTTCCTCAGCTAGAGGGTGGTGAATCTGGGGAATTCATTGCCACAGAAAGCTGTGCAAGCCATGTCATTGAGTGTATTTAAGCTTGAGATAGATAGATTCTTGATTGTTAAGGGGATCAAAGATTATAGGGAAAAAGCAGGAGAATGGGGTTGAAAACAGTCAAGGAGGCGGTCAAGGGAAGAGCGTGAAGGGTGCAAGGGTAAATATAGCCCCCCCCGGGAACAGAAGGATATGCCTGGATGGAGAGAGATGCCTAGGCACTTCCTCCCAGCACCTTAGCAGTGTCCCTGGCACTTCTCCATGGCAGTGTCAGAGTGGCAATGACAGGTGCAATGCCAAGAAGCAGTGCCAGGGGTGGGCCTTCTGGGGAACCCCATTGGGGAGGTTCTTATGTTATGGGGGAGGGCAGTGGGGTGGGAGGTGGTTGCAGAAGGGCCAATGTCCATTGACTTGGGGACGAGTATTGCTAGTTATCGGAGACCTGGCAGCCCTATTTCAGGCCTACCCCGCCAGTGTGATGTTGGATACAAAGCCCCCAGATTTTCTGAGCATCGGAGAATGTGGAGAGAAAACTCGGCTGTGCAAGTGGAGAGCTGCACACTGGTTTCTTCTACCCCGCCAGCACTCAGTGCAAAATTCCACATTCTATGTGAGAACTGAAGTCTAAAAATACTTTCCTTGTCTGCAACACACCAGAATGACACGAGATATTTTAGTTACACAAATTAATGGAAGAATCAATGCAATCTCCATTTCCTGTTGTCCAGCTATAGATATATCGAAGTAATCAGTCACATGGTAATTGGAAAGCCTGTCTTGTTTTGGAACAAGAGAGGGAATGAGTAGGCATTAGTTATTTTTCGTTTGCCACGTTGCTCGCTGAGCACAGTGTGCGGAATACAAGCTGAAGCATGATTCAGGGAAGGAAATCTAGATTTATAAAGTTGGAAATGAAGATCAAAACTGGATATAAATGTAAACAAAGGATTGCCATGTACAATTGTTGCATTGCTCACACAATACTTGTAGAGTGCTGGGCAAAAAATTCTTCCTTTTAATACAATGTAAGCAACATAACGAATGGTAACTTTTTGTCATCTGTTGGGCACTTTAATAACCTGACATCTTCCACCAATTTATATTTGTTTAAAATATCGGAAAGCTTAATGAAAAACCTATCAGAACTCCCTGAGTCACATCCTGATAACAGATATTGTACGGTAAGTGACTCTGATTTTAATGTTCCCCTTGGGAGCTATAAAAAAACAGTGTTATAGTGATTGGCACAGTACAGTACAATCAAGTAGCAGATTATCAGCTAAAAAGGCATAATTTATTATTTATCTAAGTGGTAACTTCTGTTACTGCTAAGTGCTTGTGGCATTTAGAGAATCCCACATATTACATAGCCTTGATGGATAATGAGTACAAATGAGGGTCATTTAATGTCGCAGATACTTGGCTGAAACAGCCATTAGAGTTTTGCATCACTTTGTTGTGAGACCTAAAAGGTTCACGGTCAGTCTGACCTTTCTTTTCAACCGATTGCCTCACCTACAGGAATTAGGGAGCAAGGGAGGAGTGAAAATAGGTCATTCCAGACACAGCCCTTTCAAACTGACTCACAGCAACCATTTTACTTGACTGTTCATCGCAGAAGTATTTGCACTTTGCAATTAGTTGGCAAACTGAGCAATAAATATAAATCATCCTCCACCTTTCGAAAAGGTTGTCAGAAATAAGCTCTTATGTTTAACAGGCGATAAAATGATTACGGGATATAATTAAATTATTAGCCAACCACCTGGCAGGCGCAGTATTTTGTGAATGGAGATATCAAAGAACTCTCCAGGTATATTTTTTTAAAGCCTTATAATCATTGTTATCTGTTGGTCTGAGATTTAGAAGAAAACATTTTCTTTTAATGGTCCGTAGGCAATTCATTTGAATGTACGGGTCCTTTAATTTTTTTTTGCTGGGTGGTAACTTAGAGGGACTGGGTGCACACAGCCCATACTATTAAAAAAATTCTCATACCCCTTTATAGCCTCTCTGCCAGCTTAGTCCCAGGTCATGTCAACCCATGCCCATACTTGCCAGCCTTTGCCCTTATTCCTTCTATGCCAACTCACCAAGTGTCCACCTTGGAAAAACCACAGAAGTCATGCTGACATAAAATAAAATTGTGTCCTTTGATGACATTATTATACAAAAATAGCACTCCCATTGATTTTTCAAAAAATTCAATATATTGAATTTCCTTCATTGTGAAAACAAATACTTCACTAAAATACTTGTATATTATGAAAACAAACACCTCTTTTCTATAACTATCAATCAAATTGCTCATTTAAGAGGCACCCTTCTGTGATGATGTTAGGTTGTAAAGCAACCCAAATTCTCTAATGATAGCCCTCTGGGTAATGTCAACAGATAGAGCAAAATAGCCTGCATTGATTTAACAAAAAATTCCACATACTTTCTTCAATCGAAAGCCGAACAGAGTTAAATGCCTTGACAGCTTTCACAGTTCCACTGAGTTTCAGCAGTTCCTTGGCAGCTTTTTGGTTACTTGACAGCTTTGATAGTTCTTTGGCATCTTTGATAGTTCTTAGTTTTTGAATAGTTGATAGTTCTTTGATCACTTTAACAGTTCCAATGAGGTTATGCACTTTTTTACACATACTCGTGCCTGCTTTTAACAAGCCCAGAGGGCATCCTCTCCCAAAGCATATCCAAAGGCATACCATACCTCTTCAAAAGGGTACCCTAGCTGTGCCAATGAATGCACAAGTTTCAGCCCTTCTTCTACCAGGTCTAATCCACACTCCAGATTTCAGACACTTTGCCAAAATCACACAATGGAAGCAGCTGCTGACAAAGGGTCATCCAGACTCGAAACGTTGGCCCTAGTCCCTCTCCACAGATGCTGACAGACCTGCTGAGATTTTCCAGTATTTTCTGTTTATATTGCTGATTTAAGTGATCAGCTGTCTCCAAGACCCATAGACATGCAATTCAGAATCCACCTACCCTCCCCACATTCCTTTCCCTCCCACCCTCCCCACCCACCAAACTTCCTCTACTAAAAAGAGCAATAGTTGGGTTTGGGGGCAGGACAGCACTTCCGGATCTGGACATCTGGCAGTACAAAACAAGAGTTCAGGATAGTGCCTCTGTTCATAAAGCCAAGGAACCCCTGTGCATTTTTAACATCCTTATTTATTTTCCTATCACCTTCCAAAGAGTTATGTGCATGAAATGCAAGTTCCTTCTCACAGCAAATTCTTGTAAACATCATAGAAATAGTATTCAAGTTTGGTGAGCTGTATTGGATTGACTTTGCATTTTCCACCTCTTCCATTTTTACTTTGAATTGGAATCTTGTTTAGATTTATCATTGCAATATCTGGTTCTCATTTTCATACCTATCAGACCAAAGGGTGTTGATTTTTTTTGGAAATGGAATGTTTTAATTGGCGTTGTTCAGGTACAACATGGGCTAGATATAGAATAAATCTACCTTCATTTTGCCTCAACAATACATTTTAATCTCATACCTACTGCAATGGTGTGCCATCCCTTTCAAATCACCCAGCAAGAAGTCTCACAGCATCAAGTTAAAGTCAACAGGTTTATTTGAAATCATGAGCTTTCAGAGTACTGCTCCGTCATCAGGTGATTGATTCACCTGATGAAGGAGCAGTGCTCCGAAAGCTTGTGATTACCAAATAAACCTGTTGGACTTTATCCTGGTGTTGTGAGACTTCTTACTGTGCCATCCAAGTAAAACGCTGGCATCTCCACTTCATACACCACCCAATTCTTGCTTTAGTTAATGCCAAATTATGGAACTCTGGCACACAGTCTGGATCATTTCACATCTGGCCTTGAGTCTGGTCTGAAATCAAACCGCAGTCCCAGAAGTGAAGAATTCTCTCACACTCTTTAGATGCATTCCCTTTGCACTAAACATTTGACGGCACTTCTGCGCCACAGTGCCAGGGACCCGTGTTCGATTCCTGGTGTGGGTCACTGTCTGTGTGGACTTTGCACATTGTCTACGTGTGTTTCCCCTCTGGGTGCACTGGTTCGTCCCAGTCCAAAGATGTGTGGGTTAGGTTGAAAGGCCATGATAAATTGCCCCTTAGTGTCAGGGAGACTAGCTAGGGTAAATGCAAAGGGTTGTGGGGATAGGGCTTGGGTGCCATTGCGTCGATGCAGATTCGATGGGCTGGATGGCCTCCTTCTGCACTGTAGGATTCTATGATCCTGGAAAGTAAGTTAAATAATGCATACTGAATGAGCAGTTTTGGGGGAAAATTTAGTTAACTGGGCATTTTTTGTTTGTGATTCATATGATCAGTGACGGTCAGCAAACTGAACTGAACTGAACTTTTTTGTTCCTGGAATATTTGAGTGTTATTGATGGATTAGCCCAATATAGCTGGAAAATAATGGCACCATTTTTCTCGATTCATATTAAGACTAGCGAATAATCTGTGTGACGTCAATTCAATTAAAACATGCGCGCCTGATCTCTCGGAATTTGACTTGTGATTCCAATGCTCTAGGGTGAAAGCAGATTGGATTTAAAGCATGTAATTTGCAAAATCGCCTCTCCAGTGCATCACTGGAGAGGCAGTCTTCACCCTAACCTGGAGTTAATCGGTACAATAAGAACAGTTTGGCGAACGAGAGAGTACAAGGTGGTAGAACTCTTCGGGCACATTATCACACTTGTCTAGTCTCCAAGCAGTTTTTCTTCATTAATGCTACACCCAGCAATGGTTTTATATATATTTTTAAAAGCAGCCACAGGTGACAGAAGCTGTTTAAAAAAAAGTGTATGGCTGTGTACTGAGTCTCTCAGATAATAGCACATTCATAGGATTACTGGAAGGGGCCTTTGTGCGGCTAGTCAGACGCCTGCTGATGTGAAAGGAGCATTCTGCGGAATCTGCCTAAAAGCTGCTGGCTGGTGTAGCACCAAAAGTCTTTAGCTGTTAAGTTCCTTTAATCACCCCAGACATTTCAAGTGAACTTCTCTTCTTCTGGTGTCACTGTTCCTCCGAGGAGAGGATTTTTTTTAAACGCAGTAATTAAAATTTGTAGGTCAAATCTCCCACGACACTTATTCTCGCTAATATGGGAAATGCACGGTCTGATTCACTGATGCTGATCTGCGCCACAATGAGATTTAAAGGCTGAAGGGTGACATTTCCCCCCCATTTGTAAATTAATGCAATTGATCTGCCTAACAAGTACAAAGTTGGGCTTTGAAATACCAAACGGTAAATAGAGATTAGGCTCTTTTAATAGCTTTTTGATGTCAGCCTTAATTACTGCACAGTGTGCAGGGTATTGAACCTTCAGTTGGAATTTCTAATAAGCTTTTGACTTTTACGGATAAAAACTTACTGAGATGCCTTTGAATCTGCCAGAAATACTTTGTATAATGTAATTTGCTACTTATCAGAGGAGACAGCCTACGAAGACCCTTCAGAGAGTGTACATAATTGCTGCTTTCTGTTTTCTGCAGAGTGAACCAGACTGTTTGAACAATTTATTTGAACCAATTCGTATAGAACAAATGGTTTCACGTCCATTCTGTTGTTTTGAACCCTTTTGTCTTAGGCTCTTTACGAAACAAGGCGGACAATAGATGGGACTGGGGATTGAAATGTTTCTTTTACGCATCCCTTAACGCGATGGCATCAGGCATTCACCAATCATGTACGGCTCGGATGCACTGGCGAACTCCTCCTCTATGTCTTAGAAAAGCACTTTCTATCATTACCCCCACCTCCGAGGGTGGAAAATTGGAGACCTTGTGATGCAAGTGTTGACTACCTGCCTCAAGTGATGCGGCAGAGTGCTTGTCGCTGCTCTGGCCTCAATGATCTTCTCAGTGAACGCTCCAAGCTACTTCACTTTGAGAGTAGGCATGTGCTTCAGGCTGGAAATGAGATTTGCAGGTGGGCGGCACAGTGGTTGGCACTGCTGCCTCACAGTGCTAGGGACCTGAGTTTGATTCCTGGCTTGCTGGCAACGCTGGCAGTCGTTACTTCTTCCTCATTGCCAGGAGAAGATGGTAGTTTACCATTCGCTGTCCATATGTAGACAGCATTCTCACAGTGCCATCAGTGAGTTTGTTACAGCATTGTGACCAGCAACAATGAAGGAACAGGAAGAAGTTGGCATAATGCATCACCATGAGGTGGCACAGTGGTTAGCACTGCTGCCTCACAGCATCAGAGACCCAGGTTCAAATCCTGGCTTGGGTCACTATGCTGACTGTACACATTCTCCCCGTGTCTGTGTGGGTTTCCTCTGAGTGCTTCAATTTCCTCCCTCAGTCCGAAAGACGTGCTGGTTAGGTGCATTGGCCATGCTAAATTCTCCTTCAGTGTAGCCGAACAGGTGTTGGAGTGCAGCGACTGGGGAATTATCCCAGTAACTTCATTGTAGTGTTAATGTAAACCTACTTGTGACACAAATAAATAAATTTTAAGCTTAAACTTAGATTGCAAATTCTGTCCCACAGCACTCAGTCGCCCTTGGTGTGGAGTGAAGTTATAATAGATGAAGCAGCAATCAGACTCCAAACGTATTCTCTCCCTACAGATGTTGTGAAACCCGCTGAGATTTTCCAGCATTTTCTATTTTTGTTGTGAGATGAAGAGTGGGCGTGGGGCTGAAGTACAAGGATTAAATCCTTTTGTGAATGAGGAAGATGCAGATTTCCCGAGTGCCCATGTGAATGGCTTTGTAGGGCTGCATTATGGGATGCCACCGTTTTTTTTTCCGGGATGACCGCAAAAAAATTCCAGGAAGCCAGGCCACCTCTCTGGGCATTAGCCGGGATGCTGATGTAAGAACACAAAAATGCTGGAAATACTTAGGTAGTATCTGTTAGAATCAGGAGAAGGCCATTCAACCCATCAAGTCCTCTCTCGCACTCGACAAAGTCATGGTTGATCTGATCACTGCCCGAAAACCACCCTTCTTCCAGTCTTATCCCCTCCCCCACCACAATTCCCAGACTTCCCCAAGAAAAAGAATTAATGGGTTGGATTTCACGACGGACTTCAGGACCCCGATGCCAGCACCAACAGGGGGTCCTGAGCCTGCACTGGTAGCAAAACTAGAACAATTTTCCCAGAGGTGTCCAATTAAGGACGGCGGGTGGTCTCTCTGCAGCTAGGAGAAGCGGATGCTGCCTCGGCAGACCGTGCACTACAAGAGCACCTCAACATGAAGTTTGAATTGAATAAGAATGATCCAGGCTGGTAAGTACAAATGGGATTAAGGAAAAGCCCTTACATTGGATGAGTCTGGGCACTGATTACAGCCTTGTGCTACTTCAGCCTACTCTTAAAAGCAAATGGCCTCCACTCCACCTCCACTAGGCATCCTCCATTTAGCAGTTGGCCTCCACACATGGTGAAATGATGAAATGGTGGTGAGACCCTAAATTAACTCTGATTGGGGCCCTTTGTTACACAAATTATCTGTCCATTTCTGTGGAGCAGATAGCTCACTCAGTTCTCACCCCTCCCCTCCCCCCTCGTAAAAATTTCCCAGTGGCGGGAATACATAGAAATCATAGAAACCCTACAGTACAGAAAGAGGCCATTCGGCCCATCGAGTCTGCACTGAACACAATCCCACCCAGACCCTACCCCCATATCCCTACATATTTTACTCACATGTGGGAAGCATCCTGAGATGGCTCATGTCCTATTTTCCTGGCTTTTCCCACTTCCATAAGTGCCACCGTGGCACAAGGAAAATTCGAGATCTTTAACCAGAACTCTGCAGATTGGGGGTAGGGCTGACGGTGAGAGGGGCAGGCTAAAGCTGTAAGTTTGAAGTTTATTTATTAGTGTCACAAGCAGGCTTATATTAATGTTGCAATGAGGTTACAGTGAAAATCCCCGAGTCGCCACACTCCGTCGCCTGTTCGGGTACACTGAGGGAGAATTTAGCATGGTCAATGCACCTAACCAGCATGTCTTTCGGGCTGTGGGAGGAAACTCATGCAGACACAGGGAGAATGTGCAAACTCCACAGAGACAGTGACACAAGCTGGGAATTGAACCCATGTCCTGGCGCTGTGAGGCAGCAGTGCTCACCACTGTACCACCATGCTGCCCCGGTGGGAGGCATTTGGGGAAGGATAGAACCCCACAATGAACGCAAGCAGATCAGAAGTGAGCTCAGAGAGGGAATAGTTCAGGGAGTAACAAACCCATTTGAATTAGGCCGAGGATTAGAGGGGGATTGTGTAAATAAGAATGGCTACTCAAATAGCTTTGAGGTTAATGGTCCACTTCTTTATGCAATAAATTTAAATAAACCATTTTTGCCCTCAATTTAATAGGTTATTTAAACATGTAGGAAAAAGTGCTTAAAATTGCCTGAATTCTCCAATTTGAATGTAAAGACGTTTTTTTTCTGGGAACTCATGCCCTCAGATATCAGTGGAATTATACATAGGTTGGCACACAAAAGCATTTAAGAGTGTCTGTAGAATTCATTCCCAAACATGCTGCCCACAACCATGATGACTTTGACAATTGCTTCGAATCCAATTCTTGAAAAAGCAGCCTACCTTTTAATAGTGTGACATTTCCTTTTCCTGTACCATTGATCTTTTGGCCTTAGCGAGGCTGATTGCCCAATTAGTGGCAATTAATGTCACATTACAGCCAGGCTTGTGCTGTCTGCGGCCACATTATGAGGAGCTAAAGTGAGATTTAAAATTAATTGCTGAGGAACCTGAACAGCCTTCTGAAGAAAGGAATCTTTCAAACCATCAGTTTGGCCTGGATCTGACTCCAGCTCTGTGAGGGGAAAATGATAGTGTTTAGTGTGGCCCGATTTTACTTGGCTCCGCAAAAGGCACTTAGAGCAAGAAACCTTAAGGTAACCAGGTTTCACAGTGATGAAATTTAATGCGTCACATTTTACTATTGACCTTGTAAAGATGCACATAAGCCAGCCAGATGATGTTTGTGGTCAACAATGACATAATGTCAACATAATTACAAACATATTTAATTATTTCGGAAATCAAAGAGCGCAGATAACACTGAGCCTTTTATACAGAATCAGAACTATAGTTAGGTATTTATTAATCTAGACTTAACTGTAGTCAGATGAAAGTACTGGATATTTTTAGCTATTTAAATGCCTCCAGCTATCCAAATAGTTAAAGTTTCCCTCATATTGCTGAGCATTAAAAAGCCCTAATTAGAACAGCATTGCAGCCCCATCTGCCAATCTGCAGTAATCTACTCTAATTGCAGTAATTAAACTATATTTACATGTTCAAAATGCTTGTAATTTAGCAAATTGCGCTCTCTACTCTTAGATTTAATCAAACAAGTTGTTCCAGGATTCTTACTCTGAATAAAGTAACTCTAATATTTTGATTGCTGCAACAGTTTTGAAGGATTAAGTGGACTTGGAGAGCAGGCTTTCTATTTGCAAGGCAAACAGTATAAAAAGAGAAATATGATCACGCTGCCTGTGATTGTCATATGAAAGCTTAATTGTGCCTTATAACAAATTAACTCTTAAGGCACCATAATGATGCATGCTACAGACTTGGTCAGGAATGCAAAAGGTACTTATTAACAAGAAAAAAGGCAGCCCACTGACTGTTCCAGTCCCAACATGTCTTCAGATTGTCTTCTGCCTGAGATATGACTCCAGCCCCTAGGGTGATTATCCACTCTCAGTCCCAATTAGACCCCAAGCTGAGTGCCCTTTTCTGCAGTGCTGCCCTTAAAGAGACAATCACCACATCCCTCCCCCTTTAACTCCTTTATACGATCTTCACTAATGAACTTATACAGTCCTGAACTCAAAGCAGTTTGGACATTTATGCATCGAGTCCTTGAGGGGATATTCTGTTTCTTGTAGAACAATGTAATTCCACAGCCTGAGACACTTCCAACAGATCGACATTGACAAGAATTGCAAATAACAGGTAGCTCCTCTGGCACAGGCAGTTCATTACTACTTGTTTCGACAGAGACATCAGTTATGTCTACAAGAGGTCAATCAGATACTCGGGTACTTTGGTATTTATTGGTTCAAAAGTATTCCTTGATGGTGGTACTGACTGCTGCTGCATCTCTCTACTTGTCCACTGATCCGTATGTTTGCAAATGATCTGCTCCTCCTTATCTACTGGGTACGACAGGAGTCCAGTCACAGAGACAATAATCACGGGGATCTGACTTGATCCACTGCCAAAGTTCCATATTGTGTGTGTCCAAATGTAAATACTTTTATTAATAGGCTTTAACTATGTGGAGAAGCAACCATTTCTTTTTTAGCATTTGAATAACTGCACTAATTCTTTGCCTCCTATCTAAATTCCTTCCAGCCTACATGTGAACACATGGCTCTTTTTGCTGCCTTCTCCCTAGGGCATTTCTTCTTCTCACATAAAAATAAGTCTGTTTATATACCTAATGTACATACGTACAAAAGAATTCCCCTCATTGTGATATGGTGTTGATTTTTGTAGAATTATCTGGGATTGGTAAACATCAAAAACTATACCATGTCTGCTCCAGATAAGGAGATAGCTGATTGGGCTATGCAGAGTAGTTTTGAATCAAGCATAGAATTTCATTGTACCAAATCACTGCTTATCCACTTCCAATGAGTACAATTCCTAATCCAGCCAGATTTAAACCTGTAATTCTGATTAAAGCATTCACCTCATTTATTCATGTCTTCAGTTTTCATATGAGCAACTTCTTTGCCAATCCAGTACCGTATTGTGCAAAAAGAGCCACATGTTTCAAGTCTGTTTTGAAAATTTTGCTTTGAGATATCGGGTTAGAGGATGCCGCAAAATGAGTAATATCATAACAGCCTCCTGTTCTCCACAGAGCCTGGATATTCAATTTGAGTGACTGCAGCGCAGTTGTATTTAATGGGTGACCAATCCAATACTTATGCCATTACCCAGGATGAATTTCTACTGCTTGTGGCTGCATTATGTGAAGGATTAATAATCCCTGATTCATTGCTTTGACTGTAGATTATCCCAGTCCCCCACTGTCTCTCCTCCACCATGTTCCTACCATATAGGATGCTCTTCCAAAATAATTTAGCCTTTGAGTTGTCTCTCTCTCCTTCAAGAGCTTCTATAAAATGATTTTGGAGCCCCTACTTGCCCCTGTATGTTTCCTATCCCTTGGTAATGCATTCTTGCAACATTCTTCAATGTGAGGGGTTTCTTGTTGTTGAATATGTTTTACATACAAACATCTCTCTCTCTAGGTGGATGTTAATTTAGTCTTTGTAGAGTATCAGAATATAATACATACTAAAAAAACTAATAAAATGCAGAACAGCAATCATTTCTTCTTAGTTCTTCTCAGTTTGAAGTGAAGCCTCTGTCAATAAGCATCTGTCAATCTCCAGAGAAACAGTTGCGATCTACTTGACACCAAGATGTCAATTAGATCGGAGGTCAGGTGTTTAGACAGCACATTTCAAACCCACAAGCACTACCACCTAGAAGGGCAAGGATAGTAAGCACATGGACTGTTCAAGAAGGCAGCTCACCATCACCACCTCAAGGGCAAAGGCTTGGACAATAAATGCTGTCCTAGCCAGTGATGCCCACATCCCGTCAATAAATTTTAAAAACTATATGTCAACAGAATTACTTTCTAATGGATCTCTTTAATAGCAATTAGACCTTGTGACCATGAGCATAACAACAACTTGAGTTTAATATCAAAAACAACCTAAGGCATTTCACTCAGAGGAGACAATGAACATATTTTTAATAAGGTGGTGATGGAATTGTAGAACAAATTGACAGCAGCAGACATGGAACAGAAAACCACAGTTGGTTTCTAAAGAGACTGTCTGAATTCCTTTCAAAAAGTGAATGTGGAAATATTGGAGTTCTCTGATGGGAGATTTTGAAGACTAGCCTGGACAGATTCGGCTAGATGGACAAGAATTGCTGAACCTGTAAAGTTCCTTGTGCAACTGTGTACAATATATTGAACACAGCACTAATGGCCATTACATCTGGCCACAGTGACTACAATACTGAAATAGCAAGAAAAGGTCATAGAAATGGTTTCGGAAATGAGAAGAAACTCACTCAGCGAAGAATCTCTACAGTTTCGAAAATTGTACTTGTGCCAGAAATTATTACCATTGTGTTGGAAGCCATGACATTTGTTTAAATATATTTATTAGTGTCACAAGTAGGCTAACATTAACACTGCAATTAAGTCACATTCTAGCACATGTTTGGGTACACTGAGGGAGAATTTAGCATGGCGAGAGGACCTAACCAGCACATCTTTTGGCCTGTGGGAGGAAACTGAAGCACCCAGAGGAAACCAATGCAGACATGGGGAAAATGTGCAAACTCCACACAGACGGTGACCCAAGCCAGGAATCAAACCCCAGGCCCTGGCGCTGTGAGGCAGCAGTGCTAACCACTGTGCCACAATGCCAGGGACCTGGATTCGATTCCCAGTTTGGGTCATTGTCTGTGTGGAGTCTCCATGTTCTCCCCATGTCTGCGTGGGTTTCCTCCAGATACTCCGGTTTTAACCCACAATCTGGAGGATTGTGTAACTTCACCTGAAGGCCTTGCCTGATACATGCTGCAGTATGTCACAGGCCATTTGTATACGTTTTACCTTCATGTAGTTACAGCCAAGCACCTCAACAACATGAGGTTCATTGTTTAAATCTGGAGAAAGCTGCACCACCAACATTACGGATAGATGATTTCAAAGCTATTTCTTCGCCCCAGCGCATAATAAAAGTCAAGGAGCTGATATTTTGTACCACAAAAAGAGAATGAAGGAGCAACAACAATTTTTTCTGAAAGCAAAATACAGCAGATGCAGAAATCTGAAATAAAAATAAAAATTCCGAGAAATGTCCAGCAGATCAGGCAGCACATGTGGAGAGAGACAGAAGTTATTCCTTCAGATTGAAATGATCTTCCATAAATGTTGTGGTGGCACAGTGGTTAACACTGCTGCCTCACAGCACCGAGGACCTGGGTTCAATTCCAGCTTCGGGTAACTGTCTATGTAGAATTTGCACTTTCTCCCCATATCTGTGCAGGTTTCCTTCGGGTGCTGCAGTTTCCTCCCACACTCCAAAGATGTGTGGGTTAGGTTGATTAGCCCTGCTAATTTGTCCCTTGGTGCCAGGGGGATTAGCAAGGTAAATATGTGTGGGGTTATGGGGATAGGGCCGGGGAGGGACTGTTGTCAGTGCAGGCCCGATGGGCCGAATAGCCTCCTTCTGCACTGTATGATTCTAAATTATTAGTCCAAATTTGATGCTCCCCTGAGGAATTGGCACCCCTCCAATAAAAACTGATTAACAGATTTAGTGAAAAGTTGCTTTGGGAAAAAGTTGAACTTTGCTTGTCATGACCTTGTTAATTTGATTGATGAGGGACATGTGAACTGTTTCTCAGCCATATAACTTCAAAGAAGAGCAGTTTCCTGCAGACCAGATCTAATGTTAGTGCGCTTTACAGTTCAAAACATCGCCATATCAGTGACAGATGGGAATTACATCATGGCCTGAATGATGCAAAAACTTGAGATTTTTCGAGCAAACATCATAAAGTCCTAAGTTTGAATTCTGAAAGCCACAGATCATAGAATCACAGGATCCCTATAGTGCAGAAGAGACCATTCAGCCCATCGATCTGCACTGACTATGACGGAGTATCTTACTCAGGTCCTCTCCCCAGCACTTTTCCTTTAATGCCAAATATTTGCCATTGCTCATCCATCAAACCTAGACATTTTGGGACATGATGGGGGAACTTAGCATGACCAATCCACCTAACCTGCACATCTACAGACTTTGGGAGGAAACCGGAGCAGCTGGATGAAACCCACACAGACACGGTGAGAATGTACTAACTCCATACAGACAGTCACCCCAAGCTAGAATTGAACCTGGGTCCCTGGAGCTGTGACGCAGCAATGCTAACCACTATGCAGTCCAGAACGACTTTGAGGAGACTTGTCTATAGCTGTCAGACAGCTCCTGGGACATTTCCCGAGCCCCAACTACATAGAACAAAACAACTCCCTGGGCTGCATTTCTTTGTCAGCAATAATAGAGCCCTCATAAGGGGGAGGCAGTGGCAAAGTGCTATTATCGCTGGACTAGTAATCCAAAGACCCAGTGTAATGCTCTGGAGAGCCGGGTTTAAATCTCACCAGGGCAAACAGTGAAATTTGTATTCAATAGAAATCTAGAATTAAAACGTCTAATGGTGACCATGAAGCCATTGTCAATTGTCGTAAAATTCCATCTGGCTTCACTAATGTCCTTTATGAAAGGAAACCTGTCATCTTACATGGTCTGTCCTACATGTGACTCCAGATCCATTGCAGTGTGGTTGACTATTAATTGTCCTCGAATGGGAAATAAATGCTGGCCCTGCCAGCGACTCCCACATCCAATGAAGGAATTAAATAAAACTTCAGTGAACCATGGAGCAGCAATCTCAGGCAGCATGGTCAGTGCAGGCTTGGCGGGCTGAAGGGCCTGTTTCTGTGCTGTAATTTTCTTTGTGCTTTGAACCATGACTGCTCAATGAACCATGAACTAGGTATTTATAATACTTGGAATTTCATCGAGTTGGGATGATTTGGATCCAAATCCAGGATTCTTGACTCCATTCCCAGGGTTTCCAATTTTCATAAGTGTTTTTGCTGGCTTATTCAGGTCAAAAGTTTACGTCCTGTATGCTCCAACCCAAATATAGACATGTTCATGGAAGCAATGTATCGTGGTGCAGTACATCTTGGTAGTGGGTTTACCTTTAATAGTCATGAAGAACTGAATGATGTAAGGAGAGGTTTCATTTGCTGATCTAACTACACCAATCAGTGCACTCACTCACCAAGCTGGAATCTTCCTCTCCAAATTTCCTGACAGTCGCCGATTGCTGGAGTCGAGATGGCAACAGCTAACTGCATGTAACCTGTTGCATACGCTCCAATATAATTAAGATAAAATGTGCACTCTTGAAGTCAAAACTACACTAACCTGCTTCCAGTGTGTTTTATCTTGTTTAGCTTTAGCATGTGATGAAGGACTGCTTGTCCGAATTTTAAATTTCCATGGTCTATCTGCTGCACGTAATTAACTATCTTTCATGTGATTGTCTGTTTACTATAGGCAATATAATAGGTATTGACATAGTAATATATTAATATATACATCGCACACACTATATCTGATTGCTTATAATGCCTATTTACACAGGTCCATTTTAGCTGCAGTAATAAGTTGAGGCATTGTTTTATCCCAGAGGGTGAATTTTATGAATGTACATGCCTAACTTGGAGCTTTAGCTTCTGGAAGCATGTTGTGGAAAATCACCATCATGCCCTTCGTGATTTCTTTTGTCCAATTAAGTTGCGAAACAAGTATTGGCAGTTCCCTCACAATTAGCTGCTATGTGGTGCCAATAGCAAGGCTGTTGTTCAAGGCAGGAGCTCACTTGTTAAGTTTAATCTTCTATTCCTACACTGATCTGAGATGAGAAGTGACATATTTTATTTTAACCTGACCTTCTTTTCTGAACCTTTCTGTTGTATTCTCTTGTTTACTGCTTGTGATTCAGAATGAAAAGAAATACACCTTCACATTTTAAAATCTCTTTCCATCAGTTGAAATCTTTGCAGAATTGTCTGGTCTCAGTTAGTGGCTTAGGGATGGGAAGGGTATGTACGTAGGCAGGATGGTGATGTACTGGAGGCCTCCACCAAAGTTAAGTTCTGGATGGGAAGGCACATGGCTGACCTATTGATGCCCATTAAGTGGCTAATTATGATCATATAAGTGCTTCATCCCACTGTCACTGGTATTAACGTAGGCATAACATGATCCTGTCACCATGCATTGTACACAACATCTGCTACTGTGCAGGTGGAGGCTGGGGAGAAGGGAGTGAGTTGGAGGTATCCCTCGATCAAAGACTCTCTGTGCCTGGTAAAGGAACTCGACATTGGAAAGGCAGGATGGCAGAGAGCTATCCTCATGAATTTGCTGCTGTCCCGCACCCCCCCCCCACATATCTGACTCGTATCCCACCTCCACCTCTCCAGCACACATTACACAAACGTGAGGGTCCAGTAGGTGTTTTCTCTGCAACAGTTACCACCTTTGGGGTGGTACGATGGTAACCTCCCAGCGCCAAGCACCCAGCATCAATTCCCAGCCTCAGGTGACTGTCTGTGTGGAGTTTGCACATTCTCCCCATGTCTGCATGGGTTTCTTTCCAGTTTCCTACCACAGTCCAAAGATGTGTGAGTTAGGTTGATTAGCCGTGATAAATTGCTCCTAGTGCCAGGGGATTGGCAGGGTAAATACATGGGGTTACGGGGGATAGGACCTGGGTGGAATTGTTGTTGGTGCAGGCTCTGCACTATAGGGATTCTTGTGTTGAGCACAAGAGCTGCCAACCTCCTGAATTGCTGGCAGTTCTCAGTATCTGAAATCCAACCCCAGGGTCTCGATCTCAGGGTAAGGCCCACCAGAAGCTTTATCATGGCCTGACTGGCTTGTGGCTTGGCTGGCCTTCCTAAAAAGAGGCGGTGTGGATCTTGCATGGGCTCTGCATCTGGCAGGTGAGACACCTGAACCTGCAACATGATGTCGCCCCTTGTCTTATATTCCCTGACTATTCTTTACCGCCTTGACCTAATTTTGCATTAAGCTTGTAAAGCTGTACATTATTGCATTTTTCCTTCAGAAGCCCTGTAAAATGAACATCAGTGGCCAAATTTCAGAAAACCACCTTGTAGCAGCGCAGCTACAATGAATCCAAGCCATTGCTGCCTGATAGACAAAAAAGTGCCCTCTTGATTTGTAGCTGAAAATATAGATTATATTTTGCCATTTATTTTGTGACAGAAAAGCTTTGTTAATATGCTGCAATCTATAAAATAAATTCAATAGAGACAAGGTTAAAGTCGAACCCCTAATTACAGAATGAAAGGTTGTCCTAATTGGCTCTCTTCACTGTAATTAGCATGGATGATTCTAATCAGCTCATGTGAAACCAATCTAATGCTTTGGAAATAATGTCTTCAGTTTTGCTTTCAACTACACTGTTTTGTGAGGTATTTTTAATGACAGTCATTAAACTATTGCAGTACCAGAGATGTACTATTCTGTTGTCCTTTGAATACTAAATATTTTTGTTTTGACCATAGTCTTCTATTGTGAGATATTTATTAAAGTGCCTCAGCGTAACATTGTTTTTGGAGGAGGTTGTGACATGGTGATAAATGACAAGGTTATAATTAATAGCGGCGGCACAGTGGTTAGCACTGTTGCCTCACTGCGCCAAGGGATCTGAATTTGATTCCCAGCTTGGGTCTGTACTGAGTCTGCATGCTCTCTCTGGGTGCTTCGGTTTCCTCCCGTAGTCCAAAAGATTTGCTGGTTAGGTGTATTGGCCATGCCAAATACTCCCTCAGTGTACCCAAACAGGCGCTGGAGTGTGACCATTAGGGGATTTTCACAGTAACTTCATTGCAGTGTTAATGTGAGCCTACTTGTGACACTAATAAATAAGCTTTAAATATTTTAGCACTGTTGGAAACACTGGACAGATACCTTGCTCTGGATGGGTAAGATTAGTATAAAATAATGTTCAAGGTTGCGAGGAGGGTTGGATAATAAGTCTTCAGATGGTGGCATGAAGGTGAAATCCATTGCCTCACTAACACTTCATACTTCATTCTAATTCATGTACTGTTGACTTCCTAAAGGATAATTAATTATTCATAACTTTTCCTTGTTCGTTTATATATATATGAAACAAAATTGTTCACTTGTGATTTTTAATTTAGCACATTAATAATGATAGAACAATGACTGTGATGGAAACTATATCTGTGGATGTTGATCATCCACGTGTTAGTTGGGAGAGGGTGAATAAGAATTCCTCGACTTAATTTGTAAGGTGGCTTTTTAAATGCATTGATGAATATTTCTCTTTTAGTATTTCCAACAAAAACATTAATAAGCATTCTCAAAATAGTTTTGTTTTACAGTTTTGCTACATTTGTAAAGCACAGGAGAGCTTTCCAAATGCATGTACCAAGTCACTTAATGGCTTGAAGTATTCTTGTGTCAAGAACGTTAATGCAAGACACTTTTTACCCTGTTCAGTCTGCATTGTCATCTGTTGTTTCTATGTAAAACGCCATTTAAAAGCAGTTAAAAGCAGAGGCAACAAAATACTGTTGCCTCCCAGCACTCTGCAGAAGAAAATAATTAAGGGCATCAATTTCAGTGCCATTTGCTCATTCACAAGTATTTTAACACTGTTTTTCATTCTCCTTTTTTTTGGTGCTGGCGCCTTCATCAAATTGTTAGTGAACAAAGAGGAAGAAAAGGGATTTGGATTTGTATCACACCTTTAAAGGAGTAGAGTGCCCCAAAGTGCTTTATAGCCATTGCAGTAGTTTTGAAATATTAACCATTGTTATGTGGGAAATACAACAGCCAAGTTAATTAGCACGGAACAAGTTCCCACAGACAACGATATGATAATTAGATTATTTTATTTCTGAAAAATATATATTGGTCAGGACACTGGGGGAAAATGTCCTTATCCTCCTTCATGTATCTTTGAGGAGAGATTGACTAGGTTAGGATTGTTTTTGCTGGAGTTCAGACGAATAAGGCGGGATCTTAGACTTACGAGATTCTAACAAGACTAGACAGGGTAAATGCAGGGAGGATATTCCCGATGGTGGGGGAATCCAGAACCAGGGCTCACAATCTGAGAATTCAGAGTAGATCATTTAGGAAGAAGGTGAGGAGACATTTCTTCACCCAAAGAGTGGTGAGCCTGTGGAAATTCATTACCGCAGCAAGTAATTGATGCCAAAACATTGAATGTATTCAAGAAGCAGCTAGATATAACACTTGGGCAAATGGGATCAAAGGTTATGGGGAAAAAGCAGGATTAGGCTGTTGAGCCTGATGATCAGCCATGATTGTAATGAATGGTGGAGCAGGCTTGAAGGGCCAAATGGCCTCATCCTGCTCCTATTTTCTATGTTTCAAATAAGGGCCCAAGGACCTTCATGTCCACTTGAGTGTGCAGACATGGCCTCCTTTTATCACATTGTCTGGAAGACCGCAACTCTGATATTGCAGCGCTCCCTCAATACTGCAGTAAAGTGTCTGCACAAGTTATGTCCCCAAGGCTCTAGGTTAACAAACAGGTCTAGCTTTGGAACTGAATGCATGCTTGGGAATTTGGTGAGTGGGAGAGTAGGTGAGGAGAGGAAGAGAGTGCTCCTTCCCTTTTGCTTTTTCTACCTTTTACACCATATTGGAATTGTTTCTTACTCTACTACAGGGAAAGGGGCTAGCTGTTGGTAAGTAGCCCCTTAAGGTGGTTAAGGTCTATTCCAGTCGTTAGGTTTGAAATAAACTGGTGATGACATTAAGAAAATATGTTAAAAAGGAAAATAAATAAGTGGATAACATAGTTAAGTAAGTAATTAAAACACATTAAGGATGCCAGACAGATGATGTGTCAAGGCTGCAGCATGGGGGTGTTCTTGGAAAACATTGTAATCTGCAGCATGTGTTTGCGGCTCAGAGCTGGAGGTTGAGCTGCAGACATAGCAACATATCAGGAAGGGGGAAAGTCACCTGGATTACAACTGTTCCGGACAAAGCCATATCACTTGGGAGAGAGTCGTCTGATTTTTCACCAGTGGTCAGGGAGAGGAGGGTGAGACAGTGAGAATGAAAATGGTGCTGCTAGTGGGGACAGTATATTCAGCGGATTAACACTGTCCTCTGTAGTAAAGAGTGAGAGTTCAGATGGCTGTGTTGTTTGCCCCATGTTGGGGTTTGGGACAGCTGCTCAGGACTGGAGAGGAACTTATACTGGGGGGGGAGGCGGTGGAATTCAGTGGTCTATGTAGGTATCAGCGACATAGGTAGACCGAGGAAAGAGATTATGCACAAAGAGTATGAAGAGCTAGGCATTAATTTAGAAAGCAGAATCTCAAAAAATTATACTCTCTTGCTTATTACCTGAACCATGCGCAAATTGGCATTGGGTACATAAAATTAAGCGAGGTGTATACGTGGCTCAAAGACTGGTGTGGGAAAAGTGGTTTCTGTTTTGTTGGACACTGGCACCAATATTGGGAAAGTGGGGACTGTACTGTTGGGATCTACACCTGAACCATGCTGAGACCACGCTATTCTGGCACGCTGCATGACTAGGGAAGCAGAGAGAGAGCTAAACAAAATAGTGGGGCAAACGATCAGATCTGGGAAGATGTAAAGGCATGCAGCTTTGGTCTTCTTGCCCAAGAAAGGATATATAGGGAGTGCAGTGGAGGTTCACTCGGCTGATACTGGGGTTGGCGGGAATGTCCTGTGAAGAGAGATTGGTTCAACTGAGCCTGTATTCACTGGAGTGTACTCAGAGGAGATCTGATTGAAATATATAAAATTCTAACATGGCTAACAAACTAGATGCTGGAAAGCCTGGTTAGAGAATCTAGATGTGGAGATGCTGGTGTTTTCTAGAGCCAGGGTTTAGTTTCAGGATGTTGGGGTAGATCATTTAGATTGAGATGAAGAAATCTTTGTTCACTCAAAGGGTAGTGAACCTGTGGAATTCTCTGCCACAGAAGGCTGTGGAAGACAAGTCACTGAACGTATTCAAGAAAGAACTCGATTTTTGTTCAGATCTTAATGGCATCAAGGGGTAGGGGGAGAAAGTGAGAATATAGCATTGAGACAGAGGACCAGCCTTGTTCATGGTGAACCATGAATAGGCTCAAATGGCTGAATGGCTTAATCCTGCTCCTAGTTTCTATGTGTGGCGGTAGTGTATTTAGATTTCTAGAAAGCTTTTAAGAAGGCAGATGAAAGGTTATTGTGAAATGTGTGTTCATGGGTAAGGAAGTAACAAATTGGCATGGATAGAAGATTGGCTAGCTAACAGGAAATAGGCATAAATGAACCTTCTATCTGGTTGGCAAGATGTTACAAGTGGCATACAACAGGGATCTGTGCTTCGTCTTCAACTGTCTGCAATTTATATGTATTATTTGGATGAAAGAACTGAAAGTACCATTGCTAAATTTGTTTATGACACAAATAGTTAGAGTAATAAGATATGAAGAGGACACTGGGAAGCCACAAAGAGTTATAGATGGGTTAAGTGAGTGGGCAAGGACCTGGCAAGTGGAGCATAATGTGGGAAAGTGAAATTGTCCATTTCAGCAGGAAATATAAAACATCGTGAGAGATTGCAGAGCTCTGAGATGCAGAGGAATCGAGGTATCTTGGTGCGTGAATCGCAGAAGGCTAGTATGCTGGTACCGCACGCAACTAGGAAAGCGAATGGAATGTTATAATTTATTGCGAGGGGAATTGATTACAAACGTAGGGAGATTATGCTTCAGTTGTACTGGACATTGGTGGGATGACATCTGGAGTACTGTGTACAGTATTGTTTCCTTATTTAAAGAAGGTGTGACTACATTGGAAGAAGTTGGGAGAAAGCTTACTAAAATAATACATGGATTGAGCAGGTTGTCTTATGTAAAAAGGCGGGACAGGTTAGATTTGTATCCACTGGAGTTGAGAAGAGTAAGAGGCAATTTGATTGAAACATATAAGGTACTGAGAGATCTTGACACGATCAATGTAGGGAGGATGTTTTGTCTTGTAGGAGAATCTAGTACTAGTACTGTTTAGAAATAAAAGGTCAACCACTTAAGAAAGAGTTGAGTATTCCCCCCCCCACCTTCCCCACAAGTGTTCTTTGGAACTCTCTTGATCAAAAAGCAGCAGCAGCAGAATCTTTGAATATTTTCAAGGCTGTAGACAAATCCTGAATAAAGGAAGGGGTGAAATGTTTTTGGGACTAGGCAGAAATGTGGAACTGAGGTTACAATCAAATCAGCCATTATTTTATTGAATGACGGAGTAGGCTTGAAGGGCTGAATGGCCTACTTCTGCTCCAAATTTGTATACTTGTATTGGACTTAGAGTCATAGAGGTTTACAGCATGGAAGCAGGTCCTTCAACCCAACTTATCCATGCCGCCCAGTTTGTATCATTAAGCACACCCCACTTGCCTGCATTTGTCCCATATCCCTCTATACCAATCTTATCCTTGTAACTGTCCAAATGCTTTTTAAAAAACAAAATTCTATCAGCCTCTGACAGCTCATTCCAGATAGTCACCACCCTCTGTGAAAGAAATGCTCCTCTGGACCCTATTGTATCTCTCCCCTCCCACCTTAAACCTATTCCCTCTAGTTTTAGACTCCCCTACCTTTGGGAAAAGATGTTGACCATCTACCTTATCTGTGCTCCTCATTATTTTATAGATCTCTATAAGCTCACCCATAAGCCTCCTACGCACCAGGGGTAAAATGTCCCAATCTATCCAACCTATCCAACTCAAACCGCCAAGTCCAGGTAGTACTTTAGTAAATCTTTTCCACACTCTTTCTAGTTTAATAATATCCTTTTTATAGTAGAGTGACCAAAACTGTACACAGTATTCCAAATGTGGTCTTACTAATGTCTTGTACAACTTCAACAAGACATCCCGACTCTTGTATTCAGTGTTCTGACCAATGAAACCAAGCATGGTGCCTTCACCACCCTGCCCACCTGTAACTCCACTTTTGAGGAGCTATGAACCTGTATCCCTAGATCTCTTGTACAAGAATCTATGACTCGGAGGCAAGAGTACTACCAAACCAAACATGATGGTTTTGAAAAGGCCAGCAGCAGGACAAAAAATGTTGTCGTTTCTTACAGTCGTGACGCAGGTAGCTTCAACTCCTCAGCTAAAAGTAGTCATCTTTTTTGACCATCGGTTCTGCCAGACTGCTGCAAAGAACTACCCTGAAATCAAAACTGGAGAGCTCCTTCAACATAAATAGGCCCCATGAAGCATTATTGTAACAATCAGACCACCTTGCTATATTTAGATCGTTTTGACTAGTAAACTAACATCAGAAGAAGTTATTCCCTGCTATTAAACAGATGTTGAAAGTTGTGAAGCAGTCAGCAGCCTGATTGCTCATTGTGATTACTGAGGGACAAGTATTGATAATAGAAAATAAATCAATTTAAAAAAATCCTGATTTTTGTCTGTATCACTGGAATTAAATTAATTTTGTAGACTGTCTTTCCTGTATTTTTCTCCACCACTATCAATTGACAGAGAATTTAATCTTCACAATGTTGGATTAATCTGAGCCTTAGCTGTTTCTTATGGTCGCTGCCCATAGCTGGTATAACGGTGGACAGTGTGGCTGTTACAATATTTTCAGTAACTCTATTTTTCACGCGCCTGAAGATGAGATGATTTGAACCCTTCAAAGAGGAAAGCGCAACAAACTGCTAACTGGAGAGGTGCCAGAGGATTGGAGAACAGCTGTTTCCCACTATTTGAGAAAGGTTGTAGAAACATGCCAGGGAACTATGAGTCTCACGTCTGTAGTTGGGAAGAGTGTTGGAGAAGATTCTGAAGGAGAGAATCTCTCTCCATTTGGAGAGGCAAGGTTTGAGCAGGGATAGTCAACATGGTTTTGTCAGAGGGAGGTCATGCCTAACAAGTTTGATTGAATTTTTTGAGCAGGTAACTAAGCGTATGGATGAGTGTAGTGCAATTGATGTCGCTTACATGAATTTCAGCAAAGCCTTTGTCAAAGTCTCACATGGGAGACTTATCATGAAAGCTAATGTACATGGGATACGGAGTGATCTGATAAATTGGATTCATAATTTGGCTTATTAGGAGACAGAGGGTGGTGACAGACGGCTGCTTTAGTGACTGGAGACCAGTAGCGTATCACTGGGATCCGTGCTGGGCCCCTATTGTTTGTCATTTGTATAAATGACATCGATGATTGGGGGGGATAGGATCAGTAAGTTTGCTGATGACACAAAGATTAGCTGGGTTTACAGCAAGGTTGAGTGTCTTGGGTTACAGAAAGATATAGACGAGGTGGTCAGTGGGCGGATAAGTGGCAGACGGAATTTAACCCTGAAAAGTGTGAAGTGATGCACGTTGGAAGGAGTAATTTGACAAGGAAGTATACAATGAAAGATCTGACACGGGGAAATACCGAAGATCAAAGGGACCTTGGCATATTTGTCCATAGATCCCTGAAGGTAGAAAGGAGGATAATAGAATGGTGAAAAAGGCATATGGTACACAGGCCTTTATCAGTTGCGGTATAAATTACAAATGCAAAGAGGTCATGATAGAGTTGTATAGAACTTTGGTGAGGCCACAGCTGGAGTACTGTGTGTAGTTCTGGTCACCACATTATAGGAAGGACGTGAAAGCACTGGAAGGAGTGCAGAGGAGATTCACCAGGATGTTGCCTGGGATGGAACATTTAAGTTATGAACAAAGGTTGGTTAGGCTTGGGTTGTTTCCATTGGAGCAGAGAAGACTGAGGGGCGACCGGATTGAGGTGTTCAAGATCATGAGGGGGATGGACAGTGTGGATAGGGAGTAGCTATTCCCCTTAATTGAAGGATCAGTTATGAGGGGACACAAGTTAAAAGTGAGGGGTGGGAGGTTTTGGGGGGATTTGAGGAAAACCGTTTTACTCGGAGGGTGGTGACGGTCTGGAATGCACTGCCTACGAGGAAGGTGGAGGCGGGACACGTCACATCCTTTAGTAAGTACCTGGATGAGTACTTGGCATGTCATAACATTCAAGGCTATGGGCCAAGTGCTGGCAAGTGAGATTAGGTTGGGCAAGTCAAGGCTTTCATGCACTGGTGCAGACTCGATGGGCCAAAGGATTTTGTGATTCAATCACAATGTTAAATATAACCATCCTTATTGTTGCCCAGGTGTATTCTGAGTAATTATGTGTCATTCTCCCCACAGGAACAAAGTTGTCCATTGTTATAGTTTACCTATCAGCAGTGTTTCCAAAATCAAACCATTAAAAGTATCTGCTCTGGTGAAGGGTCATTCGGACTTGAAACATTGGCTCTATTCTCTCTCCACAGATGCTGTCAGACCTGTTGAATTTCTCCAGTATTTTTTTAATTTAAAGTATAATCAACGTTAATCTATCCCCTGTGATCAGGAAACTTTGAATTCAGTGGCCATGTCTTTCAAATCGATCTATTCAAAATCATTAGTGATGTATTCATGTTTGTTGCAGTGTTTCTGTCAAATTCTGGATGATCTTCATGTAAATATGTGAATCGGTGACAATCATTTGACTTGATTTGATTTATTATCGTCTCATCTACTGGCATACAGTGAAAAGTATTGTTTCTTGTGCATATTACAGTCAAAACATACCGTTCATAGAGAAGGAAAGGAGAGAGTGCAGAATGTAGTGTTACAGTCATGTCTAGCGTATAGAGATAGATCAACTTAATGCGAGGTAGGTCTATTCAAAAGTCTGATAGCAGCAGGGAAGAAGGTATTCTTGAGTTGGTGCACGTCCTTAGATTTTTGTATCTTTTTCCCGACAGAAGAAGGTAGAAGAGAGGTGGAGTTCTTAATCAGGTTGGCTGCACTTCCAAGGCAGCGGGAAGTGTAGACAGAGTCAATAGATGGGAGACTGGTTTGCGTGATGGATTCGGCTACGTTCACAACTTTTTGTAGTTCTTTGCGGTCTTGGGCGGAGCAGGAGCCATACCAAGCTGTGATACAGCCAGAAAGAATGCTTTCTATGGTGCATTTGAAAAGTTGGTGAGAGTCAGAGCTGACATGCCAAATTTCTTAGTCTTTTGAGAAAGTAGAAGCGTTGGTGGCTTTCTTAACTGTAGTGTCAGCGTGGGGGGACCCAGGACAGTTTGTTGATGATCTGAACACCTAAAAACTTGAAGCTCTCGACCATTTCTACTTCATCCCCATTAATGTAGATAGGGGCATGTTTTCCACTACGCTTGCTAAAGTAGATAATCAGGGGAGAGTTTTAGATAAATTTGCATCTACCCGGCAAAACGGTCTTTCAACTGGTCTTTCAATTTTGTGTGGCCCACCAGGGCTATTTGTCAGCTGTTTCATGTTGTCCTTTGACACACTATTCACCTTTGTCCTGCCATTTCCTCATTCTGATCTCTAAATAGGGCGCAGTCAGCACCATTCTTAGCCATGATTGCCACCATTTACATTCTCTTTTTCTTTTTGTCTGTGACAGCTTTGTCAATCTTTCCACCAACAGTTGGCTCTCTATCCAGCTTCCTGTCTCCGCACCGCAATATTATAAATCTCGTCCTGTTTTTTATGATCTTCAGCTCTGACGAAGCGGACATCCTGACTTGAAAAGTTGGCTCTGTTCGCTCTCCACAGATGCTATCAGACCTGTTGAGATTTTTCTGTGCTTGTTGTGTGGAATCTTGCTGTGTAGAAAACGGTTACCACTTTTATTCACAGAGCAAAGGTTTTTACAGCTCATCGATTGAAACACTTTGAGATGTTTCTGAGCTCAGCAAAGGCGCTATTTAAATGCATCTTCACCTTTTTATTTATTTATGGGTGTTAAATCAGCCCCTGATCATCATCGGATTCTGATCTTCTTCCCAACTCCTCTGTCATCAAGACCTACTGTTTATGCAAAAATATACAAGAGATCAAAGATATAGTCAATCAAAAAAAGTGATACTGAGGATGGTTCCCTCTTTGTAGTGGATCTTTTGATATGATTTCTTTTGATCTTCTACTCTCTTTTTTTGAAACCCAGTAGCACCATCTTTGCTAATCTCCCCAGTGTATTTGTCAGTTTTTCAATCCTTTGCATAAAGGTAGGTGTTCTCTTATTAACAAATAAAATAGTTTTGACTAATTTTGACTGTGCTCGGAAAGGATTGCCACTACCCCTTGGTTTAGAAAGTAGAAAATCTGCAAAGAAACTGGATCAAAGAAAGTGTCCTTTTCAGGGTGAGTCAGTACTGGACTGTTCACCCACCCATCCCTTGTTGATCTTAATTAAGGTATTCCTTTGGCAGCAACCGTGTACAAATCCGCAAGATGTATATAGCATTGAATGGATGAAATCTGATGTATTCGGAAATTCCTAGTACTGTCCAGGAAAGTAGTGCTGCTTCAGTATGCCCTGGAAAGTGATACTCTGCTATCAACTGTTACATGATACCAATATGAGGCTGATTTTATCTCAATAACACACAAAATAGAGGAATTGTTCCAGGTTTAGACAAGCTGCAGGATCCATTACTTGCAGGTACCGCTTTGTCTGGCCCTTGAGACTACTCTAATTGCTTTACATCTGTACAAAGGTTCCTTGTAATCGGGCTTTCTACCTCCATTTGTCTTCCTTTCAGCCTCTTAGTAAAGGCCTTAATTGGTCTTAGTGGGGCTTTTTCAGTTAGTGCAACTATACCTCAGGGCTGAACAAGTACAAGACATTACCTTGGGGAAAGGCCAGGAAAAGACATCGATACTTCATACCTTTAACACTTTAATTAATGTGTTCCAAATAAGGAACGGACTTTCAGAAATGTCTTTTCTTTGGGGATTCGGAAAGGGATCAATCATTCAGAATTTATGGAATTTTGTTTAAAAAATTCCATTGTATTGCAGTTGAGGCTTGTGTGGTATTTGAAGACATAGAATCAGACCTTGATTTGTTAGGTGATATGCACATGTATTTGGACCTTTTAAAAGGTATATGGTGCTTTAAATCAATACTCTGAAGTAGTGAATGGTGTAGATGAATTGCTGCACCCTGCAATTTATGTGTCTCAACTGTTAATTATCAAATAATGCATTTTACCGGCCATTATACAGGAAGAATATGGGATAACTCACTTGTCAGAGAAACTGTAGGGTCCACATAATCATTTGAAAGCAAGATAATTGCCAATTTTGCTGCTGTCTTTTATTGCAGGCTTGTTCTGTCATTGCTTAATCAATCACATAAATCTCTCCAGCTTTGTGGCTGTCATTTCTGGACTGGATCTCACTTCCTTACTGTGGTGCTAACTATCTTCCTGTGAATTACCGGCATCACAGAGTAGACATGCAACGCAGATTGCTATAATTATTACAGGAACATAGAAAGGTAGGATTATGAATATTGCAAGGGGGGCAAAAACAATATTCTGCCTTTTTTCTTTTAACTATTTTACTGTGGCATGGTGACACGGTGGTTAGCGCTGGTGCCCCAGGGACCCAGCTTCAATTCAGACCTTGGGCCACTGTCTGTGTGGAGTTTGCACGTTCTCCCTGAGTCTGCGTGGGTTTCCTCCGGATGCTCCGGTTTCCCCCCATACTCGGAAGATGTGCGGGTTAGGTTGATTGGCTATGCTAAATTGCCTCATAGTGTCAAGGGGGCTAGCGGGGTAAATAAGTGGGGATACAGGGATAGGGCCTGGGTGGGATTGTTGTTGGTGCAGGCTCAGTGGGCTGAATGGCCTCCTTCTGCATTGTAAGGATTCTATGATTTTGGCTGATGCCTACTTAAAAGCCTCTTGTTATTGACACCTCCATCCTGGGAAAAAGCCTCTGATTATCCACCCTGTCTGTGCTGCTCATAACCTTGTGGACCTTTATCAGGTCTTCCTGTCCCCTACCTTCAGTCTGGCTAATAGCTGCTAACTCCAAGAGTCAAACTTTGGTCATTCTCAGCACTGTACCATTCACTGAGCTCCCTGAAGTTGGGAATTGATACCTGCAGAGGAATCTTTCACTGGTTACCTTCTGAACTGCTGACTGCCAGTATATCCCATTACTCTCAGTTGTTTTCTTTGTTCTTTGTTATTATCATGAGTGTGACAGTTAATTATACCACTACAAGAGGTATGAACAATAGATTCTACTTCTGTAGACTCTTTACCAACCACATCACAGAGGGGAAAATGGAGTAACTAATTAGAGGAAGGGAGACAGGAGACCATCATCAAAGGACTAGAGGTTACATAAGGGAACGTAGGATTCAGAAGGTTTGGGGTGAAAGCCATGGAAGGATTTGTAACTGGGAATGTTTACATTCATCAATTTGGGCACCGGGAACTAGTGTACAACAATGAAAACAAGGTTGGTAAATGGCTGGAGTTTAACACAGTTGGCAAGTAGCAGAGCTTTGAATGATTTGAAGATTATGAACTTGGAAAAGTTGAGTTTGGAGAGGATGAGGAAAGAGTTTTGGCAGCTATTATTTATCAAGCGAGGCAATGAGAGACATTGGGCTGGATTTTAGGGTTGTTGCCAGGCAAAGGGAGGTGGAATGGAATGCAGGTGGCCTACTCAGTCCTACCCTCACCATCTCTGCACGGCAAGCCAAGCTTTGGACGGTCATTTAGCACTCGCCTAGTGGGAAGAAGGCTAATTAGCAGTGAAAAGCGAGCTTGAGGGATTCAAACAAGTAGTTGTGGGACAGATCAGCACTGAGTTGGAAGGCTGAAAAAAAAGCAAGCCTACATTTATAGAAGACCTTTCGTGGTTGCAGGATTTCTCCAAGGCCTGCACTGCCATTGTATGAAATATAACAGCTTATCTGCCATCAGCAAAATCACACAAACAACAATGTAGTGAATGGCCAGATCTGCGTATTGATATCATTGGCCCAGGTGCCATTACTTCCAGGTGAGAGGCAAATTGGTGGTCTTAGTTTAATGTCGCATTTGAAAGACAGCACTCCAAAAGAAGCTTCTAGAAGCTTGATCATATAATCTAAGCTGACATTCTCTAAGTGTCGCACTTAAATGTCAGCCTGGACTATGTGACCAATTGGAGCTTGAACCCACAACCTTCTGAGTCAGAGGTGAGGCTGACACCTGCTGAGGACCTACTGAATATGAATGTTTGGAACATCCAGTCTTTACAGTCCAATTAATGTGTGCCAGCTGGGATTTCTCAATCCTCATGTCAGAAATCAAGGCCAGAATGGTCCATGCAAGAATACTGAATTTAAAACTATCAATTTCTGACAGTGTCAGGATTCTCTGACCTCTCCAGCAGTTGGGATTCTCCAGCCCTGCTGCTGTGAGTGGAGATTTGGCTGAGAGCCAAATTCTCCATTCTCGCTGGCAGCAGGAAGCACAAGACCAGAGAATTCTGAGCTTAATTTTTAAACCTTTATTTTAAAGGTTTCACTTAATATTTGTAACAGCTCCAAAGTATTTCAATCAGAGATACTTTGATTCATACCATTGGTATTGTGGCACGCTCCAAACTGACTGGAAGTGTAAATTAAAGAGTCAGATCCGTTACAAATATTGTCCCCAGTAGGAAAACTAGTGAGGTACCCCTTGGGTGATTTGGTGCAAATTGGTTCGCAATTCACATTTGTTTTTCGAGCCTTGAGAGATTCTCACTGAATTCTCCCACACTTGGTATTTGTTTGGAGAGGGAACCTAAAGACAGTAGAAAGACCGGCTCCTCAGAGACCACAGAACCCTGATCTCTGGACAGGCCCACACACACACGATCCCCCCATTCACAACCTAATACCCTTTCCCTCACCCCACTCGCGGTATCAGCAATCTCCTTCCCTCTCCCCCACCTCTCAAGTGAGTGACACCCTGCCATGGGATTACCCCCTCTACCTCCCCGAGCGGCTCCCCCATTCCCCTCAGGCTGGGTGTGAACTAGATTACGTTGGTTCACGGGGGCTGGGAGATCCAAGAAGGTTTCTCGGCAGCACCCACCATGCTAGGCTCCTTTCCCGTCATTCTCCAGCTCTAGTGTGACTTGCGCTTGATGACATGATGCCAGGAAATTGTGGCCAAATTATTTGTGTTGGAAGCTTAAATGGAGATTTGAATAGAGTTGCTCAAAATCATGAGGGGATCGGACAGAGCAGATAGTGAGTAACTGTTTCCACTTGTAAGCAGGACGAGAGGCACAGATTTCAAGTACTTCACAAAAGAAGTAAATCTGATGTGAGAGAGAACTTTTTCACACTGTAAGTGGTGAGGGTCTGGAATACACTGTCTAGAATTGTGATGGAGACAAGCTCAATTGAGGCAGTCAAGAGACCATTAGAGGATAATTTCAATAGAAACAATGTGCAGGGGTATGGGATAAAGGTAGGAGCAAGGCTCTAAGTCATAATGCTTGTTTGGGGCTGAATGGCCTCCTTCTGCACTGTAACAGTTCTGTGATTTGGTGATGCAGAAGAGGAGATTGATTTACACAGACACTGTATTTCTGTGGTACTAAGTAGCAATGAAATGAAAGGAAGCAAATCAGAGAGCAGTGTTGTTCAATGTGTTATCACCATTTCTACCCTTTCCTGCTTGGAAACCCATGTCACCACAAGCACCCTAACCAGTGTTTTTTATCAAATGGAGGAGTCACTGTGTACCGCACTAAAGCACTCAAACTTGTTCAAACCAAAAATGCAGGGTGTGAATTGATGCTAGTACCAATCCATAATCGATTATGGACAGCTTTATTCGAGAACTTTTTATTACCTGATCTAGATTCTCCAAAAGCAGCTGCAAACCAGCTTGTGGGAGTCTTTATCCCTGTGTTTGCATTATTTTCAATGGGTGCAGAACACCAGTGGATGGATTTCCAATACTTAGGTGGGTAGCTTGAGTTGAGAATTTTCCTGACCCGGCAAATCCCCAGTTTTGGTTTAAAGGGTTGCACCCAACAGAGGAGGCAAGAGCTGGATTGCATTGGGCTTGCAAACCCTCAAAACAGATCCTGGGCGGCCACAGGAGCAAGCGAATACTGAGGCATGCTTGCCAAGTGTGGTGTAGTGAGGTAAGGTTCGAACTCTGGTCAGTGAACAAATAAAGAATAACTATACACATTACGGAGTAAGGAAAAAAGGTTCTTAAACATCACAGGCCCAAAGTTTTGACTGCTGGAACAAGTCCAGGCAAGTCTAAGTAAGTCCCTAACTCAGCTACCGATTGGACCTATTGGTCACATGACCCATTTAGGGAAACACCCTTTAAAGTGTACAGCACCACAGCAGGAGAGAAGGGAAGGAATTTGGGACAATAAACAAAAAACAAGATACCTCATTAAAGTTATTACCAGTGCCCATTTGCTTTATGGGATCACATATTTATGGGCAGCAGATTTGTTGCATTAGAACATGGGTGAGGGTGGGGTAAGGTGTTGGGGAGGAATTGACCAGTGAACTTGTATCTGGAAAGAATGTAAATTTCTTTAATAATTGATGCACTTTTATTCTTCAATTTATGTTCCACTAAAATAATCTAGCACTTTCACCATCACTGCACTGATGGACTTTTCCAATTTACGGGAAATTTTCATGTCTGCATGTAATTATCTTCATCACATTTCGACTAGTTTCCGAATCATTTTTACACGCTTCTCATCAACATATTTCTGATGAGTTCTTTCCTTTCGTTGCAAGCGTTGCTCAGTGTCTTATTATATTTGCATTATTACTTTCCCCAAGAAATGAAAGGAGGCTAAATGCTTTTCCTCTGGTGATGTTCAATATATCACAGTGCTGGCAATATGTTTGTACTCTGCATAGATTTTCTTCAGTGATGCAGGCATAGCCAATCTTTGCAATGGATGGGTGCCACCTAATATATCACGGAGTAGTTACCTTGCAGAAGGAGGCCATTTGGTCAGTCCGATCTGTAATGGCTATCTATAAAAGCAATTTACCGGTCCCTCTCCCCTAACTTTTTCTGCAGTCCTGCAGTTTCTTTCCTCTTCCAGGTTTGATGTATGTTATATTCCCTTTTCAAAGCTACGATTGAACCTATCTCTGCTGCACACTCGGGCACTGTGTTGCAGATCCGAAACCAGTCACTGCACAGGTAAGTTTTCCCTCATGTCGCAGTGGTTCTTTTACAAATCGCTTTAAACGCACATCTCCAGGTCTTTGGCCTTTCTGCCAATGGGAGCAGTTTGTCTCTATCCGCTCTGTCCCCGCGCCCTTATGGTTCTGAATACTTAGCAAATCTTCTCGGAACCGTCTCTCTCAAGAGAACAGCTCCACCTCCTCTAGTGACTGTAGTCTTTCATTCTTGGAGCCGTTCTCATAAATCTTTTCTGCACCATCTCTAAATCATAGAATCCTCACGATGCAAAAAAAGAGGCCATTCGGCCCATTGAGCATCTACAACGGTGCTACCCAGGTCCTATCCCTGCAACCCCAAACAACCTACCCTGCTAATCTCCCTGACACTAAGGGGCAACTTAGCATGGTCAATCAACCTAACCCGCCACATCCTTCCTGAAGTGCTTTCTTTGCACAGAATTGGATACAACACTCCACTGCAGCTGTACCAATGTTTCATAAAAGGTTTATCATAACTTCCTTGCCTTTGTGCTCTATGCCTCAATTCATGTCTTTTTAACCTTTTTTCTCAATCTCTGCTACCTTCAGTGATTTGTGAACGTATACCCTCAGGTCAGCCTGCTTTCAGATTATATCCTTTGTTTTATATTGGGCCTCTCTCCTTCCTATCAGTGCTTTGCAGCTCTCTCTATGCTAATTATTTTCGACATCCACAGGATCTCTTCCTAGTTTTTGAAAGTATTGGAGTATCATATTTAGATTTAAAATATTGAACAAGTTTAGTGAATAATGAATGAGTAAATAACCTCAGACAATTATAGAGTTACAGCTGAAAAAGTAGCTACAGAGGCTGAATATAACAATACAAATATTCTACCCGTGCTACAGTAGTAAAAGGACTGTCAGAGAGGAGGTGAGAACATTAAAAGATGCATATGGTCTTGAAACCGATAATGAACTCAAGATGGTGAATATTCTGAATGATGACTTCCTCAAAGAACTCACAAGGGAAGACATGAACAACATACACTGCCTCAAAAGAACTACCTCGGCATAATTCAGGACTTCAATATAAATGAGATGAAAGTCCTAGACAAATTGAAAGGGCTTAAAATAAATAAATCCCTTGGGTGAGCTGGTACTTTGAGAGAGCGTTGAGAGAAGCTAGTGAGTATATTTTTGAAGTAGTGCCAATCATTTGGAGATAATCAATGGACACTGGGGAGATATTGGTAGATTGGTAATGGGCTAATGTATTCAAAAGAGTTAACAGAACAGGCACAGATCAACTATAGACCCATTAGTCTATCTTCAATTCTCTGTGAAATAATAAAATCGATTATCAGGAATAAACTTGAGGGCTATCTGGACCACAACCAAGGAAGCAGCAATCGATACAGCTTTCAACAAGAAAATCCTGCTGGGACAACCTCCTCTCTTTGAGAAAGTGACAGCTTAGGCTATTTACCCTCTACTGTCATGGCACTTCAACTTCGAGAGGGTATTTAATAATATTTCATACAAAAGGTTACTCATTAAGCTCAAAGCTGCGATGTTTCAGCACGGTGGCACAGTGGTTAGCGTTGACGCCTCAGAGGACACGGGTCCAATTCCGACCTTGGGTGACTGTCGGTGTGGAGTTTGCACATTCTGCCCCTGTCTGTGTGGGTTTCCTTTGGGTGCTCTGGTTTCATCCCACATTCCAAAGATGTGCGGGTTAGGTTGATTGACATGCTAAATTGCTCAGGGGGATTAGTAAGGTAAATATGGATACAATATGATTAAATATGAGTTACAGGGATAGACCCTGGGTGGGACTGTTGTCAGTGCAGGCTCGATGAGCCGAGTGGCCTCCTTCTGCATTGTAGGAATTCTATGAAAACTTCGGAATGAATAAAAAAATTGTAAGAAGCATAGGAAATAATATGTACTTGTCATGAAGTAATGTCTGGCAATGTCCGATGAGCTTGGTGCTCGGACTAGTAAATTATATGGTGACTATTCTTTAAAAAAAAAATTAGTAGGTTTAAAAGTAATTGGCTTCCAGACCAGGCCTTTTATTTGTTAAGAAATGTCTTCGTTCATTTCCTCAAACTAATTTCTGCCAGCTTTGTAACATAGGTAAAACCTTTAGCTAGGAGTTTTTAAACTTAAATATATCCTTATTTATTCTGACTTGACTTAGAGCCAAATCAAAGAACTACACTTTTGTCAGATAAGACATTGAATTTTTTTTTGTCCATTCAAGGGATATGGGCATCGCTGGTGCCCAGAATTTATTGTCCATCCCTAGTTGCCAGAGGACAGTTGGGAGACAATCACATTGTTGTGGCTCTGGGGTCACATGCAGGCCAGACTAGGTAAGGATGGCAGATTTCCTTATCTGAAGAACATTAGTGAACCAGATGAGTTTTTCCGAAAATTGACTTCATGTCAACAGCAGATTTTTAACTCCAAATCTTTTTTTTCACTGAATTGAAATTCCATCATCTGCCATGGTGGGATTTGAACCCGGGTCTCCAGAACATTAGCTGAATTTCTGGAATAATAGTCTAGCGATAACACCCACAGGCTATCCCCTTCCCTAAAGGGATTGTCGTTGTTGTGGGGATTTTATTTTAAGAAAAAATGACAGAATCTTCTTTAGACACAAAGTGAACTCCGAAATTCTACATTGCTTTACAGGTTTCAGATTCGGCTATCTTATGTTGAATAAGGTCCTGAAGGAGGAAGGCAAAATACCGAGGTCATGTTTCACATGATAAACTGCAACCTAGCTAGAATGGTATGAAACGAAGGGAGCTTCAGGAACTAAATAGCAGATTGATGAAAAGGACTTTAAGGATGGCTGCTTCAACATTTAATCCCCGTGCCACATACAGGGCCTAATTGGAGAGGTCAGTTTATGGCTCAGCACATTGTATCGGAAGGAAGGTTCCAAATCCATGGCTACTGGGACCATATTACCTGAACTAACACAATATTGACTTGGCCGGTGGGATAAATAAAATAGGATTCAAAACTAGAGAAATGGGTGAAGGGTAACTGTGTGGATCAATTTGGATGAAAATGCCATGTCAGTACTGGAGGGAATGACCTACGATAAATAACAGGAAGCGTGAGAAATGATATAGATGAAAGTGTTGGAAAATAAGGAGCCATTCAATATCATATGTGTTGCTGGGGCTTGGTGAGTTGAAGAGGTAATTGGTCAACACATCTCCAAGATTAAGTGCTTCAAAGACACAGAGATGTGAAGAATGAAATTGGAGTGGGAAAGCCTGTATTGTTCATCAAAGAAGGTGATAGGCATGAACTGGGAATTTACACACTCTCTGGGTAGAGGTGGAAGAGAGCAGAAATGTTTGAGGTTGGAATATGTTACAGATGACCACTCAATAAAATACAGAGGGGAGTAGTACTACAGGAGGAGGTCATTAAAAATAGATTGGTGCCAAGAATTCAATTGTAACTGTGGAGGAGTTCAGTAATGCCTGATGGACTGGGAGAGTGGGGACGATCTCCATGCATCAGTAAGATTATTGAAATATTTCTAATCTTTCCTTAAAGAGTAGGTTTGTGAATCCACAAGAGAAAAGACAATGGGGGGATTCTCCCAAAAAAATTCTAAGTGTTGAATTCATGTGAAAACAGGAGTAAATCCCACTATTTCTTTCCAGCAGGAGTTTAAAAAATAATCTCCCACACTCTGTGCACTGTATGGTTCACTAGTGTAAATCACTCCAAAAATCAGTGGGCAGGGCGTATTCTCGCTGGAAAGGCCGGCAGCTTAGCGCTGAGTGGGCTACTACGCATGTGCCAGTCTGTCAGTGCCGAGATCAGCGCACGCATAGTGGTCCCTGCCTGCTGGCCTCCTGATTGTTGGCTGGGTCAATTCGCTAGCCTTCCCCGCGATCCCGCAGTGTCACCCCCTGCAGCCCGATCGCTGGTCTCCCGGACATTTCCGAGCCATCTCTGATCTCCTGCCTGCCCCACCCCATCCCAAACCACCCCCTCCCCCTGCAGTCTCAACCAACTCCAGCCCTGGCAGGCTCCCCCCACCTGGATGGCCAGCCCTGATCGTTGGCCTCTCTCCTCTCACTGTTCCCGAGTGGAGAATGGCAGTGGGACTCTCCACGACCACCGATCGTCCTCCTTGAGGCCCCATCAGGCCCCACCCGCCTGGTGCTGCCCCATGCCCAATGGACAGTGCCAAGGTGCCCCCTGGGCATTGGCACTTTGCCCCTTGGGCAGCGCCAAGAGGGCCAGACTGGCATTACTAGGGTGGCAATGCCCAGAGGGCACTCCCCCGGTGCTCGACCCTGTGGGGGGGGCCCTCAATTGCCTCCCCTTCACTCCAGTGAGGTCAGTCTGCCAGCTCCCCCCAAATGGGGAGTTACTGTAAACCCTGCAAGAGTGAATATGCTAGCGGGCCATAGATTTAAGTCCCGGGCCCACTGATGGAATTTAAATTATATTTAAATTAGGCGCCGCATGCATTATACAGCTCCTCACCAATTTCCAGCATGGAACTGACGGTGCTGGAAATCTGGTCCTGGGAGACACGCTGAGGCCTGGATGCACAATTGCAACAGAGAGCCCATGTAACGGCCTCTATTACAATCTTCAAGCCCCCTGCGCTAAAACAGCAGCCCAGCGAAATGGGAGAATCACCCCCAATATTGGATCCTAATTTTAATCAGCCATTTTGAAATTAGAGAACTTATAGGTTGTTAACTTTAGGATAGAAATTAGGGCAGATTAGCTAATAAAAAATACTATTTAAAACTTTGAACTTTGAGAGAAGGCTTCGAGGAAATAAAATTATGCACTAAAGGAATTATTTAAAGATAAAAGAGGTGGAGGAAAATCAGGAAGGTTTTAAGGAGGTTTTTTTATGGCTTATCTCAGGAACAACTGGAGGACCATGCAGAAAATCCACATGGATGGAAAGGCAGGACATACAAAGTCTTAGGCAAACTGGATATGAGCGAATGATTTCAGGAAGTATAGGGGAAGATGGGATAGGGAGAAATGTAAAATCAGATGGCAGAAGGTGAAGAAACTGGTAAGATTTACAAAGGAAAGAGATAGGGTGAAAAATGTACAGGACTGTCAGAAATCATTGAGTTTATCAGGATCAAGGAGAAGGATATGAGTTAATTTACCACTGGTTGTTAGAAAGTGATGGCTGGACACAAAGAAATAGCAGCCCCCTGTAGAGCACATAGTAAATCAGAAGAGTACAGTAACATAATGGTTATGTTACCAGAAAACAACCCAGAAGCCCAGTCAAAGGCATCAAAAAGTAAGTGCAAATCCCACTGTGGCATTGGGGGTCGGTGAAGAGCGCATTCTGTTCATCAAATGAATCTGAATTTTTTTTTAAAAAACGAGTATTATTAAAGGTACCGTATAACTATCATATGTTATCATATCAAAGTATCATGTAACTACCAGATTGTCCTAACAAATCATCTGGTTGACTAATTAATGCCCTTTCAGGAACAAAATCTGTCATCTATACCTGATTTGTACTACACCTGGCTGCAGGTCCACAGTAATGTGGTTGGCTTTTAACCACCCTGTGAAATGCCCTTAGTTATATTCAAAAAGGTGACTTACCACGACCTTATTGAGAACAATAAATTGCTGAGTTCACCAGTAGCACTCATGGACAGAAAAAAAGGAAATTTGGGGAACATGGGTACCCTTTTATTGAAGTCTGTGAGCAGCTTCTGATGTCTTAGTGTTGCTGATTCTTTGTTCTGTTTCTGTCTCGCTTTCTCCTTTCTGCTGCTTCTTTCCTCTTTCATTTTCTCTCTCCTGTCATCTTCCATTTGGATGGGAGGCGGTGGGTGGTGTCATCGGAAAACCAGCCACCAATGATTGCTGGCTGCATTTGGGTTGGGGATTAGGAGGAAATGTCACCCTGTACTGCTGCTTTACCATTCCCGCTAATCCTTTTATCTCTAATGACTCCTATGCATTTCTCTTTAGCTGTCTACTGTCCGTTTCCTTTTTGAGAAATTCCTCACCCCTTTCACTGTCGCTAATGCTTCTTCCACTCTGAACTACCTCTGCAATCCTTCTATTGTCTATTGCTACTGAGTAGCTCACTTCATTCACTAACCCTCCATCTATTCCTCACTACCGTCTCTCTCTCCTGCAGGATGGGTGTATACACACATCAACCAGTTCTCTGTTTGAAGAAATTAAACGGAAATATGGGGGAAGATATCAGCTTGCCTGCCTTTCTCTCTCTCCACATCTTTGTCTTCTCTTTCTTCCTTTGTCTCGTGGTGACAGAAATTAGAATCTCTTACAGGTGTACACGATTAACATTGACCTTTACTGTCAGCAAAGCACAAATGAGATAATTAGTTGGGTTCAAAGTTTGACTGGTAATTTTTCTGAAGATTGAACTAACATTACATGAAGCAAAGACTCTCATTCTTTCCTGCTGTCTCCATTGTCTCTCTTTGACCCTGGTATCTACCTCCCCCGGCTCCCTCCAGCCCCTACCCACCTCCCGACCCCATCACTCGAGTGAGGTACTTCTTCAAGTTTGCAGAACACAAATTAAATGCTAAAACTGGTCTGTCATCAGAAAACTGATACATTGTTCTGCGGTCTCTTTATTTCTCCACAAATAGCTCGGCATGGTGGAACAGTGATTAGCACTGCTGCCTCACAGCGTCAGGGTAATTAAGTGAAAAACCACACTTCAGCGCCTGTTGGGGTACACGGGGGGAGAATTTAGCATGGACAAGGCACCTAACCAGCACGTTTTTTGGACTGTGGGAGGAAACCGGAGCACTCAGAGGAAACCCGCGCAGGCTCATGAAGAGAACCTGCAGACTCTACACAGGCAGTGACCCAAGCCAGGAATCAAACCCAGATCCATGGCACTGTGAGACAGCACTGCTAAGCACTGTGCCATCATGCCATCCATAATGTATCACTGACGTGTGTTAAATTCAATAATGAGTTTGGAATCGTGCCTTGGAACAATATGCCTATTCTAGCTTGTTTAGATGTGGTACTAATAAATGAGTGTTAAGCAGATACCAAGGTATGACTGCAGTCTGTCTAAACCCACGCCTGGGTTCCAAAATAAAAGGGCCATCTCAGAGCATGGTACTTGCATTTGAGACGTTGATGTTAAAAAACCATTTTAGTGTTATCAAGGAAACATAGCGTGAAGAATTCCTTGATATGAGCTTGCAACAATTGACAGAAGGAGAAAACACACCGGACAGAGGTAACAATGACCGTTCTGGCAAGCAGCACCTGCCCCTACCCTGTCCGTCTGACTGTCTCGAGGGCCTGCAGAGAGGCCAGCAGTGGGAGTTATGGAAATGCCATGTTCTTCAGTATCAAGCTGCATCCAGCCTTGGCAAAAAAGAGCAAATGTTTTCAGTCAGTTCCTTCCTTCATGCTGTAGGACCAGTAGCAAATGATGTTCATCTGAGGGAGGGGGTGCAGGAGTTCACCTTGGACTTTGAGTCCGTTCTTATAGCCTGAAGCACAACGTAATAATCAAACAGCCCACGTCTTCAGTCTGCTCTCTTGGATCAATTCTTCATCAAAAGTCTTGCAGTTCAGTCATCCCACAACCAACAGTCTGCTTGCCACCAATGCTGCTAAAGTGCTGTTCAATTGCAAATGGGGGAAGATGATGTCCTACTAGATGAAGATGACAATCTTCATATCTCCAAGACATTTCCCCTAAGGATAGAGAATACTGAGGGAGATTGAATCCCCCAGGACTGTGACTTGGGAAGGGAAGAGCTGGAGTTGGATAGAATTGTAGTTATGAAAAGGAAGTTACAGAAATACAATGTCTATAGTTATTGACATACTGTCAAGAAGCTATTGAAAGTTAGTATACTTGGGAGTGAGGTGTAGTATAAAGGATTAACAGATGGAATGTGCTAATGTATGATGCGAATGATAATGTACCACTGATATCAGTCACTCTGTCTATCTCTTTCTCTTGGTTGAAGAGATTCATGCCTATTCTGTAACCTGGTTAAATGCAGTCCTAACAAGTGTTAAGCAGACACCAGAATATGTTGACAGTCTGATTACTCACCAGGTCCCATGCTTAGAGTCTAAGTTAGAGAGACCGCCTCAGAACATCACCTTTCACTGCTTTCTGGGCAAGGGAATTCCACGTATTCTCAGACTCCCTCAGAGAAAAAATACTGCCTTATCTCCATCGTAAAAGGGAGACCATTTGTTCTTAAACTGTGTCCCCTGGTTCTTGACTTCCCCACTCGAGGAAGCATCCTCCCATTGAACATAAGAACATAAGAAATAGGAGCAGGAGTAGGCCATCTAGCCCTTCGAGCCTGCCCTGCCATTCAGTAAGATCATGGCTGATCTGTCTTGGCTCAGTTCCACATTCCCACCCTCTCCCCATAACCCTTAATCCCCTCTCTTATCAAAAACCCATCAACCCGCGTCTTAAAAATATTTAGCGAGGCAGCCTCCACCACTTCAACGGACAGAGAATTCCAGAGATTCACCACCCTTTGAGTGAAGAAGTTCCTCCTCAACTCTGTTCTAAACCGCCCCCCCCCTTTATCTTGAGGCTGTGCCCCCTAGTCCTACTGTCTTTTTTGAGCGGGAAGAGTCTCTCCACCTCTATCCTATCCATCCCATTCATCATCTTATACGTCTCAATGAGATCTCCCCTCATTCTTCTAAACTCCAATGAGTACAAGCCTAGTTTATTCAGCCTCTCCTCATAGCTCAACCCCCTCAACTCCGGTATCAGCCTCCTCTGCACTCCCTCCAAGGCCAAAATATCTTTGCGCAGGTGCGGCGCCCAAAACTGCACACAGTACTCCAGCTGCGGCCTCACCAATGCCCTATACAGCTGCAGCAAGACCTCCCTACTTTTATATTCAATCCCCCTCGCTATGAAGGCCAGCATCCCATTCGCCTTCCTGACCACCTGCCGCACCTGCAAGCTGGGTTTTTGCGACTCATGCTCAAGGACCATTGCAACTGGATTCTTTCCCCCTCCCACTGCAAGTTCCTCTCCAACCCTGAGCAGATATTCCAAACACTGGCAATAGGCAGGCATCACAACATTCTAGACTTGAAAAACATTTTAAAAAAACACAAGGAGCATTTTAATGGATATGCATTTAACTGTGTTATCATGAAATACATTTTGTTATTATTCTCCTTTCACCTCAATTTTGGTCATGAGAAATTTCAGTTGCTGTAAACAAATAGGAAGTGAATATTACTTTGGAAAACAAATTAAGCAATTTGTAACCACCTACTAACTGGTTGGCTGAATTTTGCTTTCATATGAGCCCTGATTTCAGTCCTACCAGGTGGGAATAATGGACATTCCCTCACCGTTTACAACCCCCACTACCAGCCTCTTAACATCCAAAATCAGCCACAGGTATCAATCTGAGCACAGTGGCTTATCTTGATTGTTGAAGCCAACATCCAATTAAATCATTCGGATTGGCATGGGCTGACAGAGGCTGCATAGGTTCGGATCCACAGTGAAAGCTAGCAGCGGCAATAGCAGACCTCAATGAGTGTACCTTTTGTCACTTAGAAGGATTCCTAGTGGACCAGAAGCCGCAAGAGTACACCTTTTGATCACAAAATACTTTTCCGAGCACCACCTACTGGAGCAACCACTACCGCATGTGTTTAAGGTGAAATTTTAATCAAACAATTGGGGAGGCGATGGCCTAGTGCTATTATCGCTAGATTATTAATCCAGAAACTCAGCCAACGTTCTGGGGACCCAGGTTCAGATCCCATCATGGCAGATGGTGGAATTTGAATTCAGTAAAAAATATCTGCAATTATAAATCTACTGATGACCATGAAACCATTGACAATCGTAGGAAACACCCATCTGTTTCACTATGTCCTTTAGGACATGTGGCTTTGGAATCACATGTAGGCCAGACTAGGTAAAGATTGCAGATTGGTTGTGGTTGACTATCAACTGGTAGTGGTTGACTATCAACTGCCCTCCAAGGGCAACTAGGGATAGGCAATAAATGCTGGCCAGTCAATGACACCCATGTCCTACGAATGAATAAAAAAAGTCTCCTTAACAAATTTGTTAAAATCTCCTTTAACAAATAAAATCATTTATTCTGTGACTGCATTAGCACTGAAAGAAAGAGGGGATGTCAAAGTTGAGAGAGGATATTAAGATTTCAGAACATGGTTATTTTGTTAGATTCCAAAAAACTAGGTGGTGTTTAAAAGAATAATGTCACAATAAGCACGATTTGAAACACAAAGCTTAAAGCATATGGACTATAATAACTACACTCAATCTTTAATAGTCAGTTATATTAAGGATAATAGCAGTGAAATGAACACAATTGCCTAATCTAAATCAGATGTCCTTGCTCCACTTTCCTTCTGCACGCATTAGACTTGCACCAGAAATGCAGGTCAGATACTTAGCAACATTTAGAAGATTAGTTGCTTGGTTGGAGTAATGTTTCAGTGATTCATATAAGGGCTGAGAGCTCTTGGGTCTTCCATTTACTTCCAATCTCCTCCAATCATCCTAAGTTTAAAACTACTTATTTAATTCAGTCACCTCCAGTGTTTTAAGTGTAGTCACCTAAGGGTGCACCTCTCCTGGTTCTAATATTCTTTATCTGTATCTCTCACGTTCTCTCGCTCTCTCTCTCTCGCTCTCCCCATACCACCCTCTGTCTTGCTCTTGCTCTCTTGTTTTTGCTCTCTCGTTTTTGCTCTCTTTATCCCCATATCCTCTCCTTTTTTTCTCTTTCACCCTCTCTTTTGCTGTCTCTATCAACTCAGTTATACCAGAAGTTCACGTCACTCTATTAGCTCTTCACATAGCAAATTGAGTTCTGCTGAAAGAGATGTTCCCTTGACTCAACCTTGTTCTAAACTCTAAAGCTAAACTCTTTTGAACAGAGAACCACCCTGAAGAATTTATCCCTATAATTAGCTGGTTAATCATTTTTTTCTATTTTTCTTAATCTCCCAGGCAACTTGGTCACATGATCACTTAGTGAAAGCCAGGTGCTTTACTAGAAAATCATATCCTAGAGAAAAGTAGTTCTTTGAGAGACTATCACAGTCTATGTTCTCCTTCCTGAAAGAAGATGGGTCATCACAAGGAGTATGGGAGAAAACCTCATCAACATTGATGATGGGTCATCCAGAATCTAAATATTAGTTCTCTTCTTGCTCTGCAGAAACTGTCAGATCTATTGAGATTTTCAAGCATTTTCTGTCTCTCGTTTCAGATTCCAACATCTGCAGGAGTTTGCTTTTATTTATAGCTGCAAAGGAGATTGAGATCACTCAGCTATCACAATGAAATGTATGTTAGGGACATCTATGGAGATAAATGTGGAGATTTTAGATATCCACAGTGATATCTTTCAAAGCTCATGAAAATCTTGTAACATCCCAAATGTTAGGTAAGTATCAAATGTGATCCATCCAAGTGTGAACCTTCAGGTGACAGGCCCATGCGCCTGAATTCAATTGTGGGGAAAGCTGTTTGAAATTTTAATAAAGGATGGCATAACAATCTGGTTCTGATTAAAGAGAACCAGCATAGTGCAGGTAGATCCTAGCCTGAGACTAGATTTGCCTGATAAATTGCAGGTTTGATGGATGAAGGTGAAGCAATGAATGTGATGTACCTGGATTTCAGGAGGGAATTTGATGCTTCCCTGCCTAAGATTGGAAGATAGGAAATGGATTAGCACATGCAAACCCTTGAACTTGCTCTACCAGTTCAATTCAATGATGGGTGAACTGCACTTCTGTTCTATTTACCCACCGTTGATTTACTTATCCAACAAAAGTCTGTTCTTTTAACCTTGAATTTTCGACTTGGCCCAGCATTCACTGCATTTTGGAGTTTTTGTCCAAGCTTTTCACTACCCTGAGAACCAGAGGCCACCGATTTAAGATGATTGGCAAAAGTACTCAAGATTACATGAAGGGAAACAGCATTGATTAGGATCTAGAATGCAATGCTGAGAATGTGGTGGAGGCAGATTCAGTCCGTGCTTTCAAAAGGAAATTGGAGATGCAGCTAAAGTGAAAACATTCACGAGGTTTCAGGGAAAGATCCAGCTGGAGATAATAACTGAGCTGCTTTTGCAAAGAGCCAACGTAGACAACAAGGCCAAGTGGCCTCCTTCTTCGCTGATGTTTTGTGTGTAAATATTGTTCCTTGGGTTCTCTCGTAAATAGCCTAGTTCCATTTTTAACATTATGCCCTATTGTTGCTGATTCCTTAACAGAGAGAAGAGCTTTTCTTTAATACCCACCTTATTGAATTCCTTTGTCACTTTAAAGCCCTTGATTAGATCACCCAGTCTTCTAAATTTAAGGGAATATATGCCATGTTTTTGCAGCCTGTCCTCACAATTTAACCCCTTAAACCCTGGCATAATTCTGGTGAATCTGCTATGTTCAGAATTTGAAACTTTGTTTAAAACAGCATTCCCTCGCTCAAATGAAAGACCAATTTCTTGACATTTGTCCACCGCTTGGATATTTTGCACATCCAGGATGTCCTACTTCATGCACATCACAGGCCCATCTCCTGATCATACTATCCTAAACTCTGGACGAAATTACTTCAAATGAATTCTCATCTATCTGCCTACTGTTGCCAATTCAAACACTATGGGCAGAATTTTCCCGACCCACCCACCATGGGAATTGTAGCGGGAGAGACACGGACCATGCAAAGATTCATTGACCTTGGTGGGATTTTCAGGTGTTGGGGTGAGTGCGACCGGAAAATCCCGCCCTGTAGTTCAGCTTCAAAATCAGTTTAGGCTAAGTCTGCCTTCTCACACAAATTCACTCTGCAGATATCTCACTCAGGTAGCCTTCTGCAGCTTCAGGCAAATATAGCATTGCATTAATAATCACATTCCATGCTTTCCTCATCAAAGCACATGTTGGGATTGGTTGTGAATGTGAATGAGGTTTGAGAACCTTCACTGAAAATCCGTTGAACTCAGTAGCAGGCTGCTAAGGTTCGATACCTGGAGTTGCCAACTGTGGTTTGACAGGTTCCTGGAGGTCTCAGCACAGTTCAATAACCATCCCCTTACCCCCATCACCCATTTCCAGCACTTTTTTTAATATGTAAATAATGAATATATTAAAAATTAATAGTAAACATTTCTTTCAGTCCCTTTATGATGTTTCTCTATGGTTGCACACAACAATTGCCAGGATATTAACCTTCAATTCCTGAAGCATCCAGTACCTGGAGATTTGGCAGTCCTATCAAAAGCTGGAGTTTCAATGCTGCCCAACTTGCACAGTCCATTCAACATGCATCAACAACAAATGAATATTCCACCAATCACTTGGATATTCTCATAGTCCAAGGTAGCAGTAATCATACAAGATTGAGTTTTGCGTTCAGTTCAAGGGAGAGAAGAGTGGATCTAAGACTAGTCTTTTGAATTTAAATAAGGACAATTGTGCGGGTATGAAGACAGCGCTGGCTGAAGTGAACTGGAAAATTACGTTCAAGGATAAGTCAGTTGACACGCAAAGGTCAACATTTATGGAGATATTTCATAGCTCAGCGACAAGATATTACAATAAGAAAAATGTCTCTGGGGAAATCTAAGTAAGTTAAAGATAGACATTGAAAGAAAAAACATACAATTTCACAAAGATTAGTGACAAGTTGGAAGATTGGACAGAATATTAAAAACGGGAGAAAATGGCAAAAAAAAGTAAGGAGGGAGAAATTCTAGTACAAGAAAGCTCGTTGGAAATAGAAAAACTAGAAAGTAAGAGTTTCTACAAACATTTTAAAAAAGGAGAAAAATGAATAAACACTGATCTTCTATAGAGTGAATATGGGGAATTCATAATGGAACGTAAGAAAATGGTGGAAGAATTGAATAACTCACTGACAGCATAGCCAACTTTTCTCTCCACGTTGTGCAGCACTTTGAGTAAGTAAAATGCAGGCGTGGTCCATGCCATCAGGCCAGTGGAAGGGGTCTGGAAAAGCTGGCTACTCCAAGAATCCTGGGTTCAAGGTGCCTTTTTTATTATAATGGAGCTGTTAGGTTCAATGCATACTCAGCGTTCTTTATGGTAACTCGTAAATGTTCTGCTGAATGAGCTTAGCATGAAGTAATACAGCTGCTTAAAAAGGGAGATACAGGGAGCTCTGAGATTCGCCTGACAGGCGATGGAGGTGGAGGAAGGGATTGGACATCCATCATGAAGAGGATACTGAAAGCACCAGGACATTGGAAAGTGACGTGAGGCATCAAAAGAGTCACAGATGTAAGTAAGAAGAGACTGTACAAGGGGAGAAAAAATGGAATCGGGTTATGAAGAAATAGATGCAATGAGATAGTAACAGACTGAAACAATGGGTTGGCCATGGCAGGCTTGTTTATGGATTATGGGGAAGAGGTAGACGTGGGTTGTTTGGGATTGGAGGTCCCTGGGTTTGGAGGTGAAGGAAAAAGGATCTTCAAAGGATGTGGGGTCAGTGACCGCACAGAGCACAATGGCTTGATGATGTTTATTTAATAGTTAATTAGTTTATTGAGTCCGGTTGTCAATGCTTTTAAATTCTACTCAACACTTTCCACTGATGACAAGCTGGTTACATGGATTGGCCACGCTAAACTAGCTCTCAGTGTACCCAAACAGTCACTGGAGTGTGGCGACTAGGAGATGTTCACAGTAACTTCATTGCAGTATTAATGTGAGCCTACTTGTGGCACTAATAAGTAAACTTAACTTAATCACAGCTCGAAGTATACGTTGACACCCTCTTTTTTCAGTTACAACTGTCCCAAATTCCCCTGTGAACAATAGCAAGTCCCATCACCAACAAGACCTTGGACAAGAGGTGCAGCTTTGTTTCCCTAGTAATAGAAATAGCTCCTGTTCTTTCACAGTGATTGCGTGTAGCAACGCGGGGCTCAGGGGAATAATCTGCTGCTTGCCCTAACAGAAGTTGCAAATGTAGAAAAGCTACACTGATGAAAGTAGCTGTCAAATTAGAGAGAGTGGAAATTGCAGTATGTATTGTTATGAGAAATAATGCTGCTGGAGTTCACAGCTCCATGACCCAGCCCCATCCGTCTTTCTCGGTTTACATTTTAATTGGCTTGTAGTTACGTTTTTAAAACATTGGGAGACTGCTGACATACACACTGGAATGCCATCTGAATAATTGATGGAGTTGTCTGGGACAGGGTTTTGCAAGCTTGCACTGAGAACAGGATGGAAGAATATAGTAGGACACTACGAGTCAGTGTTAAATGGTACCTCTACTGCAACAAATCTCTCGAGTGGGTTTCCAGGGTACAAAGTGCTGCCTTTCTGCATGTGCTCAGCAATTTTGCGAGTGATTTGTTTTTAAAAGGCTGGTGTATTTCCCCTATCCAAATTTGCAGCTGATTTGTATTTAAGTTGGTTTATTTAAGCAAAATGTGCAAAAAGAGAGGGCCACCATTAGCACATCTGTTCATTGTGTTAGACTTGAGGACGGTAACTTGGATTTTAAATTAGTTCCAATGGATTCTGCATTATTTAGGCAGGGAAAGCTGAAGAATTTTGTCCATTCTATATAGCGAGTCCCCCTGGAATGCTGGATGCCATGGGAATAGTATGCATTTCTAAGGAGTCTCTGTACTAATCTAAATAAATGTGACAAAATTGGTGTGTGTGTGTGGGGTGGGGGGATCACTTTAACTAGAATAGTTCCCTAACTTTTAACCTATTCAATGGCCGGTCATTTTTTTTTGCTGTTTTCTTTTATCGTGGAATGCAGATGGCAGCTCCTCAATGCAAGATTAGTAAAAGAATTCCGACCTACTGTCTCTCGTCTCTTGGGAACCCCAGACTGGGCCTTTGAAGACTTGTTTCACATAGGGCCTTTTTACATCTATCTCTTCCAGGGAAGAGCCTTTCATCTCGTCTGTCTCAATCTGGTTTGAACTCAGTTCCCAAAGTTGAAAGGACAAATTGCCTTATGTTGTTTCTGGTGGTTGTAGATTCTCACAAGACCCCCAAAAACAGTACATGATGCTTAATGCCTTTATCATTGCGCTGAATGCTTGTCTTCCTTCACAATGGGGAAAGCTTTCAACTTGGAATTGTAGAATGTTCAATTTTAACGATATTTCTCTCAACTTTCACAGTGACTTCATTGCAGTGTTAATGCAAGCCAACTTGCAATACTAATAAATGAACTTTAAATTTTAAAAAACTATCTTCTTCTCAGGATTAACCCTTCATTTCTCTGCCTCAGGCACACTTTAAAGAAAGATCTTGCATTCACATTTGACTCTTCACGTTGTCTCTCGAGCGCTTAACAATCATGAGAATTACAAGTGAATTCTCAGGCTTGCTGAGAATGTGTGGCATCAATTTTTGAATGTGCACACCACTTGGAGTCCTGCTCACTGCAAACTTAAAGAAAAATTAGTCATGTTTTTACCTTGCCGCATTAAGTTGGTTGTTTTATTTGGTTTCACAGTGCTGTCTAGTACTTTATCGATAGCAAATAGTAAGTGTAAACTGGGTGGCCGCATGGATGCTGGGATGATGCAGATACAAAAAGGGTCACATGTCAGGAGTGTAGGAGTTCTCTTCTGGGCACAGGTAGACATGATGTGGAGATGCCAGTGTTGGACTGGGGTAAACACAGTAAGAAGTCTCATAACACCAAGTTAAAGTCCAACAGGTTTATTTGGTAGCACAAGCTGCTAGCTTTCAGAGCGCTGCCCCTTCATCAGGTGAGTGGGAGTTCTGTTCACAAACAGGGCCTATATAGAGACAAACTCAATTTACAAAATAATGGTTGGAATGCGAGTCTTTACAGGTAATCAAGTCTTAAAGGTACAAACAATATGAGTGGAGAGAGGGTTAAGCACAAATCAATTTAAGCACAGGGAAACACGACATTCTCTAACCCTGCCACAGCAACCTCTGCAAGATGTGTCGGATCATCAACACGGATGCCATCATCATGACCTGAGAACACCATCCACCAGGTACATGATACATACACTTGCAACTTGGCCAGTGTTGTCTACTTTATATGCTGCAGGAAAGGGTGTCCCAAGGCATGGTACACTGGGGAGACCGTGCAGACGCTACAACAACAGATGAGTGAACACTGCTTGACAATCACCAGGCAAGAGTGTTCTCATCCAGTAGGGGAACACTTCAGTGTTCACGAGCATTCGACTTCTGATTTCGGGTAAATGTTCTCCAAGACGGCCTTCACGACATGCGACAACGCAGAGTCACTGAGCAGAGACTGTTAGCCAAGTTCTGTACATATGAGGACAGCCTCAACTGGGATCTTGGGTTCATGTCACACTATCTGTAACTCCCACGACTTGCCTGGGCTTGCAAAATCTCACTAACTGTCCTGGCTGGAGACAATACACATCTCTTTAACCTGTGCTTAACCTTCTCTCCACTCACATTGTCTGTACCTTTAAGACTTAGTTACCTGTAAAGACTCGCATTCCAACCATTATTTTGTAAATTGAGTTTGTGTCTTTATTTGCCAAGTTTATGAACAGAACTCCCACTCACCTAATGAAAGGGCAGTGCTCCGAAAGCTGGTGGCTTGTGCTACCACAGGTAGACACACAGTATATAAAAACTGCTCAATATTATCAATAAATCTTTATTGTTGTTAGTCCCTGGTCGCCAGTTACTGCAAACCAGTACTGCTGCAGTAATTCCTAATGTTGTCCATATATCTGTTTTTAAAGATTATTCAGGTACCTGTTTTTAAAAATTGTTATCATGTCAGCCATTTTTCAGCTCTCATGTATTAGTCCCACTTCCAATGGTCAGTTAGTGGTCTGCAGCACGGTGGCACCGTGATTAGCACTGCTGCCTGACAGTGCCAGGGACCTGGGTTCAATTCCAGCCTTGGGTAATTGTCTGTGTGGAGTTTGCACATTCTCCCTGTGCCTACGTGAGATTCCTCCGGGTGCTCCCCAACTAATGTTGGGGTTTATCTGCTTATTGATGCTTTTGCAGGTGTGATTGTGTGAGGTGGCAAACAACGCCTCGCTTTCAGATGTGCTCATTTTTGTTTTGCTGAATATCATTTCTTCCGGTTTCCTTCCACACTCCAAAGATGTGCGGGTTAGGTTGATAGGCCATGCTAAATTGCTTCTTAATGTCAGGGGGGTTAATAGGGTCAATATGTGGTGTAGGAATGGCAGGGTAAATACACGGGGTTACAGGGATAGGACTAGAAGGGTAAATATGTGGGGTTACAGGGATAGGAATGGCAGGGTAAATATATGGGGTTACAGGGATAGGACTCGCAGGATAAATACATGGGGTTACAGGGATAGGGCCTATGTGAGTTTGTTGTCAGTGCAGGCTCAGTGGGTCGAATGGACTCCTTTTGTACTGCAGGAAATCTGTGAAAATGAGCAATTTCATCAGTCAGTCCTTTTAATACTCCTTGTAAGACTACTGCCTTCTTAAATGATGAACATGCTTGGAGCTTGTCTCCATTACGCATGCTGATTCTGGAAATAAGCAGGGAGAGTTAGCACACAAAAGGTCAATAGATGTCCTTCCTGCATCACTTCATTTGTGGTTGGACTGCATGGTGCTCGGTTGGGAAATAGCAGTTTGCAGATCTGTAGAGGCAGGGCCCAGCTGTCTAGTGCAGGCCCTAATGATTTGTTTCAATCGTCTTCTGTGCCAGTAGGATTTTCCATGCTTCTCTAATCATTTTTACCTAAGTAATGTCAATTAGTGTTGAATAAGACCATGTTGCTGTGGGCCTACAGTCACTGAGGAATGGATTGATTCTGTTAAACATTGGTGATTGGGCATTCATCACATCTGTCATGGATATGGCTGCACTGATGTTGGAGTTTATCTGCTTATATTGATGCTTTTGCAGGTGTGATTGTGTGTGCATGTCTGGTCATTAAAGCCAACGCTTCTAAGATCAGAATTGATTAAAATACAGCCACGTTTCCTGTTGTTATTTTCTAATATGGCTGTCGGTAGCAGAATTCCAAATCTCCATGGCTTCGACCTCTTCCACACTTGTGATGATTCCCGGAGTAAGTGGGGTTCAGCCCTTTTCCCATTAGGCTTAAGTAAAATGGCAAACAAAGCCTCGCTTTCAGGTCTGACCACTTTTTTTTTACTGAGTACGGTTCATAAAGCTTTTTTTTCTCCCTGAGCATCCAAAACTCTCAGTAGCTTTCACGTCTGACATATGCTGGTCCCTCACCTATTCAGGTTAGCTTGCATCTTGGAGATGAACAGAGAAAATAGGACTGTATCTCAATTCATATTGAAGAGAATTGGAAGTGCAGTATGCTTCAGTTCAGGATTATGGGATTGCATTTTCAGTGACAGTGAGGAAGAAGATGTAACTTCTATTTAAATTTGTACTGTATTACAACCTTAGAACCTAATAAATCATTTCTTAATTAATTACTCTAAGTACAGTAAACTGGTGTGTGCATATGTGTTCACAATGAAGTCTCACAATAGCATATATATTAAATGACTAATTAATCACTCCCTTTGTTATGTTAGTTGAGGAAGGAAAGTTGACAAGGATGCTGAAAGATTTGTGGCTTCCCTTTGAATTGTGCCATGGTGATTCAACTGAACCATTGGAGTAGGCAAATAGAGCTTCAATTTAATGTCTAGTGTAAAAGACAGCAGATGAGACTATGCAGTGCTTCTCTGATGAATGTGGTTATTATGGTTGCATGCTTAATCCTTCATGTGCTTTAATCTATAGCCTTTGACTGGGGTAGATTCAACCAATGCAACCAAGCTATCACTGTAAATGTGTGCACTGTTGCTATTCACATGTTTTGTTATTGACACAATGAAGAAGGCAGCTGTTCAGTAAGTTTCAGAGATGCTTTGTTGTTCTTAATACTCAAAACTGCTGGTTCAGTCAGGCAGCAAGTATGTCCTCCCATCAGTTGGCATTGCATGGGACTTCGAAATGTGGATCCCAAGTCTTCAGTGTTCTCAAACTCAACAGCTAGTATCGGCTAACAGCCATGTCCGACTAACCACCAGCTGTTCAAGTTGCATGTGAACAAAAGTCAATGAGATGCTACACAATAGTATATAAAAGGCACTAGGGAGGGAAAATCAATATTTGTAAGTGTGCAGTATGTCGGGAAGTTTTATTGATTTATTATTGTCACATGTATTAACATGCAGTGGAAAGTATTGTTTCTTGCACACTATACAGACAAAACATACCGTTCACAGAGAAGGAAACGAGAGAGTGCAGAATGTAGTGTTACAGTCATAGCTAGGGTATAGAGAAAGATCAACTTAATGCAAGGTAAGCCCATTCAAAAGTCTGACATCAGCAGGGAAGAAGCTGTTCTTGAGTCAGTTGGTATGTGACCTCAGACTTTTGTATCTTCTTCCTGATGGAAGAAGGTGGAAGAGAGAATGTCCGGAGTGCATGGGGTCCTTAATTATGCTGGCTGCTTTGCCGAGACAGTGGGAAGTGTAGACAGAGCCAGTGGATGAGAGGCTCATTTGCGCGTTGGATTGGGCTACATTCACGACCTTTTGTAGTTTCTTGCGGTCTTGGGCAGAGCAGGAGCTATACCAAGCTGTGATAAAACCAGAAAGAATGCTTTCTATGGTGCATCTCTAAAAGTTGGTGAGAGTCGTAGCTGACATACCACATTTCCTTAGTCTTCTGAGAAAAGCTGACATGCCAATTTTTTTTCCTGTTATGAGAGACAGTTCAGATAAGACGATAAATTCGGATAGGACCATAAATTTGATGAACAATGCCCAAGATGTGTGGAATATAGTTGAATGTGGTTTTGTACTTTTCCACACAATTTACTAAAAAATCAGGTTTGTTGTGATTGCAGGCAGCCAGGAGTTTGACAGAGGAGTTTAGTGGTAAGCAGAAGTGATTGGAAGGGAGTTAAGGATATAGCTGGTGATTGCAGGGTTTTGAGCTCGCCACAATTGAATGAAGTTCAGCTTATCAACATGGTATCTTCCAAGTGTATGATATATGAGTGGGTTTCCTCCAGGTCCTCCGGTTGCCTTCCATAATCCAAAGATGTGCGGGTTAGGTTGATTGGCCATGCTAATTGACCCTAGTGTCAGATGATTAGCAGGATAAACATGTGGGGTTATGGGAATAGAGCCTGGGTGGGATTATAGTTGGTGCAGAATCAATGAGCCGAATGGATGTCTTCTGCATTGTACAGATTCTGTGATTACCTGAGGAATTGTTCAAAGTCAAGGGGCAACTGATAGCTTGCCAGCATTTCTGCAAAGTAATTTTGCCTCCCTTTGCCCCATAAAATGTTATACATTAAAAATATATGTGCACATATATATATGACTTTATACAGAAAAATATCAATTAACTGACTTTTTTTAACTCTAGCAACGTGTGGTCTACATGTGGTCTATCTCCCCTTTGCCAAAGTGTGAAATATATGTTTCCATGCCTTAACCATGTGCCTTTGTGGACTGAGGTGGTCCAATTGCCCTTTGTGCTGGATCAGTAGATGGCTCACACTTTAAGGTACCATGAGTATTGCTGCGTTGACCATAAGGACCTGCGTGTTTTTTCAGTCATATCTAAAGTTAATGGCGTAGGGCAGGTGGATGAGCTGGTTTCAGCCGAGCTGAGGCCTCAGCTGTGACTCAGTTGGTGGCACCCTGTGTCTGAGTCAGAAGGTCATCATTTCAAACCCTCGAGTTTTAGCACTTAATCTGGGCTGACACTCCAGTGCGATACTGAGAGGCTGTAGCGCAGGCAGAGATGGCATCTTTCAGATGAGGTGTTAAAATGAGTCCCTGCCTATCCTGTCAATTGGATGTATGATATCTCATGGCACTATTTCAAAAAAGACCTGAGGGGTGGGGGGGAGGGGGAGAGGGGAGGGAGGGTGATGGTGATGGAGGCAGTTTCCATTGCCAACATTAATGCCTCAACATTACTCAAACGGATGTGGTTACCACTTTTCCTATGTTACAGCAGTAATTGTACATCAAAAAGTACTTTTTTGTCTGTGAAGCAACTGTAATGGAGAGTGTTATATGTGTACATAATGTATGTTGGGGTTTGGGGTCTATACTGCCTCTTTAAGAGTGTGGGTCAGGTGACCCCGGGGGAATTAGCTCCTCCTGTTGTGGGGCCCTGTCGTGCTGTCTTAGATCTGACTGTGGAACGGTGCACAGCGACAACAGAGTTCCAAGTGTTACCAAGCCTACCTCGTGGTTCTTTAGGCACCACAAGTTGATGGTTACATACATAACAGGTGTCTCGATTTGTGGGCAGTTCTTGGGGATGAGATTTCTGCCCCACTGGGGTAGATGCGGCAAATAAATGTCATTCAAGGGCAGCCCCAGTAGCAGGATTCCTGCTGTCAATTCGGAATTTAATTCTCTCCGGGCTCCCAGAGATTGGTTTGTCAAGATTGCCAGTTTGTGGCAGAAGATGTCAGCTCCCCCACCATCATCACTGCCTTCATTAAATCCACCCACTTTGTGGCAGTGATGGAGGGAATAACTGTTCAAGGTGATGGTGGATGACATTGAGCTTCTTGAGTGTTGTTCTCCTCACTCTTATTCTGTACTGTGCCAGGACTAAATATTCACCAGGCACTGGAATAACCCTATACACTTCTGAAAATAGTGCAGTGGGATCACTTGCATCCATTCTGAACATAAGTAGGGTTGTTGGTATAAAATCTTCCATGAAAGTTCTTTCTTAGTACTTTGGTCCTGTGCTTATGTGGCTGGGTCCAGGTGTGGGGTTCGAATCCACGATATTTATTTCAGATATGAGAGTGCTACTGCTGAGCTAATCTGACGCTTCATTTGGTCTTCGCTGTGCAGGCAAGAATACGATTATTGTCAACTTAAACAGCACAAATAGAAAAATAACTTGGTTTAGAAATCACAAAAACATGCGTATGTTCAACTAAACAATGGTTAAACTCACTCAGGATTACAGTGAATAGTCTTGAATAGATCAACTTAATGTTATTCGTCAGCAATGTTCAGCTTTGAAGATTACTGTATGCATTTGATAATGTTGGCCTGTTTCATTTTAAAACAGCTTAGTAGCAAGTGAGAATCATGTGTGATAAAACAGGTTTCTGTATTTCAAAACTGTGTGAAAGGAAATAGCTCGAGTTAAAATGCAAGATGTCTTTTACCAGATTTCGAAGTGAAGGTCAGGAAAAGTGTTGTGCGTGGGGCCAGACCAGATTGATTGATCCGGAAATTAGTCAGGGACTCTCATCGAGGCACTAATTGAATTGTACATGGTCAAGGCATTAATAGGCACTTGGAAGCCAGACAATGTGTAAACACTTGCTCGTTAACATTCTAAGTAATAATCCTGACTATTGTGTCTTTAATTGTGGATAATTGGCAGCACCAATTAAGGAGACCTTTTAGACTGGAAAGGTACCGGGGAATTCATTTGTTCTTTTTAGTTCTTCCATGAGATCTGAAATTCTCATTGTGCCTGTACAACATTGCATCCAGAAAGCCTTCCAAAAGATAAATCTGATGCATTGTTCAAGATCTGTAATAAGTGATCTGGAAAACACATATTAACCCTTAATGGACTTTTCTAATTCAATTCTCAAAACATCGTGTTAATAAATGATTTGATGTACTGTTTAGTCCCTTTTGCATGAATTAAACTGGAAGCCAAGTTGGCTACTAGTCCAGGACTGTATGTGGTAGCTGTTGGTGAGATACTATCTGCCTTGTCAGAGAGACAGCAGAGTTGATGCACACCCCATGCGATGGAATGAATGGGTGATCATTGTTAATTCTCAGCAGCCTGTCACACCATAGAAGAGTTTAGGATCATGGGCGAATCAACTAAGAAAGCATGCTTTTTCTCAGTAATATAGCACAAGAATGTTGGAGAAGAGCATGAATTATAACATCATGCTTTTCCTATCAATTTATAAGCTGTTTAATGCAAAATATGCGCAAATTTGGATCTAATAGCAGTTAATTTTATGGAAATAATTACATCTGCCACTGTAACATACAGAAGAGTGGCAACAACTTGTATTTATGTAACACCTTTAACATAGTAAAATGTCCCAAACTGTGCAAAAGTGATACCAAGCAGCATTTGACACTGAACCATGGATGATGAGCTGACGAATGGCAGATGGAGTTTAATTTAGACAAATGCAAGGTGATGCATTTTGATAGTTTGAACCAGGACAGGACTTACTCAGTTAATGGTAAGGTGGGGGAGAGTTACAGAACAAAGAGATCTGGGGGTACATGTTCATAGCTCCTTGAAAATGGAGTCACAGGTGGACAGAGTGGTGAAGAAGGCATTTGGCGTGCTTGGTTTCATCGGTCAGAACATTGAATACAGGAGTTGGGATGTCTTGTTGAAGTTGGACAAGACATCGGTAAGGCCACACTTGTAATACTGTGTGCAGTTCTGGTCACCCTATTATAGAAAGGATATTATCAAACTAAAAAGAATGCAGAAAAGAATTACTAGGATGCTGCTGGGACTTTATGGTTTGAGTTATAAGGGGAGGCTGGATAGATTTGGACTTTTTCCTCGGGAGAGTAGGAGGCTGAGGGTGACCTTATAGAGGTCTATAAAATAATGAGGGGCATAGATCAGACAGATAGTCATTATCTTTTCCCAAAAGTAGGGGAGTCTAAAGCTAGAGGGCGTAGGTTTAAGGTGAGAGGGGAGAGATACAAAAGCGTCAGAAGGACAATTTTTTCGTACAGAGCATAGTGAGTGCCTGGAGCAAGCTACTAGAGGAAGGAGTAGAGGCGGGTACAATTTTGTCTTTTAAAAAGCATTTCGATAGTTACATGGGTTAAGCTGGGTATAGAGGGATATGGGCCAAATGTGGGCAATTGGGATTAGCTTAGGGGTTAAAAAAAATGGCGGCATGGACAAGTTGGGCCGAAGGGCCTGTTTCCATGATGTAAACCTTTATGACTCTATGGAAGGAGATATTTGAATAGAAGGCTGTAAGCTTGGTCAGAGAGAGATTTTTACAAGCAACTTTTGAGATGGAGAGATTAAGGCATCAAATTGAGCAGAGCTTAGTACCTTGGCAGCTAAAGGCATGGCCACCAGTGGTTAGCACTACTGCCTCACAGCACCAGGGACCTGGGTTTGATTCCCTGCTTGGATCAATGTCTGTGTGAAGTCTGCACATTCTCCCCATGTCTGCACAGGTTTCCTCCCGGACCTCTGGTTTCCTCCCACAGTCCGAAAGATGTGCTAGTTAGATGCATTGGCCATGCTAAATTCTCTCTCAGTGTCTGCCAACAGGCACCCAAATGTGGCAACTAGGGGATTTTCACAGTAGCTTCATTGCAGTGTTAATGTAAGTCTACTTGTGACACTAATAATTAAAAAAAAGGAATTGGAGGAGCATAAGTATCTCAAAGAATTGTATGCCCCAGGAGAAGGTTCGAGACATACTGTGGAAGGAATTGAAAACAGGATGAGATTGTTTAAAATTGACCAGGAGTCAAACGTAGGTCAGGAATCACAAGGGTGCGAAGGGAATGGGATTTGGTTGGCAGCAGAGTTTGAATTCCCTCAGGTTTAGGGAGAGTGCAGGATGGAGGCTGGCCAGACATGTACTGGAACAGTCAATTCTGGGCATAACAAAGACATTTGATAAGAAGTTTCAGCAAGAGGCCTGCGCTGAGGGGTGGAGATGGAATTGGTGGTCTTGATGATGGCTTGGCTACTTGTTTGGAAACACATCTGGCACAATGCCAAGGTTGCAGGTAATCTGCTTCAACCTTAAAGTGATTGCCAAGTACAGGCATGGAGTCAGTGCCTAGGGAACAATTTTGGTGGGATCTGAGGCCATTGGCTTTGGTCTTCTCAATCATTAGTTGAAGGAAATTTCTGCTCATCCACTTCTGAATGCCAGCAAACAATCAGATAATTTGGAGGCAGTGGAGGGGTAAGGAAAGGCAGTGGTGAGATACGGTTGGATGTTGCCAGTCTACATGTGGAAACTGAAATATTAATTTCAGATAATATCACCAAAAGGCATCATGTAGATTAAACATAGGAGGAGGTAGGGAGTGGGTGGGTCAAGGATTGATCCTTGGGGTGAAACTAAGTTGAGGGTGTTGGAACAGCAAGAGAAGACAATATAGGTGATTTTTTAACCTAACTTGTTAATGGTCAAAAGGCATCAGAGAAGGATGGTGTGGTGAGCAGTCCCCAAAGGCTGCATACAGATAAAGAAGGATGAAGACAGACCACAGGATGAAGAGTTTACCGCAGTTACAGAAGATTTAAATGGGCACTGAGTTGGGAAGCACTAGCACGTCTAAGGATTTGGAATGGAAAAGTTGGTTGCAAATGGGTGTTAGCTTGTGAGAATAGAGGAATCAAGAGCTTTATTGGGGGGAGGAGTGGGGAGGGGTGATGACAGCAGATGTGAAGAGGTGGATGACAGTACGTAAACAAAAGGAACCATTAGCCTGGGGATTGGAAATGTTGGAATGTTGGCCTTTATTGCAAGGGGAATGGAGTCAGAAAGTGTTGCTACAGCTGTATAGGGCATTACTGAGACCGCATATGGAATACAGTGTCAGTTTTTGTCTCCTTACTTAATGAGAGATATAATTTGCATTGCAAACAACTTAGAAAAGGTATGTTCTGCTGATTCCTGGGATGAAGGAGTTGGCTTATGGGGAAACGTTGAGCTTGTTAGGCCGATACTCACTGGAGTTTAGAAAAATGAGAAGTGACCATATTAAAATGATAAAATTCTGAGGGGTCTTGACAGAGTGGTTGCTGGGAGGATGTTTCCACTTGCTGGGGAGTCTAGATATGAAGCACAGTTTTAAAATAAGGCAAGTCCCACTTAAGACAGAGATGAGGAGGAAAATTTTTCACTTAGAGGGCATCAAACTTTGGAATTCTCTCTCCCAGACAGTAGTGGATACTGGATAACTGGATCATTGAATACATTCACGGTTAGTTAGACAGATTTTTGTACAACAAGGGAGTCAGAGGTTATTGGGCAGGGGGCTGGGTGAACAAGCAGGAAAGTGGTGTTACAGCCAAAATCAGATTAGCCATAATCATACTGAATGGTGGAGCAGATTTGTGGAACCTACTCTTGCTCCTATATCTTATGATCTTGTGTCATCTGTGACTTTGATGATGGCTATTTTGGTACCTGGGCAAGGCAGAAAGCTAATTCGAGGGACTCAGACATGTAGTTCCGGGAAAGATGGGTACTGATTTGGGAAGCACTAGCATGTTTAAGGATTTGGAATGGAAAAGGTGGTTGCAGATGGGTGTTAGTTTGTGAGAATAGAGGAATCAAGAGGTTTTTTTTAGGGGGGTGGGTGATGACAGCAGATGTGAAGAGGTGGTTGACAGTCCGTAAACAAAAGGAACCATTAGCCTGGGATTGGAAAGGGAAGTTGGATGTTCAGCAGATTAGCAGAAGTAGGTTTGAGGGACGAGGAAATGGGTTCACTGGACAAGCTGGGTGACAATGTGAAATTAATACAAAAATCAGACATCCCGGTTATAATGTCTCCTGCACCAGCCACCATTATCCCCACCCTGTGAACTTCCGATTTCCCTCCACACTTTTGGCCGTCTAGAAAACAGAGGACCAATTGTCCTCTCTGGTCACTAAAGGCAGTGTACTTGCAGAACATTTCAGGGGCTCCCAGATTTTTCACTGTCCTCTTTTTGGGCATTTAATGATCAAAGTCAAGAAAAGGGAGGTGGATATTGGACATGTTTCCTGTTGCCTAATTTTCATCACTTTTCCCAAACTGGAAACAATCGTAAATCACAAAGGAAGATATCGGGGACCAGAACATGGCTGTCCGCTCCTGTTTCCTCTGCTGTACCTGAAAATGCTTAATCTACAGATGCAGTAAAGAGAAATGTCGCAATATTTGGTCATCTGACCAATTAATGTTTTTTATCGATATTGAAAGTCCTTGGGATGTTGGGAATACATTGAAGCCTGATTGAGTGGCCACGCTTCCAACATTCAGCTTTCATTGTGTAGGTAGGCTTAAAAATATTTATCAGCCGCGCCCGACCCATTCTGAAACTGTTGGGAAGAATGCCCTTTCTCCATAAAAGAAAATATTCACCAGAGAGGAGGTTTATTGCTGCACACTGGATAGGCCATCAGTGCTGCTCCTTTGTTCCTGTGACAGAGGCAAGTGTGCATTATCAAGGGCATATCCCCCATCTTTGGAAATGATAAGGTGTTTTGTCAGCAGTAATTAGTTTCCAATTATATGGTCAAAACATCATATTAAAACCACTTTGTTGTCTGGTGACAGCCTTTGATCATGTTGCTTCAGAATCTGGCAGTATTTATGGCTCTGTATGATGTATGCTTCCTGTCAGCCTTGAAATAACAGTAAATGTTGCTGAACAGACCCCACCTGCTGAGCTGAATGCTCTGAATCCCTTAAGCAGGTCAGTCCATTTCTCTGCTGAGACAGCTTCCTCCCATCGTGGAACTGGCTTACAGAATCTACAAAATAGGAATAAGCTTTTGAAGTGCCTCTTCAAATCTAAATGGTGCCGACAATATTCTCGCTAAGTTAGCAAAGCGCTCAATTCTCCCAAGAGCCCACCATCCTTTTTTTTAATATGGCTGAAATAAGCTTATATAAACCTTTCAGAAATCCTGATGCCAAAGCTTCCTCCCTTGCACGTAATCCAATCTTATTCTCGCCACGTTCCGAGCAGGTTTGGTAACATGCTAAGCATTTGAGCATTAGATTCCCTTTGCTGCATTAGATTTGCAATGCCATTGTGAAATATGGCTGGCAAAAAATATCCCAGAAAGAATAACGTTTGCAGTAATGTTCTCTTAATTACATGAACTTGAGTAAAGGCATCTGTGCCAATCAGGGGAGAAATATTTGTGTTCCAGCAAACCTTCCCCACCACCCTCCTACTCAGTTTTCCAGCCAATATTTTAATTTGAGTAGCTGAGAATTTACAATCTATAAAAGACATGTTATGGTATTGTATTTTTCATGACACAGAGCATAATATTGGTAACGCTTTTCAATTGCCTTATAAGAGACTATTTGCCTGACTCATATCTAATTTATAACAAAAAGCACGATGGTGAGATTCATTCATTTTAATGATTCTGATATTAAAAGCTTATAAAAGATTTCTTGTGCTGGTGACCAGAACTTCTGTATCACAAGTGTGAAGCTTGTGTAAGCCAGTGGATGACGGCAAATTGAGCCTGATGGTTTTAATTGTGCTTTTTTGGTGGGGTGGGGGGGAGTTTCTCCAGTTTGAATCTCTGTGGGAAGATTACACTCTAAAAGCTTTTGAAAATGGCATTATTATGAAGATTGCAGCAAAATTATAGTCCAGAATGTGAAGAAAATACCATTTCAGCTACTTTATGATTAGAGCAAAGTATTTGCAACTCACAGTGCTAGTCTCGGTAATGTGCTCCTTGGGGAAATCCGAGCCACACTGACTCATAAACACTACTGGATGGGAATGAAATGCTCCCTCCTGTCTGATTAAAAATGGCAATGCAACACGCTAAATGTCTCTGGAACACAACACGATTTGAGGTGAATACGATTGTGTCTCTCTCTGGTAACTGAGGAAAATCGGACAATTTTGTGGTGGATCTCAGCTTTCAAATGACCAAACAAGGTGGATACAGGAGTAGAATCCTAAAGCGTAGTGTTATACGAGATGGGCTGACTTGGTATTTCAAGTCCAAAATGACAAAAACTCATTCAAAATAGCAATAATAACTACAAGTTTCATTTTTTTTTCTACGACTCAGTCTCAACATCCAAAGTTCTTTCTAGCACTGATAGAATCCAAACGATGTCTTCATGGCATGAATTTACCACTGCCAAAAGCCGATCTGATAATAGGCCATTATGGTTATTTAAGGCCTAACAGTGAAAAGATGAAGTTTGGTCAAGAGATTTGGATTCAGTCCTGCCCAAACTACACTAAAGCTTTTGTCTTCCACTTTGGCAAAGCCCGAATTTGCTGTATTTTTCAAGATGTTTAATGATCAGTGCTAGAATTCCTAACATATTTTGAAACAAGATAATCAGAAAGCCAAACAATCGTGACATTTCATTAATTGTTGTTACTCCTGAAGATGCTACGCGGTTACTTAAACCTTTCTCACTCCTGCACCTCTCTCATCGCCTTTAAATGTTCCTTAAAACTCACCTCTTGAACTAAGCTTTCAGCCGTCTATTCTAATATCTTCTTCTTTGGTTCATTGTCAGTTTTTGTCGATTTCCCCTCCTGCAGTGCAACTTGAACGTTTTACTACATTGAAGGTGCTATGTAAATTCAAGTTGTTGCTGTTACGCGTGGCAAATGTTTTGTTTGTCTTTGTGCATTTTGCAAAACCGCTTGTTACATATGCCCCAACAGAGAGATTAAAATACAATACCCGCACCAAATTCTTATTGTCAGTCACAATCTCATCCGCTGTCAGCCCTTATTAGACTTGGCTCCGGTGGCGACTGTGACCTGAATCTTGCTGACAGCTCCATCCCAGTCCAACCTGACTTGAACACCCGACCCTCACCCAATGATTGCTGGCACATCAATGAATAAGCTGCAACTAGCAACTTGCTGGCTTAACGTGCAGAGAATCACTAGATTCTGTTGGGAGATGCTGTTGGGGTCAGAATGCCATAGGGAGTCTGACGACACAGGAGGTAAAGCCACATCCAGTGCAACTGCCCTAAATCTGTGACTGATTATTTCTCAACAAACGTTATCTGTTCAAAGACATTCATCCTTCTGTATGGTCAATCACTGACTCAGATATCAAAACTCACTCATTTTATTCTCCCTGCATTGTTTATCTAATCTCTTCATTAATATCCTTTGAACAGGCGTTTATGATCCTTTTAATAGTTCTTAGATTCCATTAATTGCTGTTTGCATTTCCACACTTGGAATAAGACATACATAGTCTGTATATGGAATAAGTGAATTATAGAAACTGTACAGCACAGAAAGAGGCCATTTGGCCCATCGAGTTACATCGACCACAGGCCCACCCAGGCCGTAGCCCCACATCCCTACATTATTACCGGCTAATCCCTCTAATCTACAGATTTCAGGTCTCTAAGGGGCAATTTTTTTTAAGCATGGTCAGTCAACCTAACCTGCACATCTTTGGACTGTGGGAGGAAACTGGAGCACCCGGAGGAAACCCACGGAGACATGACGAGAATGTACAAACTCCACACAGATGGTGACCCACGCCGGGAACTGAACCCAGGTCCTTGGAGCTGTGAAGCAGCAGTGCTGACCACTGTGCCACCGCGCCGCCCAGTGGGTTAAGATATGAAGCTAGATCTACATCCCAACACCACACAGCATGCTTTCGCCCTACCCAGTTTCCAATGCTTCATCCAATTAAAGGCTGGGGAGTAGGCTTATTGTCCGATCAGGGCCAGTGAGCTGGCTGCTGACCCTGGAGAACTTCTAGCTGAGGTGTGAGCTGTTGAGGTAAGGATACAAACAATGAACGACAAGTTCAGATAAGTTTATTTTCAATCTAAAGCTGCCTCATGAGGAACCTGGAAGGGGAAGCCCTCCTCAAGGGGATGCACAGCGGCTGCAGCTGTGGCCTGGTAACCATTTGGGCAGGGGTATGGGGTGATCCATCGTATGATCTGTCATGCCTTCACTTTCCTGCCCTTGCTGTGGCCCAAGCCAATGTGGGCTACCTGCATTATCAATTGGAAATCCCACTTGGCATGGGAATGTTGCCTTAATAGGCCGCTTAATTAAATGTCATTAACCTAAATTGCTTAGCCACATCTTGACCAACCTCTTTCAAAATGGCATTGAATCAGAGTCGTTGTGGCCAGTGACGCTAAATTGGGGATCCATTCTCCTTTAAGATCCAGCTTACAGTAGTGCTTGATTCTGACACTAAGACTTGTTTCCAGTCACTATTTCTCTTGCGTACCTGCGAGCTCTTGTCTATTTTATCGTTGTATTTTTCAGTCAGGGGAATAGCCTTGGAACCCTTATATTTGGATCCAAAACAAAGCCGTTAATACAACTTACCATCTCAAAAAACGTAGACGGTATGGGAATTCTAGCCTGCATTTGTGCATCTTCTGATCGATCCTTGTGCTCAGTTTGTCATCTCCCAGCTGAATGCTGTATGACATTGTTGCTAAAGCAGCAGAGAAATAAGTTGCCTATTTACCACCCTTCTACTAGAAAGTAGTTGTGCGGTGGCAGGAGACAAGAATGCAAGCTTAGTGTCGCATTCATGTAACTGTGTGATAGAGCAACCAATGAGCAATTCAAAGCGATTTTTCTTCCAAGTTTCTCACGTCAAATTTTTGCTGATATGTAGGTCGGATGTAATATATTGCAGGTTATGAGTGCTCCCTACTGGGACTGAATGCCAAGCCTGCATTCAAAGGGAGAGAAGAAGCTCCTGTCACATTTGATGGCATGCGTATGTGAAGCCTGTGAAACGGAAAGAAAAACAGCTTCTTCTGTTAAACTGTCAGCGAAATGAGCTTTTGTATTCAGTCAGCGCTGGGTAAAATATTGAAGAGTTCTTCAATGGCAAGACTCTGCAAGCTCCCTGGTGTGATCAGAAATATACTTCAGGTGTACGATTGCATACCAAAGTGTTGTGTTACTGTGTCTCACATTGTCTTAGCCCAGTCACTACCCCTGAAATGCTTGAACTCAAAAGTACGGTGTCTTATGCCATAAATTGCACCGCCCTGCAGAGATCTCCAGGTGAACCCATAATCAGTCCATTGTCCTCTCCCATGTACGCACAGTAAACTTGTGTCTAATTGAGACCCATGGGGCGAGTTGTCAGTTGCCCTTACAGCAAAGCCTTTAGAGAGTTGATTTTATTCCTGTTTATACCAAATGATTTCTGGAGGAAAATAAACTGCACTGGATTGGCGCACTCTGGGACAGGTTTGATTATAGCAGGCCAATGTTAGATGTCTTTCTATAATCCACAGTGTGTTCTGGTGTAATGCATGATTAGCAGAAATTATACAATTTAGACATGAAGAATTGAAATTCAGAAGCTGAGTTCGCAATGTTATTGGTGGTGCCATTTTGCAGAGCTGTGTCACAATGGATGCATAGGCCTCAATTTTAACTCCACTAGGATTTTTTTTTGAGGGGGTTGGACAATGTGGTAAGTGTGAAACTTGCACAATGTGGAGGAAATAATAACCAGGCTGTTATAACTCCCAGGACTCATTTAAACAATAATCTTGATTTTTGGTTTGATTTATTATTGTCACATGTATTAACATAGAGAGAAAAGTATAGTTTCTTGCGCGCTGTACAGACAAAACATAGCATTCATAAAGAAGGAAAAGAGAGAGTGCAGAATGTAGCATTACAGTCATAGCTAGGGTGTGGAGAAAGATTAACTTAATGCAAGGTAAGTCCATTCAAAAGTCTGATAGCAGCAGGAAAGAAGTTGTTCTTAAGCCGGTTGGTACGTGACCTCAAACTTCTGTATCTTTTTCCCTAAGGAAGAAGGTGGAAGAGAGAATGTCTGGGGTGTGTCGGGTTGTTAATTATGCTGGCTGCTTTGCTGAGGCAGCAGGAAGTGTAGACAGAGTCGGTGGATGGGAGGCTGGTTTGCATGATGGACTGGGCTGCATTCACAACCTTTCGTAGTTTCTTGCAGTCTAGGGCACAGCAGGAGCCATACCAGCTGTGATACAACCCGGAAAGAATGCTTTTTATGGTGCATCTGTAAAAGTTGGTGAGAGTCGTAGCTGACATATCGAATTTCTTGAGTCTTCTGAGAAATGTATTTTGACTTGGAATATATACCACTGTTCCTTTGTTGTCACCATTCTGGAAGTTTTGCCTGACAGTATTTTGGGAGTGCCCTCATCACACAGACTGCGGCAATTCAACCCCATTCCTGTTACGAGCAGGATCTCAGCAGGAAGATGTGGAAAATTCCGCAACACCAGAATGGTACATATAAAAGTCCAGAGTTCACCGTGCAGGGATCTTGTGTTTGGACGAGAGGGTTAGGAATGAAGTCCAGAGGAGATCTGTCTTGTGGGGCGTCGAGGAGCTATCTGGGTCCCACATCCCACAAAAGAAACAAAAGCTTTACCTTTACAGCCACCTTTTCTTTCCAGAAGATCCTGACTAACTTTCACCTGGCAGGAATTATGCCTTCCCAGCTCAGCCCTCAATTAAAAATGCATCCTGAGGATAGACACGATGTAAGTAGGACTCTCCCAGTTTCCAGTGGGTGTATAAAATTGCAAATAATGGTATCCTGCAGTCTTCAGTGGGATGTTCACTTGGGTAATTTTACATAGCTGCCTGTCCAATTACAGTCAACAGGTTGGCAGAGTTGAAAGCACCCTATCGGGAACACAAATTGCTGCCAATTGATATCATTTAGCTGAATGTAGAATCAATTGTATTTACCAAAAGAATTTAAGATATAATCTGGCATTAGTATACATTTGCATTTCATTTATGAAGGTTAAAAACGATTGCTTCAGGGAGAACTTGATTTGATTATTATTGTCACATGTATTGGGATACAATGAAAGGTATAGTTTCTTGTATGCTGTACAGATAAAGCATGCCATTCATAGAGTACATAAACAGAAGGAAAGGAGAGGGTGCAGAATATAGTGTTACAGTCATAGCTACGGTGTGGAGAAAGATCAACTTAATATAAGGCAGGCCCATTCAAAAGTCTGATGGTAGCAGAGAAGCTGTTTTTGAGTTGGTTGGTAATTGACCTCAGACTTTTGCATCTTTTTCCCAACGGAAAGAGTTGGAAGAGAGTATGTCCAGGGTGTGTGGGATCCTTGATTATGCTGGTTGCTTTTCTGAGATAGCGGGAAATGTAGACAGAGTCAGTGGATGGGAGGCTGGTTTGCGTGATGGACTGGGCTGAGTTCACGACTCTATGTAGTTTCTTGTGGTCTTGGACAGAAACGGAGCCATACCAAGCTGTGATACAACCAGACAGGATGCTTTCTATGGTGCATCTGTAAATGTTGGTGAATCATAATGGACATACTGAATTTCCTTAGCTTCCTGAGGAAGTAGAGGCATTGCATGGATATCGGGAGACAAAATGGAAATAGAATTTGTTTTGGAACAACTGAGGAATAGGTGATTGGAAAATCTTTCCCTGTAAAGGGGAAGCTGAACTAAATGTGGGCAAGAATACGGAAAGGACTCCCTCGACGGTAAAGATCTGTATGTTGACATGATCATGAGGACATTCAGATGCTCTGCAAGAGCTAATCTGTGCAGGTTTGGAGATTCTGAATGTAATATCTAGGTGATGAAGTTCCCTTACAGAACTGGGCAGTATTCTACTTTGGATTCAACAAGCTTTCTCATCTGGCTTTTGAGTTGTTGGCGCCATCTCAGTTGATCATTCTGTTGAGCCTTTGGAGATTAAATTTTTTATTCAGGCTGTAGTCACGGACCTCCCCTAGCCAGTATGATGTTGAAAATATTTCTGATCCGCACGGGTTAGGAGAATCTCTGCTGGGCCATAGAGAAGTCTGAGTAAGGAAAGGAAAATCAGTCCACGTTTTCACCCCAGCTGTTGTCTAGTAATCATCTTTGAATGGTACCAATGTCGGGACATCATGCTGAGCTGCAAAGCCTCCAAGCAGCTGTATTCGAGTACAATAGCTTTTGCATATCAGCTATGTGAAACACAAATTTATGGTGATCTCACCATTGTAACTTCTTTAAAGTTTATTTATTAGTGTCACAAGTAGGCTTACAATGAAGTTACTGTGAAAATCCCCTAGTCATCACACTCTGGTGCCTGTTCAGGTACACTGAGGGAGAATTCAGCGTGGCCAAGGCACCGAACCAGCACATCTTTCAGACTGTGGGAGGAAACCAGAGTACCTGAAGGAAACCCATGCAGACACAGGGAGAGCATGTAGACTCCATGCAGACCAGTGACCCAAGTCGGGAATCAGACCCGGATCCCTGGCACTGAGGCAGCAGTACTAACCACTGTGCCCATGCCAAGGCAGACTGCTGCTCACTCTGTCTGCTCGCATGCTGAATGCATCAACATAACAGAAATCACAGTGAAATAGATTGTCTTCTGAAGTTTATAATTGCTGCGAGATATAATTCTGACAATTATTCAGATTATGGTGACTAAAGGTTAAACAGAGAATTACATAATTAAAGAAATGTTCTCTGGTCTCATAGAATTGGCTAATTCCACTTAATAATGTTTGACATTTGACATATAGCGAGGATACCAGTTTTACAGATGGTATGTTAAATTGCATATTGCATTTCAAAAGCTGCAAATGACATTCAGTACTGTAAGCATAATATATCACTGCAGTGGAAGGGGAGTAAAATTGTGATAAATCTATATTAGAATTTCCCAACATCCTTCAGAAGATGGAGGTGGTCATATTTTCGTAGACCTTTGTGTCTGCCTCCTTTGGGCCTTTCAGACTAGTGACCGGGAAGAACGCCTCATTGGCTTTAGACATTAACGTTCATGCCAATAGCTGTTTCAGGCTGGCGTAACAAATGGACTTTACCTGCTGCTTGCAAACACCAGAGCCTCCCTCCTTGCCCAGTGATACCCCCGAGAGTGACAGAACAGAAAGTTGCCCTCAGGCACCATCTGTTTCTGCCATACACTACTCTCAGCACTGCCTCCACATCTGTCGCAGGGAGCAGCCTTCTTGACAAGTTATTTTGATGGATTTCAGCTGCGTTTCTAGGTTTTGTTTTGTGTTTGAACTGTTTAAAGGATGAATGGTAGTCTTTGCTTGCCTGAGCACTGAACTGCATCGTCGTAGACCATGGAGCTGTGCCCAATCTATTAAGATATGTGACTGGGGTTTTGGGAAAGTGAAACAAAGTTGCCCTGATGTTTGCAGCAGTCACTCATACTGATTCCGCTTCCCTCGAAGCGATGCTGAATATATCAGCATGATACCCTGTCAGTATGCAACAACTGCTCCTTGCATTTATGTAGCACCTAGTAAAGCAGTCAAACGTCCCAATGCTCTTAAAAAGAACGTTGTCACCTAAAATGTGACACTGAACTGCTTTCACCTCAGTGACCAAACACTCAATTAAAGAAGTAGTTTTTAAGAAGCATTGGAAAGGAGGAAGAGAAAGGCAGAGAGACTTAGGAACCGAATTATAGAGCTTGGGACTGAGGCTGACGTAAGGGGCAAGTGAAGTTGGGCTGGTGTTGGAGGAAGGGCATCACTGTGGCGCAGTGGTTCGCACTGCTGCCTCACAGCGCTAGGGACCTTGGTTCGATTCCAGGCTTGGGTCACTGTTTGTGTGGAGTTTGCACATTCTCCCCATGTCTGCATGGGTTTCCTCCGGGTGCTCTAGTTTCCTCCCACAATCCGAAAGACATGTGGGTTCGGTTGATTGGCCATGCGGTCACGGGGATTGGGCCGAGCAGGCGAGGGAGAATTAAGATTCTGAGTTGGTGCAGACTGGATGAGCCAAATGATGACCTCCTGCGCTGTAGGGGATTCTATGAATGCAGAGTTTTCAGAGGGCTGGTTAGAATAGAACCATCAGACGTTCCTTTTGCTGATGGTTTGAGTGAGGGAGGCGTTGTTGACTCGCTTTCAGTTTCATTTTAAACCCCCGTTGAAGCTGCTTACCAAATATTTAACCCTCCTCAATCAACCGGTCAGCCAACAGGGAGTTGTAGCGGCAGCAAGGGAAACCTTCAACTTTGCTATCCTGCCACCCACCCCCGTAACAAATTATTCAGCTCTCTTTCGAGGTAATCCATATAGCAGGCTGGGCTGAGAACTGGCAGCGCTCCCTCCCAGCAGTGTCAGGCCGGCTTGAGTGACGGCAGCCGAGGACGTAAACCTGCAACCATCTGCTTGAGAGGTAGGCAGGCACTCTGCAGCCTGTGCTACTGGGCTGTGCTGGCAGCTGTTCACTTTCTCATTTGGATTTTGATCCAGACTTTTCGCAGTCTATGGAGAAAACAGATTTTTTTTTGCAAATAAAAGCACAAGTCATTTTGGAGGAGTCCCAATTTCCCACCAAACTCGGTGGAGAGCAGGACCTTGTAAAGCTGTGGCAGGCTGGTGGTATAACGACTTCAACCAAAGTGCTGCAGTTGAAATAATTGGTGCTGTCTTGCTGTGTAAAATGATCCAGTATAAAAGGGCCTGTGAATGACAAAAAGTTGAATGCAGGACTTGGGTCACGGTAGCAAGTGGGTCAGGTTTCACCCTTTGTGTATAATACTGCAAGTCATACAGAAATAACACTGCGACGGATTAAAAGGCAGTATTAAAATGGGTTCCCTGTCAACAAGACCCTGAAACTGTTGTATTAGGGAATTTTACAGGCTCATTAGGTGACACATTTTGCATTCCTGTTAAGTGGTTTTGACTTTGTTTTGATGTGGAAGGTACTAAGCCACCCACATCAAAGGTAAGTGGTTTGCCTCTACCTGAAGTAGAGCATCACCCAATTCACTAATGCCTCCTTTGACTGCACTGCTCCATTTTTCCTCGGTGAGAAGTCTCACAACACCAGGTTGAAGTCCAACAGGTTTATTTGGTAGCAAACACCACTAGCTTTTGGAACGCTGTTCCTTCCTCAGGTGAGTGGAGAGTTTTGATCACAAACTCTCCACTCACCTGAGGAAGGAACAGCGTTCCAAAAGCTAGTGGTGTTTGCTACCAAATAAACCTGTTGGACTTTAACCTGGTGTTGTGAGTCTTCTCACTGTGTTCACCCCAGTCCAACACTGGCATCTCCACACCATTTTTCCTCATTACAGGGGTTGCAGAGATAGTCATGTTTTTTGGATCTTCAGTCCCTTCCATCTCAAACCAGTACCTGTAGCATGATTGCACTCCTATGAGATTCTTAGCACACATTGTTTTCCATATGCTGGTACAATTGAAACCAGTTAACATTGAACCATGGTAAATAGAAGCTGGAGTAGTCTATTTCAAGCCTGCTCTGCCATTCATTTCAATCATGTCTGATCATCAAATTCAATACTCTGATTCTCCCTTCCCCCCATATCCCTTGATCTCTTTAGCCCCAAGAGCTATATCTAATTTATTCTTGAAATCACACAGCGTTTTGGCCTCAACTATTTTCTTTGGTAGTGAATTCTACAGATTCACCACTATCTGGATGAAGAAATTTTTCATCATCTTTACCCCACAAAGTTTGCTGCTTATCCATAAATTATTACCCAAAGTTCTGGACTTCCCACCATCAGGAATATTCTTTCTGAAGCTACCCTATCTAAACCTGTCAGAATTTTGAGATCCCCTCTCGCTCTTCTAAACTCCAATGAATATAACCCTAACCGACTTCGTCTCTCCTCATATGACAGAGCTGCCAACCCAGGAATCAACCCAGTAAACTTTCACTGCACTCTGCCTATAGAAAGGACAGCCTTCCTCAGATAAGGACACCAGAACTGCATACAATACTCTAGGTACGGTATCACCAATGGCCTGTGCAATTGCATTAAAAAAAACCTCTATTCCTATACTCTAACCTGTCACAATGAAGGCCAACATACCATTTGTCTTCTCTACTGCGTGCTTACTTTCAGCAACTGACACACAAGGACACCAAGATCTCATTGAGTATCCATCTCTCTCAATTTACACCCATTCAAATAATAATCTGCCTCCTTACTATTGCTGCTGAAGTGGATGACCTCACACATATCCACACTATACTGCATGCATATGCCCACTCACTCAGCCTGTCCAAATCACACCAGATTGTTATAATCCAGGCTCTCCTCAAACTCTTCATATTCATGGCAGCCTTATGTTATCTGTGAACTAAAAAACCTACAATTCATCGATTCTATGATGAATAGGAATACTCAAGTCTGACTAAAACCCTTGAGCAGTCATCCAAAACTAATGTGCATGCTGGAAATCTGATATAAAATCAGAAAATGCTGCAAATACTCAGCGGATCTGGCAGCATCTGTGGAGATAAACAGACTGAATGTTGTAGGTCAAACTCTTCATCTGATCTATTCTGCATCCTTGGGCTACATAAAACATTATATGGGTTACCTACTCTATACTTTCTTCAGTAGGATGTTAGACCATATTCTGGCTAAAACAATATATCGGATTTATTACAATAAATAATTTTACACAGAAACAATAAGTAGATGCTGAGAGAAAAGTAGGCAAACAGTATTTAACATGATGTTGATAGCTTAAACTGTCTCTTAAATGTGATTTGCAAATATTTGAATTCCCAAGACTCTAATTCAACTTTTCTGCAAGAAGCTTTGATGTCCTTTGAACCCTGTCTCACTGTTCTGATGCAGAAATAAATAGTTGAAATGTGAATGAAGGAGGTAATCTATTTATGTGTACCTCACAAGTTCTTCAAAGTGGTTGTCTGCTTCTTTGAAGGTGACCTTTGATTCTTCCCAATCAGATGATAATTATATAATGCTAATTATTTCTACTATTCAGGCAAGTGGAGGATGTGGGTAACAAGTCGAGCATGATTGATGTGTACTCCATCAGGCCCGATGCAAATCCTTTCGTGATTTCTATCCAGCACAACACCTAGCAGTTATGGAAATTCACAGTCATTGAGTTCTGGTTGCTATCATGAAAATAAAGTTCTCTCCGTTATCATTTCAGGAAAGGTGTTACCAGCTTTACCTTGCGATATCAATTTCTTGCCTGTCACTTTTTTCAGACAAAAATGTCACAGCAGTTGAACTGGTTTGGATAAGTAAATAGCAGTGTGATGATTGGAGGATCATAGAAATATTGGGAAATGGTAACTTAATTTAAAGCTAACCATTTTATGATGTTCGTGCAGTGTTGGTTGGTTTGTGTCTCTGCCTTGACACACACAGTTTCTTTGCTGAACTTTCTTCTACTTAGCATGAGCAGAATATCCTGGACATTGGCCCTTTTACCACAGGGTTCTGATCCAACCCTGACAAAGGGGGTGAAGTTCTTTGTGAGTTGTAGTCTTGTCAGCAGCAACCTAATCTCCTGCGCAAAAGGGCCTAAAAGAGTTGTTGCTGAAATTAGTAATCTCCTACCTGCAGAAACAAAGAGGACAGACTACACTGGAAAATACCACACTACTGTTGGAAATAGGTTTGCTCTCCCAAGATCCAAAGATGTGCAAGTTAGGTACATTGGCTGTAGTGAATGCTTAAAGTTGAAGTTTATTTATTAGTGTCACAAGTAGGCTTACATTAACACTGCAGTGAAGTTACTGTGAACATCCCCTAGTTGCCATACTCTGGTGTCTATTTGCGTACACTGAGGGAATATCTAGCATGGCCAATGTACCTAACCAACGTGTCTTTCGGACTGTAGGAGGAAAGCGGAACACCCAGAGGAAACCCGCACAGACATGGCCAGAATGTTCAAACTCTGCACAGAAAGTTACCCAAGCTGGGAATTGAACCCAGGTCCCTGTGACGCAACAGTACTAACCACCGTGCCACCCCATGTATAGGGCAGAGGGGTGGGCCTGGGCGGGATGTTCTTTTGGAGAGCAGATGCAGACTTAATGGCTGGATGGCCTCTTTCAGCACAGCAGGAATTCTATAGTTTGAGCTCCTTTGTATTATTACATTGGTTTTGGAAGGGGAAATGGAAGAGCAGTGAAGCTATTCTTTTTCATAGCTAAACTGAGAAAGCTGATGACTGCTAATAGGTGAGAGGCATTACAGAACAAATTTAATTTTGTCTCACTGTTTTTGTCCATGATTTGCAAGAGTGGCTCTTTTCTTTTCCAGGATTGTCTGGATTGTAGCGATACAGAAGATCGCTCTCAAATGCTGCTAAATAATCAGCTCGTGAGTGGGCAACTCAAGTGAACCCAACCAATTTGGTGTCAGTTTTTCCCCCAGATAGAGTGCTGGACTGAAATTTATTTTATTTGGATGCTGATTAACTTCCTGGCTTATGTTTAACGTCACATACAATTTGAGATGTCCAACCCAAGTAATTTTGAAATCTACTGGTGTTCCTGTTTCTCCTGCTTCAGCCTCCTTCCTGCATGATCTGATTTGATTTAATTTATTATTGTCAGCATACAGTGAAAAGTATTGTTTCTTGTGCGCTATACAGACAAGACATACCGTTCATAGAGAAGGAAACGAGAGAGTGCAGAATGTAATGTTACAGTCGTAGCCAGGATGCAGAAAAAGATCAACTTAATGCGAGGTAAACCCGTTCAACAGCAGCAGGAAAGAATCTATTCTTTAGTCGGTTAGTATGTGACGTCAGGTTTTTGTATCTTTTTCCCAACGGAAGAAGGTGGAAGAGAGAACGTCCAGGGTGCGTGGGTTCCTTAGTTATGTTGGCTGCTTTGCTGAGGCAATGGGAAGTGTAGACAGAGTCAGTGGATGGGAGGCTGGTTTGCATAATAGATTGGGCTACATTCACGACCTTTGTAGTTCCTTGCAGTCTTGGGCAGAGCAGGAGCCTTACCAAGCTGTAATGCAACCAGAAAGAATACTTTCTAAAGTGCATCTATAAAAGATGATGACAGTCATAGCTGACATGCCAAATTTCCTGGACCATTGATCTGAGTCAACAGTATGAGTCTGCTCAGTAACATCATCAATCAGTGGGAGCAGTTGCTGAATGGAAGTGAACAGGCTTTAGGGATTGGCATTCCTTGTGCCAAAACCCATTGAAGTTTGGCAATGCTTAATGTTTCCTGAATTATGTAGAGGTATGGGTCCTCAGCAAATGCATGACCTCTATTATTTTGTCCATGTGATGTGGGACCATCAGACAATAAGGAAGATTGGTGCTATAGCCATGCCATCACCTGATATCCTTGTGGATGCACTGACCAGAGGAAATCACCTGGATTATGATGAAAGGTTTGAAAACCTGCATTGTTCTATAACTGAAAGACGCCAAGGCCATACGTCATACTCCCAGCTGGCACTTGGGGATTAAGATCAGCTAATGCAGCATCAACCAAAACTGGGATCTTCCTGATCCGTTACATGGACCAAGATACGCATTGTCACTTTCTTCAACTATACAATGGCTTCCAGAATGAATTAAATATCCAAACGCTGTTCGGATATAATTTTGTGTCAAATAAGACCAGCTCAAATATTGTTAAGTAACAATTGCACATCTCACAGAAGAGTGATATTTTATTCAGACTGACTAAACGTGCACTTGGTGATATTTTTCATCGCAGCTACATTTGAGTTGGGAGGGTTGCGGACAAAGGGTTAAAGCCTGTGAAAGTGAGACCTTGGTGCTAATCGCTTGAGTACATTGCAAACTGGAAATTTATCTTTCTACATGATTCACGGCTTCAGAAGCAAGCGGAAAGTGTGCAGCAATACCAGAAGACTAAACATGACCATTGCCCTTAACAGTGTGACATTAACAGTCTGGTTTTTGACAAGCCGCAGATGGGTTAAACTACTGAAATGCTCTAAATTTAGAGACACGAGAATGAATAGAGCTCACGCAGCGACGATTTGAAAAGAGGCTTGTGGCTTTTTAATAATGTGCCAGAACAGCCTCAGTGGTGGGCCGGCTGGGAACAGCAATCACCGTATCCATCTTGTGCAGGAAGAGATGCCCAGCAGGCCTCAGCTAATGCAGCCAGGTCCTTCACTCAGCTGGAGAAGGCAGACTTGGAGATGGCAATCAAGGGTTGATTTGCCAACACATTTCTAATGATTAAAATGTAATTAGCACAACTGAGTGCCTCCTCCCCAGCTAATTTGCATACATGCTGTGACAGGCAGGCAGCCGGCTGCACCGTGGCTCAGCGGCAGATGGAAGCAGAGGCAGTGGGAGACCAAAGCCATTTTGCGATGCGACTGTTTGCATCAGAAAATCGTCAGGATGCTGGGTTTTTATCAGGCCCTTGACAGCAAAACATCAAACTGGTGCTGTCAGTTTAGACCGAGGCAATGGCATCCATCCTTCATGCTTTCCTGCACTCTCAGCAAGGCAGTCTGCAGCACCGACTGCTCGTATCTGCAGTGAGGCCATGCTTCTTACCTTGTGCGTCTTTTCAAAGGTCCAGTATTGCAAATTAAAATGGTCTTGCTGCCATATTCTGATATTTTCAGCGAGCTATTTTCCTAAAATGTGCTGGACAATCTTAGGGCAGCATGGTGGCACAGTGGTTAGCCCTGCAGGCTCACAGCGCCACCAGGGACCCGGGTTCGATTCCCAGCTCGGGTCACTCTCTGTGCGGAGTCTGCACATTCTCCTCATATCTGTGTGGGTTTCCTCCCACAGTCCAAAAGACATGCTGGTTAGGTGCATTGACCATGTTAAGTTCTCCCTCAATGCATATGAACAGGCGCTGGAGTGTAATGACCAGAGGGTTTTCACAATACCTTCATTGCAGTGTTAATGTAAGCCTACTTGTGTCACAAATAAATAAAGCAATCTGTACTGAAAGTTCCATTGCATGTCTTCTATATTGTCGTGGTGATTGACCCTTACTCTGCTGTGTTGCCCTTAAAGGAACAATCACTGCAGTAAGGTAAGGTTCTATTGTATTAATTATTTCATCCCTACAGATCATGTGATTTGACAGTCCCTGAACATATTTTACTGATAATATTGTCCAATTAACCTTGGTTCCCTGTCCAAAGGTGCTATTATTAGCTGAATCATAGCAAAGTCCCAGAATGCTCAGTGGCATGCCCTGAGCCAACCTCAACCAGAATGAGGATTTAAACCCCGTGCTGTTGGCATTAATCTGATCCACATGTTAGCCAGTTAATCAGCTGAACCAACTGGAGGCCTCCTTCAATCTACTGTCATCCAAAATGAAAAGTTTGAAGACTAACCTAGCTCAATGGGCCAATTGGTTGTGGTAAAGTTTGTTACAGCCCAAAGCATAATTACTGCCTCCTAGTACCTTATTTAGATTTAATGGCCAGGAAGTTTCGAAGATGGCAGGGGTTTACAGTGGTGGATTACAGCATCCGGGGTTGCCCCCAGGAGCCACTGACCCAATCAGAGGGGTGGCAGCTCAGCAATGCCACCCAGATTGGTGGCCATTGCTGGGGCTACAGCTAGAGGATAAGGGTGCTTCAAAAGACATGCACCCTCAAATTAAGTTAGTGTGTCTGAGGTTGCCGAAACCAATCAGGCCTCCTCCCCACCCTGCATGGGGTGGGAGTGTGAGGGTTGTTGAGGGCAGATAGTGCCAACGCCGCTGGGATAGCCATTGCTATCAGAATGCTCAAACACAAGGTACTGCCACAAAGCCCAGAGAAGCTGTCAGGGTTTAATTCAGGCCTTTTCTTTCCTTTCTTAAAGTTCTACTCTTACCCAATTCTCTCCAATGATTCATGCTATAGTGCTGGTTTACAAATTGTGGTTACTTGTTTCTCCTCAAATGTGAATTGGCATAGTGAATGTTAGCAGTCTGCTCAACCAGTCCTATCCTTGGACAGTGTCTCACAAAAAAAAGACTTGCATTTATAGAGCACCTTTCACAACTGCTGTGCGTCTCAAAGCACTTTACAGCCAATTAAGTACTTGTGAAGCATACGCTCTGTTTTAATGTAGCAAATTCAACAGCTAATTTGTGCGCATCAAACTCTCGCACGCAGCAATTTGATAATGATTAGCTATTCTGTTTTTGTGATGTTGATTGAGGGATAAATATTTGCCAGGCCATCTGCTCCTCTTCAAAATGGTGCCACGGGATCTTTTCCACCCACCCAGGAGGACGAACAGGACCTCGGTTTAACATTTTATCCAAAAGAGGCTACCCCTGACATTGCAGCGCTTCTTCCAGACTGCACCTGGGCGCTGGCTTGATTTTTGTGCTTTGGTCCAGGAGTGGAAGTTGAATGCACAACCTTCTGACTCGCCAACTGAGCAATGACTGGCACACAGGCGGGAATTTCTGGGGTAGTACGGTGGCACAGTGGTTAGCACCGCTGCCTCTCAGCGCCAGGGACCTGGATTCAATTCCTGTCTCGGGTGACTGTGTGAAGTTGGCACATTCTCCCCATGTCTGTGTGAGTCTCTCTGGGAGTTCCAGTTTCCTCCCACAGTCCAAAAAAGTGCGGGTTAGGTTGATTGGCCATGCTAAGTTGCCTCAAGATGTGTAGGATAAGGGGATTAGCAGGGTAAATACCGGGGTTAGAGGGATAAGAGTGTGGTTGGGCTTGTTGTCGATGCAGGCTCGATGGGCCGAATGGCCTCCTTCTGCACTGTAATGTTTCTATGAATAATCAAGTGAGAGCTCTGTGCATCATTCTTAAACACCAAAGCCACCGATATTTTGCCTTAGATCAACTCTTGCAGGACAGAAAAGGGATTTTGCGGGATCTTCAAGGTTTATTTGACTTGGTAGCAACACCAAAACGTATGCTTACAAATGCAATCAGGTTACTAAGCGATGGAAAAAAAAAGCAGCAGTGGTGTTTTTGTCATGTGTTCAACAGTAGTTACACAGCAGAACAAATGTTGCTGTTGACCATATGTTGACCAGTGCTCAGAATTGCAGTACCAAGTTACCACGATAAAGATTTTGCGGTTGTCTTCAACAATGGTGTCAGCTGTTGCTTACACTGACACTTGCCCACAAGCTGTCCATGGGCTTTTAGACTAGAACTTGCTGTAATTAGAAAGCCATTTTAGTCTGGTGCCCTCAGAATTCTGGGACAGGGTGTCCTAATCAGCTTCAAGTTACTGAGCGGGGCAGAGCCTGAACCAGGAAGTGTTGTTTTTAACTATGGTGCCAAGTCATGTGCATGAAGAGAAATGGAGAAGGAAAGAAAAATGGAATGAAGAGAGGTAAATGAGACAAAGGGGATATCTCCAACAATCTCAAGGAATGAGACTCCCATTAGTAAAAGTTAATGTTCAGGGCCTGAGAGATTGTTTGCTACTACAGGAGACTTCACATGCTATCAAAAATTCACTTGCGTGGAAATGACCAAACCCTAACTTTTCTGGTATGCATCTATACTGCAAATCAGAAACTTCAGTTTCTTTATTAAACCTTTATCTTAAATTTACTTTGTCAAGTTAGTTGTTTTATTGCTTACGGCTGAAATATCCTTACTGCCGGATAAACACAAGATACATCTTGGAATGTTGTGCCATGTTAAATGTGCAGTATCGCTGCACGTTTTTGTTATTATCCTCCTGTAAATATCCACTCTCCTTCCCTCCCCTCTCCTGATTGCAAGACAGTTTTCCCCTCGCTGAGAGCATTTATCATCAAACCAAACTGCTTTATTGAGCTTGCCTTCCCCAAATGAGCCCAATTGGCTCGGCTGAAATGGATTCGGACTTTCTGGCTTGACCCATCAGTTGCAATCTTTCAAATCTTAGGGTGAACGAGAGCTGCGGTTTTCTCTCTCGGATTTGCATATCAGCTCGCAGTGAAGGTACAAGTGTAATTCCTGTTCCCCCCACCCCCTCACTCCCCTTACTGAGAGGTTCTGATTTAGGGGAACCTGAGGAACGACAGCTGCGTGTATAAGAACTGAAGGAGCGCAGTTGATTAAATCATCATCAAGTCAAGACCGCAAAAAGTCAATTCTGCTTCCCGTCTTCAATGATCTTCTTTTATCTCCAAGTAATGAGGTATGGCACTTTTACATCGAGCAGTATGCCGGGTTGTATTAACATACTCCATCTGCTTCACAAGTCAGGGAAGTCATTTCTGTGTGCTTGTGTGGAGGCAATCAAAGCAATTTGGTAGAAAAGGAAGAGAATGTCCCATTTTTAATGGATCACAATACCATTGAAGAGATTTCCCTGTTTAAAAAAAAATACAGTTTGCTTTTGAAGAATAAAAAAATGCACTTTCAATGAAATTGCATGAATGAGACATTTCAATCGGCGCTATTCTGTAAAAAGCCATTTGGGAAGGCATGTTGCCATTTGTTGTGTCTGTGCAGACAGTGATACTGACAAAGTAAATTGTATGAAAGGTGCATATCACCCCGCATTTTTTAACAAAAAATAAATTCAGCATAAGCTTTGCAAAACTGTCATTCTGCCACTATAACAACTTACAATTCATAATTTGTGTTCAGTTGCACAGCATCTGTGTGGCACTTCCTGCAAGCTCTTCTGGCGTTGCCAAGCCACATAGAACACAGTTAGGATGAGCACAGTTGACTGAAATGACAATAAGGAAGCAAGGTCAAGCATCAAAAGAACTTTGCCACTGTTCTCTGGGATACCCTCATTAAATCCCTCTGACTTTCCCACCTTCATCCCTGGGGGAAATTCAGAGCGGATAGAGGAGGAGGAACAGGGAAGATGCATTTGCACCCACTTTGAATTGACCAAACCACAGACATGCAAAGGTTTCCATTGAAAACATGTGTGGGCCGCGAGCTATCACTGTCGGTGTCCGCTCCACGTCTTCTGCTTGGATCTCAATGTGCAGTTCTCCAGTGGAGCAATCTGAAACAATCCAATCATTACCTTTTACAGAGCAATTGGTAAGAAATACACTCATATCAGTGTCTGTAGGACTGGTTCTTTTCATTAAAAGGCAAGACTTAAGATGTCCTCGGTCTGATAGCCCTGGGCTTTATAAAACTAAGAAGGAGGATAACCATATTGTATGAAGAATGATGGGGTGGGGGGATTTTTGCAGTACACTTCACTTGACAAAATGCTGTTGTGCTATTGAAGGTAGCTCAGTACCTACTAAATTACTGAGCTTCCTGGATTGGAGATTGATTTTTTTTTCCCCCTGTATTTTCTCTTTAAGTAGAGGCCGACAGCTGAGCATGTTCAAAAATCTCCCAAATATGACTGCACTTTGAAAGTGAGTGGGTATTTAATTTGTAATTGTTATTTCTGGTTATTGAAGAATGGTATGCTGGCAGTGCATGGTGACAGATTACTGATTCAAATCTCTGGCAGGGGTAATGATTGGCTCATGTGGAATGCTTGCACAAGTAAGTTGCTCCATGAACTTCATTGACAGAAGTTGTGCCATTCTGAAAATATATACGTTTGATAGATTGGAGCAATTCATGTTTGTGATGAGAGGCTACCTACTGCAAGCAAATGTATGTACAGAATATATTGATCTACACGACAAAAGGAAGATGGATCAGAGAAGAGTATTGTATTAGTTAAGGCGATATGGGTCAGTTAGAAAGGCATTGCCTCCGTAAGTACAGCTCCTGTCTAAAAAATGCACTTGGGTCCCAGACTTGCAACTGTTTGAACTGTTTTGCACAATTCATTTTATTGCCTTTGCATAATTTATGTGCTGCTGAAGATCATCCATCTCTGCCAAGCAATGGGCGCACTGAGCTCTTGAGGGGACAGAATTGTAAATTCGATGGCATGCTCCTGGCGCGCTGGCTGCAGGTCAGCAGAGAGCTCCTGTGCCAGAAATTGAGCTGGTACCTCCGAGCCTGCAAAGTCTCCAAAGCAGCAGAAGCTTTGTCGGGGGCCGAGTGTGCTGATGGTGGCCAACTCGCAGCCTGTCAATCTCCTGTTGGCTGCAAGGGAAGCATATGTCTGGTTTTCAGCCTGCTTACATAACGGCCACTAACACAGCTCGCTTATTGGCTGGACGCACCGTTCTGGAAATGAAGCTGTTTGCCGGCTTTGAACCAATCATCAAAAATTGGCAGAGCGACACGGAGTCATTCTGGTGGGCTGAAGCTCCTGTTCAGAATGTGCAAGGACAAATTACAGATGCACAATGAATGTGACTGAGTGACTGACAATAACTGTCAAGGAATTGAATCGTTCGTCACTTCATAACATTTTCACTTTGATAATTGATTGGGTTACATATACATTCTTGGCCACATATCTCACAGTGGACAGTTTTACTGTGGTTAACCAGATTATCTATCAATCATCATAAAAATTAAAAATATAATGGCTGATTTTTCATCATGCTCTTTATTTAAATGAGGTTAATGCACACTTAATAAATTCTGGGTTAATCTTCAAGTCTGTGCTAAATTGTCTGTTTGTTGACAATATATTTGGGAAGGAGAAAATTATCCAGTTTCCCAACCCTGCACCCCCTGCCCCCTACCATCACCTGATCACTACACAGTAAACTGTCCTTGCTGAAAGTGCATGAGTTTTACAGTCCCGCCCTTTGGTGCAATTTTACAGTCCCGCTGCTGGTGCAATTTACAGTCCCTCCCGCTGGTGGAATTTTACAGTCCTGCCCTCTAGTGCAATTTTACAGTCCTGCCGCTGGTGCAATTTACAGTCCCTCCCGCTGGTGGAATTTTACAGTCCTGCCCTGTTGTGCAATTTTACAGTCCCTCCTGCTGGTGGGATTTTATAGTCCCTCCTGCTGGTGGAATTTTACGGTCCCACCCTCTGGTGCAATTTTATAGTCTCACTCTCTGATGCAATTTTACAGCCCCTCCTGCTGGTGGAATTTTACAGTCCCTCCTGCTGGTGGAATTTTACAGTCCTTCCTGCTGGTGGAATTTTACAATCCTGCCCACTGGTGGAGTTTTACAGTGCCGCCCATTGGTGGAATTTTACTGTGCCGTCCCCTGGTGGAATTTTACAGTCCTGCTCACTGGCAGAATTTTACAGTGCCGCCAAAGTCAGTGGATGTTTGAACTTCTCGCTGCACTTTATCGCCCTGCCCCCTCTGCAAAGGAGCCATTCACTGGCTATTCTTGCTGGGGTTTCGTAACGGTGGGGCAGGGATGTGCATACAGTGGGAAGTCCCTGTTCACAGCAGTGGGACCTTCTGGTCCCACTGCTGCCCAATGGTGAAATGTCTCCTCTGCTGCAAATAGTAATGCCAGGGGGTCAGGAGATCTTACCCCATTGTGTGTGGATGTCAGGAGAAGACTGAACTGTCAGGAGTCCATTAAAGTCAAACAAACTGACAATGGTCCAGATCAAGACTTGGGCGAGATGCCCATTGGGATAGACAAACCCAAGGAATCAGCACCTTTTTGAATGCCGAGGAAGGGAGGATGGCAGGTAAAATTGGCAAAAGCAAAGATGTTTAACCAATTGGAAATGCTTTTGGTCTGTTGTTTTTTTTAAAATGAGATGAATTTTAATTGACAACAAATGTTTCATTATTCCAAATGGTCAATGATGATCTGCTCTAATATATCAAATTAAATGACAACTGACTGAATGTCAGAACATCTAAAAGACTCGAAAATATCTTCAGTTGCGCTGTACGAATAATAGATTGGAGGGGCACAGGAGTGTCAGGTCAGCAGCTAGTCTACATTCAAAGCAAAACAGTCTCTATTTAAGCCCATTTTATGAATGGACTAAATACTGAACCATTTGGCCTGAGCTGGGGGCAGCAATAAACTTCAGCAACTTAATGTAGTAACAGAATTTTTTTTGCCAAACTGTATGACACATTTCAGTGTTTAATTAACACCTAAGTAATTACTATAAATGCAATGTAATTGGGTCCATTCATTTAGGGAATATTTATATATTAATGATTTTCTTGAAAGTTTCATTGACTTAAAGCCCTTAAGTTCCTTTTTGCTTGGTGAGCATTACATTCAAGTGAAAAACAAACAAAACTAAAGACCTCGAGTGGGATTTTCTGATCGCGCTCACCCCAAAACTGGAAAATCCCACCTGAGGGCAACAGACCTTTGGATGGTCCAGCCCTGCCCGCTACACTTCCCGTGCGGGAACATTCCATCCCATGAGTCCATTGCACACTCACCCTTCCTGTTAAATGGCGCAACGTACTGTACCATCTTCCCCAATCATTAGCAAAACTAGCTTCTCGTAGAGACAAGGAAAGGGAAGAAAATATATTGCCTCCTAAGGAAATCGAAGAAACTCTAAGAGCAAAGTAGTCCACGATGCATCATCAGATATGCCTGGACGTGTGTCCTTTACACGAGCAATGTATCCTAAGAGTAATGTTTCCATTTTATCACTGCTGCACATTGTAGTGACAGCTTAAGTGTGTTTTCCGCTACAGCCTACAAATCTCTGTCCTGTGCTGTAGCCTCACAGCACTTATTTTGTATTCCCGTCATTCAGCTTCCTTGGCATCTTGGCTTTTGAGCTTTGTTCCATTAAATATCTTCCCTTTTTTCTGCAAGTTTCTCAACTATCCAGATCCCTTTTCAATTGGCTCACTTCTTTGCCACAATTTACAATCCCTTCCAATTTAATACCAGTGGTAATCTTGGAGAGTGTTGTTCCAATTCTTTGCCAAATGGCACAAACACCACCCCACTGAGGTTCAATCCCCACTCCCCCGAGGCCTGACAACTCCCCCACCGTGAGGCATGGTACCGCCATGCACACGAGGCCCAACAACCCAACCTTAAATTCCTGTCCAGTTGCCTCATGCACTTGCCTTCTCCTGATCTATCAAAGGACCCTTAAATATAGCAACTGGTGGTGTAACAAACGGGGTTTTGGCATTCTTCCTTTCAACAAAGCTGTATTCCAAAATCAGGCCTGGGGGTGTGCTGCACTACTCTGTAATCTTTCCTGGCCTTAGTCGGAAGACTAGGTGTCTTTAGGTATACAGTCTCTGTTATACAACAATCTATAACGCATCTTGTACTGTGTATATCTCCATTAACTTGATAAACAACTTAATTAAAAAGTCAATTGGACTTGCCTCATAAATGTGCCACTGGCCTTCCCTATACGCAGACCTTTCTGCTTGTGAGGAAAGATCCTTCATTTGCTCCGATAATTTACATCTGCAATGTTTACTTGAAAATGTTAATTTATTACAGCAGCTAATCACTCCACGCCCAGGCCACAGTGCCCAAGCTGAGCTGAATCTAAATTCTTACTTTGTATGCACAACTAACCTTTACAAATGATTCCTTTCTGTCAGAGGAAATAAACCAACATATCATACAGGTTTTATAATGCCGCAGCCATTTTTCCTGTAATGTTGCCATAGTTAGCCTACTGCTGCAGTACAAGTGTAAAGTTAAGGAAGAATCAGTCATTGGCATTTTTTGATTTGATTTGATCCATTATTGTCACATGTATTAATATACAACGAAAAGTAATGTTTTGTGCAGGCTGCACAAAGCATACCGTATGTAAAGAATGAAGTAAGTAAGTCTTAGCAGATGAAGGAGCAGCACTACGAAAGCTAGTGGCTTTTGCTACCAAATAAACCTGTTGCACTTTAACCTAGTATTGTGAGAATTCTTACTGTGTTTACCCCAGTCCAAAGCTGGCATCGCCACATCATGACTATCATATTTTTTAAAACCAGGGTTGTGATAATTTCTAAGTGAAAGTTTTTGCGTCTATGATTCCACATTTTTTTTTGAACGCCATCGAATTTCAGCCAGTCAGAATTATCAGCAGTCGCATCTTTGCATAACACCACTTTGGGGCTCTTATTCTCAAATGAATTGGAACTTTCTCAATCAGAATTTCGTATAATAAAACTGATTCTAAGGTTACTTCATTTTCAGTTTGGTAATTATTTAACCTTGAATCTCTTAGTATTGTTGTGCTTCCACTGTTTGCCAAATGCTGGTGGTGCAAGCTGATCACTCAAATAATTTACTTTGGGTTTGAGCAAAGAAAATTACAGTACAGGAACAAGCCCTTCAGCCCTCCAAACCTACATCGACTAGGCTGCCCGACTGAACCAAAATCTCCTACCCTTCCAGACACTGAGCCCCTTTATTCCCAACCTATTAATGTATTTGTCAAGATGCCCCTTAAAGGTCACTATTGTATCTGCTTCCACCACCTCCCCCAGCAGTGTCTTCCAGGCGCCCACCACCCTCTGTGTAAAGAACTTGCCTTGTACATCTCCTTTAAACCTTGCCCCTCGTGCCTTAAACCTATGCCCCCCAGTAATTGATTCTTCCACCATAGGAAAAAGCTTCTGACTATCCACTCTGTCCATGCTCCTCATAATCTTGTAAACTTCTATCAGGTCGCCCCCTCAACCTCCGTCGTTCCAGTGAGAACAAACCAAGTTTCTCCAACCTCTCCTCATAGCCAGTGCCCTCCATACCAGGCAACATCCTGGTAAACCTTTTCTGTACCCTCTCCAAAGCCTCCACATCCTTCTGGAAGTGCAGACACCAGAATTGAACACTATCTTCTAAGTGCGGCCTAATGGAAATCACCATTTTGTTTTCCATATTTTAACAACCAGAAGGAGGAATGAGCAAGCAGCTGCAGCAAAAGTTGTGGAGAATTTCTCCATAGTCTACTGTGCACTGAGAGTAGGATTGTATTTTGCCTTTCCCATTCCTCCTCTATCACATCTCCCCTCCACCCACCCACCTTTCCTTTATTGAATATTGACAAGAGCCACTCTGTTCAATCCTGTGAAATGATTCCGATTTTAAGGGAGTTTCTCAGTTTGCTCACAGGAGCTGGACAATACTTACCAATATTGAGGGGTGGAGTTTGGGAGATTGATTTCTTTTAAGTCCAGTTAATTCTCTCTCATTTCAAAAGAAACAGTCAGTGTGTAGCATTTTCTGCTTTTGGATCCAATTTCATGATTGCATTGAGCACATCTTGTTCCTTTTCATTGACCCGTCAATTACATCAAGTGTGCTTGTTTGCACGTCTTTGACTTTAATTTATTTTGTGAAAGAGAAAGCACTTAACGTTCAGCAGATTCACACCTTAAAATCCCCAATTCAGGACAAAGAAACAAACTAATGAAGCTCTGACTCACCTTGCCCAATAATGTTGCTGGAGGGTCATTAGCTTGTGGCGGCTCTGTTGACACTTTGGGAAGGTGTGAGTTTTAATCACCTCTGGTTGGTGGACATTAATACTGGTATATCTGCCGCTGACCAGAGTTGGTTGTTTCTTCTGCCAAGTTGCAGCATTCCAGCTGAACCTCAATGAAGAGAAAAATACCATCATGTTTATTAACTCTCATTGAAATAAATGCTCCTAGCGTTTATCAATTCCTTCTAATGTCTTTTTCCCTCTTTTTCTTTCAGTGCGACAGCGAAAGTGACCCAGATGAGAAGGTAAGATTACTTTTTTTCTCAATGTCAAAGGACCTATGTCAATATTTATGTCCATATCTTCTTTTTGGAAGAACATGTACAAAATTTAATTTATAAGAAAGATGATTATACATATTTTCTTTAATTTGGATTTTATAATGTTTTGAAAGAAGGTTTACACCAGTTGATTTGAAGGAAATGCTACCACAAAACCTATATGCAGTCTTGGAATATCGTGCAAATTCGGTGGGACTATAACTTTCAGAATTGACCGGTCTGGTAGGATTTATGTTGAGTTCACTGTCGGCTGCAGCAGCCTATACAGACAAAATCCAACACACAAGGCATGATTTGCATATGGTGCTGAAACTCCGTCAGGCTCGCCTTATCGTACCTGTGAGGCTGTGAAAGAAGTATTATAGAATTAAATAAAAGTCACGTTTGAAAACAAGTAAATCACTGAGGTTGGGGGATTGTAGCCTGGGATGGTGTTCACAAAAAAATAATCATAATTATCATTTGAAGGCAAGCAAGGTGAAAATTGCTTATACTTATCACATTGCTTCCAATTAATTTGAATCGGAAATGTTTGGGGATTGTGAAATCCTGTTCATTTAATAATAATTGCATTTTGTGCCGCTATCTAAATGAGTTTGGGGATTAGGTGCTGAATTGATTTTCAACTGTGTGTGGCTGTGGGCCTAGATACATTGAGATTACCCGCACCTTGTCTGCTTTGTTTGTTTCTGTGGTGAAAGCATTGATGGCCAGCGTGCGTTTGCTTAATGAGAACGTCCAGTTAGATAACTGCATTCTATTGTGCCATCATACTGTGCATTTATACATTAAAAACCGCTTGACCTTTCCTGGTTTATCAAAACATAAAAATAAAAGTACATTTTGATCCACCTGCTTGCCTTTAATATTGGATGAAACAGTGTTGAAATGTGGGATATATGTCTTATTTTTCCCCTCATAATTAAGTGACTCGCTGCACTTAACAAAGCTCTATTTGAATTGGACTTAACTTTTCCTGTCTTGCCCAGTTCAGAGACAAATTCTGGCACTCGTAGTGCTTTTGAGAATTTGTTTGCATCTAATTTCAAGAGCTGTTGTCTGGCTCCTATAATTACACAGGTTTGAGCATGAGAACTTATAGATATCCCTGAACATTTCAATTATTATCATAATGGTATTTTATTTGAGGAACACATTTGCAGCCCAAAGGCTTGAATTTTAGGGTGATTTGCATATGTAGATGAACTAATCTGGTTAAAAATGCATGGGCATGTAATAATCGTGTAGTAATGAAAATAGGCAAACAAATTCAGCAGGTAACAGGGAAAGATAATGTTGAATCAAAACTGTATTAAAATTACAAACCAATATAACAATCTTGGACTCCAGGCACTGAAGTACAGACCAATTTCATCATCTAAGAGCTCATTTGAGGACTGAAGCCATGTAAGGAATTGAGCCTAGAATGCAGGCTGGAGAAGTAGGTTGTTCCACACAATGCAGAGTTCTGAGCAATCTGAATGATGCCTAAATATAAAGTTGTTTTCAACTATAACTATTCATTTTTCATTTGACCCTAAAGGAAGTATTTTCTCTCTTGTGGAGTGTAGCAGCGTGCCTCAAGTATGGCTTCCTTCCCCATGTTTTTAGGCTCTCAGTCTGATAAAAGTTAGAGGGCAGATTCCAGGTTTTCAAAAGATCGGGACACCGTTTTTAAAGAGTGGGATACCCATGACCCATTCGTGGTGGGAGCAAGGACAATTGTAACAGGAAATCCAGCTGGTGTAAAGCACATTTTGGACTCCTGCAGGATTCCCGCTGCCTATCCCACACCTGTATCATTAGAGGTCTGAAGGACATGGTAAAAGTGGTTCCCAAGATGTGAGGAGGCAACAGAATTAATGAATCATTTAGTTGCAAGGTGAGGATGCTGCTGGTAAAATGTTGATTTGAATAGAGCTCAGTGGCAAGAATTGTTAAACCTTAGCCTAGCGGGAAAACCTCCTCCCTTTCTGAGGCCAAATAATGCATTCTGCTATCCCATGTTGAGGAATACGGGATAGGATTAAAATTAATATTTGATCACCACCCCAAATAACTCAATTAATAAAGGTGTGAGGCCAAAGTGTAGAGAATAGAGCTCCTCTGTTTGATTCTTGCTTTGTGCTAAATTGGCTGATCTTTTGCTGGCCTAGCAGTAGAGACACTACAGGCCATCACCAGTAACAGGAAGAATCAGCCTGCGTTCCCATTCCTAATTACTATCCGATTATTCCTGCAGGAAAGTGCTGTCATTGAATCATACCATCAGGCTTCATTGTGATGACCCTTACTGCTAATTAGCTTGCTGGCACTCAGTCTCTTAGTTTACACATGAATGGCCACTTGGATGAGATACCGTGGCTGCCTGGTGTTTATGGGACCGTGCTCCAGCCTTAGTCAGCAGAGGGAGAAGTCAAGATTTAAATATATAATGTTTCTCTGGAGCCGCTGTTACTCACATCAATACTCACAGGGACCCTTTGTTCAGAAGTTCAGAATGAACAAAAAATTCCAAAAATCACATATTACCTTCTAACCCTTCCACTCTGATCTTCTATAAGTGAAGATCGGAGTGGAAGCGTGTTCATTACTTTGACTGCAGAAAGTTAGTTCAATCTAATGAAGCAGTTGCTCATCACCTATGCCACTGAAGGTGGGTGGAGATGGCGTGTGTCTGTAAACAGTACATCGCCATACACAATGTGTGAATTTGATGCACAGATATAATATGGTTCAAGGTAGAGCTGATTACTTTTTGGTGAGGTTGCCTTTGCAGATCCTGGAATGATTTGAAAAATCCACTAATATGAAGAGGTGGGAAAAATTGACTGATTTCAAAAATGCTTTTGGGTGTTTTAATTGAGAATGTTATTGATTATTTTCATGTAATAGATTGTCTCAGCTATTGCACTTGAATTTTGTCACAGCTGTCAAAATGTGAGCTGAGTTTTCAGAGCAGTTTATTGAACTTGAATTGGCCAGAAGACTTCTCAGTGAGATGGAAGCTCTTAACAACAAGATTTGTTTATTTAACCTTGAAGTTACTGAGCATCAAATAGGCTCAAGGAGGAGTCGTGTAATTGTAGTTACATTGATACAGTGTGGTAGAGTTATGCACTCTATTGAGTGCCCGCTCTGGTTGTATGATAATGATTTTTCCTGGAATCTCTGGAATGTAGTTCGACAAGTCAGGACTTTGTTGAACGCTCTGCAGGCTGGCAAAGAATCTATGGGATGCAGAATCCGCTGTGGGAACATCTTTGGGATGCAGTGTGATTGACCAGGAATCAGTGGGATGGCTTGGAACATACAGGATACAAGAGGAGCTGATTGCGAATATGTAACATGCGGTATGGACTGATTAGGAATGTACAGGATTGAGCAATGGGCTAAGTAGGAAGTCATGTGGGCTGGCTCGGATTATGTAGGATGCAACAGATTTTGTTAATACAGGATGCAAAGTTCAATGTTGTTAGGAGTGAAAAAAACATTAGAATGAGCTAAACACATCTTGGGCTGCCCAGAATTCCTGCTTCGAGGGTGGGCTGGCAACGGATAGGCAGAATCCAGCAGGGGATAATGTGTAATCTATGGAAAGCTGATTCTCAACTGAGAATCAATATAAGACAGGGATAGAAAGTAATATGTGGAATGCATTGGGCAGCTAGGAATCTGTTGAATATAATAGGGACAGAACAGAAACATCGGGAATGCAGCAGTCATAGCAAGTTATCTGCAAAACACACCAGGATTTACTTGAGACTCTAATTAATATGTTGGCACATGGGATGATTGTATTGGATAGAGTAGGTTTTTATGAACTCATGCTCATGTTGCAGAGCTTCATTTACCCGGAACATATTTTGAAATATCAGGCTGGAAGGTTCTGTGCAAACCATGGGATTAGGTTTGTCAGTCCTCCAGGAATTTCTTGAAGGCCCCAGGAGTTACAAACTCATCTCCCCAGACACTGCCGTATGCAACCAAGGAGAAAACAAAAGATCAGCGAGGAATTCAAAACACTTTCTTTTTCATTTTCATTGAACGTTTTGCTTTATATACAGATGGAAAAAAAACAGCTGTTTGAATAGTGAGGCAGCCTCCAGGAATACATCCAATTAGACAACTGCCAACCACATATCTGTCATGCCCTCTCTAAGTGCCCTCCTATTTCCCGTGCCCCTTCAGTACCTCCATGCATCCTCCATAGCCACTATTCCACTATCTACTCGGTGCAGAAACTGTGAGGCTATCTGTAACAGTGTATCTGGAAGGCAGCTGAACTGATGGCTGGGCTTTTTCTTTTCTCTCCAAGTGGCCTCATTATGAATGCTTGGTTGAGTTTCCAGAACAGCCAATGGACTCAGTCCTGCAATATTGGCACAGTTTGAAGGCATGCACTGCCTGGTTTTGGATTAACACATTTATTACCTTGGGGATAACCTGATCTTTTTTGAAGAGTTTTTCCAATGCCTGTATGTTTATTTTCTCATAATTAGTAAGTATAACGTGGATTAAGGCTTTTTAATCAATAATACAGTGAATTCTTGTGATTGATAGCTTTACATAGAACATAGAACACTACAGCACAAACAGGCCCTTCGGCCCACGAGTTGCGCCGATCACATCAACACCTATCTATAACCCCCAATCCCATAAAACCCCATATACTCATCCAGAAGTCTTTTAAAAGACCCCAGCGAGTTCGCCTCCACCACCACTGACGGCAGCCGATTCCATTCACTCACCACCCTCTGAGTGAAAAACTTACCCCTAACATCACTTCTGTACTTTCCTCCCCGCACCTTAAACCTGTGTCCTCTCGTAGCGACCATTTCAACCCGGGGAAATAGCCTCTGAGAATCCACCCTATCTATTCCTCTCAACGTTTTATAAACCTCTATCAGGTCGCCTCTCAACCTACGTCTCTCCAGGGAAAAGAGACCCAGTTCCCTCAACCTAACTTCATAAGGCATGCCTCCCAGTCCAGGCAACATCCTTGTAAATCTCCTCTGTACCCTTTCAATAGCTTCTACGTCTTTCCTATAGTGAGGCGACCAGAACTGCGCACAGTACTCCAAATGAGGCCTGACAAGGGTCTTATAAAGTTTATGAGAAGGTAAGAGGGGAAATGTTTTTCAAAGGAATGTAGAATGGCTTTTTTTTTTCTTTCTTCCTGACTGTAGACTAGGTACACAACTGCTCTAAGATAGCATGAGACACATCTAAAAATAAAATGAGTCTGGCTGTATCAAAGTTACACAGAGGGGTTGTGGGAGGGTGGTAGTTGAAATGTCCATCCCAACAATTGAGTCTGCAGTGGTGGGAGTGCTATGCATGAACCAGCTACTGCATGTTTGTCCCGTGCCAGCAAATGTTATCAATAGAAATTGGGGTTGGAGTCCAGAAATAGCTCTTGCCCACCTCCCAACTTGATCCTGTTCTCACATACCCACCCTCAATGCTTTGCTTTATTTTTCAAATCAGGTCCATATTTCCTCGCAGCATCTGGGTAAAGTAGTAGGTAGTTTTTACAGAATGGATTTTACGCGGGATGTATCAAGCTACCTTTCATTTGGTGTACCTTCAGCAGAAATTTATTCCGATGGTTAAAAAGGACAGTAGGAAGAGAGGTAATAAGCCGTGGATAACGAAGGAGGTGAAGGAAAGTGTTAAATTAAAAGCGGAGGAATTTAGAGTAGCTAAGAGCAGTGGGCGAGAAGAGGATTGGGAAAGGTTTAAATGTCAACAAAGATTGACAAAAAAGTTGATAAAGGAGGGTAGAAGAAGCTATGAAGCTGGGCTAGCACTTAATATAAAAAAGGATAGCAAGAGTTTTTATAAATATATAAAAAGGAAGAGGCTGGCTAGGGTGAACGTTGGTCCCTTAGCGGATGAGAAAGGGGACCTAGTGGTAGGGGATGGGGATATGGCTAAGGTCTTGAATAACTTTTTTGTTTCTGTCTTCACGGAGGAGGACGTGAATAATTTGCCGGGTGTTAGCGATGGAAAGGTGGTAGGACTGGAGGGTCTTAATGACATTACTGTTACTAGAGAGGTGGTGCGCGACAGACTGGAGGGGCTGATTGTGGACAAGTCCCCAGGACCGGATGGAATGCATCCGAGGGTTCTGAAAGAAATGGCGGAGGTGATAGTGGATGCCTTGGTGGTTATTTTCCAGACGTCGCTGGATTCCGGGGAAGTGCCGGAGGATTGGAAAACGGCTAATGTTACGCCGTTGTTTAAGAAGGGTGCCAGGCAAAAGGCGGGGAATTACAGGCCGGTTAGTTTAACGTCTGTGGTAGGTAAAATGTTAGAATCCGTCATTAAGGAGGAAATTGCGAGGCATCTTGAAGGGAATTGCTTGATAGGGCAGACGCAACACGGTTTCATTAAAGGGAAGTCGTGTCTGACAAATTTACTGGAGTTCTATGAGGATGTGTCTAGGGCGGTGGATAGAGGAGAGCCGGTGGATGTGGTCTTTCTGGATTTTCAGAAGGCGTTTGATAAGGTACCTCACAAGAGGTTACTGCAGAAGGTCAGAGGACATGGAGTTGGGGGTAGGGTGTTAGCGTGGATAGAGGATTGGTTGTCAAATAGGAGGCAGAGAGTGGGGGTTAATGGGTGCTATTCGGATTGGCGGTTGGTGACTAGTGGGGTGCCCCAGGGGTCGGTGCTGGGGCCTCAGCTATTTACCATTTATATAGATGATCTGGAGGAGGGAACCGAGTGTAGGGTGTCGAAATTTGCTGATGACACCAAGATTGGGGGAAAGGCAAATTGTGTGGAGGGTGTGGAGAGTCTGCAGAAGGATCTAGATAGGCTGGGCGAATGGGCCAGGAAATGGCAAATGGAATTTAATGTTGGCAAGTGTGAGGTGGTCCACTTTGGTAGGAAGAATGGTAGGAAGGACTATTACCTACGTGGCGAAAAACTGCAGCAGGCGACGGTGCAGAGGGACCTCGGGGTCCTTGTGCATGAGTCGCAAAAACCCAGCCTGCAGGTGCAGCAGGTGGTCAGGAAGGCGAATGGGATGCTGGCCTTCATAGCGAGGGGGATTGAATATAAAAGTAGGGAGGTCTTGCTGCAGCTGTATAGGGCATTGGTGAGGCCGCAGCTGGAGTACTGTGTGCAGTTTTGGGCGCCGCACCTGCGCAAGGATATTTTGGCCTTGGAGGGAGTGCAGAGGAGGTTTACTAGGCTGATACCGGAGTTGAGGGGGTTGAGCTATGAGGAGAGGCTGAATAAACTAGGCTTGTACTCGTTAGAGTTTAGAAGAATGAGGGGAGATCTCATTGAGACGTATAAGATGATGAATGGGATGGATAGGATAGAGGTGGAAAGACTCTTCCCGCTCAAAAAAGACAGTAGGACTAGGGGGCACAGCCTCAAGATAAAGGGGGGGCGGTTCAGAACGGAGTTGAGGAGGAACTTCTTCACTCAAAGGGTGGTGAATCTCTGGAATTCTCTGCCCGTTGAAGTGGTGGAGGCTGCCTCGCTAAATATTTTTAAGAAGCGGGTTGATGGGTTTTTGATAAGAGAGGGGATTAAGGGTTATGGGGAGAGGGCGGGAAAGTGGAACTGAGCCACGACAGATCAGCCATGATCTTATTGAATGGCGGGGCAGGCTCGAAGGGCCAGATGGCCTACTCCTGCTCCTATTTCTTATGTTCTTATGTTCTTATGTACGGCTTCCAATAGCTAGCCCATGTTGCTAAAGTGGCCAACCGCCTTTCGGAAGCAACCTTTAATCTGATTTAAACAGGTTCAGACTGTCTCGAAATTTGCCTGGACTGGGCTTAATTGGACCTATGATGAGCAAATTGCACCAGCAACGCAAGCTGTTCAATTTTGACGTTTTTCATTAACAGGACATGAGGCGCACAACAGCTTTCAACAAACTCCGGCTTTATAGGCCCCTGTGTGGTAACTAAGTACGTAACAACATTCCATTCCATGAATTATTGAATCTAATTTGAAATTATATTGGAGACCACCTGTATAGATCACCTGAGGTCTGTGCCAACAATGAGCTGTCTTGACAGATTCACTGCGGTAATGTGAACTGTTAAATTGCTCCTTTGTATCATGGTTTCTTTCCTGTGCTTTGCTCGCATACACAAAATTGAGAAAAACGCTCTACACAGTACCTTGCTGCTGTCTTTAACTCAGGCGGATGTGTCATTTAAATGATCTGTTAATGATGCAAATGTTGCAAATATGTGCCGTTTGTGGCAGTTTGGAAATGTGCACTCCTGTTAATCTAAATTTAAAACAATGAGCGCAGACTGCTGTAAAAATGCCACTCCATCTCGAGGGAATGGCGTTTGTAGATGCCTTTGTTGCTGGTTTCTTTTCAATTTGCTAATTTCTTTCTCCTTGTTGCAAGGCTATGGCTGAGATAATGAACTTGGCATCAGGAAAGCTGCCTTCAATGAAAAGCAGTTTCCTCCTGCTCCCCGTTGTCGGCTCAGTGAATGATTGAATGGTAGTGGGCTGGCGGTGCTGATAGAGCACTGGTGGGGTTTTGGAGATTATCGGGCAGTGATGTGGTTTTGGTGATTATGGGGCAGTGATGGGGTTTTGGTGATTATCGGGCAGTGATGGGGTTTTGGTGATTATGGAGCGGTGATGGGGTTTTGGTGATTATGGGGCAGTGATGGGGTTTTGGTGATTCTGGGGCAGTGATGGGGTTTTGGTGATTATGGGCCGGTGATGGGGTTTTGGTGATTGTGGGCCGATGATGGGGTTTTGGTGATTGTGGGCCGATGATGGGGTTTTGGTGATTGTGGGCCGATGATGGGGTTTTGGTGATTGTGGGTCGGTGATGGGGTTTTGGCGATTATGGGCTGGTGATGGGGTTTTGGTGATTATGGGCTGGTGATGGGGTTTTGGTGATTGTGGGCCGGTGATGGGGTTTTGGCGATTATGGGCCGGTGATGGGGTTTTGGCGATTATGGGCTGGTGATGGGGTTTTGGTGATTGTGGGCCGGTGATGGGGCTTTGGCGATTATGGGCCGGTGATGGGGTTTTGGCGAGTATGGGCCGATGATGGGGTTTTGGCGATTATGGGCCGATGATGGGGTTTTGGCGATTATGGGGCAGTGATGGGGTTTTGGTGATTATGGGCCGGTGATGGGGTTTTGGTGATTATGGGGTGATAGTTGTGCTGGTGCTGATAGGGAACTTGGAAATTTACTTTTAAAAATTGGCTTTGCAAAAAAGCTCTGCTGATCTGCCTGTTTCTCATCCTGCTTTTATGTTATGTTCTGTAACTTCATTTGGAATAAAAGTTCTCATCCTTTCATAGAATTAGAGCAACTTCATAAATGAAAAAGTCGATTCCATTCGTTGTATCATTTTATGCAGCAGGTATCTTAAATTGCAACTATCTGCATAACCCTGAATTCTCCTCACTTTGTTTTTGTTCTCTTTGCAAATACTCATGTTTGTCACTGTTGTATTGTTTCTGCCTTAATAATTACTTTTGGTAAAGCTTCACCAATCTTTTAATTTCTTCCCGTGCGAAAATATTTATTTCTCCTCATCATTATCCCAAACCTGTTGTTTCCTCTTGTTGCTGATTGCTTCCATTGCTTGGCCGATGTTTCATCATTAACGCTTTCAGATCATTTCAGACTTTGGCACAACTCAAGGAGAACCACCTGAATCTTTACTGCTCTATTTTCCACCATTAAAGAGTCTAAGCGTAATACTGTGTACAAGAGTGCTGCAGCGGGAGTGGAGGCCACAGCAGTCACTGCTGAGTGATGTCGTGTTGATAGGTATTGTGTTCTGATGGTGTTCACGCCAGATGGTTCTTCTCAAGTCTGTCACAGGATGATATGGGGAAGGCTCGAAGTCACGTACTCAGCGAAGACGAACGGAGGAGAAACAAAGAGGCACGGAGATTACAGCTCACAATGCTTTTCCACATCTGCTCGAGTATGTTGTTGTTTGCAGACAGCCGTGATATTTTTCTGCATAAATGCGCTGAATGCCACAAAAAGCTTTTTGTTATCCGGGTAAAGAGTGTCAATAGGACCCACAGCGCTGGTCTTTGCCTGCAGCAAGGCTTGTGAGCTAGACCAGAAGTGCTTTTATATTGTGCTTAAAGAGCTCGGGCCTCTAGCTGGGCATTTCTCAGCAGCTCTCTGTTGGGCTGGCAGATGGGAGAATCTTGATGACGACAAAACAAAAAAGCATCAAGGAGAGTGAAGAGGAAGCAATCTTTTAGCAAACAGTGTTGACAAAATCCTTCAAAACAAACCACTTAACCCTGATTCTAGAGGAGATGACAACTTTGTGGCTGCTGTACCACAAGATGCCTCCTTTCCTGACACAGTTCTGATTTCATTCGTCCATGGGCGTTGCTGGCTGGCCAGCATTTATTACCCATTCCTAGTTGCCCAAGGGCGCTTGAGAGTCAACCGCATTGCTGTGGCTCTGGAGTCACATGTAGGCCAGACCACGTAAGGATGGCAGTTTTCCTTCCCTAAAGGACATGAGTGAACCAGATGGGTTTTTACAACAATTGTCAATGGGGGTCATCAGTGGATTCTTAATTCCAGTTTTTTTTTTAAAATTGAATTCAAATCCCACCGTCTGCCTTGACAGGATTCAAATCCGGGTCCCCAGAACATTAGCTGAGTTTCTGGGTTAGTAGCCTAGCGATAATACCACGAGACCTTGGCCGCCTTGTTGCTTCACAGTGACATGACATCCGCTGTAGCACTTAGATGATGAGTTCCTCCTGGCGGTGTGCAGGCCAGCACTGGGAAAGCAATGTCCAATGGAGGATAAGGAAAGTGTGTGGCTGGTAATCGCATTTGAAGATAAATCTAACATTGCTAAGAGGCAAACAGAAAGAACGAATCTGTGATTCAAATTAATGTAAAAAAGAAGGCGTATGCTTTTTATATATAACACATACGGGAAAAAAGAAATGAATCTAATGCAGAAAGAGCTCCTTGGGGTGTAAGTACAGTGTTAAATTAAAGCAGAAAGCATTTGCCTGGTGCTGGTTCATATTACATTTACTTTACTGAAGACCTTAAATAATGCAACAGATTGACCCCAAGATTCAAACACGAATCACTATGAAAAGGGATGTTACTCCCTGGTGCTCTGTTGAATAAGACTCTTCATAAGATATAGGAGTAAAATTAGGCCATGCAGCCCATCGAGTCTGCTCTGCCATTCATGGCTGATGTGCTCCTCAACCCCATTTTCCTGCCTTCTCCCCATAACCCTTCAACCCATTACCAATTAAAAATCTGTCTAACTCCTCCTTAAATTTACTCACTGTCCCAGCATCCAGCACACTTTGGGGTAGCAAATTCCACAGTTTCACAACCCTTTGGCAGAAGCAGTTTCTCCTCAACTCTGTTTTAAATTTGCCACCCCTTATCCTAAGACTAAGTCCACTCATCCTAGAATGCCTCACAAAAGGAAGCATCTGCTCCACGTTACTTTATCCATACCTTTTATCCACTTGGATGTGTCAGTTTGCTCTCCCTCTGTTCTTGTGTAGTGGGTCCACAGACAAATTATTTCCTTATTCTCCTCAATTTCTTTCTGCCTCTTTGAACACTCTTTTCAAAGTGAACCATGGCTCTAAAAGGTGATGTCAGTGCCTTCTGAAAACTCTCCTAAATAGACACTTGATAGCAATTGCTGGCAGGTTACTCAGGGTTCCGACATTTAAATAGCCTCCTGGCCTCATTTTTATCGGATGTATATTTATGTGGGTATTCACATGAATACATTCTATCTGGCAGTGGTGCTGTATGATGATTTGGATGGAGAAACCTATTTTAACTTTTTCCCCATATTCCACCATTGTCTTCATATGGATCACAGATCAACTCGGGACTTCCTTGACATATATGTGTATCAGCACAGTGTAGGACAGATTACAGAATTGCTGAAAGTGTGCTACCTAACTCAGCGGTCCATTATCTCTGTCTACTGCACAATCTCTTCAGTCTCTCAGCAAATATACTGCTTTTCAAGAACAAAACATGGTGCAAAACTTGCTTTGCCATGTGGAGTCGTGAAGCAGATTAAAATATAAAAGGCTAGGCTTGATGCACTCATGAGGGAGAAAGGAATGGAAGAATATGGGACAACGTGGAATGAGATTTGATTTGATGTTTTATTGTCACTTCAGGATACAGTGAAAAATAATGTTTCTTGCACGCTGTACAGGAAAACCATACCGTCATACCGTACAAAGGGAGAAGGAAAGGAGAGAGTGCAGAATTCAGCATTGCACTTGCAGAGAGGGTGAGGAGAAAGATCAGCTTAATATATGGTAGGTCCATTCAAATGTCTGATGCAGCAGTGTTGAAGCTGTTCTTGAGGCATTTGGCATGTGTTTTCAGACTTCAGCATCTTTTTCCTGATGGAAGAAGGTGAAAGAGAGAGGAGTTCTTGATTATGTTGGCAGCTTTCCTGAGGTAGCAGAAAGTATAGATGGGGTCAGTGGATGAGAGGTTGGTTTGCGTGATGGACTGGACTACGTTCACAAAACCATGTTGTTTCTGGCAGTTCTGTTCAGAGTAGGAATTATACCAAGCTTTAGTTTGTTTTATTTATTAGTGTCACAAGTAGGCTTACGTGCACACTGCAATGAAGTTACTGGGAAAACCTCCTAGTCGCAACACTCCAGTGCCTGTTCGGGAGAATTTAACATGGCCAATGCACCTAACCTGTGCATCTTTGGATTGTGGGAGGAAACTGGAGCAGCCTGAGGAAACCCACGCAGACACGGGGGCAACATGCAGACTCCACACAGACAGTGACCCAAGCCAGGAATCGAACCCGGTCCCTGCTGCTGTGAAGCAGCAGTGCTGATCACTGTGCCACGTGCTGCCCTGTGATACATGCTGTGATCCATCCAGAAAGGATGCTTTCCATGGTGCATCTGTACGCTCATTCTCCGCGTGTGTGGAGAATAAACAGTGGCACAGAGTAGATGGGATGAATGGCCTTTTGCTGTGCTGTGGAGCCTCTGCAGTATATTGCAGCCATTTAAACGTGGGATGTCGAGCAACTGCAGACTGCATGCTTACTCAGCAGTATTTGGAACTGCGGCCCTTGATTTATTTAAAGAACAGTTACAAATACTGTAAGGGGAAGGTAGTATGGTTAGCATGGTCAACTTGATGCTCCCCATTTCGCTGAGTCATGGCTTCTTGGGGTGCACTGCTAAATAGGAAGGCTATGTTAAGTGAAACCAAGGTTGCAACCAATTTACCTCTGAAAACTGTCCAGCAAAGAGACACATTGGCAAAATCCTGATGTGTCAGCCTCAAAGTAAATGTTTTTAACAAATTGCCAACTTTTACTACCATGCAAGTTCTCAACATTTTGCTCTGGGATTTAATGGGATAGGGCTTTACTGTTGCAGGAAGAATTCTAAATTAAACTTGACAATCGCAGGAATTGGCTCTGCTGCTGCATCTGAGGGATGCAGATGTAATGGTCCATTATCGAAGTGCTGTTTCATATTTAAAGTGTAAAGGGACTCTAAGATCCATAAACGCAGTCAAATTCAGCATTTTAGACTGTCAACAGGACCATATATTGTGTGGATCTATCACAGGGGACACACTGGCAATCTTTATGATGGGAACATTCTGTACTTCAAGGCACATTTTTTTTGTAACTTAAGGAGTCCCAGCAGCTGTGCACCATAAATAAAGATGAATAATTAGAATTAATAATCAGTTACACATTTTGTGTTGGTTGTTGGGTGGTTGGGGGCTCTGGCTTGTGTTAAGCAGATTGTTTATTCAGCTGTCATTTTAGGCAGTAATCTACAAACGCGTATGACATCAAGTACTTTGCAAATCCCAGATGATTCCTACTTTATCTTCAGAAAGTAATGGGAATTTCAAATGTGTACTTCATATGGAAATACAGCCAGTTTGGCACTAAGTACTTCTCTGACCAAATTATTATTCTCATCTCACCATATAAGTCTAATACAGACATGCGATGTACCAGAGCAAATTCCCACTTGTTCCTGTCAAATGTAATTCCTGAGCCAGGTATGAAATGTTTTCCAAGATTCTGCTTTGGCTTTTGGCAATGCTTGTGAAGTAGTGACGTGCTCAGCCTTTATTTGGGAATTTTAGTTTTGCCATTTCGGCAGCAGAGGGGGCTGGTTGGCTCCGTTGGTCACACGGCCAATGCGAAGTATGCCAACAACGTGGGTTTGATTTCCCATCCGGTTGAGGTAGACTTGGGATCTACCTCCCAGCCCTGCGAGGAAGGCAAGCCACCACTGACAAAAACTGCCAAGAAAATGCCTGCTGATGCTTCATCCTGAGCCAGTAAATCAAGAGCCTGCCTTCGGCAGCGGCACAGTGGTTAGCACTGCTGTCTCATAGCGCTGTGCACCTGATTTAACTCTGGCCTTGGGCCCCTGCCTGTGTGGAGTTTGCACATTCTCCCCATGTCTGCGGGGCTTTCCTCCAGGTGCTCTGGTGTCTTCCCGCAGTCCAAAGGTGTGTGGGTTAGGTGGATTGGCCATGCTAAATTGTCCGTTAGTGTCCAAGGATTTGTAGGCTAGGTGGATTATGAAGTTATGGGGATGGGAAAGGGGTTGGGTCTCGGTAAAAGGGAATAGAACTAACGAGTCATTCAGATGTAAAACATCAGCTCAGTTCTCTCCTCCCAGATGCTGTCAGACTTGCTGAGATTTTCCTGTTGCTGTGGCAAAGAAAGAGACATGCATTGATAAAAGCTTTGCACAGTCATACGTATCTTGATGCATTGCACCCGATAAGGCACGCACCTTTGAAGTGTTATCACTTGTTATAACGTAGAAAAAACAGCGGGTTTTTTTGCACACAGCAAATACCCACAGTGTGATAATGGCCAAATAATCTGTTTTTATGGTGTTGATCGAGGAGTAAATATCAGCCAGGACACTGGGGCGAACTCCCCTAATCCTCTTTGAAATATTGGCATGGGATCTTTTATAGCCACCCAAACAGGCAGATGGAGGCCTCAGTTTAACATTTCATCTCAAAGACAACATCTCTGACAATGCAGCACTCCCTCATAAGGTTGACACTCCAGTGCCTTACTATTTGTACTGGAGTATTGCAGTGGGCCTGGAATCCAGAACCTTTTGACCCCGAGGAGAGACTATGACCAACAGCGGCACGGCTGGCATCCAGCAGACCCCTAATCATCCAAATAATACAAAATTGAAAGTGCTGTTTAACTTCTAAGAGCTCCAATCTTGCATACTGACAATGTTTTATCTTGATATGCCCTTTGAAGGGTGGACCATTCCTGAGAGAGCACAGCAATCACTTACATCAAATGAGTTGAACCGGACTTTTATTTTTGTACGTGGTTATATATTTTTGTGGCATTGTGAGCCTGAAGTATATCAAATGGTCTGACCATGTGCCAGAGTGAAATATGAAACAAAAGGTGATTACATCAGTCTGAAGTGCTTCCTTCGGACTTTTATCAGCATTTCAAAAGTTTCTCTTAATTATTCAAGCATATGTGCCTTGATAGGAAGACAAATGGTGCTTGTTTGATATTCTTGAAGCCAGGAAATGAAGAAAGAGCTCTCCTGAGGAATGGCATTTTGCTTCATTTAGATGATAGACATAAGCATGTTTCTCAGATAAGAACAGGTGTTTGGCTCTCATTTTCATCTTTTGAAGGACAGTCATGTCTGTCAGCGCATCGACATGTGCGTTGTTCTTGTCATTCTAAAGCAAAGTGACCTGTGGGAACGAGTACTCAGGTGTGACATGTTAATGGGCTGTTGGATGACAGGCAAAGTACATGCTATTAAACTGGGATATTTGTTAGTTTTCCTCTAGCTTACATGAAAGAATGATTGTAGTTGCAAACTCCTCTGTGAATAGTTTTGAAGTTTGTGTTTAAGTTAATTACCGCTGAGCTATTGCTATTCGGGCTTTTCCATTTTTGATTGCTGGATGTTTACAGGTCTAATCTTTTGACATGAGCATCAGGGCCGCTTGTTCCATTTTGCCTTTGAGATTCGCCATTTGGCTGCATTCTCAGTTTCCAAGAGTTAGTTCTCAACAGAAGAACTGCATTGTGCTTGCTCCATTCTTATAGCATGCGTACTGTCCCCTTTGATCTCATGCCTGCACAGACCAGAACCTCGTGAGAAGAACAGTTCCCAGCAGAAGCCTGGCCTGAACCGTGTGTAGCTTTGCATCAAATCTTTTCTTGTGTGGTTGGGTACTGTCAGTTTAAATTGTGTGGTACTGTGTGAGATGTTTGGCAGTGTGTTTGGCTCCCTTCAAGTGAGCAGTTGGTGGAGGACTTAGTGGCAGAAGACAATGAGTGTTCTTGATGGGACATTTCCATACTCTGCTTGAGGTTGAAGATATATAGTGTACTCTCCTTCAAAAAGTCAACAACCTATTTGTTTATCAGTCTGTGTTCAGCTGAAAACTGATCTATTGAATTTTGTGCCATCTTATGCTGTAAGCAAAGTAATCTCAAGTACAAAGAGCACATGCCTAGCAGCAGACAGAAGCCCAGTCTTTAGGCTATTGTTGGCAGGCAGGAAACCGCAGGTATCTCTCAGATGCTTGAAGCACTGCAACCGTGAAGATTCAGCCTTCCCAAACTCAAGCAGCCCTACCCTGGGGAGTAGTGGCTGTGATTCCATCAGCCCCCATCTCCAATCTTTGTGTGAGGATGACTATTAAAGACTCCCAGCTATTTGTCTGACGCAAACGGTGTGAGAACTCAAAAAGGCATGACTACAACCGTTCGACTAGCTAATGTCCTGGAAAGCCCACTAGGGTTTATCAGTCACCTCCCCAGTCTGACAAAAAATGGTTAACTTTCAGACGCATTTGCTACAGTTGGATTCCAAAATTGGCATGGCAAAAGTGTCATCAGATTGGGCCAACTTCTCAAGCAAGGCCAGCACATACTTTGCTGTCAGTGGCTAACAATCTATCCTGTTGAGTTACAAATTAACTGAGTCCCACGAATATGCTCAAAAAAAGCTTTCGTAAGTCAACCACTCCCACAGCAGATCTGTAGTTCCACACCTTACACAGCCCAAGAAGTAGAACTAGTCTGTTTTGTGTTTGTTTCCAACTTAAAATACATTTCAACAACATTACAGGGTGGCACGGTGGCACAGTGGTTAGCACTGTTGCCTCATAGTGCCAGGGACCTGGGTTTGATTCCTGGCTTGGGTCACCGACTGTGTGGAGTCTGCACATTCTCCCCATGTCTGCGTGGGTTTCCTCCGGCTGCTCCAATTTCCTCCCACAGTCCGAAAGACATGCTGGTTAGGTGCATTGGCCACGCTAAATTCTCCCTCGGTGTACCTGAACAGATGCCGAAATGTGGCAACTAGGGACTTCTCACAGTAACTCATTGCAGTGTTAGTATAAGTGATACTAATAAATAAAGTTTAAACTAAAAACCTTAAATTACAGAGAGCCAAACAGAAACTGGGAAGGAGATTTCAGTCACCAGTTAATGGTAGAAGAATGGAGCGAAATATGAAAGAAAGCTTGGATAAACTTAACACATTGCGGTGAAACGTGGGAGGCCCAGCTCATTCATTGATGCCTCATATTAGTCAATTAAAGCACTCCTCTAATTGGAAAATTGCTGGAGGAGCTGGGATTACAGGAGCATGTTGTGCTAACTCCAATAATTGTACATGGTGAAAGAATGAGTCTGAAGCAAGTCAACTAGTTACCTCAGGTCAGTTTTTGCTGCAGACAGCTAAACAGATTGGCAGACTCTGCCAATTGCTTCCACACCCCATTGTGCCAGCTGTGTCCATTTATACGCTTTTGAGCCAAAAAAAAACAAGTTAAACCAAATTAACAAGTGTGTCAGGTTATAGGTGAGTCAATACTTATCACCTTTCTTTAAACAATGCTTAATTTGGGTGGCACGGTGGTTAACTCTGCTGCCTCACAGCGCCAGGCATCCAGGTTCAATTCCAGCCTCGGGTGACTGTCTGTGTGGAGCTTGCACATTCTCCCCATGTCTGCATGGGTTTCCCCCCACAATCCAAAGATGTGCAGGTTGGATGGATTATCCATGGTAAATACAAGGGATTACGAGGATTGAGGGGAGGGTCCTGGATGGAATGCTCTTTCGGAGAGTCAGTGCAGACCCGATGGGTTGAAGGCCTCCTTCTGCACTGTATGGATTCTATGGTAACAGCGTAATTGCCGAACAATGCACTTGCTATAATATTGACAGACTTCTTCCTTGACTGATGGGTTGCACAAGGCCTGGGATGCATCATCACCCTCGGTCATGACATGTGGTTTGGTTTTTTTAGAGGTTTCCTTTGACATTTTGATCTCTTTTTGTTACAGTGTCCCCCTGTCATTTTTGATTGACTTATTTATGATTGTTTAATTGAAAGGAGTGTATTGATACATAGCTGCGTGCATTGTGGCTCTGTATCTTACTTCAGTTTCTCTGACAGCATTTGTGGAGTTGCACCTCTGCTGACTGCAGGTTGGTTAATATCCTTCACTGTCATGGAGCCCTCCTCCCAGCTGACAGAAGTGAAATGTTTGTTGAAAGTCTAGGAGTCAAAGAGACTGGTTTATTGCTCTCGCTGGAACCTGAGAGGTACCAAGTAGTTCCTGGAATGCCGCACATCTCAGACAAACACCACTGTTTCCCAAGGAAATCATAAGAAAATAAGAAATAGGAGCAGGAGTAGGCCATCTAGCCCTTCGAGCCTGCCCCGCCATTCAGTAAGAAGATGGCTGATCTGTCGTGGCTCAGTTCCACATTCCCGCCCTCTCCCCATAACCCTTAATCCCCTCTCTTATCAAAAACCCATCAAATCTTGAGGCAAGTTCCTAGCTAATCCCATCGCTCCACAAAAGACAATGCCCCAGTATTACAAGATGAAGTCAATAATCCTGCAGAACCAGCCAGGTCCCAGCATTAAGACCAAATCAGAGTCATAGCCTCGTAGGTTACTGTTTTCCCAAACAGTGGCAAAGTGTCAAGTTCTGGCTGAAAACCACTGTGTTTCTCTCCAGATCTTATCAGATCTTCTGACACTCTGTTGGAAAGAAATTGGGGAGCCAGCCAGCTCCACAGAGATCCTTATTCTACCAAACTAATTGATACCTTCCCCCCACCACTAGATACGTTGCCCCCTTCCCCACAAGCTTCAGGGTGACTTCCCTTCCTTGGCGTGCGCCCTTCTTCTCCAACACTCCCCACCGCCCAGCGTAAATGAAGAGAACCACCCTCTTTCCCCCAAATTGAGGAGAATAACCTGCTTGTTGTGCCCAATTCAGTGCTCCGACAGAGCATCCCATCCCCTCAATCCTTGTAACCCAGTATATTTACCACGGATAATCCATCCAACAAAGAACAAAGAACAACACAGCCCAGGAAACAGGCCCTTCGGCCCAACGAGCCCGCGCCACCGTCCCACTGTCTCAGTGACCTATTCATGATTTTAGTCTATGCCTAATGTGCGAGGATCAGGGAGGTCCAATATAGGGACAATTTGTTACCCAATCAATCAGCCTAAAAGCACATCTTTGGGATGTGGGAGGAAACCGGAGTACCCGGAGGAAACCCACGCAACCACGGGGAGAACGTGCAAACTCCCACAGACACAGGCCCAAATCCATGTGTCTGCACAGCAACAGAGATAGTCTCTGAGCTGTCATGTTGCCCTCGAGATGGTCCAGTTTAAGCACACTAACGACATGAAGCAATAGGCAACTCCCGAACCAACGTCCAAGAGCAGCCCACTACAACCTGCCGCATGCATGCCCCTTGCTGGTCAACAAGGTGGACTTAAATGCCTGTGGAGACAAAACCTGCACATTTGTGTACTGTGGCGGGGGGGGAGGGGGGGAGGAGCCCACGCAGACATGGTGAGAACGTGCAAACTCCACACAGACAGTTGCCCAAGGCTGGAATTGAACCCGGGTCCCTGGCGCTGTGAGGCAGCAGTGCTAACCACTGTGCCAACATGCCGCCCAAATTAAGCATTGTTAAAAAGAGGTGATAAGTATTGACTCACCTATAACCGGACACAAGCTTGTTACTTTGATTTAGCTGGTTATTTTTGTTTACTCAGAAGCATATAGATGGACATAATGGAGTGTGGAAGCAATTGGCAGAGTCTGCTACTCTGTTTAGCTGTCTGCAATGCCCAGCTTTGGCCCTCAACCCGGAGGTGGTGGGGGGTAGGATGTCGGGCAGGGGAGAGGTCCAAGCAGTAGGGTTCTGGTGCTGCAACATCTCAGACTTCCTGGCTTCAAGCTTGTTGTGAGACTTCTCACTGTGCTTACCCCAGTCCAACGCTGGCATCTCCACATTCAAGCTTGCCACCAGAGAGAGCAGGAGATTTCACCCTATGTCGGGCGGCACAGTAGTTAGTGCTGCTACTTCACAGCGCCAGGGACCCGGGTTCAGTTCCCAAGTCTCAGTGACTAATAAATAAACTTCGAAACTTTATGTCTCTAGCTTGCGGAACCTCCCATCCGATTCTCTCTTCATCAATTCTTCGTCATTCTTTGCTAAATTTTAATTTTCTCCAAATCTTCAAACTGGCAAACTACTCTTTTTGACAACATTATCAGCCTCTTCATTGAATACAATTCCAAGTTTTCTCATTAGCTATGGTTGGGCTGTTTTCCTGTGGAGCTTTTATTCCTTAAGGGAACGTATAATCGTAGCAAATTATGTAATAATTTGTGATTTGTTTACCGTTGCCTATCTGCTGTACCTTTTCATCCAGTTTAAGGCAATCATGAAAAGAATTGAAAGCAGATTATAAAAGAGGTCCTCAACTAGAGGCTGGTTAGAGCGTGGAATTCCCTGCCAAATCACCATTGTAAAAGCAGGACCTGTGCAATTATTTATAAAATAAATAGGAATGTTGAGGATGATGGGGCCAATCTGGAGAGGTGGGATTAGATTTCAGGACTCATGGAGAGAAACACCAGCGTAGATTCCTAAATCCCCACAGTGCAGAAGGAGGTCATTCAGCCCATCGAGTTTACAGCGGCAACAATCCCACCCAGTTCCTATGCCCGTAATCCCACATATTTACCCCGCTAATCCCCTGACACTAAGGGACAATTTAGCATGGCCAATTCACCTAACCTGCACATCTTTGGAGTGTAGGAGGAAACCAGAGCACCTGGAGGAAACCCAGGCAGAGATGGGGAGAATGTCCAGACTCCATCATCCAGGCTGGGAATTGAACCCAAATCCCTGGCACCATGAGGCAGCAGTGCGAACCACTGTGCCACAGCTCTGAAAGCTCGTGATTCCAGATAAACCTGTTGGACTTTAACCTGATGTTGTGAGAGTTTTAAGCAACATACTGGTTATAGGTTTGCATTGCTGTAAATCATATAATTTGGAGCCATTCTCATATTGCTTTGGTTTCCTACCTGCAGCAGTTGAAGTGCAGCCCCGTGGATATCCATGTTTCAAATAAACTTTTTAAAGTTTGTTTTAGATTTTAATATTAGCGGCAAGTTGGATGGGCCTCAGGCCCACAATTACCTGTAAAACCTGATTTTATATCAGGACACTCTACATTAGCAATGGTTCTAACTCCCAGCAGGTCACTATTTTCAAGTGAGACTTGAGACTTTGCAGTCGAGGCTTAAAGTTACACTTTTCTTTTCTCCTATAGAGCTTCAAGTGCTCGGAAATGTTCTAAATTGTTCCATGAAATGTGTTTCTATTGAGAAGCAAGAGTGTTGAATTGTGTTTAAAGAGCGCGTTGAGAGTTACCAATGGCCTCAGACAGATTGAGACATTAGTTTAACTTTATGCTGCAAAGTGCCACCATCACGCAATTGTGCACTTGAGTGAAATGTGCCAGATGCAAGGCAAGGCTGAGTTTCCTGCTTTTCAAATCTTGATAAATTATCTTGGCTTTCTGCTTTAGAAAATTCCCGTGCTTCAGTTTGTGTGAATTTTAACAGTGCCCACATTTTTTTTGTCCCCTGTCCTCCACTACTATCGGACAGTACACATGGCTGTGTGATACCTGCTATCGCTGCTTCAGAAGTTGGATCAATAGGCTGCGGGCTGAGCCTATTTGTTGCTTGGTTACAGGGTGCGGTTGAAGCAATGCGAAGCGGTTATAGGTTTGCACCACTGTAAACACTATAAGTTGGAGGTGTAGTGACTTCCTGGAGCCATCCTTTGGTTTGCTTTGGTTTCTGACCTGGACAGTCGAAATTCAACCCCATGGATATTCATGTTTCGAAAGGAGCTTCAAAAAAACTTTCGAAAGTTTGTATTAGATTTTATTAATATTAGCAGAAAGTTGGATGAGCCTAAGGTTTGCAGTTAGCTACAAAATGTAACTGGCAATCAGGTGTTGGTGACTTAGAAATTCTTTATCAGAGCCTAGGTACAGCACTGAACGCTCATTGTGTGTGCAGAAACCGAGGAAGTCAGTTCTCAGGCCTCATCTACAAACACCAAAGAAATGACTTCATGTTGAGCCACCTTCTTTGCTGGAAGCAGTTCTCAGATGAGTCATGGGTGGGTCGATTGGGATGGGCTCCGGGAAAGGGTGATTGGGATGGGCTCTGGGGGAGGGTGATTGGGATGGGCTCCGGGAAAGGGTGATTGGGATGGGCTCCGGGGGAGGGTGATTGGGATGGGCTCTGGGGGGGAGGGTGATTGGGATGGGCTCTGGGGGGGAGGGAGGGGAGCAGTTGGGATGGGCGCTGGAGGGGTGCGGTTGGAATGGGCTCTGTGGGAGAGTGATTGGAATGGGCTGTGAGGGTGATTGGGATGGATGTAGGTGGGGGGGAGGGTGATTGGGATGGCTGTAGGTGGGGGGGGGAGGGTGATTGGGATGGGCTCTGGGGGGGGAGAGGCAGTGATTGGAATGGGCTCGGCGGGGAGGGTGATTGGGATGGGCTCTTGGGGGGAGGGTGATTGGGATGGGCTCCGGGGGAGGGTGATTGGGATGGGCTCCGGGGGAGGGTGATTGGGATGGGCTCTGGGGGAGGGTGATTGGGATGGGCTCCGGGAAAGGGTGATTGGGATGGGCTCCGGGGGAGGGTGATTGGGATGGGCTCCGGGGGAGGGTGATTGGGATGGGCTCCGGGGGAGGGTGATTGGGATGGGCTCTGGGGGGGAGGGTGATTGGGATGGGCTCTGGGGGGGAGGGAGGGGAGCAGTTGGGATGGGCGCTGGAGGGGTGCGGTTGGAATGGGCTCTGTGGGAGAGTGATTGGAATGGGCTGTGAGGGTGATTGGGATGGATGTAGGTGGGGGGGAGGGTGATTGGGATGGCTGTAGGTGGGGGGGGGAGGGTGATTGGGATGGGCTCTGGGGGGGGAGAGGCAGTGATTGGAATGGGCTCGGCGGGGAGGGTGATTGGGATGGGCTCTTGGGGGGAGGGTGATTGGGATGGGCTCTGGGGGGGGAGGGTGATTGGGATGGGCTCTGGGGGGGGAGGGTGATTGGGATGGGCTCTTGGGGGGAGGGTGATTGGGATGGGCTCTTGGGGGGAGGGTGATTGGGATGGGCTCTGGGGGGGGAGGGTGATTGGGATGGGCTCTTGGGGGGAGGGTGATTGGGATGGGCTCGGGGGGGGAGGGTGATTGGGATGGGCTCTTGGGGGGAGGGTGATTGGGATGGGCTCGGCGGGGAGGGTGATTGGGATGGGCTCGGCGGGGAGGGTGATTGGGATGGGCTCTGGGGGGGGTGGGTGATTGGGATGGGCTCCGGGGGAGGGTGATTGGGATGTGCTCTGGGGGGGGGTGGGTGATTGGGATGGGCTCCGGGGGGGGTGGGTGATTGGGATGGGCTCCGGGGGAGGGTGATTGGGATGTGCTCTGGGGGGGGAGGGTGATTGGGATGGGCTCCGGGGGAGGGTGATTGGGATGGGCTCGGGGGCGAGGGTGATTGGGATGGGCTCTGGGGGGGGAGGGTGATTGGGATGGGCTCGGGGGGGAGGGTGATTGGGATGGGCTCTGGGGGGGGAGGGTGATTGGGATGGGCTCTTGGGGGGAGGGTGATTGGGATGGGCTCTGGGGGGGGAGGGTGATTGGGATGGGCTCTTGGGGGGAGGGTGATTGGGATGGGCTCGGCGGGGAGGGTGATTGGGATGGGCTCGGCGGGGAGGGTGATTGGGATGGGCTCTGGGGGGGGTGGGTGATTGGGATGGGCTCGGGGGGGAGGGTGATTGGGATGGGCTCCGGGGGAGGGTGATTGGGATGTGCTCTGGGGGGGGGTGGGTGATTGGGATGGGCTCGGGGGCGAGGGTGATTGGGATGGGCTCTGGGGGGGGAGGGTGATTGGGATGGGCTCGGGGGGGAGGGTGATTGGGATGGGCTCTGGGGGGGGAGGGTGATTGGGATGGGCTCTGGGGGGAGAGGGTGATTGGGATGGGCTCGGCGGGGAGGGTGATTGGGATGGGCTCTGGGGTGGAGGGTGATTGGGATGGGCTCGGCGGGGAGGGTGATTGGGATGGGCTCTTGGGGGGAGGGTGATTGGGATGGGCTCTGGGGTGGAGGGTGATTGGGATGGGCTCTGGGGGGGGAGGGTGATTGGGATGGGCTCTGGGCGGGGAGGGTGATTGGGATGGGCTCTTGGGGGGAGGGTGATTGGGATGGGCTCTTGGGGGGAGGGTGATTGGGATGTGCTCTGGAGGAAACACACTTGGGATGGACTCTGGGGGTGTGTGGGATTTGGGATGGACTCTCGGGGGGGGGGGGGGTGGTGATTGGGATAGGCTTGAGAGAGGGTATGATTGGGGTGGGCACTGTGGGGAGGGTGATTAGGATGAGCTCTAGGGGAGGATGATGGCCATTCGTGTAGAGTACAGAGAGCACTCTAGCTCTTCCTGTCTCCGCAGGATGCAGTTGTTTTAAGAGTTAACTTCCCTAGAATTCTGAACGGAACTAGAATTCTGAACTAGAATTCAGGATTCCTTAATCCTGAATGCGGCAGACCCAAGACCCTAACTCACTTAAATTATAGGAAATAACTGCAGATGCTGCAATCTGAAACAGAAACAGAAAATGCTGGAAAATCCCAGATGATAGCATCTGTGGAGAGAGAATAGAGCCAAAGTTTCCAGTCTGGATGACCCTTCTTCAGAGCTGACTCAAACTTACTGATATAAAGCTAAATATTTGATGGGGTCCTTCAACAAGTGTTAGGCCCCTAATTTACATTCTGATGCAAATGCCTAAATAAATGGCCACACAAAAATAGCAGTTGAAGCACCCACTGGGGAGAGTTTGTGCAGGCTGTCCTCCTGTTAAATTGGTGCGCTTCACACCTATTTCACACCCAAATGGAAAAACGTGAGGCAATTATCACTCCATTGCCATACACACGGTCCTATTTTCTGTAGGCAGACAATATTGTTGAGATGGCAGTTTTACTCAGACATATCAACCCCTCATCCTAAACGATTATCGGTTTTAAACTGCTGCCTGTCAGACCATCATTTTCTTCATCTTCGCATCTCCCTGGACTTCCTGTCTCAGCATTCCTTTGCAGGCCCAGGCTACAGTTTTATCGATGTGTGCGACAAACATTAGGATGCATGAGTATGGAATATTTTTCAAGAAACGCAGGTGGACGTGTAAGGGACTCGATATTTGTTTAAAGTGAGTATTGAGCATTTTACAGAGTCATGCCCTTATATACAATAATCTATCTGAGGTTCTCTATAAGGCACAGATGGTTACCATGGAGTTTTGCTGTCATTGGAGATGCATGTAATTGATCAATTACAGTGGTGATTGAGGCGTGCACACTCTCCCCCATTAAAGTCACTGCTGAGGCCTGAAAGACATCATTGCACTGCCAGCCTTGCTGTGTGCTTTAATTGAACACTTCCACGTTCTGCTTTTTCTTGCTTTATAGGGAAAGGGATCCCTGTTCAGAATAATGTCTGTTTTTATTTTTTTTGTCCCATTTTTAAGGAAAGCTTAAAGAGATGTTACTAAAAACAGAGTGGTAACTGGGTGGGGTCAGAGTACGCATGGAGAAGTCAACTCACATGGCTTGAATTATCCTCATTGACTATACAGTGATTTGGCCCAAGGTTGGTGGTAGAGTTCGTTCATTCTTAAATCACGGGCGTATAAGAGAGGACATGATGGAAACACTGTTAAACAATGGTTTTTTTAATTAAAGGAATAATCGCACCAATGCATTTTCCAGTGAAGCGTATTTGCTGTTAAGTAAAATGGTGATTTCATTCCGAGCAGTGAGCTGCAATCATAGAGGTAGAGTTACAATTTTTAAAAATATTTATTCATGAGACATGGGCATCGCTGGCTGGCCACCATTTATTGCCCATCCAAGCTGAGAGTGAACCACATTGCTGTGCCTCTTGAGCCAGACCAGGTAAGGATGGCAGATTTTCTTCCCTAAAGGACAGTAGTGAACCAGATGGGTTTTTCCGACAATTGACAATGGTCTCATGATCATCATCATCTCTGGAATTCTCTGCTAAATATATTTAAATATATTTAAGTCATGGGTAGATAGGTTTTTGACAGACAAGGGAATTAAGGGTTATGGGGAGAAAGCAGGAAAGTGGAACTGATCCACTTCAGATCAGCCATGACCTTATTGAATGGCGGGGCAGGCTTGAAGGGCTAGATGGCCTACTCCTGCTCCTATTTCTTATGTTCTTATGTTCTTATTATCAGTAGATTCTTAATTCCAGCTATTTTGTATTGAATTCAAATTTCACCACCATTTGTGGTGGGATTCAAACTCGGGACCCCAGAATATCAGCTGAGTTTCTGGATTAATAGTCTAGCAATAATACCTCTAGGCCTTCACTCCCCCACAAATTACCGTAGTCCTAATCCTTTGTTTCAGGCTTCTTGTGCACCTGGCCACGGCAGAATCATGAATTCACCAAACCATCCCAAAAATTCGATCACCTTCCAAGCCTAAAGTGGAACTGCTGAATCCCCATGTCTCCGATCAGTTCACCATTGCTGGTAGGGAAAGGGACCATTCCAAATAATCACATACTTTCATGTCATAAATAATGACATACTTCATGTCATAAAGAATCAAGCTCTACTGTCACTTTCCTTCAAAATGCCCTCACTCTGGCTTCAGTATCTTTTCATTTAGGACAGAAGGAAATGTGTGCCATTGCTGCATTTTTGGGCAGGGTTTCATCTTCAGGGTAATAGGAGGACATGATAATGTATTGAAAGAAACTATTGAGGAATGGTCACATAGAGGTCACTGCAGAGAAAAGGAAAGTCTTGTATTTACATCAGCTTTTATCACCTTTCCTTAAATCATCAGCAAATAATTGACATATACTTAACCTCATTGGCATACACAGCAAATCACATTTGAAGTGAGCTGAATAACTAATTCATCTGGGTGTATTGATTGAAAGGGAATAAACTTTGTACAGCAGGCCACTGCCTATCATCTGATCTGAAAGACATCTCAAAAATGCAGCCCTTCCTCAGTATTTTACTGGACTGGTTGTCTAGACATTGTGCCCCATTCTTAACCTGCCATTTGAGCCCACAACCTTCTGATTTGGAGGCTAGACTGCTGCCACCTGAGTCCAGTTGGCAGGAATAGGCTGTGTAAAAGCACCTTCAGCCAGGATTGCAGGTATAGAGAACTTTTTACGCAACTTCAGTCAACTTAAGACTGCCACTGGGGATGTCGGCAATATGAGCCAATCAGTTGTGGGCTTAGAAATACAGCAAGTCACAGCGCATTGCTTGCCAGAAGTTGTCAGTTCATCACCTTCCTCAGATGACAGGGTGACAGAACAGTGTAACTTCTCAGATGACAGGATGCCTCACAATCCAGGGAACCTTATACTTCAGCCATGTGGCCACACTTGCTCGTCTGATCAGTGCTACTACTTCTGTTGGAAGGTTAGGATTCCACTTTCTCAATGTCTCGCTTTCTTGTTACCAACAGTATGACAAACCACAGAGGAATGCTCACTTCTTAATCCAACTGTTACTGCATTGCCTTCATTATAAAGCAGTTCACTGCATCTGCACACCTTCAATCAGTCTAGCAAATCTATAGGTAACCCCTGGCAGATCAAGGATAGCACCTTAAGTAATGGTTGATGACTCCTGTATACTTTCCCAACTGAATTTAGCATCACTGTACAGGGTTCATTCTTCTAAGCAGATTCATTTTATACCACACCACTGGGATTTGAAGGCTTGTTTCAGATGCTTGGATTTGTGCTGTCTATTATTGTCCAACGTCATTCTCAAGGCTTGTGTGCTGCCCACTACAAATAAAACTCATCATGGAGGTTCCAGAAGAGGAAGGCACCCAAGGCAGTTATGTTAATTGAGATGTTGGAATTGGTCAGGCACATCGTAGCAACAGCCAGAATTGGGTGCATACTGATTTTTGGCTGCAAAAGGCATTCAGATAAACCTGCTATTGGAGACCTTTTCTCAACAATGTGGTCAGCATAAATAGTCCTTCCCACCACAAAGGCAGCATCGACTGAGGTCCCTTTTCTTTACGGTTCAGCTTGCACAGGACACCTGCTCACAGCCTTTACCAAGGGCGTATGAGGCCTATGGACTTTGATGATGAGTTATTTAGCACAACTAAGGGGAGTTGATTACAATCTGCAAATGTGTTTATTTAAATGCATCCTTGGAGGATGTGGTTGGTTCCACCTAGCAAACCTAAAATAGACGCAAAATTGTTGATGCCTGACTTGGAATTGGCCTGAACTACTATTGTGCTGCTCTCATTGCTGGGCAGTGTTATAGGACCCTCAGTGATAGCCCTCTCCTCTGCATAACTTTCACCATGAACTTGGTGCTCTCATTTGTTCTGTCAACTGATGAACCAGCTGATCAAGAGGGTTAAAAGTTTTGGCAACATGTTTTTGTTTTGATAGGCTTAGAAGTCTTGGAGAAACACTCTGATTTCCATACTTTGTCGTACTTATAGAGCAACTGCAATGGACTGAACCCTTACCTCTAGCTCTTCAAAACTCCAAATGGGCTAGTGTGTAAGAATAGGATTCCTCCCTTCATCTCCATCACAACTCTATTCACATCATGCGTTTAGAAATTGTAAAGCTGGCTGAAATTTAGAGCAACAACTGCAAACAGAAAAGTGCTGGAAACACTCAGCAGGTCAAGCAGTATCAGCAGAGGGAGAAACAGTTATCGTTTTGTTCCCTTTGGCCCATTGAGTCTGCACCGACCACAATCCCACCTAGGCCCTACCCCCACATCTCTACATATCTACCCTCTAATCCCTCTAACCTACCATCTCACGACCTAAAGGGCAATTTTTAGCATGGCCTATCAACCTAACCTGCACATCTTTGGACTATGGGAGGAAACCGGAGCACCTGGAGGAAACCCATGCAGACGCAAGGAGAATGTCTGCACACAGACAGTGACCCAAGGTGGGAATCGAACCCAGGTCTCTGGAGCTGTGAAGCAGCAGTGCTAACCACTGTGCTACCGTGCCACTTTAAGGTCACAGTTAACACGCCAAGGGAGGGGGAATTTCCGTCATCGTTCACCCACTGAATGACTGTGACTGCTGTGAAAGGGTAACCACTGGGAGATGGAATTTTTACTGCCTTTCCAGGGTTTCCACAGCTCTTTCATCAAGCTCATGGCAGGCAAGTGGTGTGATGCCGCACACATTTAACCCCATCCCCCTGTCTTTACAAGCCGCAAGTAAAATGTGCGCTAAAGGGAGGGTTTCCCATCAATCCTCGATTAGAGGGCATTGCTTGCAAGTGCTTGTTCTAACGTAGTTATAGCATATCACAGAGATTTATAAATGTGGTCACATATTAAACTGATCAAGGCTACAAGAAACGCTGGGACTGTACAAGGCACATGCCATCAGCAGCATATTTTGTTTCTTTGTTCAGCCTAAAGCAATCATAAAGCAAGTCTCTTAAGATATAAAGGTAATTTAGAGCAAATGTGTATGATCTGATTCATTTTATGTGTTACGCTTAATACACAGCAACCCCCCACCCCCTAAACCCCCCTGGGGGAGAACAGTAAAGGCTTTGAAATAAGAGCAATACACATGGATGTTAAAGGATTATGCAGCCTTTTTTTTTTCCTTGCTGCCAAGGATAGAAGATTGTGTTTCCAGGCTTGAGTGCATGCTTGCTAGGCCGAGGCAGCGGTTGATTGTGCCAGAATGCTCTGTCAGGCAATGATCTGTCAAGTAGTTTATCACCAATGTCACTTTTCAGTGTGTTGTCAAAGGTAACATATCACCCCTTTCCCTGCTTTATACCCATTTCATGTAGAAAATTTGTATTTACTTTGGGAGTGTAATTTGTTCCTCCTGGATAATATGACCCTTAGCGGAGCCGGATCATGGGTTAGTTGAAGTGATATTTTCCTGGTAATGGTAGTCGTACATCATTCCTGTCAGCCCGGGTTAGTAGGGAAGAACATTACAGCTCCATTTTAGTGCTTGCAGACATCTGGGATTATTTGCCATAACAAAGTATGACATGACCGGTCTACAGAGTGCATTAAATTTCTACCAGCTCCTCCAGTGAGCTGCACTACACGAGCCTCCACCCCGGGCAAGCGTTAATGACGAAAGCCTCGGCGCCCCTGCCATCCTTCAGCAAGGTGATTGGGTGATGTCATTTGTCAAAACAACCTTGCCTGGGTTGTGGAAGCTGCCCCCCACCCCCCCCCCACCAACTGGTCTCCTGACGCCAAAGCTCTGTGCACCAAAGGGCAGCTTTGGAGTGACGTTCCGGCATTAGCAAATGCCCAAAGACGCACTTGAGTTTTTTTTTGCTGAAATTATTTCTTCTGCCTCGCGCAATTTAACTTGAACTGCACTGCGAACCTTTCCTCTTCTCTCTGCCAGCAGTGGCGTAAGAGATGTTTATCGTCCTCATTAGCTGAAGCAGTCAGGAGAAAATGAAATCTGATCATGGCTACTGATGACAGCTGAAAGCTTCTTTTCTGACCTGATGAATATGACAACTGTTTGGATTGGTGCCAGAATATAGTAAGGCCCATCAATGTAGGCTTCATTTCTCTGATTTCTCTCTCTCTCTCACTTGCCCTCCCTCTTCCCCTTTTGCACACTTCTGCTTCCAGCTTTTCACACCCAGCACATTACATTTTGGTGTCGGAATCCCCACAGTGCAGAAGCAGCCATTTGACCCATCGGGAAAGATTTTCCGGCCCCGCTCGCCCGAGACTGGAAAATCCCACCCGAGGTCAACAGATCTTTGCATGGTCTGTGTGCCACGGCGCTATGATTCCCGTGGTGGGGAGGAATGATAAAGTTCCATCCATTGAGTCTGCACTGACTCTTTGATAGAGTATCTTACACAGGCTCTCTTTCCCTGCCCTATTCATTTACTCACACGCATTTACCATGGCTCATCCACTAATTTACACATCTTTGGACACAAAAGTGCAATTTAGCACAGCCAATCCACCTAATCCGCACATCGTTGGACTGTGGGAGGAAACCAGAGCACCTGGAGAAAACCCATGCAGACACGGGGAGAATGTGCAAACTCCACATAGACACTCAAGGCCAGAATTGAACCTGGATCCCTGGAGTAGTGAGACAGCAGTGCTAACCAGTCTGCCACCACGCTGCCCCTTTATGCATTCCTATTTGCAGTTACGTATGCCATAAGTTATACATTATTTTTTCTTACATTAGCAGTTCTACTGGAAATGGTGCACTCTGACTGTGCTTTGAATCCTTGCCATTTGTCCAATGGGGAAGGGAGATTTTCTTACCTATGGAGATATTTTAAATGATATCCCTGCAGCTGTGTTTTGTTGAGAGTGAGATATCTATTCTGACATTGAATTAAGCAAATTGATTGACATTTATGTCAGTTCCAGCCAGGAGTCGAGGAATATTTTCTTTCCCTTGCTTCAAACCCGCATAACGAGAAACTGACACTGAAACTTTGTGAATTGGATGTGAAGTGACTCAGTTAGTTACCGCGTCAAATCTCTGCTTTGCTTTGTGCCAAAGATGAATACAGTTAACCGGTCTGCCCCATTTCCTGCCAACCTTCCTCCTGTTCAAAGGATTCTCTGGTTTACTTGTTGTTGGCTGCTCTTCAGTAGGCCTTCATAGAATCCCTACAGTGCAGAAAGAGTCCATTTGGCCCATCAATTCTGCACTGATCACAGTCCCACCCAGGGCCTACCCCCATAACCTCTCTTATTTACCCTGCTAATCTCCTGACTCTGAGGGAGAATTTAGCACATCCAATCAACCTAACCCACACATCTTTGGAGTGTGGAAGAAAACCGGAGCAGCAGAGACAGGGAGAACACACAAATTCCACACATGCAGTTACCCGAGCCGGGAATTGAACCCAGGCTCCTGGTGCTTGAGGCAGTAGTGCTAGCCACTGTGCCAATGTGCTACCCTCATCATGAGACATGTAAAAATAAAATAAAAAATGCTATCAGTTAGGCAACTTGCTGAAATCCTTAATCACTTCCAGGACGAGACAGACGAGCCTAGGAATTTGCCATGGATGGTTTTTATACAGGGTGTAATTTTCTGTGACTCCTGGAAGTATAATGAAGTTAGAGGGACCTGTTGTATTTTCTCATTAAAGTCTTTGGAGAAGTTCCATGAAATCCATCGCACCATCTCTTCTAATTACACCCATCAACCAATTTCCAACTCCGAGAACTCTTTATCACCCCAATCTTAACTTCCTTTTCCAATTTTCATTCTTTTAAAGCCCGAGCTTGGTACTATCTAATTGCTGCTTCCTGACCCTTTATTCACTTACTTAACCCTCGGAGTTTCATGTCCCATGTGCCTTGACCCTGCTCTCTGCTTTCTCGGGCAGGGATAACATCAAGCTTTTACTGGGAGTTGTTCTGCCAGTGTGACCCTCAGTAAATAATTATTGTTTCCTTATGAATTTACCATTTGTTTTTCTTCATTTCATAAACTTCCCTATTGCAGGAAGAAAATGCTTTTAATTTCGAGGACCAGTTGGTGTAGCAGGTGGGTGATTCATCAGTTGTTGCCTCTAGCCTCCAGAAACAGACAAGGAAACAAGGAAAATGTGATGGAGTTTCATATTATTGATGACTATTTAGGGTCGCAAGTACTCTATGATGACTTCAGGCGGTCTCAATCTGGTCTTTGGTGGACATTGTCTGGTCTGCAGCCAAACCTACCTGAACATAGAATCCAATTATAAAATTGTTATGATAATAGAGGGATGTCTGGATAGTCAATAGGAGATTAAAATGTGGAAAATGGAATTGTCAACCAAGTGGAGAGGGGCCTCTGACACTGAGGGGTTTAAAGAGTGAGCAGATAGGTTAGTGCTTCAGGCAAGGGAGATGACCTGAAGTGTACAACTTGCATCCATATAGTACCTTGAATGAAGTAAACAAAACACAAATATTTTGTCGGAATGTTGTCAGAATCAAATGTGACACTCAGGTAAATTTCGACAGGTTTATCAACGGCTTGGTACATTTAGTTATACGTGTAGGTTTAAAGGAATGATTTAAAGAGGCAAAGACATTTCCGGAGGAAATCCCAGAACATTGGACCAAGGCAACTGAATGCAACTAGCAACAGTAGAACACTGGGGGAAGGGGGAGGGTTGATGATGGTGCGCTCAAATTTACAGAGGGCAGAAAGTGGGAAGCTGGCTAAGACAGCATTTATTGCCCATCCTTAAGTGCCATTGAGACTTTGCTGGTGAGCTGTCCATGTGGTAGGGGTACACCACATAGGCAGCTCACTACAACCTCTGCAATCCATGTGGTGTAAGGAAGGGAGTTCCAGGATTTTGATCCACTCACCCACAGTGCTATTAGGGAGAGAGTTCTAGGATTTTGACCCAATGATAACAAAGGATCAATTGAAATGGTTGAATCTGGAAGGAAGAAAGACGTGGATGAGGAATTGAGAGCAAATGAGCTGAAGCACGTAAAGACAAACAGTGTTACAGAGGTGAAATTTGACAGTATTAGTGGTCTCTGGTTCTGAAAAGGTCTGTGAATTAACTTCACTTTCCTGTTGAGATGGGCTTGGTTGCCCCAGCGTTGTGATTTCTGTTTTGCTGCCTAGCTGTTACACCCCGCTGCCGACAGCTATCCATTCTTCAGTAGTTGCTGCTTCCAGAGACAATTGTGCCCCCCTGTTGTGAAGTTCCTCACCTGAGAGGGAAGAAGTTTGTTGTCAGAGGAGAGAGCCGCCGTAGCGTTCTTGTCACCAGTGGGTGAACTGTGTAAATCTTCTTGTTCACTGTGGCCTAATGGTCAGAAAATAATCCCAAATGCTTATTCACATGCAATGGGATAGCTGACTCTCCTTGGAGCTACAAGGAATTAACAAATAAATCCCCAGGGCTCGCTTAAGGGCAAAACGATAATGGTATTAAAATACCGATTGGGAAGGTGTCTCTCAATTCTCTTTGTGTGCTTTAAGGTGGCAGGATGGCACTGCTGCCTCACACTGCCGAGGACACAGCTTCAATTCTGGCCTCGGATCACTGTCTGTGTGGAGTTTACACATTCTCCCCATGTCTGCATGGGTTTCCTCTGTGTGCTACGGTTTCTTCCAACACTCCAAAGATACACAGGTTCAGTGGATTGTCCATGCTAAATTACCCGTTGGTGCCCCAAGACGTGTAAATTAGATGGATTATTGAATGTGTGAGGCTGCAGGGATAGGGCCCAGGTGAGATGCTCTGTTCGAGAGTTAATGCAGACTCTGTGAGATGAACAGCCTCTTCTGCACTGTAGGAATTCTATGATGCTATGACTCTTTTGTATGTTAGCCAGCCTGAAGAAAAAACTGTTGGATGGACAGTCAAGAATTTTCCGTTTGGATAACAGAGTGTCTGCCGGCTTTTTAATCAGCCTGGAACGACAGTGAGTTGAAACGATGGGCATTTCAGTGACCAAGACGGGGATCATGTGGGCATTCTGGGGGAGGCAGGAGGTCACCTGATGGAAACCTCCAGAGATACATCATACTGGTTAACAAGTCGGAAGTATGAGTTTGTGTATAGGCTGTGTGTACTATTGCTGTGACCGTAAATATTAAAGGGATGGGTGGCTCATCACCAGGAGCATTCAGCTAATTACACAAGTCTTCATGAGGTGTGACATATAGCATTAGTGAAATTATATCATTTCTTGTGCCTTTACAAGACCTCCCATGGGCAGAATATGGTAAAAACAGTTGCAGGAACGTACGCTGCCCATGCTTTTAAGAGACTTCCTATTTAATTTTGTTTCCTACTATTTGAACCAATATTAGCCCCATTATTCCATTCCAATAATGACCGGGATGTTTGAATATATTAATATACAATTTCTCCTGCCATAAATGTACACAGACACTTCTTTTTCTTGATTTTTTTTGGGATGTGGGAGTTGCTGGCAAAGTCAGAATTTGTTGCCCATCTCTTAATTGCCCTTCAACTGAATGGCTTGCTAGGCCATTTCAGAAGGCAGTTAAGAGTCAACCACATTGCTGAGAGTCTGGAGTTACAGGTAGGTCGGACCAAGTAAGGATGGCAGATTTCCTTCCCTGAAGGACATGAGTGAACCAGATGGATTTTAACAGTCAATGTCATGGTCACCATAACTGGGACTGGCTTTATATTCCAGATTTATTAACTGAATTCAAATTTCACCAGCTGCCGTAGTGGGATTTGAACCCATGTGTCCAGAGCATTAAACTGGGCCTCTGGATAGCTAGTCCAAGAACATTACCACATGGTCAGTGTCTCTAGTTGAAGCTCCAAGGCTTCAACTTTTGAACAATAAAGTTGATCAGTGAGTTAATGGGATTGAAAATCCACCAACCTTCATGGCATAACATTGATGAATGATGGCACCAAAGCTCAGGACACATGAGAGTATCAGCCTTGGACTGGAATTCCTGATTTTTGTGAGGGGAATGAAGCTTTGCCCTTTGAAACCATTCATGTTGGTGGTTGCAGCCAGGAGAAATTCCCACTCACTATTTCATCTTATTCTTTGTATATCTGTGATGGATGTCTATTCCCCCATTGGCCTGTGTCATGTGTCTGTGTCTTAGGTAGCTCTCACTCAGTCATGACTAGTGTCTGTTCTCCTGGCTGAGATCCCATCTGATCTTTCAGATGGGTACACAAGAACCTAAAACAGCTCGAAGATTAGAAAGCTTTCTCAGGAATCTTTAATGAATGTTTGTTGCTTCCCTCCAAAAGACACCACAAAAACAGATTAATGCAATCTCATTGTGTACATGATTTTCAGCATACCTGACATGAGTTAATGGCCCTGAAGATTGTTATTGGATGGGGACTGCTTCAGTATAATCTGAGGATGTGATCTTCCCCCTGCCCCACCCACCCTTGTTCTATGCCCTTTTAAGTTAATACTGATTGCCAATGCCTCTGAATGATACCAGAATGTATTTTTTTATGGAGTATGGATGCCTCTGGTAAGGTCCATTCCTAATTGCCCATGAACTAAATGGCAGATAAGGGTCAAACACCTTTCTTTGAATCTGGAGTCACTTGTAGGCGAGACCAGGTAAGGATGGCAGATTGCATAAAAGTGAAGGTCCCTCCAAGTATTTAGGCAAAATAAGTTATAGCAAATACTTAACAAATACTCAGTACACAACATCACACCAAAGATTTAACATTGGGTGTAGATTGACGCAGGCAAGGTTCAGTGTAGAACGTCACAGCAAAGATTTTGTTCCCATGTTTAAGGATTTCGGTTGGACAGAATGCAGTATTTTGTTGACCAGGGATATTATGTGGATGTGGAATGTCTTTGATGCCAACAAAGCTTTTGATATTGCCTCCACAAGTGACTGGTTCACAGGGCAGCAATACAGATAACACTTACAGACTTTGGAGATAGATTAAAACTCAGCTAAAGAGAGCATGGTTAATAATACAACTGTGTCTTCAGGGCAGAATGGGTCTCTGGTGACATCACAATATGGTATAAACATGCAGATTGCCCTGTCCATTATTTGGACAAGAGTGATGATATAATGTGACATAGGAGTAGAAATAGATATTTGCTGGAACAGGCAGGAGAGTATCTAGGGGTTATGTTTCAAGTCTGGATGACACTCCATTGACTCTGTCTACACTTCCTGCTGCCTTGGCAAAGCAGCCAGCATAATTAAGGACTCCACACACCCTAGACATTCTCTCTTCCACCTTCTCCCATTGGAGAAAAATATACAAACGTCTGAGGTGAGGTACCACCTGACTCAAGAACAGCTTCTTCCCTGCTGCTGTCAGATTTTTGAATGGACTTAACTTGCATGAAGTTGATCTTTCTCTATACCCTAGCTATGATTGCAACACTACATTCTGCACTCTCTAGTTTCCTTCTCTATGAACGATATGTTTTGTCTGTATAGCGTGCAAGGAATAAAATTTTGCACTGTACATTAATACATGTGACAATAATAAATCAAAACAAATCAAAACTTTGTCAGAGCAATGAAAAGCTCTGACAAAGAGTCATCCAGACTTCAAACATTAGCTCAGTTCAGTCTCCAGAGCTGCTGTTGGACCTGCTGAGATTTTCCAGCGTTTCCTGTTTTTGTTTCAGATTGCAGCACCTGCAGTAATTTTCTATGATATATATGAGCGCTTCTAGTCTCAGGTTGGGCGCCAAAGCCTCACCTCATTCCTCTGTTAGCTAATATTTTGCTCCCACCTTCTAACTCCTGAAGCTGGCTATTCATGTTAAGTAAGAATTCTCACAGCACCAAGTTAAAGTCTAACAGGTTTATTTGGCAGCACTAGCTTTCAGAGTCTCAGGTTCCGCCATCAGGTGAGGGGGAATCACTCACCTGATGAAGGAGTGACACTCCGAAAGTTAGTGCTGCCAAATAAACCTGTTGGACTTTAACCTGGTATCGTGAGACTTCTAACTGTGCTTATTCAAGTCCAACACCGACATGTCCACATCATGGGTACTGATGGTAAAGCACGGTTCCACAGGTGCCAGTTTCCCTTCAGTACCTGAGCAAGTGCCCACTTCCTCATGGGTTTTGTTCTGATTTGAGTTATTCTTGTCATGCGGTAGTATACAGTGAAAAGTATTTTTTTCTTACGCACTGTACAGACAAAGCATACCACTCAGAGAAGGAAAGGAAAGGATTTCAAATGTAGTGTTACAGTCATAGCTATGTGTCGAGAAAAATCAACTTATTATAAGCTACGACCATTCAAAAGTCTGATGACAGCAGGGAAGAAGCTGTTCTTGTGCTGGTTGGTATGTGACCTCGTACTTTTGTATCTTTTTCCCAACGGAAGAAGGTGGAAGAGAGAATGTCCGGGGTTCATGGGGTCCTTAATTATGATGGTTGCTTTTCCGAAGCGGCGGCAAGTGTAGACACAGTCAATGGATGGGAGGCTGCTTTGCGTGATGGACTAGGCTTCATTCATGATCCTTTGAAGTTTCTTGCGGTTTTGGGCAGGGCAGGAGCCAGACCAAGCTGTATTACACCCAGAAAGGACGCTTCCATGGTGCATCTGTAAAAGCTGGTGAGAATCGTAGTGGACATGCCACATTTTCTTAGTCTCCTGTAAAAGTAGTGGCATTGTTGGGCTTTCTCGTGAGCCTAGTGATTTAAGTACCAGTTATTCAACTGCAGTGTGCTTCATAGTGAGCACCAATTCAACCTCCCCAGTTGTCCCCACAAACGTGCTTCAGCCAGTGCCATTGGACAATAATTGATCACAAGAATCAAGGCAGATTTCATCCCTAAGTCTGTGCGTGAGACCATTTCATTGCAGCCCAGTATTTGTCCCATCCAGCGATCAAATCTGGGGCTTTCTGGTCAAAATATTTTGGTCCAAACTGTGTTACTTTTCCTAAATCACAATTTCCTTTAATTTGCAGTGTTTACTGACATGCATGCCTACTCTCTTTAAGTCATCTGACTATTCTATTGGTCAGTTGTTGATGGCTGTTTGTTACCTTGGACAGTACATGATTAGATTGTGTTCCTTATATGTACTGTTTTGATCCAGGTTCTGGGAGAGCCAAATCTATGAACTAGATGCTGGTGTTTATCCTTCCGATTCCAGGCTTTCGCCGCATGGTGATCAGATTGGTAATGGAAGAAGTGTCTGACCACACAAATCCCCTTTCCTTTTGAATTAATATAGCCAGGGAAATCCTGAGGTCTCCCAACAAAGAACACCTATTCAGAAAAGTGATTCAAAGCACTCTGGACAAAATGGGAAGGTTGCGGATACAACTGAAATACAGATGAATTCTAGTCAGCTTCTGCTGACTAATCACTGTCTGCTTCTTAATTTGCCCATACATTTAAATGGTGGAGCCTTTGCTCATTTTGACACTTAGAGAATTTGCTCGAAGGTCACCTTTGAGCTACGTTGCTCTTAAATAGTCACGAGACCCTTCTTTCATATTTTAACTCGCAAACATTTTTGCTTAACTTATTTTATGTGCAACCTAATGTGTTAAGGAGGAAAGAAACTCATTACAGCCTCGGGCTACATTTCGTGAAACAAAAGCAGATGACCTTGTCGGCTGAACTGTCGCAGTTTAATCAAGGTTCTTCACTGAGCCACAAGAAGCAACTTAATTCTCACAACCTTGACTGATGACGAGCACTAAAGTGGTTGTTAATTGGTGAGAATAGCCCTCGTCAATCCTGAAAAGGCCTCCTTAGAGGGATCTGCGTTTCATGTAGTGAATGTGACAGATTGTCGGCATTTCCATATTAGAACCAGCCTGCATTATTTTCCATATAATGTGCGCCCAGTCTCTGTGGTGGGATTCGAATTTGCCCAATAAAAAATTAATTATGGGAATGTCAACAAAATATATTGCCTGTCAAAGGGTAATGGGAGGGCAGTGGTTGCTGCTGGAGAAATTGAGCAAAAGCCATGTGGGACTGGTGCAAAAGAAAAGGTGTACAGCCTCTGGCAGCATTCCTCTAGTTCACAGAGTTTAACCTTGGCATAGAACTTGGGAAATTGGTTTCTTTTGAGTAATTGATAGTATTTGAATTGCAGTGTAAAGCGGGGAGGAGGAGGTGGTGGAGGGAGATGCTGAGGAATGCAAGCTTTATGAAAAGGCAAGTGTTATGGAGCTGTGGAGTTAAATGGAACGCATCCAAATACAACAAAAACATAGTCGTTTTTAGAATTGTCCACTAACTGTTCCAAGTAGAATGCTCTGCATTTGATGGGTTCAGACTGGAGAATGATGCCCCTCCCAAACATAAAAGTCTCTCTACGCTATGTTGATAATATTGTCATCAGTTCTATCAAGAAGTATAGACTGTAAGAAGTTAATGTACAAACTATAGGAGACAGGTTGCAGGCGGCAAGGTCATCAGGACAGTGTGAAATAAATGACTGGATCATCTGTTATTGGTAGTTGAGGGATAAATGTTTGTTGCGTTTGCTCGATCATTTTAATGTATGGTGCCTTTTCTTTCTCCAATCATGTACACACTGTATCTTAAAATCTAAGGTTTAAGTATGAGTGACACTGCAATGAAGTTACTGTGAAAATCCTGTAGTTGCCACACTCCAGCGTCTGTTCGGTTACACTGAGGGAGAATTTAGCATGGCCTCTGCAGCTAATCAGCCCGTTGTTCAGACTGTGGGAGGAAACCAGAACACCCAGAGGAAACCCATGCAGACACAGGGAGAATGTGCAGACTCCACACACTCAGTGACCCAAGCTGGTATCAAACCTGGGTCCCTGGCACTGTTTGACAGCAGTGCTGACCACTGTGTCACCGTGCTGCCTTAAGGGGAATATGTGAATGGCATACCAAGTACCTTCCAGGTCACTGCATAGACAGGTCAGCTCACAGGAAACCTTGGCTAGAATAGGGTGGGGAAATCATGCCTGCCATACTTGGAAGAGGGCTGTGCCCCTATTTAACATCTCATCCAAAGAATGGTAGTGCTGCACTCATTCAGCACAGTACTGCAGTACCAGCTCAAGCCTCTGTGGGGCTTGAAGCCATGATCTTCTGACTCAATGTGAGAATGCAACCACTGTGTCAAGGCAGACACCTAAATTTGTTTGTAACTCTTGGTCCTCCTCATGTCTTGTTGACAGTACATCGCTCAAGCGCGGTAGGGAGTATAGCCAAGCCTGTCTCTCTCATGGGGCTGAATTATATATAGATGGGAGTGATGGCTGCATCCAGGTTCAAAATTTTTGTCACGTGAGTGTAAAATACCAGTGGCAGCAGCAAGAGGCCCTTAAGTGGCCATTAATTGGCTCAAAGATGAGTATGATGCCTTCAGCCAATGCTGCTAACATGGCATCACAGACAGGTGGACATGACTCCCCTCCCCCCACATACCAACTAGCACACCAGGGAGTGCTAAGGAGCATAATTTCACTCAGTCTTCATATGGAAAAGCAACTATTTAGTTGTAAGCCAAACCCTGGCCAAGAAGGGCATTTTCTATGATGTTCCAGCTGCAATTTTCAGATCCATTGGTGTGATTCCCCCTGAGACTGTGGAGTCATAGCATTATCCATTTCACCTCAGGGTTTTAGTGAGCCATTTTTTGCACACTGGATAAATAGGTAAGTATCCCCTCAGTTGCCTTTTTGGCTTCCACACCACACAAGAATTTGGTTTCCATCTCTTTGACTGTTGACCCCGCGCTGCCACCTGTGGGAGAATTAACTGAAAATTCCCCATCACACCTCTTAAATGTGCGTGGCCCTCTGCGTTCGTGCTGGGAGGAGTCCTGAGGAATTGGCTCCTACTTGTAAATCTTTAGGACTTGACCTTCAGGTCATTCTGCTGCAAGGGGCAAGTCCATCACAGTTATCTCATTTGCACCCAGCCTGGTGCATTGCTTCCTGCAGCTGTGTGCATGTTTGTACTCAGAAATTCAAAGAAGTGCAAAAATCAAACCCTTATTTCTTGATAATAACCAGTTTGACTATTTTTTAAAGAGCATTTCTTCACATAGCTGGAATATACCCCAGGTGGCAGAATTTTCTGGGCTGTCCTGCTAGCTGATCGGATCTTCCAGTCCTATCGATGATGGCCACCCTTGGAGGGTTCCCTGGCGGCTGAGGGCGTGAGCCATGCCAAACACTGTCAATATCGGAGGCGGGGGAGGAACTGGAAAATCCCACAGGTGATCAATAGCGGGCTGTCTCTGTCACCGGAAAGCATGCAGTGGTGGGAGGGGTGGGGAGGCTGGAAAATCCCATCCGGAGTTCCATGCACTTAGGGCGGGATTCTCTGGCTGCGCTCGGTGAGAAACCTGAAAATCCCGTGGGCAGGATGGGAAAGTTCCTCCCTTAAAGTCAATCATTTATAGAACTGGTGTGAATCTCATTTGCAACTATACAAGCTCAATTGCATAATGGTATCAGCTACAATAAAGTTGCCTGGAACAGTTTACCATTTTAACGGCATTATTTCAATGCCAGTCATCGTGCAAGATCTCCGCAGGAACCCCCTTTCTTGGTATTCCCAGTCTCTGGCTTTCTGGTGGTGACTGTCCTGAACATGCAACAAGGCCTGTGCCTAGGTTTGCTTTTTTTTATGCACAGCATTACTTCTTTGAGTGACAGCGTTTAGGAAGTGCAAACACTGTGAATAATATTAAAGATGGCTTTACACAGACATCCTTCTGCTGTCAAACCTTTAATAAAAGAAATGATGGTGCGAGATGTGAGGAACGTGACTGGTGGAGAATTGTGGCATACCTTGCTCCATTACAAACGCCCTGCTTAAATTGGGAAAACCACGAGTGTGTCTGAATGGTAGCTGGTGGAGAGGGCATTTCATTGACTCATAGAATCCTTACAATGCGGAAGGAGGTCATTCAGCCCATCAAGTCTGCATCTTCTCTCTGACAGAACATCTTACCCAGGCCCTATCTCTGTATCCCCACACATATACCATGGCTGATCCAATCTAACTGACACATCGTGGGACATTAAGGGGCAATTAATCGATTCCAGCCTTGGGTGACTGTGTGGAGTTTGCACGCTCTCCCCGTGTCTGTATGGGTTCCCTCCCATAGTCTAAAGATGGGCAGGTTAGGTGGATTGGCCATGCTAAATTCATACAATCATAGAATCTCGACAGTACAGAAGGAAGCTATTCTGCCTGTCGTGTCTGGACCGGCCACAATCCCACCAGGACTTTTTCCCATAATCCTCATTTACTCCGTTAATCCCACTGATACTAGAGTCAATTTAGCATGGCCAGTCAACCTAACCTGCACATCCTTGGACTGTGGGGGGAAACCAGAGCACTGGAGGAAACCCATGCAGACATGGGGAGAAAGTGCAAACTCCACACAGACAGTGACCAGGCCAGCATTGAATCTGGATTCCTGGCACTGTGAGGCAGCAATGCTAACCACTGTGCCACCGTGCCACCCCAATAGTAAGAAGGTACTTAATGATTCCGCATTGAGGATATTGCCGGGGTGGGGGGGGGCGGGGGAGGGGGGGATATTTCGCTGTGAGCTGAAACAGGATCTGGTGAAATTTATAAAGCGGTGCACACTGCCTTTTCATTTTGGCCATTATCAGAATGTCATGAAACTCTTTTTAAAAAAGATCATGAAGTAAAAATTTGGCAGAAGCAACCACCACGCGATCATTGACATAACTGGGGGAAGAGGTCAGATGGACTTTTGCAAGGTTGAATCAACGTCCTATAAAAAGATAGATATACCTTTGATCTAATCAGTTACCCATAGCACGATCTTTAATTTGGTAGGAGTGAATGGAATTTGAGTTGAGAATAATTTGAGCCAAGCAGACCAGGCTCTCAGTAAATGATTGTTAGTTATATTCACAGCTCACCACATAAAAGTAATGGTAGCCATCACATTGCAGTCGTAAAAAGTATGTTAATGGCCAGTAGGTGAATTACCACTCACACTGCAGTGCAACATTCTGGAACCTATGTTCTGCAGAAAGTACACTGTGAGTGTTTTTTTTATATAAGTGCAGAGCTCCGGCACAAGGAGTGGAATGCAGTGATTGTTGCACTTTTGAAGATCTAACCCAAGATGACGGGTGGGATTTTCCAGCCTAGACAGACGGGACAGGAAAATTTGGAGAGCTGTTCCTACCCCAAAATTTAATTCTGCTCACCCATTCGTCTGGGGAATAATTTTCTCCGGATTCTGTTGCGTCAAGGGTTTTGCTGGTTATTAATGGCATCCATTGGCTCATGTGGGATAAGCAAAGGCAAGTGATGGTTTTCTGGGAAACAGACGAGTGTGACACTGATATAAAGGTATCACAGGCTGGAATTTTCTCTGCTCTAACTGGAGGATATTGATAGAAATTGATTCACAGTGTTTAGCACTGCTGTCTCACAGTGCCAGGGACCCAGGTTCAATTCCCAGCTTGGGTCACTGTGGAGTTTGCATATTCTCCCTGTGTCTGTGTGGGTTTCCTCCAGCTGCGCCAATTTCCTCCCACAGTCTAAAGGTGGGCATGGTGGATTGGCCATGCTAAATTGACTCTTAGTGTCAGAGGGATTAGTTAGGATAAATGTATGGGGTTACAGTATCATTGGAGCTATTCTTTCCTCCACCTGACCATGGGAGACAGCTGGTCACCTTTTGACTCACTCAGTCACATATGAATGTTGGCAAGAGCCCAGAAAACAACCTGATCTCCCTGCGTTCTACCACTGGCTGCAAAATATGTCAAGAGAAGGGTGGTGTTTTGAGGCCAGTGATGAGCTCCGCAGGTCCCAGAGATGCACCTTTTGTCTGTGGTCGTAGCTGAGCTCTAGGCCTGAAATTCTGCATTGGATCTTTCAAATTCTACTGCCCCCTTTAACTCCAGCTCTTTCTTTTCCGGTACAGCAGTGGTTGTCCCACCACAGCAACCTTCTGCATCATCTTGCCTGGCATTAGCTTGGTGCTCGGAACCCAATGCATTCTGAAAAACAAAAGACCCCCCTCCCCCCACCATCACCACCACTCTTGAACCAAGAAAATTGGTTTACATTCGTGGCAGGGTTGGTAATCCTGCCCTAACGTCCTTCAGTGGCAAATCCACCCCGGAGGAAAATCAAGTAAGAAGTCTCACAACTCCAGATGAAAGTCCAACAGGTTTATTTGGTAGCACAAGCCACAAGCTTTCGGAGCACTGCCCCTTCATCAGATGAGTGGGAGTTCTGTTCACAAACAGGGCATATATCGACACAATCTCAATTTATAAGATAATGGTTGGAATGCAAGATTTTACAGGTAATCAAGTCTTAAAGTTACAGACAGTGTGAGTAGAGAGAGGGTTAAGCACAGGTTAAAGAGATGTGTATTGTCTCCAGCCAGGACACTTAGTGAGATTTTGCAAGCTCAGGCAAGTCATGGGGGTTACAGATCGTGTCACAAGGACCCAAGATGCCGGTTGAGGCCGTCCTCATGTGTGCGGAACTTGGCTATCAGTTTTTGCTCAGCGATTCTGCGGCCACCTTGGAGAACGCTTACCCGAAGATCAGAGGCTGAATGATCATGACTGCTGAAGTGTTCCCCAATGGAAGAGAATACTCCTGCCTGGTGATTGTTGAGCGGTGTTCATCCATCTGTTGTCGTAGCGTCTGCACCGTCTCCCCAGTGTATCATGCCTCAGGACATCCTTTCCTGCAACGTATCAGGTAGACAACGTTGGTCGAGCTGCAAGAGTATTTATCATTTTCCATGATGTGGAAGGCCATCCCCACACCCCATTTGTTGCCTTCAAACAACTGCACAACCTCAAACAGACCACTGTCCGCAGCAAACTACCCAGCCTTCAGGAAAACAGTGACCACAACACCACACAACCCAACCACAGCAACCTCTGCAAGATGTGCCGGATCATCGACACTGATGCCATCATCTCACGTGATGGTGGATGGTGTTCTCATGTAATTTGCTGCGGACAATGGTCTGTTTGAGGTTGTGCGGTTGTTGGAAGGCAGGAAGTGGGGGTGTGGAGATGGCCTTCCACATCATGGAAAATCAAGGCTAGAGTTTCACGCTTAAAACTATACCTGTGAACTATTAATCACATTTACAGAGTTCATTGGCTCAAATCTGACGCTTTTCAATAATAGCATGAATCTGTTGACTGGAATCTTCTAATTTGGCCTGAACATTGTGTTTACTGACCGGAACACATTAATAGTTAGCTTGTTTTACTGAGAGGGGTCAGATGAGACATTGGGTGAATCTTGATTCTTTGTCAAGAGTCTACTTCCTATTCCTATTGAGATTCCAAATGGTGAAGACAGTTGCTTATTTAGTCTCACAGAGGGAATTTTCCTTGAGTGTTTTGACTGAGGAGTGGGCCAGTCAGGGTTGAAACCCTATGTGTTCCTTCTTGAATGACAAAAAAAAAGAAATAACGCTTAATAAATTAAAAAAAACAACTGGGAATAAACCAATGCTAATAACTCAGCACTTGTAGTGTAATTCTTAATTACAATCTAGTTAAGTCAACATAATAGAAAGCTGTCATTTTTAAATGCTAGTGCTAGTTATAGCATTACCCCAGAGCAAACTTGATATTTTATTTTGTTTTTAGTATTAGACACAGACCTCGGGGGAAATTAGATCATATTTATAATACAATTTTCATTTACTGGGTTGCCATTGATCCCATTAACTTTCTGTCTAGACCTTACAACTGGGAATAAGAAAGAAAGGTCTTGGCCTGCTGGCTGCTATTTCTCCCCCCCAGTAAATGGAAGAGTGCAGTTTGCTGTTCCAGAACAGGTATAGAGTTATTAATCGGGGAATGCCTACAGCCCTTTTTAACTGTGTAAAACGTGAAGCGTTCATTCTGTTGGATGACTGTTCCTTGGGGGAGGCAGGAAGGGAGCTCTGTGCCACAGCATCTGTCAATTCTTGCAAGTGAAGCTCAGGGCAAAAATCAAGCCTACTTATTAACCTTTCACCCGTAACCTTCATTATATTGGGGTTTCCCGCCATGTGGTGATGGAGTAAATAAATGGAATAGAACTGTTCTTTAAACCTATTTTGGAACTCTGATGTTACCATGGCAATTTCCGATTCCTGACTGGTGACGCATATTTCTAGGAATCAGATGAGGATAGGCTGGAGTGGACACAAAAAGAGGCAGCCTTCAAGCACATGCGTGCGAAGGGAGGGATTGCTGTTAACTGTGGAACCCATATTCCTAAGAACTTGGACACTTATGAGCAAGGTTAGAAAAGAAAATAAAAGTTTAAACCTTACAATTGACCGATCAGAAAGAACTTCCAATGTCAAATTTTGATTCTTCAATGTTAACCATGATGGGGTAGTTTATGGATTAGACGCTGGCACAAACTCTGCAGAACTGGGTTCAAATTGAACTCAGACTATTGAGATGAAAATGTCTCCTGTCTGTTGTGTGTAACAGCTCGGTGTCGATGAGTTTGTGCTGCCAGTGGGCAATGGCCCTCAGAACACAGCAGCTACTAATTTGGTACTAATTGGCAGTGTCATTCAGACAAGCTTCAAAGTAGCTGCTGTTTTTGTATTACATCCAGATTCAATAGTCGCCTTCCAAAGAGAATTGGATAAATATTTGACAGAGGCTTGCATGGATGTGAAGAAAGTCCCAATCCTGGTGCTCTATCTCGATTGTTCTTCAAAAGAGCTGTTGTAGGTTCGATGAGCCGAGTTCCTCCTCCTGTGTCCATCGAGTCTGCACCAACCACAATCCCACCCAGCTATCCTCGTAATCCCATGCATTTATCCTATCTAATCCCACTGACACTAAGTGGCAATTTAGCATGACCAATCCACCTAACCCGCACATCTTTGGACTGTGGGAGGAAACCCACACAGACACAGGGAGAATGTGCAAACTCCACACAGACAGTGACCCAAGCAGGGATTTGAACCCACATCCCTGGTGCTGTGAGACAGCAGTGCTAACCGCTATGCCAACGTTTGCAACCATGTACCTTCCACCCTTTTCCCTTCTGTAATCAACTTACCTAGAATCTTTTGGTACTTCCTGGACAACTTTGACAGTTCCTAGACAGCTTAACAATTCCAAGGAGTTTGTGCGGAAAAAAAGTGCATCACCATGTTTAGTATCACCATGTTTAATACAAACAATTGCAAAGGATGCCTCACTTCTCCCACAAGTGTCCCTCTCCAACGGGGTACCTTCACTATCCAAAGAATCCAACAGGTTGAGTGAGACCTCTTCATACCTGGTCATGCAGCTCGTCTTCACAAATCAGAAGTTGGTCGAGGCAGTTGAAGATTTAAATGGCTAGTTGTCTCTGTCATTCAAGTGTGAACACCAGGCTGACCCCCGTCCCACTCTCGCAAAGACGGAAAATGCTGGGTTCGGGGAGTGATGGGACTGAGAAATTTCATCCATTCTGGAATTTCCGTGGCAGTGATCCAGGTCGTATTATTTCCCCACATTGAGCTGTGCTATAATGCCCCCAGAAGGTTGTAGGTTGCTGAAATGCAGTTCCTAGCTTCCCATCCTTCACCTCTCTGAGCAGAACACTTGTAAACAAACAGGATGTTAACTAAAGCTTAGCATTCTGACTTTTGCAGGCTTCTTGTTCTTCACTTTATGATAGGAGTTAAATTCGCATTCAGAAATTGATGGGCATGTTTGGGGTCAGAATACAATCTCGGGATCACTTGAAACCGAGCTTCTCCACAAATGTGGCCCTGACCAGCTTTATTTTTCCAAGGCCTCAAGACCTCAAACTCACAACTCTCTTTAGGATGGAACTGGAACTTGAGAGGCAGAATGGCTGGACAGGGAAAATGGAGTTGGTAAATGCCTGTACAAGCAGGGATAGGTTAAATTGCAGATCTTGATTCTCCTACCTTCCCAAAATGTTAACTGCTCTTGGGTATTGTTCAGATGAAGGCAGGTGCTACCAGATATCACGGCCAAACAGCAATAGTGGTCATGATTCTCAGCCCCCTGATCAAAACTGGGGTGTCGCCACAACAAGTCCAATACTGATCATGCTCTGCATCAATCCATTTGAAGGAAGCACTATGATCATTCCACGTCTAAACCCTCTGTATCACCCTGGCAGAGATCAGCCAATGGAAACAGATCAGGCATCAATAATGGGGCTTTACTTCCCAAACAAGATTCATCTGGTGACTGGATAAATGTCTGAAGTCAACAGCAGGGGATTTTCCGGGCCTGTTTGCACAAGCGCAAATCCCATTATGGTCGGAAACCCTCAATGAGGGCCATAACAGGATTTCTATCAGGGAGACCTCAAAGTGATTCAGCTACCCCCACCAGCGAAGTACCAGTGAACAAACATCAATTTAAATAAATTATAATATGCCTGAATGAATTAATGCCATAATTTTTGGGATATTCTCATAAATTGGCACTGCCAAGGGGTGGGGGAATAGTTGTGTTGGGGTGGGTGGGTTTGCTGCAACAATGAATGGGTGGGGGTGGGGTGGTGAGAGATTACTAGCAACAATGGAGGGAGGAGTCCCGATATCCATTGGTGTGGGGGGGCTCGTGGTGGGCCGTTTCTTAGCCTTGTGGTTGGAAGCCCTTTTAAAATGGTGCCCTGACCTCTGTGGAGCTGGCCTTGCCAGTGTTTTAAACTCTGCCCCTCAGGAATGACATGTAAAATATAGTCCCCCTGCTTTTTGTTGAAAACAAAATGTCAGAAGATCTGGAGTGAAAACCTGGCTGTGTTTCTGGGGAAAAACATATTGGTTTTCAATCAGAACCTGACACGTTGCCATTTTGTGAGAAAATTCTGACCAAACACGGTTCTTACTCAAGTTAAAATCCTTGCAAAAAAGATCTAAATTACATTCCCATTTGACTTCAACAACTGATGTTGATGGCAAGACTTGTCACTGATGCATGGAAGGTAGACTGAGATGTTCCAAACTGTTTCATTAGTGACACAATAGGACCCAACTATCTGGGATTTCAAACATCCTCTAGTTTTGAGCTGAGTGTATTTGTCATACTGGAGTTAGACTTCAAGAATTATTTTCTGTTAACCTGCAAACTATTGTTTCATCTTCATATATTTTGAACACAAAAGTATTTATTGAACTGCATTTCCATTCAGATCGATGGAATTTAGTTTAAAGTTTATTTACTAGTGTCGCAAGTAGGGTTGCATTAACACTGCAATGAAGTTACCGTGAAAATCCCCAAGTTGCCACACTCCGGCGCCTGTTTGGTACAGTAAGGGAGAATTCAGCATGGTCAAGGCACCTAACCAGCACGCCTTTCGGACTGTGGCAGGAAACTGGAGCACCCGGAGGAAACCCACGCAGGCACAGGGAGAACATGTAGACTCCGCACAGATAGTGAACCAAGCCGGGAATCAAACCCAGGTCCCTGGCGCTGTAAGGCAGCGATGCTGACCACTGTGCCATCCTTGCAGCAAGCATAAAGCATTGACATCTGAAATACAAAGCAGCGATTATTGGGAAAGTTCTGAAACTATTCAGTGGAACTCGTGCTGTTAATCACAGAAATGAGGTGTTTTGTACCTGGGGGCTTATGCCTATCAGGGAGATAATCTGATAATGAGTTGGGGGATATGCATTTACGTTTCCTCTTAAGGCTGAGAAAATGTACCTTCAGCAAGTAAACAGCACAGATCATTGGAAGAGAGGGGTGCTGAGTAATGTCACAATATGAGAGCTGTTAATCGAGGCAAGAGTAAGACCTGCTGCATTTTTGGTGATAATTTAACGCCGTTGTGTAATTCCATCCTTTATGTCCTGGATGGAGATCCACAGGCAGATGGTAAGAGCTGAAAGCTCTCAGAAGAATAATCTCAGCAGTGCGCAGAATGCACTTTCGAGGAGCGAGGCCTCCCTGGGCATCTTATGACAGCTTAATGTACATCGTTCACATTTGCTCATTTCAATTTCACATTATATAAAAGCAGTTTAAATTGCCGGTTGTGGTGCTATAAAATGTTCACTTTAGTGTTTATCTTTCTTGTTATCAAAAACCAATGCTGAATAATGAAGCTGAAGCTTTGCCCTTTGGTAGCATGATAGCTCATTACCCAAGAGCTGCCTCCATCTGCACTCATGGGTGCTTTGGGAGCCATTATGATTATGGTGGAAGTCTCAGAAGCCATTATCAAGAGGAGACAGAGGGCTTACTGTAGACTGCCTAATGGGCTAATTTGTAATTGGGAGAGGGAAGTAAGTTACTAGCTATGGCTTTATTTGATGGAGTGTGGCAGAGCGCATGCTAAATGTGATAAATGAGCAGGAAGGCTTGTTTGCACAATGGGTTTTACAAAGCTCCTTCTCTCCTGAGCATTAGCAACATGCTGACTCGCTTTGAGATGCAAGGGAAGAGAGACTCTGGGGAGTAGGTGAAGGTGCAAGAAGAGTTGTTAAATGGTAAACTGGTGAAGGAAACTAATGGCAGTGAAAAAATTCTGGAGACTGCCTGCTTCAGCACGTAATTAAGGTGTTGATTGTGAGAGGAATTAGGAACATGTATATCTGAATTTGGAACAGTCCTCTAATACTGTACTGATTAGCAAGAAGTTTATAATCTTCAAAATTGAGGTTGATCACAGAGACCTTCCAGTCAATTATATCTTTGGGTATTGAATATTGATTACCTGAAGGGTACGCTGAACCTGGAGGTGGGGTAATGGCAGTTTGATGTTAGAATTTGGTGACAGACACAAATCTGTATGGTCTGAAGAAAGGAATGTTTATCTAGGCCATAATTTAAATCACAGAATCCCTACAGCACAGAATGAGGCCATTTGGCTCATTTGAGCCTGTACCGACATTAATCCCATCCAGGCCCTATCCCCGTAGCCCCACATATTTACCCTGCTAATCCCCCTCGCACTAAGGGTCAATTTATCATGGCCTATCAATCTAACCCGCACAATTTTGGAGTGTGGGAGGAAACTGGAGCACTCGGAGAAAACCCACACAGACACGGGGAGAATGTGACCGTCACCCAAGGCTGGGATTGAACCCAGGTCTCTGGCGCTGTGAGTCAGCAGTGCTAACCACTGTGCCGCCATAAAGTAACTCATTGCAATGCCTTATGAAGTCTTGTAGGTCTGTGAAAAATAATAATGTTCAGAAACAGGCTGAGGCAATTCGTTTTCCTAGATCATTGCCTCCTGCCCACCACATGCCTCTCGCTGTTCTCCAGGGACACAATTAAATGTCTCTTGGACCCATTCTTGTTGTCAGCTTCAACAGAAAAGCGAGAGGCTGGGTCTTGGGAACGCGGCCCAAGAGCACAGTTCTCCTGAATGTACGCTGCATTAGTGCTGCGAGTTACTGTGTGAATTGGCAGCAAAGAGCATGTGCCAAAAGTGAAGGATTTCTGTCCACAATGTAATGTGCTGTTTTCCCTTTCAGTTATAGGGATGACACACATGGGGATAATAGCCAGGTTTGCTCACAGAAAATGGTCCAATTTCTTTTGATCCACATGACTCCAGAATATAGATTTTTCTGTCTGGACAGGTATCCAAGGGAGGGCTAAACAATTCAATTCGAGTACAAGCATCTTGCGGTTTTTATTTGTATTTATGCTTGATCATCAGCTCTTTTTTGGAGTGTAAAATTCCTTTATCCCAGATAAATTTTCAGACTATTTTTCAGCCTGTTGGGTTCTACTTGAATCATCCATCTAAAGTCACTGGAGATAGAGGAGCCAGAGAGAAATTCCATAGACTGTCAGCAACATTGCAAGAAGGTTAATAGTCAAGGGATTTGTGTTTGGACCAGTTTATATTGCTCATTAGCACAGCATTTGTGACCATCTATTACTTTTTTATCTTTTAGGGAGGGATAGTTTGGCTCATAACTGCTGTAAATCTAATGTGGTGCAGCTTCTGCTCAATTATCCATTTACTCATTCAATAAATCTTTCTGGTAGTTTATCACCAAAGTTGCACTTTAATGAAGTGTTCATTCTCTCAAACAAGGTCGTTTTTTTGCTGGTCTTACTTGAACGTTGGTCAGGTCATTGGCAGCAAGAGCTTACCTATGGGAGTGATCCACAATAGTGAAGCTGGATAAGTATCGGGGCAGCAGAGGGCATCGCACTGTGTTCCCAGGAACATGCATGCACAAAGTGACTATGCACAGCCCTCCTGCATCATGTTGTCAGCCCATGGCGTCAGTGCTCTGCACATGTTGTTGCTGCAATGTAATGGTAGCAACAACAAAGTTGTGCTGACATTGGAGCAGCACTAATAACTGGCAGTAAAAAATGAAAAGGAGAAGAGAAAAATTGCATTGTTTTGACCACCAGCAATGGTGTTTCATATGCCAGCTTAATACAGCATGACCAGGTACTTCAAGATTAGCGCTGAAGTAGCTTCCCTCGTAACTTCATCTAGACCTACATTGACCTTTGGTGAAAATGTTAATAGTTCGCTTCTAGTTTTTCCCCCTCACTTATCTTGTAAAATTTATGAGCCCTGATCAGAGATAAAATCATAGAACCCCTACAGTGCAGAAGGAGGCTATTTGGCCTATTGAGCCTAAACTGACCACAGTCCCACCCAGACTCAATCCCTGTAACCCCACGTATTTACCCTGCTAATTCCCTTCACGCTAAGGGTCAAATTAGCGTGGTCAATCGACCTAACGTTTAGAGTGTGGGAGGAATCCGGAGCACCCAGAGGAAGCCCACACAGACATGGGGAAAATGTGCAAACTCCACGCAGACAGTGACCCAAGGCTGGAATTGAACCCAGGTTCCTGGCACTGTTGAGGCAGCACTAGTAACCACTGTGGTTAAAGACTGCATCATAATGAACAAATAGATTACACCAGTTTTGTTCATTTCTTCTATAGTCTTCGGTTGATCAATGCCTCCATAACCTTATCTTACAACTTAAGTTCCTGATCTCCACAGCCATCATCATTGCTTATCACCACCATCCATTGAAGGTCAATAATATTCGTCCCATGTTCCATTAATATAAGTTACACAGTGTAGAGAATTGAAAGCATGTTAAATTACACAACCGACTTTGTCAGGATATAACCCCTGGTCATTATTAGCCCTGGACACAGTTAAGTAAGACAGAGATAGCCGATTAAGGCTCAGGAACAAGTTGACAAAAAAAAAGCACAGCAAGCTCCACTTGGTCAAAAAGGAACAAGTAACATTTTAAGCTTCTTGCCTTATCACATCACCAAGATATTTTCCAAAGCACTTCATGTGTAATCAACTGCTTTAACATGTAGTCACTGTTGTTATGTAGGCAAAAGCATACAAGAACAAAGGGAGGTTCAAATCAAACAAAACAGCTCCAGCCATACTAATACATAGGTTCAGATGCGAAAATGTTTTGAAAAATGTGAATTGAGAAAGATTTCGCAGTCGACTAGGCTGTTTATTCTTTCCAATTCCACAAAACAATCTTTGTCAACCTTTCTCAATTGTTTTGCTATGCGCATAGCTAGGAAGGGCAAAAGACAGAGAGGGGAGGAAAGATTGATGTGAAGATTGGAGCAGAGAAATTGAGGTGGTGCATTTTTCCTTAGGCTGTGCTGCCTGCTGTCAATCATGCTCTTTTGGGACTGGGAACCAGGACCTTTTTCACCTCAGCTGTTGACCTTAAGAGTCAAACCAGACTCGTGGAGTCACTATAATGGGTCTGTAATTGTAGAAGAAGGATATTGTACACGTAAGATGCCTTATCAGCAGTTATTTCACTAGCTTTCTTCTATAAATAGGTGGTACGGTGGCACAGTGGTTAGCACTGTTGCCTCACTCTGCCAGGGTCCCATATTTGATTCCAGCCTTGGCTGACTGGGTGTGTGGAGTTTGCATGTTCTCCCTGTGTGTGCGTGGGTTTCTTCTGGCTGTTCTGGTTTCCTCCCACAGCCCAAAGATGTGTAGGTTAGGTGGATTGGCCATGTTGAATTGGTACTTTGTGTCAAGGGTTTCTTTAGAAGGAACTCCTCAAAATACAACTAATGAAAATACAACAAAACTTACTCCAAATTATAAATCTAAGAAAGGATTTAATAAAAAACATCATTACTCCAAACTTGGGGCCTTGCCCTCGGCCACTCCTAGCTCTCCACAAAATTCTACATAGTTCCTTATTTACAGTGAATCATCTGGTCAGCTGACTATTACATCACTTTGTCATTGGTTCTGTGGTTTACTTGATCAACTGATCCTTGCATCTTATTCTCAAAGGTCACATGACATAGAGTCATAGAGGTTTACAGCATGGATTAAAAGTCTACTGATGACCTTGAAACCATTGTCGATTATTGTAAAAACCCATCTGGTTCACTAATGTCCTTTAGGGAAGGAAACCTGCCATCCTTACCTGTTTGGGCCTATGTGTGACTCTAGAGTCACAGCAATGTGGTTAACTCTCAAGTGGCCTCTGAAATGGTGGGCAGTTAGGGATGGACACTAAATATTGGGCCAGCCAGTGGCACCCACATGCTGTAAAAATGAGTTTAAGAGAAGAATCTTACGTACATTACCATAGAGGTGAAGAATGTCACTGGTCAGATTTCCAGTCAGTGCAGTTTGTCAAACATGATGGTGGTTGTGTTAGTGTTGGCTGTCAGACCTCTGGCTTGAGAAGGGATCAAGGGTCCTCTTTCTTAGCCAGTGGTATCTTGTGTAAAGATCTTGTGGGGATGTCAGGAAAGGAGAGGATGAGGTTGATAGTGCTTCCCCCTGTGTGATGAAATCAACTTGGTAGTTGTGGAACGATATGCCAGTGAAGCCACTGCCTTCAGGAGAACAGTATGAATAAAGGAGGCAGAAACAGAACATTTCAGATTCTGAACATTTTCCTGCCTTCTGAATATGACTGACATAGTCTAGTCTATTGGAGAATTTATCGGAGTACCACACAAGTAACCCAAATTCAGTTTTGTCTATTTTTCTGCTTTTTTTTTAATCCCAACCAAAAAGCTGCTCCTGAGCAGGATGATAGCGTGGTCTGTGGACAATTAATTCACAATCACAAGTGATGTTAGTTGTTGAGATGACTCACTAGCCACTGGATTCAGGATCTTGAATCTTCTATTCGAGAAGTGGCCAGCTATAGCACTTTGGGCGAATGGGATCAAAGGTTATGGGGAGGATTAGGCTATTGAGTTTGACATTCAGCCATGATCATGATGAATGCCAGAGCAGGCTCAAGGGGCCAAATGGCCTCATCCTGCCCCTATCTTCTATGTTTCTGTGACCTCAATTTAGTGTCTAGAACTGGAGCAGTTAAACCAGCTTCAATAGTTAGATTTTCTGGCATTTAAATTTGCTCCTGAATATCGAGTCTTGCACAGTTGCTATCCATATAACACCACAACTTCATCCGCCTGTCAGCATTGTGGGAGCATTTTCACCTCACAACTGCAACAAGTTCAGAAGATGACACACTGCCATCTTCTCAAGGGCAACCATGCCAGCGATACCCCAATCCCAAGAACCAAGTTTGAAAATTGAGAACAATGAATACTAAATGCGATTCATAATATGATTCATTTGCAATTCCATGAAATAAAATGTGCACAGTTAAATCATCCCTTGTTTCTGCTCACTTTATACTGTGTCGGAGCATCAAGATCGGGCCTTTAAAACCACTTGCATATCTGAACACAAAACTAAAGCTTGTCTGCCTGGGGTTTCATGGGTATTGCCTCTAAAGCCAATGTCACAAATGACCTGGAACCAGTTCAGACACATTTGGAAGGGAATTTAATTTTAAAGCCTTTTTTGATTCCATTTCATTTATTATAAGTGATCTGCTGGGATTTGGGAGCTTGGTGGGGATAACCATACAGCGTGCCAAAATGTGTGAATAATTATAGCAGTTATGATGTCTGCCAGAAAGCGTGGAATGTTCACGTTCTTGATTAAATTCAGTTAACCACGGCTGTAAATCATGGCTGCCACAGCTTGGCAGCCCAGACCTGCAAGTGGCTACAGCAGCTGCAGTGAGTCTCACCTCTGCTTAAAAAGGGCAATGAGCCCCTCACTGGAGGCACTCTAAGTCCTTAGAACTTCATAATTAGTGCGAAAAAGAATCGCTAGTTACTGGTGCTACATCAGTTAGCTGGATAACCTGCGGAGAACCAGGCGATAAGTTATTTAATAGACTTAGGCTATTGTGGTGGAGGGACTGCATTATGGGAATTCATAGAGGATTGTGAGAGACTCATAAATCACGAGTGCTCCAGGCACAAAGGAGTTATGACTCTTTCTCGTGAGTCGGTCAATGACACAAGTGTAATAGGCTATTTATTCTATGGGTCTGCTCCTAAATGCTTGATGGAATGTGTTGCGCATTGCAGGCACAAGTTGCTGAATAATCAGCACATGCAGATAATTCCACAGGCTAGGGCTGGGATAGTCAACATAGACACCTGCACAATAAATCAGAAGGTGAGGAGTGTAAACCAGTTATCCACTAAAGGGAAGTGGGGGTGGTTCAGGTCATTTTAGATATGGTGATTTTCCACATGTAGGGTATAAAGAATGAAACCTAGCAGATGATAATGGCAGGACAATGACACTGGGGGCAAATCAACATTGGGACAACTTGAGGGTTAACAGAACTGTGGCAGAGTAGTTGTATTATTTTGGGCAAGTTCACAGCCTGGCCAAAGAAAGATTGTCTCTACATCAAAGATCATTTGAGTCATGACAGTAATCAAGTCCGGAGTTAAGGAAATATTTGATTTAATTTAAAAAGAAAGACTTACATGCATCTCAGCCCATTCACAATATCAGGATTTTTCAAAATGCTTTGCAGTCAATGAAGTATTTTTGTAGAGCAGCCTTTGTATTCAGAATTTGTGCAAAGCAAGCTCCCACAAACCACATTGTGATAATGACGAGGCAGTTTGTTTGCGTGATGTTGGTTGAGGAATAAACAATGACCAGAACACTAGGATGACTCCCTTTGTCTTTCTTCAAAATAGTGCTCTGGGATCCTTCACATCCAGCTGAGAGCAGATGTGATCTCACTTTCATAACTCGTCAAAACGACAATGTCTTTGACAGTGCAGCATTCTCTCAGGACTGTGTTGGAACATTAACTGAGATTCTCGTGCACAAGTCTCTGAAGCGGGACTTGAACCCAAAACCTCTGACTCATAGAAAAATAGCTCCGCCATTCAATATGATCATGGCCAATCATCTAACTCAATATTAGGTGGCACTGTGGATAGCACTGTTGCTTCACAGCTCCAAGGACTGGGGGTTCAATTCCAGCCATGCATGACTATCAATGTGAAGTTTGAACATTCTCCCCATGTCTGCATAGGTTTCCTCTGGGTGCTGTGATTTCCCCCCACAGTCCCAAGATGTGCAGATTAGCCATGGGAAATTAGCCCTTAGTGTTCGAAGATGTGTAGGTTTAGATGGATTAGCCATGGGAAAGTGGGGGTTACAGAAGATACAGCAGGTGTTAGAGCCTAGGTAAGATGCTCTGTTGGAGAATTGGTGCAGAGTTGATGGGCCGAATGGCCTCTTCTGCACTGTCGGGAATCTGAACCTGATCCTGCATCCCCCTCCATCTCCTTTGATCCCTTTTGCTCCAAGAGCTACATCTAACTCCTTCTTGAAAACATACAATGTCTTGGCCTCAACTGCTTTCTGGTGTAGTGAATTCCACAGGTTCAGAAATGACAGAACTATCAGGCAGTGAAAGCAGGAAATCAGCTGAGCTGTGCACGTGGGATGAGTAAGTCTGGGCTATCAGCAGGCGTGGGGAACAGGCATCGATGATAGTTGGATGACAAGTAGGACAAGAAGTTAGTTTTCAACGTTGAATGCTTAGATTTGCGGTTACTTATATCCTGTGTGTGGAAAATCACCATATCTAAAATGACCTGGTTTTGTAGGCCAAAACCACCTTTGAGCCAATCATTGCAGCTCTCTCCCGAAGTACGAGTTCTTGACTTTATTGTGCTAGTTTTCTCTAGGTCAGTGACACAGATGAATGGTCCTAAGTTAAGTCAGTGGCTGACGTGGCTCACTGCCAGATGGATGTCAGCTTGAACTTTGAAAGGCAAATATATTTTGAAGACCAAAAGATGTGGTCAGGTGGACAGCAAACTGCCTTTTCAAGTTGGGACCTCGAGGTCAAAACCAAGCCCAAATTCATCGGTTGCTCTGTTCTGTCAAAACTGTCAGGAACCAAACTGAACAAAATTCCAACAACTGCAGTTTAATCCCTAATTGGTGCCAATCCACAACTCAACTTGGCAGAGAAGCTGGTGGTGGGCCTGTATGGATTGCCAGCCTGTGATCAAACCAGCACACGGGGAGGTCTGTGGTTTTGGGGGGGGCGGGGGGGGGTGCTACTTTAACCCTAATAAATGAGTTGTTTGGGTCCGGTAGGAGATCACAGTGTTACAAATCTAAATTCTGACCCAATTCATCTTCAAGCTTCCCATTTCCAGTTTTACCAGAGGAAGACTGGAGGATGTGGAACCGACCTGATCCAAGGAGGCAGCTTGCCAAATTATAGAATGGATGAGCCTCATATTCCTTCATTATGTTGGATTTAACTGCGATTGAAACATAGGATTTCCCTGGGGTTGGATAAACCTGGCAGCTAAATCCAGGTTGGATTCGTAGATCCAGGGGCTGGAGTCTTACTGTCCCGCCTGCCACGGGAATTAGGGTGGGAGAGTGGTGGACTCTGGGTCCTCAGGTGGGATTTTATCGTTTTGGGACAAGCAAGGCCATAAAATCCCACTCCAGAAGTGTGTGCCATTCCGCTTAGCTGATGGATCCATTGTGCCTGTCTGGATAAACGCCAGGCTTGGGCAACACCTTCCTGCTCCAGCTGCTCTCCCCCTCACATTCTCCCACTTCCCCTCCCTTGGATGGCCTCCGGACCTCTCTGATATCCCAAGTAAAACTGCACAGCATGCATTGGGGATCTTCGGCTTCACTCTACTGACCACCTGCTGCCTGAGAATCTGTTAAGTTAAAATCCAGTCTGTTGTTGGACACCACTGAGGGAGTTTTATTCTGTGTTTTGAGATGCTTGATGTTGAAACTAGTTGAATCAAAGGAGGAGAATTCTTCAGGGCCAAGATCCCTTGCGTTGGTGAGGCAGAAACAGCAAATAGGTTGAATGATGATTTTATTATCTGTTCCATGTCTTCACTTGGAGACATCCTCATTATCAACTTAGGGTAAATCATGTAGATGGGATCCAGGTTCACTCTTAGTCATGGAGAGTAGAATGCAAATGGAAAGATGCCAATGCTTTGCAAAGTGAAAGTAAACAAACAGCCTTTCTATCAGCTTGTTACAAGTCTAATGAATTAACTTGAAATGCATTTAGTCTTGCAGATGTGAGTATTACTTTGTCCATATTGTTTTGGTGGAATTGCACCAGTTCTATTGGAAATGACCAGTGATGTGTGAATTCTAAGATCTCACTAGCCATAGGACATCATTGACATTGTCACGGAACTAGCTCCTGTGTTGTCCAAGTTTCAGCATAAGTAAGCGTTAAAAAGCTCTGTTACGAGCAGAGGTTCATGATCTCGGTAGATGCTGAATATGATGTGATATTGTGAGTGGTCCCATTTGAACAATGGGTGTTTGGCATCCACAGAGCACCCTAGCAGAATTTAATAAAGCTTGCTGCAGCATTTTATCCACGTTAGCTCTGCAAAATTTCTAAAGACCTGATACCAGCCATGTTTCCAGCCTTGGTGTAGTAGAAACAGGAGTGTTTCTACATCACTGAGATCTGAACAGCTAAGTAAGATGCACGGTTCCCAATTCAGTAAAATGTTCCAACATTTTGAAGGTGGGTGGGGAGTTGACAGGAGGTTGGGGGGTTTTGATGGGGAGACTTGAGCATCAGAGAGAGGTGGGGATAAAATCTTCACTCAAGAGAGAACATTTTTCGCAGACCATCTGCGCGACCAGCGAACATGATGATTTGCCAGGCCCCCTTCTATATGATTTTGAACTGCTAAAAAAAATGACTTTTTAAATAAAAATGAAAGCAAGCCTTCTCTTCCTCAATCTATTATGCAGCAAGCTGTCTCACAAACTTTATTTTTTAATCTTCTGCCTCCAGCCGCAAGCTCAGTTTTCATCTTCATCCTCTTTCGCCTTTCCCTCTCTTGCCTTTTCTTTTCCTTTCATTCTTTTTTTCGTGGGTAGACCAGCTATTTGTTTCGGACCCCAGAGGCGTTCACAAGCACTAGGTTGTTAATGGCAATCAAACGCTTTCACACTTAAGGCAGAATGTTTGATTTAATCGTGGAGCTGTCATTTATTATTCGGCTGCAGTATTCCACCGAGACAGCCTTCTGATCAAATGCTCTCTCCCAGGAGCATAGTTTTTTTTTGTTATGTCTAAATCCTCAGTACAAATTGCAGTATTCCTGTGCTCCCAGTGGGACCCATTACTGCCTGTGGGGCATAAAAGATCATTAATAGCACTGTCAGAGAAGCTAGCCAGTTGCTTAGCTTCTCATAAATGGGAAATTAATACATCTGGTTCATTAATAATGCCGTGTGTTTGATGTTTGTTGGCTGGCAGCTTTAATGATGTAGGTCTGGGGTGACAGGCCGCTTCACCAAGTTAGATTTTCCAATTAAGTAGTCTTTTTTTTTTGTCTTCTCTTCCAAAAAAGCCAGTCCTCAATTATCACCTGCAATAAAAAAAACTGGTGCGATGGCAACAATTTGCAACACTACCAGTATTACATTAGTCTATAAGATTTTCCTGGAAGCGATTGACTGTGAAATGATCAAGGGGAAATATTTTAACCTAATAGAAGTATCTCAGTCGTTTGCATGTATTTATAGAGTTCCTCCAACATGATTAAAATATTCCAAACACGAGGTGTAGTTGGAACCCTGGGCCATGTCTTTTTTGATGTGGAGATTGGCTTGGGGTGGGCACAGTAAGAAGTCTCACAACACCAGATTAAAGTCCAACAGGTTTATTTGGAATCAAGATCTTTCAGAGTGCTGAGGAAGGAGCTCCGAAAGCTCACAATTCCAAATAAACTTATTGGACTTTAACCTGGTATGTGAGACTTCTTACCATGACTTTCTTCTCTGCAGACTTGCAGTGCTTTCCTGGCTGACCTCTCAGTTGAAGTTCTTAACTCATCCAAAATCATCCATATCCTTACGCACACAAATGCTTTCTCATACAGTCATGTCTGTTCTTGCTGATACGGATTGGCTCCCGGTCCAGCAATATCTCGATTATGGAGATATGCATCCTTGTATTCAATTCCCTCTGTGCACTTCTCCTCACCCCCTCTGTAACCTGCTGCAGTCTTATCACCCTCTAAGATCTCTGTGCTTTTTGATTCTGATCCCATGATTGTTCCCAATTCCTCTGACTCCACCATTGGTAACTGTGCCTTCAGCTGTCTTAGCCCCAAGTTTTGGATTTTCCTTCCAAAATCTCTGCATCTCTCTAGCTTTATTCCTTAACATTGCTTCTGAAAACCCACCACTTTAAATAAGCTCCTAATTACTGGTCATAATGTCTCTTTGAGGATTGATGTCAAATCTTGTCTATTAACACTTCTGCAAAGCACTTTGTTTCCACTTATTTCCTATATTAAAAATAATATATAAATACTGAATTGAGTGAACGCAGAATCAGAAAGATAGTCTTCCAGCAGGCTTTTAAAAAATAGAGAAGAGTTTAAGGAGGGAGATCCAAAGGTTAGAACTTGACAACTGAAAGCTCTACCGCATAGGAGGCCAAATCAGGGAGGGGAGTAAGATGTGCTGGCATTCAAAGTTTGAGAATCGTAACCGATGCCTCTGGTGTAGGGATAGACAAAATTGTAGAGACACAGTGCAGTAAGACCATTGGGTGCAAGAGTTTGAATTCAGTGCACCAGAGTGACATAGTGAGATTGAGAGGGAAAGTAAATGGGACTTATTGCGTGTCAGGTCACGGTTCAAAATAATTGGCATATTTAACCTTTAAATTTCCCTTTATGAATGTGTTGTCATTTTGAGTCTAATGAGAATACCAGCGCAGCATTGGAGTGTTGCTGTGGCCATCCAGTCCCAAGTTGCCCAGATTTGGACTTTGACCTTAGCTTTGCCCTGTGGATAAACGGAACCTTTGAGTCTTTGAGGTCTGAGCTTCCTAAAATGTAGATTTGAGTTTCAGTGTTGGCAATAGTGATGGATAGGATATAGGCGGTGAGCTCAGCTCAGCGTTGAGCGGAACATTAAAAATGTGGACCATCTGGTTCAACATGAGGGAGCTGCTCGACGTGAGATGTAGTTTGGAGCAGGAGTTTAAGTTTTTAAAAAAGTTAAGATATCTCCTAAGTTTCCCAGTCTTTAATTGGAGAAAGTTTTGCCTCATCTGTGACTCGGTGTCAGGTGGTGCAAATCGGGCAACATACAACTGGTTGTGGAATCAAGGATGGCAATGGAGAGGTGGAACTGAGTGCTATCAGTGTACATAAGGAGAAATGGCATCTAAACTAGGACAAGGGAAGCCTCAGGAATGGAATCTTAGGATGGGGATATGAGAGGAGTTACTGGACATAAGGTATCATTTTTGTGTCGAGTTAGAGTCAATTTCTTGGAGATGGATACAGATGAAGGAATTTGGAAGAGGATGAAGCAGTCAACCTGTGCAGCGAAGTCAAGAAGGACAAAGAGGGACAAAGTGCCAATATTTCTGTCACACAAAATGCCTTTGGGCTTCAAAGAGAGACATTTGGAATTGTGAGCGTGCGGCTATGTGAAAAAGAATTACACTCAAGAAACTTGGGCCTGAAGGAAGGTTAGAATTGGGATTGCTTTATTTTAATCAATTAAAATAGATGGATATATTGTGATCGGCCTTGCATTATTCTGATACCTCATGTCCCTAAGCACTGGTGGCAAAAATGTCTTTAATTTTTACTCCATTTTTAAAGTTACGAAGCCAACGCCCAGAGTGGACTGGGCACACCAGAAAATTCACTTGCTCCAAAAAAACCAATTCAAATTGAACCCAATTCATGGTCCCAACAAGAGAGACATTCAAGATCCAAGCTAAGTCATCACACCCGATCTTGGGTTTGATCTGATATTTGACCTTAGTCAAAAGGCTGAGATTATTAATATTTATCCATTGCTTGTGTCATTTAATCTTGGGAGTATGAAGTTGTTTACGTGTTATAACGGGGCACATCATACACCACTCATTTCTGACTGCTAATTAAAAAGCTTTTGCTATTAGTGCATTTGGCAAGGCTTTCTCAAACTTTCTTACTCATTCAGAAGCAAAGTATTGACTTAAAATATACTTGTGATTACCACAGTCTGGGCCCTGGTAGAATGGTGGTCCGTGTGGTCATCGGATGTCAGGGTGTGTGCCACCACTTTACATCCCGGTCGAGATTGGCAGTAAAACTGATTTTCAGCCTTGAATGTGGACCTTTATTCATCGCTGCTGTCAGCCGGACTTGGGAGTGTAAATTGATAAACTTGTCCAGACAGCTAAGTACCACAGGAATCCATCAGACATGCTCAATATTTCAAAGCCACATTGAGTCCAATTTAAAAGTTGGCTTTTGCGGATGCCAGCAATTAGAAGAGACGTACTCTGAACTTAAGCACTGACTGTGTTGATAGGAAAAGGAACCGGCTGAACATGTCGCCATAATGGCAAACAGGTGTTCAAATACGGATTAAGGAGCCCTTCAGAATAAGAGGCTTGTTTTCAGATTTGAAACTTTTTAACTCCTGCCTTTTCCCCGTCAAGAGTTGGTCAGATGGAAGATGACTCCTCGATAGAAGTTGAAATGAATTTCTCGGCACTCTGCCCAGCCACGGAAAATTGTGTTGAAAATGTGTAAATGAAACGCCAGTGGCAAGTGCCGGGGAAGACCAAGGCTGAAAGGCAACTCGTAATTTTTTTTTTCATGGTTACGAAGTGAAATTTATATTCATGATGGACTTTAAACAGAATTATATATATGTTCAGTTAGATCGCTCCTAAACAGAATTATTCATCCTACAAAAGAGTACTCCATGCCTGCTAGCTGCAAATCACGATTCACCTTCAGATTCACCTGTTGAAAAGACAGGTCCCTCTTGGCAGAATTCCCCAGATTCATTACGATGTGTTGCTTTATGATTTTTTCATATACCTTGTACAGCAATATGCCAATTTCTGTTTCAACTGCAAGGGCGAAGCTCAGCTTCATAAGGTTTTCCCAGACTTGAGGAGGAATCATTAAAAGATGGTCTCTCTAGAACTCAAGGAGCATTCATTAAAAGATATTAAAGCCTACCTTTATATTATAAGGTTGCCACTATTAGTTTAGCAGGCAACTACAGATGAGCTCAATTACATTTTCATCGAGTTAATAAGGAAATAATTTCTTTTTAAAAGGTTTGACGTGTGCATATTTCAGTGCCACTACCTTTAACACCTTGCATTGCATGAGAAACTGTGCACCTCCCCATTCTGAAATGTTATGATTCCCGCAAGGGAACCAGAAACCAAAATAACCAAATTTGCTGAACGGTCCTCAAATGAAAAAGTTACCAGCAAAGTGTCCACTTTTTTGGCAGCTTTTACCTCAACACGACAAATACAAATTGCACATTCGTTACTGGCTGATTGATGCCTTGAATAAAAAGGTCCTTTTCCCTTTAAATAGTCGACACAGCAAAGCGATGTCTTACAAAACCACAAGTATTCACATTACTCCCTGCACAGATGTAGTACTCCCTAACTACACACTTTCCATCATCTGCTGCTCTTCATTCACACAGGGTAGGTCAGGAGTCCTCTCAGACACCACTTTCACTTCCGGGTTCCACAGATATGATTATTGTCAGTAAGGCACACTGCCCCAAACTGTCTTTCCCTCAGGCCACAACACTCCTGATGGTGTAGCTTTCCATGCTTCCTTTTCAATGAACCAACCAACAACACCCTGGTTTACATTTGGCTGCTTCTGGTTGCCGCTTCTAGTCAGCTCTGTAGCATTTTTCTGTTTGTAGTTTCATGGGATGTGGGTGTCACTGCAAAAGCCAGCAGTTGTTGCCTGAGCCTCATTGTCCTTGAACTGAGTGGCTTCCTCAGCCATTTCAGAGGGCAGTTAGGAGTCAACCACATTGCTGTGTATCTGGAGTCACGTGTAGACAAGACCAGGTAAGGAGGGCAGATTTCCTTCCCTAAAGGACATTAGTGAACCAGATGGGCTTTTATAAAAATTGGTGAAAAATTCATGATTTCCATTACTGAGACTAGCTTTCAATTGCAGCATTGATTAATTGAATTTGAATTCCACCAGCTGCCATGGTAGAAATTGAACCTGTTTCGCCAGAGCATGAGGCTGGGTTTTTGGATTACGATTCCAGTGGCATGACCATTAAGCCAATGTCTCCAAGCTATACACAGACTTGCAACTTTTAGGCCTTTTTAGCCAGCTCACATAGTACTTCCAAGAACTCCTGTCTCCATTTCTGTCAAACAGAAAAACTGACCTCTTCCTGAGATTGATTTACTATTTTCCCTTGCAATAATTCAGCGTGCTTCCCATTCTGTCTTTGTCTGTTTCCTCTTTGTGATTTCTTATGTGTGCTGACCATCTTCATCTTCCAGGTCTTCTGCCCATGTTCTTCTTTGTCTGCCAGCCACACCGCCTCTTCCTTAACTGCCTTCCTCTTGTTACTGCTGGCAGGTCAAAGATTGCTGAGTCACGTGTACTAATACTACTTATTATCAAACAAAATTATAATTGCTCCCTTTACAATTGATGGAAACTCTTAAAAACCCTTTCAAATAGTGTTGAAAACTAATAAAGATTCCACAGATCTTTCAGAAATTATAGTTTTCTTTTGATACTGCTTCTGGGTTCAAAGGTTGTCACACCTGTCAGAAGCAAAAATCATGCATATTGTAAACTGAGAAGTTGTGCTATATTGGAGGTCCTGGGAAATTGCTTATCTGAAACTCCTGCTGACAGCCCCCGCTGTATCTCAGCTCCTCACTGCTCATGGAGCAGCATATTCGATAACGGTTAAGGTTCCACACAGATTGAATCTGCTGTAATTTTGCAGTAAACCCATCCTGGAATGGATTCAGCTGCAGGATCTTGATAACATGTTGAGATAAGAGTTTCAACTGAGACAGGCCAAACAACACGTACAGTACTATTTCACAAAAAAATGTATGAGTCAATCTATTCCCATCACTTATCACTTCTACAACATGAAATTGTGAATTGTACTTTTGTATGAGCAGCCAAGAAGTACTTATGCTATTAATTTACATCTATTTGGTTATTTGTAATAAACTGGATTGTGTAATAGTATTAACAGTTTCTCAGCTAAATATTTCAGCATTTCCTTTATTTTTACTGCAGTTTCTTTTATCAGTGTTTGTTGTATTCAGAAGATGGTTCATATTATAGATTGGATCAGGGATAGATAACAACCTGGAGTTTACTAAACAGAGAGACTGAATTGCAATTGCCTAAATACAGTTATGAAAACTTTATTTTCCTTTGTTCCTTCATTGTCTCATAAATGTCACGGCCTGGGGCTTTTCTGAACTTCAGTTTGAGAGGCAGCCAGTCCTTTGTGCTGCGTAACACTGAAGTATTACATTCATTATTGTTGTTAATACTGCATAATAATAGAAAAGAGTATTTCAGAGATCACTTTTATTCTTTTACGGGATGTGGGTGTCACTGGCTGGCCAGCAATTATTGCCCAACCCAAGTTTCCCTTCAGAAGGTGGCAGTGAGCTGCCTTCTTGAACCACTGCAGTCCTCCATGTGTAGGTATATCCACAGTGATGTTAGGGAGGGAATTCAAGGGTTTTGACCCAGTGACAATGTAGGAACGGTGGTATATTTCCAAGTCAAGATGGTGAATTACTTGGAGGCGATCCTTCAGGTGGAGCTGTTCCCAGATACTTGCTGCTTCTGGCCCGCTGGATGGTTGTAGTTGTGAGCTTAGAAGGTGCTGCCAAAGAAACCTTAGTGAATTCCTGCAGTGCATCTTGTAAGTGGTGTACATGGTTGTCACTGCTTGTCAGTGGTGGAGGGATTGCATGTTAGTGGAAGGGATAACAATCACGCAGGTTGCTTTGTCCTGAATGGTGTCAAGCTTCTTGAATGTTGTTGATGCTGTATTCATCCAGGCAAATGGCAAGTATTCCATTATACTCCTGGACTGAGCCTTGTAGTTGGTGGACAGACTTTGGGGAGTCTGGAGATGAGTTGCTCGCTGCAGGATTTCTAGCCTTTGACCTGCTTTGGTGGCCACAGTATTTATATGGCTAGTCCAGTTCAGTTTCTGGTCAATGGTAACCCTTGGGATGTTGGTTATGAGGTTTCATCAATGGTGATGCCATTGCTGAAGGATCAAGGATCAATGATTAGATGCTCTCTTGCTGGAGATGGTCAGTGCTGCCACTTGTATGGCACAAAGATTATTTGCCACTTGTAAACCCAAGCCTGGAAATTGTCCAAGTCTTGCTGCATTTGGACATGGACTGCTTCCCTATCTGACTAGTTGTGAATGGTGCTGAGCATCGTGCAGTCATCAGCAGACACCCCCACTGCTGACTAATGGAAGGAAGGTCATTGATGAAGCAGCTGAAGACGGTTGGGCCTAGGACACTAGCCTGAGGAAGTCCTGCAGTGATGTCATGGAGCTGAGATGATTGACCTCCAAACAATCTTCCTTTGTGCCATGTGTGATGCCAATCAGCACATAGTATCCCCCTATTTCCTAATGACTCACTAACCATTACTGTATGATCTACTAGTCAGTGCAATTTGTACAGTCAACTACAGGATCATTTATTCATTTAGATTATGGGAGTTGTTGAAAGTTCTTGCAGTCGCTGTACATTATTGTCTTTAATTTTTCTACTCCATGCAAATTAAAGCACTACAATGGCTCAATAGTTAAAAGCACCATCTGACTTCTGTGAAAACTCAAGTTTATCGAGGGAGTAGTTAAACTAAATGGAGGCGCCTTGGTAGACATAGCTGTAGATTTCCCACTCCCGATCCTGATTCATGACGGGCGTGAGAGGTGAATCTCACAAGAAGGCCCAAAACCAGGGCCGCAAAGCCATGAAGTGACTGTGAGCTTCAGCTCTCAGTGACAAGCCTTGTTTCCTGCTGCCAAGCATCACAAAGGCCATTAGCATAAATCAGCTTCTCATCATGACACCCACTCACCGTCCATGCTGGATTGAGAGCCTGCATCGGCGTGCAATCAGAACAATGTGTTCACAGCATGATTTAAATAAACTGCACTTTGCTCGAGACTCTGAGGTTGGTTCACATACCCTGCATCACGCAGCACTCGTGGGCAGCAGTGCCGGACTTCACATCTGTTTCAGAGTGCTCTCACAGGCAAGTTTCTACAGCTACCTCACCAGCGCTAAAGCAAAGGCTCCATTGAAGGAGGAGCCAGGCATGACGGAGAGAAGGAAGGAGCTGCAGGGTAATGGCCCCACTTGGGGAAACGAGCAGGGAAGGTTACACTGAGACATGCGACTCGCGTGGGGAGAACTAATGGGCTGGATGACTGAAATTGATAGTTCAAATGTGAGGGCTGAGGCACAGATGCCAAGAGGCTAGCAGCTCTTCAGCTGACATACAGGGAGTCACGAAAGTGAAGCAGTCAGGCCATTTCCCTCAAAGTAGTAAGATTGTTCCCCTAATTTTAACCCACAGTTGCAGTTTTCCAATTCACTACAACTGTAAAGCTATTGGGTAACTGGACAAGCTTAATGTTCCCCTTGGAAATGTGGCCATGTACCACTCTGAGAAGAGAAGGCTGCAGAACCTCTCAATTAATCCCTTGTCATCACTGAACATTGGCTCTTGGAGTTAGGCAGTGCCGAGGTGGGGTGGCCAAATCAGATGGCGCCTATTGGCGAAACAGCATGCGCCCCAGCAGTGTAAAATACGGGATGCAGTGAGAGAGACTGCCATTGTGGCTGGTGGGTGGAACGCTGTTTTTTTAAACACCCAATAACACATGCACTGAGTGTGATCTTACCTGCCATTCACACCCACTGCAGAGAGATGGAGGAATTTGGCGGCCAGCCAAATCTCTCTTCACTGCAGCGGGATGGGAAAATCCTGCCAGAGCGAACAATGAAAAGATTCCGCCCAGTGCGCTTCATGGAAAATCCTGGCCATGCATTGAGAATCAGAGAGACAAACCCAAATACTTCTATCTGACACCAGACAGGGTTGAAGCAAACTCCTGAAATTTCTGACAAAAGTTCATGCGAGGTTCTGTACAAAACGCACACAATTCCTGCAACCTATGCAACTGACACTGAGGTCAAAGAAAAGAGAGCCTCGCTGCAGTTAGCTAGTTTGCACTGTCTGAATCTAAAGTCTAACAGCAGTCCTAGGCTCCAGTTCTGATTTAATCTATTAATCATAAAGGCGCTATGTTATCAGGGGGTGGTTGTGTACGCTAATTCCGTCCCTCAGGCAGTAGGGAACAGGCTGCTGCATGAGGCTGTAATTATCCACTCTGGGCACCAGACTGGTTCCTACAGTGTGAGATTTTCCCAAGTGGGTTTTAAAAAGCAGAATTTAACTTGAGGTTTTTTTTGTATTGAAAACTGAGCACAGCATACACAAACAGCAACGTGATGAAGCCCTCATGGACACCATATTTATACAAAGAATGCGCCATACTACATAACCCCTTTTAGTGGGAATTGAATTTCTGGAACTAATGTAAGCGCAGTACATTACATCCGAACATTATATTTTTAAAGGGAAAGCACTTACTGGATAAATACAAAAACCTGATCGCCTTGCCAAACACTAATGTGATAATACAAGTTATGGCATCATGCACTGCTTGTGTGTTATCTTGTCTTCAGTTTTAACAATGGCACACAGCTGCACTGCCTTATTTTTACCGCCAGAGATTGGCCTTAAATTCCAAGTGGGATTTGACCTTTTACTGTAGCAGTTTATTTCTGCTGTATATTAAAATGCCCTTACTTATTTTTAAAAAGCAAATAAACGGCTGCAGCCTTTCATTAGTCAAATTAAAACTGACGATTTTTTTGTGAAATTAGATACCCAGCAACGCTTGAAATGATTTCCATTTCCTGCATGTTTCGCAGATGCTGATTAGAGAATCTAATCAACCTTATTTAATACATCATCTTTTTCAAAGATCTCCACCACCAAAACCAGTGACAATAAGTGAGGTTTTTAACCTCTTCTTGTCTGAGCAAAGGTGTTTCCTCCCCACACCCGTTCCAGATTACGCAGACTTGCAGTTGAGATCTACAAAGGACTGGGAGTGCAGCAAATTCTCCGTGGTCTTTTGGGGATAGGATGCAGATACCCATTGAGAAAGCCAAAGATGGGTCAAATCTATATCTCTACCAGGCATCAATTTGAATACGGGAATTTAGGCACTTTCCTGCGACACCAGCAACACCATGGGTGGCACAGTGGTTAGCACTGCTGCCTTACAGCGCCAGGGACCCAGCTTCAATCCCCAGCTTGGGCCCCTGTCTATGTGGAGTCTGCACGTTCTCCCCGTGTCTGCGTGGGTTTCCTCAGGATGTCCGGTTTCCTCCCACAGGACTCAAGTTTGATTCCCAGCTTGGGTCACTGTCTGTGTGGAGTTTGCACATTCTCCCTGTGTCTGCATGGGTTTCCTCCCACAGTCCAAAGATGTGCAGGTTAGGCGGGATTGGCCATGCTAAATTGCTGCTAAGTGTCAGTGAGACTAGCTAGGGTAAATGCATGAGGTTGTGGGGATAGGGCCTGTGTGGGATTGTGGTTGGTACAGACTCGATAAACCAGATGGCCTCCTTCTGCCCTGTAAGATTCTATGAACACAATCTGCAAGATGTGCAGGTTTGGTGCATTGGCCATGCTAAATTCTCCCTCAGTGTACCCAAACAGGTGCTGAAGTGTGGAGACTAGGGGATTTTCACAGTAACTTCATTGCAGTGTTAATGTAAGCCTATTTGTGACACTAATAAATAAGCATTAAGGTCAGTGTCTAGACAACTGGTTAGATCCAGTTGAAACTTCTAAGTTATCAAACCTCCTGCGTGGAAATTAGTTTTCAATTGCCATATAAATATATCATTTATTTATTGATGTAATATTATTAAAATTCCTGGCAAGGCACAGTTCACAGGTAGAATAGGCATCTCTGTCCTGACCCAATGGCCAGCAATGGGATAAATAGCCTCATACACTGCATAGGCAGGAATGGATCTTCCATGTCCTCCGCAAGCTGGTATGCATCACCCCTTCATTAGGCTATTAGGGTTGGGATACATGGCCATCGGATTATACATCTTTCTCTCTCTCTAAATAAGCATGGCTGGTATACAGACTTTGGCCAGCACCAGACTTTGGTGAAATTCTATTCCATGCAGAAAAATGAATTAAGCCTGTGTTGAGGTGGCAATGAGAAAAGATCAGCCACGATAATATCAGCATTACGCAAGAAGAAGTTTACCATGAAAGTTTTATCAGGAAGGTATTTTGCAGAGGCTTTGCAGTAAACAGTCTGATGACTGACTCATGGGAGTCTGCTCACCGTCTCTGGGTGGTGTTGCTATATGAAGCTAGTTATTGTTGACGTCCTTCTGATCTAATTGCCATCTGTGTTGTGTCCTCCTGGGAATAGGAGGTTGTAGAACAGTTGTAGTTGTCAGTGTCCTAAATCAGTTTCTATACGTCTATTCATTCTGGATAGATACCTTATGCTGAATTCTTCATATCCTAATTCCTGGTGGAATAGTTTAATCCTTTAGATGGGAGGATCCCTGTTTCCATTTGCCAACCCTCTTATTAGTCAAATCCCTTTGATTTATGTAAAATACTAAGTTATTGTTGCATGTATGTTTTCTTGTGAGTTTTTTTAAATTTCCAAGTGTAGGGTTTTGTATTCTTTCAAAGAGGTTGAAATAAACCCCACAAATTAAAGCCAAGACTATTCTGCATGTTTTGAAATATGGATGGGATAACATTGCTACTGTCTCACCTGCTAATGCTTTTTAATTATAACCAATTGCTTCACCCATGTGGCCCTCTCATTCCCTCATGATGCTCTCTTCATGGAGTGACACAGCACAGAAAGAAGCCATTCAGCCCATCCTGCTTGTTGTGAATTAGGTACTCAACATTGGGCCATTTATGGTACTGGGCGTTTCACTAGGGGTTTTCAAATAATCTAACATTTCTATTTCTCAATAATGACCCAGAAGTTGCAGGGTTTTTGACTGTGAAGTGTCAGCTTTAGCTACCTTTGCCCTTCTGTAACTGATTGCAACTTCAGGTGCACAGGGCGGTTCATGTGGAAGTCCTGAAGTTGCACTCTGTCACTGTGTCCATCACTGCACCATGACATTGTTTTTCACGATGACCTGAGTGATCCCTGTTGTTGAACAACCGATCTTGCCCTGAAAAAATAATTTTACATTTGTGGAACGCTGTTAAATGATTAATTTCTAGATTTTCAAGCTAATTCCATAAAATAATTTTTAAAAACCTCTTTTCGTGATACACTAGCTTCTATTTTCAGTCCATGTGTCAACCTTCATTTTACCCTGTAAAATGTTTAAAAAGCACTCTTGCAGTGGCCTGCTTCAGCAATAATCGCAAAATCCTGGCCATTATTTTTGCAGGGTAATTTTGGTTTAATCCATAATTGGATGAAAACTAAAGGCATTGGCTGTTCACTCTGGCAGGATTCTCTGATCCCGATGCTGAGCACCAAACTCTCCGTCCTCGCTCGCAGCGGCAGTGGGACCTGAACAACAGGCAAATTCCAGCCATTGGATCTGTCATGTGTTGAATTAGTATTTTTCTCCCCACAGTCCTCTTAGTTGGGCAGATTACTAACTCACTAATTTTTGCAAATATGAATTTTGAATCTTAAGCTATGGTGCCACTTAAGTATAACAATAACAATGAATCTAGTTGTGTAGATAGGGAGGGAGAAGTAACTCAACATTTAAGATTTGCCTCATCCCAAGCCATAAGATCCAAACCCGAGAAGCAGCAGTTTTAGAAATAAAAATGGAAAAAAGTTGCAAACACTCGACAGCAAATGAATTAGATGAACCTTTAGCAAAATTGGAAGACCTTGGAGATAAACCGAACAAGTTCAGAACTGGTGAAAAGGGGCAGGAGAGGAGCAAAAGGGAGAGGTTTATGACAGGGTGCAGCCGCGTGGGGTCAGAGGTGAGCTAGCGAGGTGGATACAAAGATGGCTCGGCCAAAGAAGACAGAGGATAGCAGTGGAATGGTGCATTTCTGAATGGAGGGCTGTGACAAGTGGTGTTTCGCAGGGATCAGTGCTGCGACCTTTGCTGTTTGTAATATACATAAATGATTTGGAGGAAAATGTAATTGGATTGATTAGTAAGTTTGCGGACGACACAAAGGTTGGTGGATTTGTGGATAGCGATGAGGACCATCAGAGGATACAATAGGATATAGACCAATTGGAGATTTGGGCGGAGAGATGGCAGATAGAGTTTAATCCGGAAAATGTGAGGTAATGCATTTTGGAAGGTCTAATACAAATAGGAAATATACAGTAAATGGCAGAACCTTTATGAGTATTGATAGGCAAAAGGATCTGGGTGTACAGGTACACAAGTCATGAAAGTGGCAATGCAGGTCGAGAAGGTAGCCAAGAAGGCATACGGCATGCTTGTCTTCATCGGCAGGGATCTTGAGTTTAAAAATTGGCAAGTCATGTTGCAGCTTTGTAGAATCTTAGTTAGGCCACACTTGGAATATAACGTTCAATTCTGGTCGCCACACTACCAGAAGGATGTGGAGGCTTTGGAGAGGGTACAGAAAAGATTTACCAGGATGTTGCCTGGTATGGAGGGCTTTAGCTGTGTGGAGAGTTTGGAGAAACTTGGTTTGTTCTTACTGGAGCGATGGAGGTTGAGACGAGACCTGATAGAAGTCTACAAGATGATGAGAGGCATGGATAGAGTGGATAGTCAGAAACTTTTTCCCAGGGTGGAAGAGTCAATTACTCGGGAGCATTGGTTTAAGGTGCGAGGGGCAAGTTTAAAAGAGATGTACGAGGCAGATTTTTTACACTCAAGTGTCTGGAACTCGGGGGAGGTAGTGGAAGTGGATACGGCAGTGACTTTTAAGGGGCGTCTTGACAAGTACATAAATGAGATGGGGATGGAGGGATATGGTCCCTGGAAGGGTAGGAGGTTTTAGTTAAGTCAGGCAGCCTGGTTGGTGCAGACTTGGAGGGCCGAAGGGCCTGTTCCTATGCTGTAACTTTCTTTGTTCTCTAATGAAAGGTTATCAATCTGAAATCTGAATTTTCTGCTGATACTACCTGACCTCCTGAATGTTCCTGGCTGTTCTTTTGCTTAGATCTCATGGGTAGGATTTTTGGGTCGTGGGGTTCCCTGTCCTGCCACCTAATAAATCCCCTCCAATATTGGCAGCCCTGTGGCCATTGAACACACCACAGAGCTTTCATTAGCTGGACATGGGATTTCTGCCTTGCAATTTTCCAGCCATTTACATTGGCGGGGTCTTCCGGTTCTGCCAACGGTGCATCCCTGCCACAGGCTTCCTGGCACCGGGGGAGTGCATTCAATGGGAAACCCCATTGGCAATGGCGGGACTAGAAGATTCTGAAGCCGGGCAACTGATGGCTAACATTTATCCCTTGACCAATATCAGAAAAACAGATGTTCTGTCCATTATTATGTTGTTTGTGGAGCTTGCTCTGCATGAATTAGCAGCCGTGTTTCTTACATTACACCAGTTTTTTCATTCATTTGTGGGACATGGGCCTCGCTGGCTGACTAGCATTTACTCCCCACCCTTCATTGCCTGAGGGTAATTGAGAGTCAACCACATTATGTGACTCTGAAGTCATATGTGGGCCAAACAAGGTCAGGACAGGAGATTTCCTTCCCTAAAAGGCATTAGTGAACCAGATGGAATTTTCCGACAATTGACAATGGTCGTCAGTAGATTCTTAATTCCAGATTTTTTTTATTGAGTTCAACTTCTACCATTTGCAGTAGCGGGAATCAAACCTGGGTCCCCAGAATATTAGCTGAGTTTATGGGTTAATAACCTAGTGATAATACCACTAGGCCATCACCTCCCCTGGAAGTGACTGCACTTCCAATCTTTATTGGCCCTAACATGCATTGAGACATCCTGTTGCGCTGGAAGATGCTGTATAAATTCCATGGTTTTTTTATTTTAACCTATTTTCAGCTCTTATACACAGGAAAATCTTGATATCATTGCAAAACAGAAGTAAATTGACAGAAACAAGCTGCTTCTTTTGTGATTGAAAAGCAATCCTCTTTCTGAATCTGGAAAATGATACTCAGTGGTATCCTTTATGCTTAAATAGACCAGAGCAATAACTTATAAATATTAAATGGTGACAAACAACACTCCTTTTCACCACATTAATCTGTGAAAATGAGCAAATAAAGCTCTCTGGCTGCTGTTGTTGGATTATATTTGCTGTGTTGCATTGGGGACAAGTCTTGGCATACCGCGTTGAATATGCAGAGAATGGAGAGCATTTTGCAAATGATCACCCATTTTCAAGGCTAGAACCCCTGTAATTTGATTTTTATTCCACATCGTTCTCAGCTGCAATGTTAGTCGGCGCTTCTGTTGTTGACTTAGACTGCAGAGAGCAAAGAAAAATCTGCTGGAGACCCAGACTCAGAGTACAGTAGTGTACTGGGCCCCACTATCTTCAGCTGCTTTATCAATGATCTTCCGCCCATTATCAGAAGTGGGATATTCATTGAAGATTCAGCACTATTTGCAATTCCTCAGGTATTGAAGAAGTCCGTGTCCATGTGCAGCAAGCAAGACATGAACAACACTCAGGTTGTTAAGTGACAAGTGATACTTGTGCTGCACAAGTGCCAGACAAACTTACAGAATGCTGAAAAGCCTGGGTAGAGAGGACGTGGAGAAGATTTCCATTAGGAGAGACTAGAACCCAAGGGCACTGTCCCAGAGTAAAGGGACAACCCTTTAGAACTGAAATGAGGAGAAATTTCTTCAGCCAGAGATTTGATTTGATTTATTATTGTCACATGTATTAATGTACAGTGAAAAGTATTGTTTCTTGTGCGCTGTACAGACAAAGCATACTATACATCGGGAAGGAAAGGAGAAAGTGCAAAATGTAGTGTTACAGTCATAGATGGTGGTGAATCGGCAGAATTCGTTGCCACAGAAGGCTGTGGAGGCCAGGACATTGAATGAATTCAAGACAGAGATAGATAAGTTCTTGATTGATAAAGGGATCAAAGGTTACAAGGAAGAGGCGAGAGACTGGCATTGAGAAACATTTTAGCCATTGATCGGATGGTGGAGCAGACTCAATGGGCTAAATGGCCTCATTCTGCTCCTTTATTTTATGGTCCTATGCTAGGCAATGACCATTTCCAACAAGAGGCAATGTAACTAAATTCTCTTGACATTCAATGGTATTACCACTGCTGAATCCCCTACTACCAACATCCTGATGGGGTGACCAAAATCTTAACATATAAATATTGTGTTGACCAATGCAGGTCAGAGATTCTGTAGCAGGTAACTCGCTTCTTAATCCCCATTTACAAACATAACTCGGGTGTGATAGAATGTTTTTCACTTGTCTGGATGAGTGCAGCTTCAACAAAATCCAAAGCTTAACATCATTCAGGATAAAGCAACCCACTTGATCAGCACCCCCACACACTTCAATCATTCACTCCCTCCACCACTGATACACGGTGGCAGCAACGTGTGTAATGTACATGATGCTCTGCAGCAATTCACCAAGACAGCATCTTTGAATCCTGCTATCCGTACCGTCCAGAAGGACAAGCGTAGCAGATGCATGGGAAACCACCATATACAATTTCCCTTCCAAATTGCACACCATCCCGACTTGGGGAAAATATTGCCATCCTTTATGGTTGCTGGGTCAACATCCGGGACTCCCTCCCTAACCACACTGTACATGCAGCTAAACCATGTGCAGCAGTTCCAGTCGATGTGTCACAAACACTATCTCACAGACAGTTAGGGATAGATAATGAATGCTGGACTCACCAGCGAAGCCCACAATGGTGCTTTTAAATCAGGATGAAATTTTTAAAAATGATTAGTGGCTTCCTCCATTTGCATACATGCATCTATCTCATCAGGCTGACAGGGGACAATCTGTGCTATTGATCTATGCCCTTGAGGAAATGGATTGAAACTGCTCAAACCATTATGGCAGACAGATAAAGGCGACACTTAATATTAATCTTAGAACTGAATCCAAATTCCAAAGCTGAAGAATTAGTGTCTGACCCATCAAACTAGCTAGTTCCCTATTTATCACCTTTAAAAAAAAGTTTGTTTAAGAATCAGGCACCCGATAAACAGCCCTTTAAAGCCTGCTTCCCACGCTGAGTTATATAAATGGGAATTTGAAGAATGTTTACAATATGCGATAACCCCTGAAACACTCACAAATTGTGATGACACGCGGTCCCAGAATATGGTGTGGGCTAGTCTGTTAAATTCCACAAAGTGAAATCAGAGTTTTGAAATAAATTGTGCTGGATTTTTAAAAATAAATTTATATTTTAATTCTTAAGGAGTGTTGAATGTAGAGAAAATTTTGCTTTAAGAGAAGGAAAAGTATTCGCTCCATTAATTTTTGTCCCTGATACTTGGTACTTAAATGTAATTCTTCCCCTATCAATTTGTTCAGGTGTTGATTTGATCTGAATCTCGGTATATGTATTTGTAGATAGGGCACTATTACTAAACACTGTGCTGTGGAAGGAGGGAGTAGCTGTATATTATTTTTTGATTCAATAATAGATAATAATAATTGCATTTTCATCAGTTAACCTCGTCCTCATTCATTTGCCCAGGTGTAACAGACTGCCTTCCCGTCTCTATTTATCTCTGTCGTTTACTGGGACGGTGGAGCTGTGCATCATGCGGTGTGACAAGGTTGATTGCAGTGGCTGAGTGATGTATCTCGCAGTTTACAGGAGAATGAAATAAATCAAAAAACATTAAGTGGGACAGCCCTGCGGCTCAGATGGTTAGCGCGCCAATGTGCGGATCTGGGGGAGGGAGAGAATCCGGTTTGTCCCTGAGAGTCTCAACATGGTGAGTTTGCGATACGTCTGGGAGCTGTTGGCAATGATGGGAAATTAAATCATCAGCCTTGCATGTAAATCTCCTGTTGGCCGTTTCACAGCCATCCCAGGGCCTGAGAGCACATCATTGTCTGATGTAAGGTGAGGTTTGACGCCCCTGTCATTACTGGTAGACTATTAGAGGATGCGTGGGATCACGGTTGATCCTGTCCTTTAACTGATAACGCATGCAGATATGTTTGAGCATGAGTTGCTCGACAGCAGTCAGGAGTGGAGAGATTGGCTGAGGCCGTTATACTGCAACAACCATTACCCCTGCTGACAAACCACTTGTCTCAGGCTGGGCGTTGGAGCCAGGAACTTAATTATCTGCTTTTCTCAGTTCCATTGTGGATAACTTAGCCATTCAAAAAGACATGTTTTGGTTATGTGGTGGAGAGAAGATGACATTTTTAATCAGAAATCCCATAGAAATTTATCCTGAAAATGATTAGAAGTCTTACTATTCAGATTTGTAAGTTTGCTCTTGGTTCAGATAGTGGTTTAAATTTAATAGAAAGTGGTCACTAAATCACAGATTTTGATTGCAGTCCTTGGCTGCCAAATTTTTTAATAACCTTCACAGGTCTCATACCAGAAATTGGTGAAATTCGAAAAAATAAGTTGGCGGGTGGAATTTTTCACTCTGTGTGGACAGTACTGGCAGAGGTGAGAAATCTGGCACGTAGGTCTCCAACACTGCTGAGTTTCCTCTCCAGATACCCTGGAACTTTGTGAAGAAACATTCACATACATGCAAACGCACACGCAAACACATACATACACATGCACAAGCACATGCACGCATGCACACACACAGACATGTACAGATAGACATACACACACACACACACACACACAACCCCCTCACAGATAAGCAAATCTTCCCACATATAGGGTAACCCACCACACACATGAGCACCAGGGTAACCCTTGCCTGACAGAAACAAGCACCAGGCCAACTCCCTTCTCAACATAAGTACGGGGGCAACCCGCACATGAGCATCAGGGAAACGTCCACCCGATCATGAGCATCAGGGCACGTCTCCCACACACACACTCATTTTCCAAATGTTGGGAAACTGTGCGTCCATGGTGTCGTTTGCACCCACAGCAAATGTGGGTGCAAAATTGCCCGTGGCATTTTTAACTGGAGAAAAAGCAGCTGACAAACTGCCTGTGAACAAGTAAGGATTTGTCCAGTTTTGCTGACTGGGTTGTTGATGGTTGAGGAAAAAAAGTCAAAATTATTGACTGCATATAAATGCGGACACTGTAAAGTTCACATTTCCTTCAGTTCAGCCAGGCTGGGCAGAATCAATCAGCCCATCAATAAGAGATGGACGGGTTTAAAGAGAGGATGCCTCTTGAGATTCTATTTAAAAAAACACATGAATGAGAGTTGGGTAAGTTTATATTTTTCTGCATATTTTTCTGCTCAGCAAAATCGCCGTAATGCTGCTTTGCAGTATTTTTTAGCAGGCTCTTCAAATATTCAACACTGGAGGAAAAAAAATGATATTTAAAAATTGTTTCACAAGGTTACTGAAGCTTCCCTCAGGAAAAATATAACCCCGCTGATCTACATGAGAGCTTTTGGACTGCTTAGAAGCTGTCTTAAAAAGGAAGATACTGTGATACAAACTTTTATGTCATTCACGAACTTCAACATCAGAAGTACCAGATGTGTTGGCGAGGTGCATAAGGCCTTTAGCTGTGTCAGAGCTAACCGTTTGTAGTCAGTTTGCTTGCCTTGCCCTTTTCTTCCTTTTTCAGGCTTGGAAGCATTAACTCTTGCTAGGTGCCAGGTTTAAAGTTTATTTCATTAGTGTCACAAGTATGCTTACATTAACACTGCAATGAAGTTACTGTGTAAATCCCCGAGTGGCCACACTCCGGCATCTGTTCAGGTACACTGAGGGAGAATTTAGCACGGCCAATGTGCCTAACAGCACGCCTTTTGGACTGTGGGAGGAAACCAGAGCACCTGGAGGAAACCCATGTGGACAAGGGGAGAACGTACATAGACAGTGACCTAAGCTGGGAATTGAACCCGATTCCCTGGTACTGAGAGGCAGCAGTGCTAAACACTGTGCCCATGCGTTGCCCTATGTTGTGCTTCAGACCCTTGCTAGTGTGAGGATTCAGGTGATGAAAGTTGGCATGCTATGTGATGATGGTTACGTCATAAATGAGCCCAATTCCATTTTTGGGTAATGCTTCTACATACATTATCCAATAGGGATCACTGGATGACCATCAGAATTGTTCCCACGATGTTGGGGGTGCCGTGCCCGTTACCTCTGCTGGTATGTTGCCAGTGACTGAGGTGATAGTAGTCATCCCACCTGACCTTGGGCCAGCTGAGGCATTTATGTAGTGTAACAATCACAGTTGCTGTTAATACTGGACAAATCAGATCCCAAGGTGAAACCTGGCTTGAGGGATCCTAACATTTCTTTCAGAAACCTTGGACAAATTCACAAGAGTCTGATGATGAGCTTTCAATTCAAAGAAGAAAATATTTATAAAAATAAGAGAAGTGAACTGTATTACACACATACTAGACAAAAAGGTTGGCAAGATCTCACAACAAATACAAGAAGACAGTTCAAATTCCCACTATTCCTTTACCCCAGCAACAACTTTACAGGCACACAAACCAGTGAAAAGTTACCTCTCGCTTGACACATAGGTTCCTTGCTTGGAACTGGCATAGTTGCAAACAGTTTTCTTTCAGTGAGTTCTTGGGCATTCACTTGATGCTTCTCCACAACTCATCTCTCTCCCTGAGACACCCACAAACTGCACTCTAAGCTCACTGTATCTTCAACTACGGAGCAAGCAAATGTCCTCCAGTCTGCTAAACTGAAAGCTTTACTGAGTTGCATAACTGATTATTCCGTTAACTACTGTCCCACTAACCTTGCAGTTTTTCTTCTCAGAGAGCTTAAAATCCCTGTTTTCCCACACTGTCACAGTGAACTCCATTCTCTCCACTACTGTCTTATCTGTGTCTGTGTTACTGGATCACATTTGCAAGGCTAGAGTAAAGTTTTTCTCCTTTTGTTCAGTCACTGAATGTCCAACCCCTTTGAACCTATCTCTTTAACTTCAGAGATAATAAGACCTCATTCAAAATGTAAGTCTACAAACAAACTTAGAAGACCCGAAACCTTTTAGTCACAGTTCTATCAGAGTCTCGAACATCATGGTTCATAAACAAAACCTAAATAAAAATAAAACCATTCCCCCATTTTTAAATTTAACATAAAATTACATATTGTTCATAGCAACGCCACTTAATAATCTATTAAGAACTTCTGCCCACCCTTCATGGTGAGACCTCCAGGTATACCATGGCAGACTAATTAGGGGTAGTCTCCCTGTTTGAGCACCCTGTGACCATAGAGGAACATACTGTCGAAAGAATCATCCCTCTTGAAATCCCCCTTGGTGATTTGCTCACTTTTCTTCCCCTCCTCAAACTTGGCACCAGAGAATGCACCCTAATTATTTTTACTCCAGGCCTCCTGCACTGCTCCTGTTCCCCAAAGTGGCAGCCATGCTTAGTGGCATTGCTGGGTCTGGAGAACTGCTAGCCCTCTGATTGCTTGACAGCGCTTGGAGGGGGATGTCCTTCCCTGCAGCAGCAAGTGTTTAGGTGCAAAGCCACAACCACAATAACTAGTCATTTGAGGACCATTAAGTTTGGTTGTGGCTTCCAGAGTTGGCAAAGGAAGGGTCATCTCTGACTCTACAAGCTATTGGTAGGGGACACCATCACTGTGTTAAATCCGGGCCTTCGAGGCAGCCCTCAGTGCATCAAATGCCGAGGTTGATATAAAATGCTATACAACAATAATTGAACTTAGTTTATAAGGTTTAGTGCTACATTGTTTATTCATTGAACCATTGGGGAAGCTTTGTGTATCCTGTTTATACTGCAGTTCTTTTTATTACTGCGTTATTGTCATAAAATATTCCTCCTCGCTTAAGAATTGTGATACGTCTTCTTGCATCTGTCGCTCAAGAGATTCTGGATGCTGGGTCAACTGAATTTTCAGGACTGAGATAGGTAGAGTGTTGTTAGTTAAGGGCATTGAAGGAGATGGAGCAAGAGACCTGTGCATGCAGTTGAAGCACAGATTAAGCATGGTCTAATTGAATCATGGATCAGGTTTGAAGGGCTGAATGGCCTGCTGCTGTAACACACCAGGAGCATGACATTAATATGAATGTGTTTTCAAAATGAAATTCTACCTCAAGTCAGTGCCTCCTCCGAATGCAAAAAGACCAACCCCAATCAAACTGCAATTCATCTGTTGCTGAATGATCCTTTGTACTCAGTCTCTGACCTACTCTAATACGTGACACCACATGTGACTTTTTTTTAATATGTGTGATCCTGCTAAGAAAAACAATAAAAACTTAAAGGAATATGGCATTCTGCAGCACTTCACAAAGTTTCAATCAGGCAAAAAAAAATGAATGGCAGGCTATGAAGGTGGGATTTAGTTGGAGCATAGTTAATGATATTCCTGAGGGGGGATGGCCAGGCAGAGGGACTGAAGGAGAGAATTTCAAGCATGGGGTTTGGTTGACTAACAGCATGGTTGTCAGTAATGGAGCTAGAGGGGAGATACACAGACATCAATGATTAGTGACAAGAAAAGCTCTGTATGGAGCTGTAGAACTGGAGGTGGTTCCTGACAGCTGGAGCGGTACTGCTCTGAAAAGAGTAGGAGATGGTCTTTCTGAGGATATGGAATTGAAAGTTTTGCTCAGGGTTCAGTAGGATACAGAGATTGTGAGCAAGTGGTTAAGCCTCTTTTTATCTCTTGGGGTGGAAGCAACTGCTTTGATCTTCCCAATATTTAACTGGAGTAAGTTCTATTACTGGATGGACATTAGACAAGCAGCTTGACAACAACGGAGCAGTGGGGCGACCAGAATGGATTGTGGGCTGTTGGACCTGGATTTCACCAGCCTAGATATTGAAGGTACCCAATACCTTTGGTGATGATGCTTTCAAGTGGAAGTACATGAATGAGGAGGAGTCCAAAATAAGTGCTTAGGAAACTGAAGTCATGGTGTGAGAATAGGCAGCAAAGACATTTATGGATGCCTATGATTGGATAGATTGGATTAGGGTGATTCTAAACAGGGGGCAATCCAATTGAGCTGGGCAGTGGCATGGAGGTATTACAGGAGGATAATGTGGTCAACCTGCCCAAAGGCTGTATAGCAAGCTTGCATTTGACCGTCATTGCCTTGTTCCAACCAAGTAAGAAGTGTCCGTCCATCAGATTTTGGATTCTTATGCCAATTAATTGAATAGAAACCAGAAAAGTTGCCTTTCACACAAGGTTGTTTGTTCGAGTTGGCTGACATTTGCTGCAGCTTGAATGATCCATGAGCTGGTGATAGCTGCCATCCTGAAGGAAAATAGGGAAATACCTATTTCCTCTTGTTTAAATAATGATAGCTGCCTGGTGTTGAGTATTGTTGAAAAATAAACATGCTGTCACAGCTTTTCATCTTGTACTTGTCAGGATCAAAAGGAACAACAGTATATTATGCATGAGAAAAGGGTGCTGATTGGTGTGGAGATGGACTCTGATTGGTCAACGTGTTACCATGGACTATATACCAGGGAACAATTGCCTCCCCTGCTTTTGTTTAATTGAAAAAGATACAATTTGTGGATATATTTTTTCTGTTTGCAGGGTACAGGGTCCTATATGTAAGTGTATGTCGCTTCTAGCATGTGATAGCTCAACTGATAATCTTAAATTGGTTGAAAGTATTATTTTTAGCACTCCCGGGATTGTTAGGTAAGTGCCATCCAATTGCAGAGTCACATTGATTATTGGAAAGATTGCCCTGAGTATTGCAGACGTGTGAATAGACAGCACCTTGCCTGCTCTGAACTGTCAAAGCGACACGCTGTTTGATACAATCCACATGGGTTGGGATGTATGGCCTACATACCTGGCATCCCGCCTACACTGAAGTTTACATACAACATTACTGACTTGTGTGGTAGGTCAATTGGGTGGCATGATGGCAGCCTCCTGGTGGAGGTTACCATTCTTGTTGCTATGACCATGAATGCTAAGAATTACACTAACGACCAATTTAAGATTAACTGGGACAAACGTTCTCTGGTGCACACTCCATGGCTTCACCTCGACCAATCAGAGCCTACTTGCCAACCAATCAGCAGCCTTTGGTCATGCAGTATCAATTGTTGTTCCCTTTGAAATTTGGTATTCTGGAATCTGTCATGGTGAGTGCAAGATGAAAAGCTTTGACAGCATTTCACATTTTTCAGCAATACCTCTGGAATAATACCATCGCTGTGTGAAGAAACATGATTATAGCGAAGCCTCTGGCATAAGTTTGGCCTGCATTCTTCAGCTGATGGAGGATCCATTGTGTCAGTTGTCTGGCAAAAGGGAAAGGAAATCTAATTAACCCAGTAAATTGATGCTTACACAAGTACAAGATACCCTTGTGAATTAGTGATACTTCAATTTGTGAATTTGGATGATTGACACGCTTCTGGTAGACCTCATGCTGCAACACACTGGTACAGTATACTCAAAGGGCCAGTGTCATCTGGTAAAAGTTTTTGCAAGGCAAATTACTAGCTCTGTGCTCAGAGGAAATATGTGGTAACACATATAGTGATGTGATGGCCTATTGATGGTAGGAAACTTCAAATTGATCATGGATGGGGGCACTATGTGAATTCAGAATGTCATGTGGCCCTCTTCTTAAGAGGAGGAGTGAGTGGGTGCAGTTGGTAGTGCTCCTGCCTCTGAGTTGCAAGGCCACAGGTTCCATCCTCACTGCAGGACTTGCTGGTCCAGCCACTGGTGCAGGCAAACCAGCAGCCATGCATGCCAGTTCCCAGCCAAATTGGGAGGGTTGGCAGCAGGGAGGACATTGGACGTAAAAGCACCTGCCAAATCCAAAAAAAATAGTTGAAATGCAAGGTGATTGAGCTGCATGGTCCTTGTAACATGGAAAAATGTGAAAGAGGATGCAAACAGGGCATAGTTGGCACTATTGCCTCACAGCGCCAGGGACCCAGTTTCGATACCCAACTTGGGTCACTGTCTGTGAAGAGCCTGCACATCCTCCCTGTCTCTGCGTAGGTTTCTTCCGGGTACTTTGGTTTCCTCCCACAGTCCAAGAAACATGCGGGTTTAGCATTGGGCATGCTAAATTCTCCCTCTGTGTACCCGAACAGGCACTGGAGTGTGGCGACTAGGGATTTTCACAATAACTTCATTACAGTATTAACATAAGCCTATTTGTGACATCAGTAAATAAAAATGAAAGTTTAAGAAGAGGAGCACTTGAATTCGAATGTATCCAAAACTTGGTACAAGCTAAAGGAACATTGGTCTAATTGGCTTTGCAAGTATTTTCTTCTGGCTGGGTTTGTTTAACTTGTTAGTTTCTAACCATTCTATCTGACTTGGGAATGATGCACTACCTCGAAATATAGTTTGATCCTAGGATTTCTTTTCGGTATAATCCCAGTAGTGAAAAGCGAGAGGCTGCTTCCCTGAGTATGATTAATATTGTAGGCTACGCGGAAACTTTTTTGCTTCTTATCAATGGTTTCTAAAAGAAAAATGATCCAATTAGAATGGAAAGAGAGCCGAGTAATGGTTTTCATTTAATTTGTTCGAGGTGTCAGAATTGACACACAAAGATAAAGGAATCCTATAATTTTAACAGAGCTTATTGTGCGGTTCAATTTTGCTAATTTTGTTTGTATAGTCAATCGAACATGTGCTGTATTAAAAATTAAACAGCCTTGTTTTTGCTAGCTGGGACAGTGGACCGTCTGTCAGAACACAGCAGACATGTAAAACCCAAGAGTCCATTACCATAGGTTACAGCAAATGTTAATCAGTACCAGTGCAGTTAAATAATGCAGTTAGTACAGATGGCAGCTACTACATTCAGTTGCAGATGTGTCCTTATGTCCCTAAGGCAGTTATATCACAGAAATTGTCAGGTACTGTCAGTGAATATGCTGAACAGGGTGTCACCTTTTTTTTTCGTTTGGCCGAATTATATGGTACAGCCTGACTTAATGGCTATCCTGTATTGTCATCATTCACATAAATTGGTGGCTTTCACATCAGGGAAGTAAATTAAGACACCACTGGATTTTATCTTCATTTAGAGATCTCTTCCTAAGAGTCCCAAATAAAGACAACAAAGCTTTTCATGGCCCACAGATTGTTGAAGCGTACAACAACTTGCAATTGAAAAATTAGTTTTGACACCACTTTCCAATTTCACGTTGCAGAACTCAGACCTTGGCCGCTGGGGGAAACATGATCATTCCCTTGTGCGGTGCAGCCAATTGGTCAAAAAATCTAGCATGGCATGCACCTGAAGTCCTCATGTCCAGTCTGATCTACCGAAGCTCCCCGGCTCCAACACAAAACTATCCCTGGTGTTGCAGGGTACGAGCGTTGATGCTTTTGAGTCCAGTGCGTGGTGATCCTGTAATCTGATGCTCCCAGCAGGGAATAGCGCTTGCAAATGGATTAAAAATCACAGGCTGCAAGGGACATTTGCCATTGGGAATGTGGGGGTCAGAGCATCATCTCTCTTGTTCTGAACTGTCAAAAACTGTGCCAGCAAATGGACAAACAGCTGGTACTTTTGTTTTTCTTTCCTTCTCTTTGTATTTAGTTGTCCTATTTATCTCCCTTTCTCACTTTTTCATTCACTGCCTTGTCCTCCCATTTTGGCCTCAATACCATTAGGGGTTCCTGTAATAACTTCAAAGGGGGCATAAAGTTACAAAGGGTTTATTACCAGCGTTTGATAGATATATACAAACAAGGGTCTGAACTACACTCTGCTCCTCTCTGGCTCCAACCTAGGGGAGGATTGACCCTGTTTCCCACGCTACCATTCCATAGTAGATTGTTTGGGGAGAGGATGGGGGTTAGTTTAAGTAGAGACAAAGAAACAAGAAAATGAAAATATATTCATTGAATCCCTACAGGAGGATGCCATTCAGCCTATCAAGTCTGCATTGACTGTCTACCCAGGCCATATCCCTATAACCCCACATATTTACCTGACTCATCCCCCTGACCTACACATCTTTGAACACTAAGCGGTAACTTGGCATGGTCAATCCAACTAGCCTGCACATCTTTGTACGGTGGGAGGAAACCGGAGCACCAGGAGGAAACACACGCAGACATGGGGAGAATGTGGAAACCCCACACTGTTGCAGAGTTGAGCCTGGGTCCCTGACGCTGTGAGGTAGCAGTGCTAGCCACTGTGCCATCTGTATAATTAATGGTAATTTATTGAAAATATTTCTGAGAGCGTAACAAACGGCAAATAGGAACTAGAAATGTGCTGACATGAGAGATTTTTCTGATGGGCACTATCTAACTATCTAGATAAGACATGTATTTCAAAGGGCCATGTCATATCTGCTACAGATATCTGATGCTAACTGTGAATTGAAAAATGTTTCATTTTCTAATATTCACAATCTGTGAAAATATACACCAGAAACATCATAAATGGGAAGAAATGGGTTTTTGGGAATGTAAAACATATTACCTTTTAAGGAATACTTGTTGAGGCATCGATTTTTCCAGCAGCGAGAGTTAAGTATATATTTTTAAAGTTTAATCAAAAATTCTTTTTCGTAGAAGCAAGAGTAAGAAGTGCATTCTCAATGTCTTTACGGCCCACCCAGTTCCCCCCACCAGCTCAATGCAACCCTGTAGACAAACAGCCTCTCCAACTGTTCAGACAGATATGAATCTGGAGCTGAGACAAATTTAAATTTATTAAGTTTGTTTTTATTAGTGTCACTAGTAGTAACACAGCATTGAATTTACTGTGAAAATCCCCTAGTTGCCACACTCTGGTGTCTGTTCAGACACACTGAGGGAGAATTTAGCATGGCCAATGCACCTAATCAGCAAATCTTTCAGACTATGGGAGGAAACCGGAGCAAACCCACGCAGACACGGGGAGAATGTGCAGACTCCACACAGACAGTTACCCAAACCGGGAATCGAACCCGGATCCCTGCCACTATGAAGCAGCAGTGCTAACCACTACCCTATTTGTCTCCCAAAGCTGACAATTTGAGCTGGATCTTCAGACCAGCCTCACTTCAGTCGTTTTGTTTTTGTAACTGCTTTCTCACCTTCCTCTTTATCCTAAAATACCCAACAAATGAGCTTCCTGAATAATGAACACACACATTCCAATTGATTTGTCATAATCATGTTTTACAGTGACACAACTTTATTTATATGCACACTGTAACTTTGAGAAATAATTGATCCATGCATCATCCTTATAATAGTTTCACCCTCTTATCTTTGATCGTTTAGTTTGAGTTCCAATTCACTGCCACTATCTGCAACACAGTTTGTCGCAGTTGATTGGATTAAGATATCACTGTGGGATTGCTTTAAGGTCACTATCAATCAGTGTTGGAGCCTCCTAGTTACAACAATCAAAGGAGGAATATTATCAGGAATGACTTAATGAGTCATATTCATGTTAAACCTGTTATTGATTGGATATTTAATATTTTGTATGCGTAACTATCCTTTCTCGACATGGAAGGCATGCAAATTGCCTGTGTGGCTACTAATTGAGAAGTTATGGGTGACCAATTAAAACTGTTCTGCAAAACTAGGAGACCTGCAACTGTTTTCACAGCAGAGGTGCAGTGCCCTATACACAAGGGCAGGCACTTGAAATGTTTCTCTGTGTCGCAACACCACTTGAGGATTTTGATCCAAAATGTCCAACCTTTTTTCAGAGTTGGGAACAGGTACATTTGACTAGACAACAAATAATTAACAGAAACATGTTTTACCACCACTGCCGCGACCAAATTAACAGCGTCTCCATCAGGATTCCGTGTGAGGTGAAAGGATAGATGAAGAGCGTGCAAGTTTGAGACATGACAGCGACTGAGTGATTTTGAAACGAATTCAAGGCCGCAAATTCTCGGTCATATCATCCCTGACGCACAACGTGTTATAGTAGAGCAGGGCTGGAGAATTGCAGGTTCTGCGCCAGCGCAAAACCTCATCGGTATCTTCTCACCCATCGCTACTGGACGTAATCTGGTACCTGCCTGGTAAGGGCAGGAACCAGCTTAGCAGACTTAAATGAACAGTTAAATATGCAGCATCTGTTTGAGGCTGGATATTCCCTGCTCCCAGAATTTTCCGACCCTCGGGCACAGCGGGAATCACTACTGGTCTGCACAATCAGAGATTAGAGCTGATGACTGCACCAGGGGGTTCAGAGGCGATCGAATATGGCTGCAGATATGGCTGGGCATTTCCAGGGTACCAGGGACAGTGCCAAAAGTTCTGGAGCATGAGAGGGGGCTGGCAAATGAGGGGGCTGATCGTGAAGAGGAGCATGAATGGGAGGGGGGGTAGTCAAGAAGGGGAGTTGTGAAAGGGGTTGTTCATGAAATGGAGGGGGGTAGTCAGGAAGAAGGTAATGAAAGGGGGACTCATTGGGAGGGTCCCAATGCCACAATATCAGTGATCATTTCTGGGATGAGGGGAAACATCCTCCTAATGAGGAGAGGGTGTTAGGGCTTGGGGGGGGCTTCCCGATGTCGGTGGGGGGAGGGCGGAGGAGTCCTCAATTGCAATTTGATTAAAAATTGCACCTAATATCTGAAAGTTAGGCTTCCCCTCAAAACTAGGGAAAACTTATCACTCTCCCAAAAAAAAACTCATTGTGGGAAAATTGCAATCTGATTTGCGACGACTAACACTAATCTTCTTGCTCAAAATGACATTTTGTCATGTTGAGGGAAAGTTCCTTGTTCTTGCACAAAATCTAAAGAAAGGGCTTTTAAATGTGCCTGGAGAGAGAACTCTTTGCTTTACATACACAAAGCTTAATCTGCACTGGGAGTCTGCTATTATAGAATTAATGGGGAAAAAATTTGTCTTTCTACCATGACATTGAGTGGTATGTGGATACAGTGCAACAGGGAGAATCTGGCAGGGGAGTACCAGGTCTTGCTGCATCTGGACATGTACTGCTTCAGTATCTGAGGAGATGGGAATGATGCAGGACATCATACATTCGTTGGTGATCATCCCCACTTGGGGGTGACACGGTAGCACAGTGGTTAGCACTGCCATGTCACAGTACCAGGGACTTGGGTTTGATTCCTGGCTTGGGTCACGTGTCTGTCTGTTTGAGTTTCCTCCAGGCGTTCCGGTTTCCTCCTGTGGTCTAAAAACGTGCTGGTTAGGTGGATTGGCCAGGCTAAATTCTCCCTCAGTGTACCCGAACAGGTGCCGGAATGTAACTGTGAAGTTATTTTCACAGTAACTTCATTGCCGTGTTAATGTAATCCTACTTGAGATACTAATAAATAGACTTTTCTGCCTGTATGATGAAGGAAGGTCAATGATGAAGCAGCTGAAGATGGTTGGGCCAAGGACACTCCCCCCAAGGAATTCTTGCAGAAATGTCCTAGGTCTGAGATGATTAGCCTGCAACAACCCACATCCATCTTTGTATTCCAACCAGTGGAAGGTTTACCCCCCATTTCCAGTTTTGGTTGGACTCCTTGGTGCCATACATATTGCCTTGATGTCAAGGACAGTCACTTTCACCTCACCTTTTGAGTTCAGTTCTGCTATCCTTGTTTGGCTGAAAGCTGTAATGAGGTCAGGACCCGAGTGGCCCTGGTGGAACCCAAACTGACCATCAATGAGCAGATTACTTTCAAGTAAGTGCCACTTGATAGACTGTTGATAACCCCTTCCATCACTTTGCTGATGAACAAGAGTAGACTGATGGGGTAATAATGAGCTGGGTTGGATTTGTCCACATTACAGGGTGGATACCTGTGTTGTATCTGTACTGGAAGAGCTTGGTTAGGGGTGCATTTCTGGAGCACAATCTTCAATACTATTGCTGGAATGTTGTCAAGGCCGTTAGCTTTGCATTATCCAGTGCCTTCAACTGTTTCTTGATATCACGTGGAGTGAATCGAACAAGCTGAAGACTGACATCCGGGGATCTCAGACAGAAGCTGATTGACATCTTTGCAAAAGATGGTCTTTTAATTATTCATGTTTTTATTAGAGTGTAGATGGTGAAAAGATCCTACAGTAAGCTCTTCAAACAATCCTAACAATTGCACACATAAAACATTAATTTTTATACCCACAGAATAATAAGTAATAACTGAGCTATTTTCAATTTATATTTTTGATTATGGAAAATCAGGAGTTGATGGTTTGAGGTTCCAGTGGTTCATTAACCAGCTTACTGACTTTGCATAAAAGCTTTGCACTTAGCACAACTGCAGCATTCACAGTTCCAGTGCTGTAAAGAGAGCCATGATGAAGTATTTCGTGCTGGTAACTTCGTATTACAATATTCTTGAGGCAAAGTTTTCCCTTTCTACACAAGTTGGATTCTGTTGTCTGACTGGCACCAGCATGTTTATGTCCATGTCAGCAAAGTAAAATATCCTGAGCAGGAGATCAAGCTACAAACAGGATTTTAACACAGTCAGATGTGGGTTCATTCATACGATAATGGTGTTGACGCTTTGGTTCCTGATCTGCGACACACAAATGCCAGGCAATGATCATCACCAATCAGAGACACTCTAACCACCACCCCTTGATATTCAACGGTGTTACCATCACTGAATCCCCCACTGTCAACATACTGTAGTTACCATTGACCAAAAGCTCAACTAGACTCGCCCACGTAAGCACAGTGGCTATAACAGCAGATTGGAGGCTTGGAATACTGCAGTGAGTAACTCATCTTCTGACTCCCCAAAGCCTGTCCACCATCTACAAAGCACAAGTCAGGGGTGTGATAGAATACTTGGCACTTACCTGCAGCTCCAACATCACTCAAGAAACTCGACACCATCCAGGACTAAGCAGCCCACGTGGCTGGCACCACGTCCACCCCCTCCACCATCAGTACACACTAGTGTGTACTATCTACAAGGTGCACTGCAGCAATTGACCAAACAGCCTTAGATAACACCTTATAAATCTACCATCACCTCCATCGAGAAGGATAAAGCAGCCGATCCATGGGAATGCCACCCCTGCATGTTCCCCTCCAAGCCACTCACCATCCTGACTTGGGAATATATCACAGTTCCTTCACAGTTACTGGGTCAAAATCCTGGAATTCCCTCCCTAATGGCATTGTGGGTCAACCCACAGCACATGGACTGCAGTGACTCGAGAAAGCAGCTCACCACCACCTTCACAAGGGCAACCAAGGGATGGACAATAAATGCTGGCCTAGCCAATGCCACCCATAATCCCGTGAATAAATAAAAAAAATCAAAGTGCTAGGCACGCTTTGACTGTCATCTACTATTAAACGCCACATTCTGAGACATGTTTATTTTCATTTCTGCAGGGGTTTTTTTCCCCTCCTGTTTTTTCCTCATTCGTTAACCTGCCTTCTCTCTTCTCCTTGGACAAATTCCTTGTTGGATCGCAGTGTCGTATTACTAAATTAAGTAATCTTATTTAATGAAGAGGTTATAAAGTAGACTCTTAGTGTCTCTTAATGAGGGCAGTGGTGTTCTCATGCACTTAATGCCCTTGTCCCTGTATGTGGTGTGAGAGATGTTGCTGAAGAACCTTTGGCAATTTACTGCAGCACATCAGGTCGATAGTCTGCAGAACGTAAGAACAGGAGTAGGCCATTTGGCCCCTCGAGCCTGCTCCGCCATTCAATAAGACCATGGCTGATCTGTTCATGGACTCAGCTCCACTTATCTGCCCACTCACCATAACCCTGAATTCCTTTACTGCTCAAAAATTATCTTAAAAACATTCAATGTGGTAGCCTCAACTATTCCACAGATTCACAATCCTTTTGGTGAAGAAGTTCCTCCTCAACTCAGTCCTAAATCTGCTCCCCTTTGTTTTGAGGCTCTGCAGCACCCCTCTCCCCGCTACCCACCACCTCCCCCCCCACCCCGCCCCATCGTTCTGGTTTCACCCGCCAGTGGAAACCACCTTCCTTCCAGACAGAAACTTCATTGTGCAAAGATGAAACCTGCTTCCTCTCAGGAAAGGAAAGTAAGGAAGGAATGTTGCCATCCAATTCGCAGATGTGGAATCTAAAGAACTAAAAGAAAGTGTTAAATTCCAGTTTGGGTGACATTGCCATTCCTTCAAAATGTTCCAACTCAATAATGAACAACCTTTAAGGACTCCCATCATCAGATAACTAGGAAGGTATTTTGGACATCAGAGTGTCTGCATAATTTTGGTAAGTATTTTCCCTTACCTATGTGCATTCCAACAGCCAACATTTGAGTGGAGATTTTTAAGACTTTTGCAGAAGCTTTTGTTTGCTCTGATGAAGACAATTGGTCAGTTCTGATTCCTTGGATTGAAAGAGTTGTTATCTGAGCTTTATGTGCCTCAGGCCTTTCGATGCATGATTTAAGATGCTTTATATATGTCAATAGGTGGAAAGCAGTGAGTCCAATGAAGAGTGAACCTGAATCCTTTCAGATGTATGAACAAGAGAATACTGTACTCTTATCTGTGTCTTCACAGCAGCTTGTATAGATGCCTAGCAGTGAGTTTTGGGTTTTGCCAATAGCAAGATGTTAGTATAGTGAGTGATTTTATTCAACAAGACTGGTTGCTTTGAGCTGAACCCATTGATACCCTTGCTCTCGTGGTCTCTTGTGGCAAACGTTATTCACAGAGCAGAAATTCTCTATCATGATTAAATTCCTGCCTCATGATCTTGTGCTCAATAGTCATTCCTTTTCAATATTTTTAAACATTTATGTTCTGCCTTGTTCACTCAAATATTTATTTGGGAACAACAGTCTTTTGAGTAAACAAGAGTTAAAGTGTGATGTCTGAATTGCTGCTCACACAGATAGACATGTGCTTTATTTAACTGACCCTTGACAGATGAGTGCTACCGTTTTGAGTGTGGTGAATTTGAGGTAGAGCAGCGGGCAACTGGTGAGAAATCCACAAAGCCAGTTTGGTTAGAGAAGAGTGAAATTCACTTGAACTATAACTTGATGGGCTGAATGGCCTCCTCCTGTTCCTGTATACTTTCAACTATTGAAACACATTGCTGGGGCAATACTTCATTTGAAGCACCTTGCCACTGATTTCAGTGCTGCAGGAGAATGTCAGCCGAGATTAGTTTGATGACGGCAGTGGGGAGGAAGAACTGCTTGACATTTATAGCGCTGTAATGTAAAACCTGGGGCAGGGATGTGAAACAAGCCATGTCGCTTACACAGAAAGTTGAGGCACTATTACAGAAGCTGGCTGCTGTTTTCAGGAGTGGAGGGCTGCAGTGTCAGGGTCAGTGAGGTTTGGAAAGCTGATGTCAGTTTTACAAGATTCCAGATATCACATTGCATCTTGTGTTCAAGCACCCAAATCACACGCTCGTCAAACATCTGAAGGAAGAACTCTGTGATGAAACTCCCCTCTCAGATCTCGTGCTGATGCAGTAGGCTGGTTATTCAGAGCAGAGTGACAGTCAACCCACATGAAAGCAAACAAGGCTGGTGCATACCCCAAATTTACAGAATTGAACTGGGTTTTGGTTTTGAATCTTACCCAATTTCTGGGCAGCATGGTGGTTAGCACTGCTGCCTCGCAGCTCAAGGGACCTGGGTTCAATTCCCAGCTTATCTGCGTGTAGTTTGCACATTCTCCCCATGTCTGCGTGGGTTTCCTCCGGGTGCTCCGGTTTCCTCCCATGGTCCAAAGATGTGCCGGTTAGGTGCATTGGCTCTGCTAAATTGGCCCTTAGTGTCCGGTTTGCAAAGGTTAGAGGGATTAGTGGGGTAAATATGTAAGGTTACAGGGATGAGGTGTGGATGGGATTGTTGTCGGTGCAGACTCAATGGGCTGAATAGCCGCCTCCTGCACTGTGGGGCTTTCTAATTGCAGCTGAAGAAATTAATTTAGAAGTTGCAAGAAATGATGAAGTTATCTCATCCAGGTTACAAACAAACTTAGTGTTTCATCGAAGCAAAATACTGCAGACGCTGGAATCTGAAACAATAGAAAATGCTGGAAAATCTCAGCAGGTCTAATTTGACTTGATTTATTATTGTCACATGTATTAACATACAGTGAAAAGTATTGTTTCTTGTGCGCTATACAGACAAAGCATACTGTTCATAGAGAAAGAAAGGAGAGGGTGCAGAATGTAGTGTTACAGTCATAGCTAGGGTGTAGAGAAACAGCAACTTAATATCATGTAGATCCATTCAAAAATCTGATGGCAGCAGGGAGGAAGTTGCTCTTAAGTCGTTTGGTATGCGCCCTCAGACTTTTGTATCTTTTTCCCGATGGAAGAAGGTGGAAGAGAGAATGTTCTTCAAGGGTCATCCTGACCCCAAACATTGGCTCAATTCTCTCCACAGATGCTGCCAGACCTGCTGAGACTTTCAGGAATTTTCTGTTAAATTGTTTCATATTTGGTTGCAAAGATGTGGGCTGCTGCCCATCAAATCCACAACGGAGATCTGTGAAAATGGTAATACAGTAAGTGAATTGTCGGGTTGCATGGGGATTGCACAGTCCTTCACAAAGATCTTGGAGAGTGTTTCACTCAGCAGATTAAAAGTTTGCAGCTGAAGTGGCCACTGGTCTGAGGCAGATTGTCTGGAGTCCCCATTGATTCCGAATGAAACAGCTTCTCAGAGACAGGTGACCAAACTGCATGAAGGTGACAAATTGAGAAAATATTCAAATTATTTGAAAGTAGTGCCATGGAAGAAGTGAGAGCCATTGCTGCCTTCTCATTTGTACTTTTGTGCTGTTTTTGTTGATTTTTTTTAACCCTCGAAATGCAAATCTGTTCTGACTGACTGATTTCACAATGACTGTGTCCACCGCACAACTGTGTAGGCACAACATTCCATGAAGTATTGAGAACACGAGCAAGCTGAACTTTTGTTGATTCCTGTACTTGCCTGTACCTTGGATTATGTTGATCTGTTGTCTTCATAGTAGGATTATTGAGTTGTTATATTGCTTTCGGGTGGTATTCATTATTTCCTCAAGGAAATGACTAAATTTTGATTCCGGTAGTTGCTGATGTAATCACATTTCGTGGAAACTGATCATTATCGTCGTCAAAACTTTTATTCAGTTAAAAATTACACAGTTGGCACTGAAGATGCATTTTACCGTCCTGTGCAATTACAAACTTTGGTTATCTTCATGTTGAATCAACAACTGTTTCGCCATCACTTCCTCAGAACCTGAGTTCTAATTTGAAGGCTCTGAACCCTTTTTAACCCTTGAACAATATTACAAGTCTACATTTATCTTTATCTTCATGGATTCATTGGCATTGTCTGTTCCCATAAGTACACTCAATTTTCTGTGCTCTCTCTATCTATTATCAATGTATTACAATAGTGTAATCCAGGGGATGTATTGCTATCTCCCCATAACATTCAAATTGGATATTGAGCCTTCTCAAGTGGATTGGCAATTTCTCAGTAGTCAGATGAAGCTAGAAACAATGTTAATCTGTTTCACTTCACATACAGTAAATTAACATAAGATTATTACAGATGTTGATATGCTGCAGTGGTATTGTCATCACCATTGTCAATTGTATATGAGGAGAAGAAAATAACATCAAGCCCATCACAGACATTGAAAAATATCTGAGCCCCACCAAGGAAAAGAAAGAACGTAGGAACATCGGAATTAGGAGCAGAAGTAGACAATTGAGCCCTTCATTCCTGTTTCACCATTCAATCAGATCATGGCTGATCTCTCCCTGGTCTCAAATCCAACTCCCCACCTGTTCACCATCTGCCCTTGGGGCAACACATTGGTTAACACTGCTGCCTCACAATGACAGGGACCTGGGTTTGATTCCCAGATTGGGTCACTGTCTGTGTGGAGTCTGCACATTCTCCCCGTGTCTGTGTGGATTTCCTCTGGTTGCTTTAATTTCCACCCACAGTCCGAAAGACATGCTTGTTATGTGTATTGGCCATGCTAAATTCTCCCTCAATGTACCCGAACAGTTGCCAGAGTGTGAAAGATAGGTATTTTCACAGTAACTTCATTGCAGTGTTAATGTAAGCCTATTTGTGACACATAAATAAATTTTAAATTTTAAACTTGAATCTTTTTTTATCAGAAATATCTCCTTCTTGAAACCATTCAACGATTCAGACTCCATTGTGTTATGGGTCATTCTCCTGGCAGTTTTGAAAATAACTAGCAAGTGTGACCACACCAACACTTCACTGCCACTCCGTGTCCTCACTGTGATGTTTAACAACATTTAAATTGTTGCTCACTAATGTCCTTTAGGGAAGGAAATCTGCTGTCCTTACCTGCTCTGGCCTACGTGTGACCCCAGAGCCAAAGCTATGTGGTTGATCCTCAACTGCCTTTGGGCAACTGGGGATGGGCAATAAATGCTGGTCAGGCAGCGATGCCCATGTCCCATAAATGAATAAAAAAAGTCATGAGTTTTGTAGAAGAAATGAACTTCAAACAGGCAGGTGTCAACAAGAGAGAATATAAAGCAATGAGAAGTGAGAATTAGAACCACTGATTGACCATTTGAGTGGAACGCTTTTGCGTTGCTTAAACCTGGAAGTTTAGAGCAGGTTCACCAAATGTCAAGAGAATCCCTCTCCTTCCCCAGTCTCATACCTTTGTATCTTTGTTCATAAATCCTATGTCTGGATGCAGATACAGCATGTAGTAAAAAATGTTGGCATTTATTACAAAAGGACTGGAGTATAAAAGCAGAGAAGTGTTGTTGCAATTGTGTATGGTATTGGTGAGACCACTTCTGGAATCTTGTGTCCAGTTTTGGCCTCCTTGTTTGAGGAAGAATGTGGTGGCATTGGACATAGTTCAGAAGAGATTCACTAGAAAGATCCTAGGGATGAAAAAAGATTATGAAGAAAGATTAAACAGTTTGGGCTTATACACGTTGGAGTTCAGAAGGATGAGAGGGGATCTGATCTAGATATACAAAATATTAAAGGGACTGATAAAGTAAGCGTAGACCAAACGTTTCCCCTTGTGGGGCAAACCAGAACAAGAGATCACAGGTATGGGTTAAGAGGCAATAGATTTAAAATTGAGCTGAGGAGGAAGTACTTCTCACAGAGGGTAGGAATTTGTGGAACTTGTTGGTCTGTAACACAATGGAAGCTGAATCATTAAATGGTTTCAAGAAGGAGATGGATATATTTCTGATTTTAAAAACGGGTTCAAGGGACATGGGGAACAGGTGGGGAGGTGGATTTGAGACCAGGGAGAGATCAGCCGTGATCTGATTGAATGGCGGAACAGGGATGAAGGGCTGAATTGTCTACTTCTGCTCCTAATTCCGATGTTCCTATGTTCTTTCTTTCCCTTGGTGGGACTCGGGGTAATTTTAAATGCTTGTGATGGGCTTGATGTTGTTTTCTTTCCCTTAAATGGATTTTCTTATCTATATTTCCCAGTCTGTATTGTGGTGCATAGTCACTTTATGTTATATTGCTGGTAGCCTCCAGTGACACAGCAAAGGTTCCAGAAGTGTGTTTCAGTCAACCGGCTCTGTTCATTTGGCAATGTGTCTAATAATTATCTGTACTAAATTCCATGATGCAGACCCTATGTCCCTGTCATTGACAGAGTGTAAAATCATCAGACAGAGACATCACTTTACAGTTTGCTTTTGGTACAGATAGAAGTGACATTGTAATGTAGACCACCTATTGACCTCGCCATATAAGAGTTGATCTAAAAAAGCCCGTGTATGTTTTCAGACCAGCTTTTCATACATACCATAAGGTGGCAAATGGTAACTGGAAATTAAATAGTGCTTTTAAACAGTGTCACAAAACCTCTGACAGATCATTAATCACTCTTCAGTGTCCATTACCTCAACTCCTCTATCATAAAGGTTCATAGATAACTTGGGTCATGACATACATTCAGTGCCATCGAACAGCTGTGCTTTGTCCATCCCTTGAGTCCTGTGTGTTCAGATAATACTAGAAAACCTTTGTATATCAACACACATCCTTTTAATAAAGGTTTTTGTCTGAGAGCGGGTAGTTTAATGTATCTACTTGAGGAGTATGATTTTTCATACTTGTCCACAGCTTGGGCACCCAAGTTCCCCACCTCATATTACTCATGTTGTAATTTCTGCCCCAAAATTACACCCCAAGCCAAAAGTAAACAAATTTTGCTTGAATTCCTAGGAGGACTGTGCGACATTTCTTCATTCATACATTCTGGGTCTGGATTCATTCCTGGTTTGGGTCACTGTGCAGGGTCTGCATGTTCTCCCCGTGTCTGCGTGGCTTTCCTCTGGGTGCTCCAGTTTCCTCCCATGGTCTGGAGGATGTGCATTGACCATGCTAAATTCTTCCTCAGTGTAGCTGAACAGGTGCTGGAGTGTAGCAACTCAGGGGTTTTCGTAGTAATGATGGAATCCCAACAGTGCAGAAGGAGGCCATTTGGCCCATTAAGCCTGCACTAACAACAATCCACCTGGTCCTATATCCGTAGCCACATATATTTACCCTGCCAATCCACCTGATACTAAGGGGCAATTTAGTATGGCCAATTCACCTAACCTACACATCTTTGGACTTCTTTGCAGCGTTAATGTAAGCCTACCTGTGACACTAATAAATAAACTTTAAACTTCTGAAGATATTTGATCTTCCTAGCTCCTTTAGAATAAAAGCATCCCTTATTTCATGTGGCTTTTCTTGGGTGGATCACATGTCAGAAGGGAGGAGGCAGGTTACAACTGTTAATGGCAAGTTTCAGACCAAAGCTTGTTCTGCTCCAGCTTTCCATCCCTTGTCGTCCCCTTGAGCTTGTGGACCAACCTTGAGGAATCCACATTCATGTTGCCTTAAAGGTCGGGGCACTTGTACAGCACGGTTGAATACTGTTTTACTGTATTCCTCACTACATTTCAGGCCAATGGCACAGTAGCGTCCTCCCACTGTCTCATTTTGCAAGGCTTGGAGTGACAAGTTGCTGAGCAATCTGTGGGCTGCTTCACTTGATACTTCAGCTGAAAAATGCAGTTACACAGGTGGACCGGCCATTTGCGGTACACCCCACGTTCTTATTAATCCGCAGGAAAATCCCAGGCTGTCAAACTCACAAGTGGAAATCACAGATCAGCAATTACAATAATGGAAGGTCAGAAATAGTGCCTTAATATCATACGTGAGTTTAAAACATTTGAAGAAATTTGACAGTGATGCTTTTAAATAATTGGCGAATGATGTGAAGTTCTGTGGTTGATATCTGTGGGTAGAATATACATCTCCAGAGATATTTTGTGAGCTGCCCTTAATGTGATTGAAATATTTGGGGTATTCAATCAGGCAAATAGTCTCACATTTCAGGCAGGTGACTATCAAGTTACTTGAGTTTTCCTTATTTTAAATATTTAGCCCTTGGTTCTGGAGTTTTTCTTGTAGTAACTGACTTACTGCAATCTTTTTCATAATCTTAAAATCCTTCAGCGACTTCCTTCTTTGACTTTGGCCTCAATTTCCGCAGACATAAGGACTCTGTGCCATCGTCAAAATGGCATAGGAACCCTAATTTTGAAAGTCCTACCTCCCCCCAGACCCGACACTCACTAACTTTGTCGGATGGGAGGAAAAGGGAGAGGTTGGAGTTTGCATATATGCGGTTCAGGGAAACAGCTGTGGGTATAAAAGTGCAGCTGCATTCAAACAGATGCATTTTTTGTTACTGGGATGTCCAAAACATGACTCGTGAGCTTTGGACATTTCAGGAAAATGTCTACAGTTGCTGGATTATTTGGAGATGTCAGTTAACTTTTGGAGTTGTCCAGGTACCATTCACAAACGTAAGGTTCCCCTTTGGGATTGTTAAGAGTAGTCATGAACATGTAAAATGTGGATAAGCTCAGTGAAACTGTCAAGATGTCCAGTCCTTTATATCCACAAGTCCTTTCTTATTTTTTTTAAATGGTCAGTCTACTGTGACTCTGCATGCAATTTTACTGACTATGAATTTCCATAAACCTGAGGGTTATCATTTATAGGATTAGCGCTTCTTGACTGCTTCAACACCCGATGCAATCATCATGGGGGAGGAGAATCTCTTGCTGTAGTTCACAGTCTGATTGAGAGCCCCAGGTACTTATAGCTGTCATCCAAGTGGGGCTATGAATACAAGTGCTTGTTTTCGGAGGGGATTAGGTACTTGAAGGAATTTAAATGTATTGAATAGGGCTTTAGGGATCATGTGTTTTTATGATTTGCACTGAGTTGGCCTTGGGAGCAATATAATATTATCACTACTTAATTCAGTAGACATTTCAGGAGAAACCTCTTTATTGAAATAATGAATAGAATCCAGAACTTGACTTGATCAGGAGTAGCTGAGGTAAATAGCATGGATGCATTTGGGAAAAAACTAGAAACACTTATAAGAGGGGAAAACAATAGAAGATTACACTGATAAGGTTAGATGAAGGGTAGTGAGAAGAAGCTTATGTGCAGCATAAAAACTGACATGGAGCAGTTGGAATGAATGAGTTTTTTATGTTCCTGCCTTGGAACTGGGCTGATGAAATGAGTGAACTCTACAGCAGTTTTCAAGAATCACCTGGCTGCATAATACCCCAGCTATGTTCTTCACATTTACAAGGCTTCGCTATCCCTTTATATGTTTTAACAGCATCTGTCACTTCTTTGCAAATAAACACATCTCCAAATCATTTTGAGTTTGTGCAAAATGCTTTGAATCATTTGCTGCCTTTCTAATTGTAGTGCCATTTGCAAATTTAGACACATTTGAACTGACTTCAGTATCAAAATCTTTTATAAAGAAGGCAAATAGCTCTATACCCAAAAGCAGTAATAACTGAAACCCAGCCAGGTATCTTTCTTTCCTTCTAATTGTCTCAATCTTTTAACTCACCATCTTTAATCTATGGGGAGGTGATGGCTTGGTGGTATTCTCGCTAGATTATTAATCCAGAAACTCAGCTAATGGTCTGGAGATCTGAGTTCAAATCCTCTCACGGTAGATAGTGGAATTTGAATTATAAAAAGAACACTTGGAATTAAAAGTCTAATAATGACTGTGAAACCATTGTCAATTGTTGGAAAAACCCAGCTGGTTCACGAATGTCATTTACGAAAGGAAATCTGTTGTTGTTATCCGGTCTACATGTGACACCAGAGCCACAGCAATGTGGTTGATTCTCAACTGCCCTCTGAACAAAGGCAGCTAGGAATGTGCACTAAATGTTGGCCAGCAGCGACGCCCATGTCCCACGAACGAACAGACAAATAGTCCAACTGTACTCATTTTATCCTTTGGGCTTGCATCTTGTCTCTCTTTTGTCTCTCTCCTTTTCCGGGCAACACCACATAGTTATTTTAACGTTCTGATAAATGACACAAATGTTTTCATTCACCCCAGCGAGGGTTAGTACCTTGTTTAGAGCTGAAGGTGACAGTGCAGGGCCTGGCTCGCTATAGAATCCAGCCCAATGGTATGGATTTGGAGTAACTAACTTATTAAGCATATTGTCAGCACTGATTAATATCTGTGTAAGGATTGTGTGCCTGGTATTTACTATCGCTTGCAAAGACAAATCTGAGCGTGTTGTATCTAATTGTCCCGAGTCCCGTTGAAAAAGCACTGTCTGATTGATTGGCCCCAATGCACTGACCAGATGGTACGCAGTTGAGCTCTATGTGGTCATTTCCAGGGTGTCAGTGTTATTCAGTGGAGTCTTGTGGCTAGGGATGACAGAAAGCTCCACTAATGAGAGCTTAGTTAGCTGCCTTCCTTTTCCACGGTGAAGAATTTTGACATCCTGTCCCAGTAACCTGATCACGCATACTGCTTTTAGAATTTAGACCAAAGACTTAGCCTCGACAGGGAGGATGACAGTTGTCAGAAACAGATAGCAGTGTGCACACACTGGCTGTTACAATCCATTCATTCATCCTTTCACAAATGGTTGCCCAGAGCTTGACATTGTGGTTTACAGTCCACTGGTTTGCTGGCAAGAGACATACAAACAGACGCAAGGTCGATCCGTGAGCCTACAGAGACTGATCTGAAAGGTTTAAAAGCTGACATCTCCTTTTCTCCCTATTTCCTGACTGTATAGTTTGAAAAGAATATTAAAGAATAATCTTTAAGTAACCAACTGCACATATAGTTCCCTTAGTCTTTGAAGGTTTAAGATAAAACCCACCCCGAGTTTGTTTACCCCTCCTGAGCCAATTGGAGGAACAATCACACGTGTGCAATCACTCATACGTCTCGACCATTGGCTGGTTTTGTGTAGATTTTTGTCCAGCGTTGTAAAACACTGAGGAAAAATTGAAATGCTGGAGATTTGGAAATAAGAACAGATGCTGTACATCAGGTCATTCAGCATCTGAAAGAGAAATGTAGACTTCCTTTGACAGCACTTTCCAAACTTGCAGCCACTTCCACTTAGAAGGATATGGGTAGCAGATGTATGGGAACACCATTACCTGCAAGTCCCCCTCCAGACCGCACACCAGCCTGAATTGAAATTGCATTGTCGTTCCTTCACTGTTACTGAGTCAAATTCCTGGAACTCCCTCTCAAACAGCACTGTGGGTGACCTATATCAGGTGAGATGTGGCAGTTCAAAAAGGCAGCTCACCACCCTCAAGGACATATAGGGTTGGGCAACACATGCTGATCCTATCAATGATGCCCACACCCAGGAAAGAATTTTCAAAATGCCTACAACAAAAGCTTACTTTCTCTCTCCCAAGATTATTAAGCTAATGTGCATTTCCACAACTTTTATTTGTGACCCCTAAGTTCCACGATAACTTTATCACAGTATATATGCTTAAAAATGTATATCCTTTCTGTGGCAAAGCGACTCTCCCTTGGATAAACCCCAGTGCTGAAAGTCATTGAAAAAATTCAGGAAAGTCTTGTTGCTGCAAAATCTATCACATTATTCTGCAGAGTGGGTTCCACAGCACAAGCGGTGCTGGAGAAATTAGAACAAAAACAGCCCGGGAAACAGGCCCTTCGGCCCAATGAGCCCGCGCCGCCATTTTAACATTACCAGTACCTCCCTCCACCCATGATCCTTATCTATTGTTTATGGCATTCCACATTGAGGGAAACTAATTTAGGGACAATTTATTACCTCCAGTCAGCCTAATAGCACATCTTTGGAGTGTGGGAGGAAACCGGAGCACCTGGAGAAAACCCACGCAAGCACGGGGAGAATGCGCAAACTCCCACAGACACTGGCCCAAATCCATGTGTCTGTGTTGCCCAGCATCTGGTCCAGTTTAAGCACTCAGTAACGACATGAAGCACTAGGCTACTCTCGAACATTCAAGAGCAGCCCAAGTACGACCCATCGCGTGTGTGCCCCTTGTTGGACAACAAGGCGGACCGACTTAAAACCTGTGAATTAAAAGAGAAAAACATTATCATCATACCACATCCTTTTACTTTACCAGGGACGTCCCAATGCTAATGAACCTTATTTAAAACAATCTCCTATATCCTCCCATCTCCAACCCACTCATGTGCCTGTCTAAGTAACTCTTAAACAACTCTAGCATGCCTGCCTCCACCACCTTACTTGGCAGAGCATTCCATACCCCCACTACCCTTTGTGTGAAAAACCCCCTCTAATATCTGTGTTATACCTCTCCCCCCTCACCTGAAGCCCGTGGCCCCTCGTACTGAGCTGGTGCAGCATTGGATAATCAAGATCGTTCAAAATTTGAGTTTGTGACTGCTGAACATGCATATTTTTGTAGATTTGTCCCAGTGGCTAAGCTAGGTCTGTTCAGGCAGGCAATACACAAATTGGCATTGAGTGAATGTGCTATGACTCAAAGGATGAACTAATTTTTTTACAAAAGCCTTTTGTCTGAGGCACACCAACGGTCAGATCCAGAGGATCCAAAGTGGTTTCTCAAGTCCATAAATACGAAACGTTATTCACATTTTAGTAATTAAGGCTGGGACAGGGATATTGGTGGCAGTGTGCTCAGGCTGACAGATGTCACTACTGGAGCCTAAAATATCCACTATATCTGTGTCATTCAGCTCTGCCTCAGTGTATCCAGTTCTAATTACCTCCCAACAGAATGACTGAACCCAATACTTGGAATAGCCCACCCTCCCGCTGCAGTGTGAGATTTTCATTTCCTACAAGTAGTATTGACAACTCAGGACTCAATCACAGGCAGCATCTGGATTGTCATCCACAGTTGACAGAAATAAATCTATGAAGAATTTCCCAGTCAAAGGGAAGAATAAGCTTGTCTTTTAACAGTTTCCAGTTTTTTAAGGGAATGTAAAGATATAAATTGTGAATATTAGAAAAGCACCTTCTAATATCGGTAATGTTTTCACCTGTTCGCTTGTTCTGACTGTAAAAAGAAATCTCAAAATCTAATAGGTGAATTGGAACAAAACTTGGTACCAATAGTTTATGACACGAGGAAGAAATTTTTTTTTTAGAGAATTTGTGGATCTGGTTTCTGAAATTAAATAAAGGAAACATGAACATTGGAAAATCTGGCAAACTGACCTTTTCTTTTATCATGCTGTGGGTTGTTTGTTTAGAATGCTGTGGATTGTCTCAGCTGTCAAAATGTAAACAGAGTTTTCAGAGCAGGTTCTTGGGTGTGGATTGGCCTCAAGCCTCCTGCCTGAAATGGAAGTTCTTGAGAATGTTTTGTTTCTGCTTTGTGGTTACAACCAGATAGGGAAATGCTGTGTAATTGAAATAACGTTGCGTTTTCACAGCATGGCAAAGGTTTGTGCTCAACTGAGTTCCCTCTTCACTCATTGAAGTGAAAATGCCTTAACTGGAGTTCTTACGAGTAACATAAGGAGCCCGAGGCCAGTTTTATACCATGAATGCAAAATCCAACAGGTAAATTTGTGGGCAGACAGCTCTCAATTAATGAGTGTATTGCTGCAAGTTTTAAGTTACTTCAAAGCTGTCAGGCAAAGAAGATATGGAATGTAGCTTGTCAAGGGGTGTAAAGCTAATCTTTTTACATACTATGCAATTGCTGTCCAACCCCTCTTGGTGTTTTCCCATCTTCTACAGCAAAATGGAGTGAAGGGCAACAGCACTTGGTTAAAACATTCCTGTTCTACCGCCTCTTAACAAGCGCAATATTCTGTGCCATGAATCACGACTACTCGTTTTAGGGGAGTTTTACTGTTGGATTTTCTCATCCAGGTCATTGCGGTAATGCTCATATGAGCAATGGGATTGTGAAATGTATGTGCTTGTACAAGATGCAAGTTCAACTACAAGTGCTACCATTCGAGTAGCAATTGAAATGTTCAATTTTTAAATGTCAGATGTGGGTGCCGGATTAAGTGGTGATATAATGCAGGCAGGCATACATTTTGATGTGTAAAGCAGCTATTGTTTGAGGAAACAATGTGACGGATGGGCAGTACCACCCAGCATTTTTAAGATTTGTGGTAACCTACATACATACTTGAAAATGTTTGTTTTTTTTTGAAAGGTGATGGATGACATTGCAGTGCAGAGAGGGGAGGAATTTGTGTGTAACTCGAAAGTGGTGTACTTTCTTATTTTGAGATGCTGACTCAGTGGAATCCTTTTCAAGCACTATGATCTCAGATATCTTGCTTCTGATCTGTGTCAGTCTGCCTCTCCAAAATTGTAAACACACAATGTTTTTGAGGCTTTCAAAAAAAAGATCGGTTTTACTTTGTTTCTGATTCAGCAGATAATAGACAGGTACAAAAAGCAATCAAAAAGCCTAATGGAATGTGCCTTTATCTTAAGGTGGCAGGATTGCAAAGGAAAGTAAGTTACGGTTCAGAGCCTCAAGAAAGAGTGACCCTGGAATGAATACGTCTTTTGATTCACCAGCTGGGCATTGATGGCTAAATTATGAGGACAGGTCACATAAACTTTGTTTTATTCTGTTGAGTTCAAGGGATGATCTCGGATTTTATTCATTTATGGGACATGGGTTTCGCTGGCTAGTCAGCATTTGTTGCCCATTTCCAATCACCCTTGAATTAAGTGGCTTGGTAGGCCATTTCAGAGGGCAGTTGAGAATCAACCACATTGCTGTGGCTCTGGAGTCACATGTAGACCAGGCCAGATAAAGACAGATTTCCTTCCCTAAGGGAAATTAGTGAACCAGGTGGGTTTTTTCCAACAATGGTTGTGGTCGTCACTTGATTCTTCATTCCAGATATTTTTTATTGAATTTGAATTTCACCATCCCGTGATGCGATTTGAACCCAAGCCCCCAGAACATTAAGATGAGTTTCTGGATTAATAGTCTACCAATAATACCACGAGGCCATCGTCTTCCCAAGGCATGAAGAAGAAATTTCATCTGAAAATGGGAGAATCTAGAACATTATTGTAAAGTTAGAACAAGACCGTTTAGGATTAAAATTTGGACGTACTTTTTTAAACCGCAGTGAAAATGTGGAATTTGCTGCCCTGGTAGATGCTGACTGAATTGAAATTTTTACGATGGAAAGATTTTTGGTGATTAAGGGCAATGAAGATATATAGAACAAGATGAGTAATTGAATTGGGGTGCTGAAGAGCAGTTATCTTGCACTGATGGCATAAGCTCCTGGGCCTGAATGGCCTACTCCTGTTCCTGTGAGCCCTGATTGATTTTTGAGTGCTGTAAAACACAGGGTGGGATTTTCTGGCACTGTCACCAGGGGGCACCGTTGCGGGAGTTCAGGAACATTTGGAAACAAGTGCTCCATGCTCTTTTGTGGTCTGACTCTGTGGATCGGTCAGCACAGTCATACAATAAGCAGAAACAAGTTTGGCTAATCCGGAGTTACTAGTGTGGGATTTCAGCATTGTTCTATGGGATTTGCTATTCCACCAGTCGCAATGATCGGCAACTCCGACGTAACCAGAGTCTTCCGTCATCTGAGTGCACTCATTACAATTTCACTCTCAGCAGATCTGGCTGCATCTAGAATTTTTAAATAAAATTATTTTAATTCATTCACGGGATGTGGGCCTTGCTGGCTGGGCCAGCATTTATTACCCTGAGGGCATTGAAGAGTCAACCACTTTGCTGTGGATCTAGACTCATATGTAGGCCAGACGGCAGACTTCCTTCCCGAAAGGATATTAATGAATTTTTTTATTCATTCATGGTACATGGGCATCACTGGCTGCCAAGCATTTATTTATTGCCCATCCCTAGTTACCCTTGGTGGGCAATTGATAGTCAACCATGTTGCTGTGGCTCTCAAGTCATATGTAGGCTAGACCTGATAAGGATGGCAGATTTCCTTCCCTAAAGGCCATTGATGAACCAGATGTGTTTTCCTGACAATCGACCATGAGTTCACGGTCATCAGTAGATTCTTAATTCCCAATATTTTTTATTGAATTCAAATTCCATCATCTGCCGTGGCGGGATTCGAACCTCGGTCCCCAGAACAATAGTTGAGTTTCTGGATTAATAGTCTAGCAATAATAACACCAGGCCCTCGCCTCCACATGGATTTTTCTGACAATCGACAATGGTTTCATGGTCATTATTTGACTTCAGTTTCAGATTTTTTTATTGAACTGACCAGGATTCAAACCCGGGTCCCCAGAACATTACCCTGTATCTCTGGATTGTCTAGTTTGTGCAGCATCAGTATCACAACACCACTGCCTTCCCTGAAAGCTCTCTGCTGGAAATGTTAACCCTGTCAGTCTCTCCACAGATACCGCCAGCATGGAGCATTTCCAGCCTGTTTTGTCCTCATCACAGAAATTACAAACCTGGAAATGACTGTCGATAGTTTGAAACTTAATGCAACATTCCTTTGTCAGCTCATTTGATGAATCCTTTTTGTCTTGTCTACTTGAAATAGACGAACACCTCTATTGAAAGAGCAGACAGGAAAACCATACAAATGTACTGAGTGATTGCCCTCTCGTATTGTCAAGAGTAAATTTTAGGCTAGAGCATTATGAACAAGTGGGGGCCTGCTTCATAAACCAGGTGTGGAGCTGAAACAGAGGTGGGATCAACCTCTCACTTATTGTAAACCTCAGCAGTCATTTTTATAGCATCGAAGACTTTTATTTCAGTACAGTCCTAATTAAACTTTGACTTAACAAGCTTGCACAACAATTCCCAGCTCCTTCTGAAGTAACAGCTCATGTTGGCACATTTTCACTGTTTGGCACCATTGAGTTAGTTTTGTAGAACCATTCAGCGCCTCGAATGGTAGTTTTAATTGAACTTCCCTTCCACAATTCCCTGCTGACGGAATAGATCTTTTCAGTTTTTTCTGTTTTTATTTTAAATTGCTTGGAAGTTTGACTTTCCTCAGCTTGTAAGAACAAGCCGTATTTCTTATTTAGCTCCAGTCCCGCCATTTTTAACTACACTTATTTAAATTGTCTTCTAAATTGCCATGCTGGAATATGTAGGTGATAATGGTGTGTCGGTCTGATTGCAGGCAGTTTTACAATCCATTGAGACAGACCTGTCTCTTTTTTTCTGAGCTCAATTTTCTGCAGATTTATAAGAATATGTTCATCAAAGAGCAAGGAAATTCAAGCTGCTCTCAACTTAGGGTTGATTTTTCAGATTCAAGTCTTGTTTTTTTTAAAGTTTAAAAATTATAATCACAATGCACTCACGCAGAACAGTACAATATGTAGAAATGTCATCTTGGAAAGTCAGTTTCTTTTCATTTCAAATCCACAAATACAAACCGTACATTGATGGAATTTTACCAAATCACAGAGTTGGACGGATGCACTAGTTTCTTTTTTGTGGCTGAAATATTCAGACTTTAGGGGCTAGATTTTCCACCTGGAGATGTGAGACAGGAGCCAGGTCTGCTTTTGTCTCAGGAAACCCTCCTTCCAATGCCCATGTGATTTAGGAAGGTGATGGACCCCCTACACCTAAAATGTAGGTTCCCTGACCTAAAATGGGCTACCGCAACTTTAACTTCTAACAGGTAAGGGTGTTGAATTTGGAAAAGCCATTTTTACTCAGCCCCTTAAACTCATTCCACATCCACAGGGTGGCACAGTGGTTAGCACTGCTGCCTCACAGCACAAGGGACCCAGGTTCAATTTGGGTGACTGTGTGGAGTTTGCACGGTCTCCCTGTGTCTACATGGGTTTCCACCCTGGCTACTTCAGTTTCCTATCACAGTCCAATGATGTGCAGGCTGGGTTGATTGACCATACTAAATTCCCCCCTTAGTGTCCCAAGATGTATAGATTAGGGTGATTAGCGGGATTAATACTTGGGGTAATGGGGTAAGTCTGGATATGAATCAGTGCGGACTTGATGGGCCAAATGGCCTCATTTTGCATTCTAAAGATTCTATGATTGTGATGCTCCAGAAAACCGTTAATCAAAATGATGAATAACACAGCCCCCATACAATTCCTGATCACAGGCTGAAAGTGCATCCTAGTTTGAACTGGCTTCTCAGCTGCAGAATTGTGTGTAGCCTGGGGAGCTGGAAGAGACAGAAAATAGAGAAGGGAGGAAACTAACTGAAGAGTCTGGAAAAATCAACACCTGAAACTAAAATATGAAGCAACACATGCACTGCAGATCAATGGAGAAGGCAAGGACATCGATGGTATGGATTTCAGTCTCCAGTATCCAAAGTACTTCAGAAACCAGGACTGCCACATGGTAACCTACATACACACTTTGATTGAAATGTTCACCATTTCAGCAACGTATCGACACACAATTTTATATTTGTTTGAAAGGCAGAAAAGCTGGCCAGGGCTTTCTCACCTCATCACTGCTGGGGTCATCCAGCCCCACCATAAGTTGGTGGATGTTTGGCTGGTATGCTGTATCTCCCCCCGCTCCCCATGGTGGGTCCCGCTATGGAGGATGCAGTGAGTCCAGAAAGTCCCATCCACTGTTTCTACCTGGGGAGCCCAAAACTAGGGGTGATAAACTAATCATTAATAAATCCACTTAAGGGGAACATCTTCTTCAAGAAGAGTTAGAACTTGCTACCACATTGAGGCAAATAGTAAAAATCCATTTAGTTGGAAGCAGGATGAATACATGAGGAGTAAAAGTTTATTTATTAGTAAGTATGCTTACATTAACACTGCAATAAATAGAGGAATATGTTGATAAGATGAGATCAATAAAGGTGGGATGAATCTCCTGTGGAGCACTGTTAGACATGGGTTGCATGGCCTTGTTTCTCTACTGTAAATTCTACATTATTCTCTGTCATTTATTTCTGTTCCGTTTTGTCAGTTCTTCAGTTTTGTGCGTGTGTGACAATCCTAATGGAGCTACAAGACAAACACATCAGCCTCCCTGACGAGGGAAGGCAACAATGATGTGGTGCTAAAACCATTTTAGATCAGACTTCACGAACTTTGGATGTGCCTATTCCATACGGAGCTTGCTGATCACAAACAAGGCTGTTACAATTGAACTTGGTGGCCCCGGCTAAAAATTCACTTGGATTTCTTTTCCCTGTTCCTTCCAAAGTGACTCTGTTGCATGGCGGGTGAGAACGGCTCCTGGCTTGAGTGTGTTGCCTTCTGGGCATGAATAGCTTGTCAGCATCATAGGGTTTAAGTTTATTTATTGGTGTTACAAGTAGGCTTACATTAACAGTGCAATGAAATTACTGTGAAAATCCCCCAGTCGCCACACTCTGGCGCCTGTTTGGGTACACTGAGAGAGAATTTAGCATGGCCAATGCACCGAACCAGCACGTCTTTCGGAAAGTGAGAGGAAACAGAAGCACCCGCAGGAAACCCACGATGAGAACGTGCAGACTCCGCACAGACAGTGACTCAATTAAAGAAAACAATTTAGGAAAAGAAAAATTATGGTAATATTGGCAAAGTGGGGGCGGGGGAGTAAGAGGCCCAGTGTGAGCAATTACTACAACATCCATACCAGGTTTCACCGGTGTGTTGCTTGAAGTTCTTTTAACTGTTTTAGTGTTTATTAAAAATGTTAAGTTCCATGTGCGTTGGTGATAATTTGTGGCCTGGGAATGTGATAATTAATTGTAGCAAAAGTAAAAATGTTAACTACTCGAAGTTAATTATCACTTGCTGCACCTTAATTTGTGATACATTTGTGAGGATGTTTATAAACGAAATCTTAGAATACCGCATGCTAATGAGCTCAGCCTATGAGGTCGTTGTGAAATCTTTCTATAATGTGGGTGGTCCCATTAGGCAGTTGTAGGGTCACCCTGTGAGGTGGATATGGGGTTGACCTTATTTCAGGCCTGTGTGGGGTCATCTTATGAGGCCCTTGTAGAGAGTTGTCCAATCAGGCACTTGTGGGATCTAACTTGACCACTTTCATTTGGCCAATCTAAAAACAATTGCTTTAATTGGCTGCTTGGCTATCCAGTGACCTGGCTAGAGATTGAGGTGATTGGTTGATTGGAAGACACCAATACCAATCCAAACAAACAACTAATTCCAAAATTTAAAAACAACATTCAAATCAAAAGCATGTTTAAAAAAACAGGAAGTTGAATCATTACCTGTGAAGATTATGGGGCGGAAGTAGGATTAGGCTGTTGAGTTGGATGATCAGCCACGATCGTGATGAATGGTGAAGCAGGTTCAAAGGACTGAATGGCCTCCTCCTGTTCCGATCTTCCGTGTTTCTATGTAAGATGCAGGTGTGGTCCTGATCTGTCAGCAATCATTGTTTAGGATTGTATGGGAAGAGTAGACATTTGGGATGGTATTGGAGAATGGTCACTGCACAGGACCCTATCACTCAATAAGCCAACATCCTGAGACAAAAATAGAAAATCAGACAAGGAAAGTTAATTTCAAAAATGCAAGATGTTCTGGCATGTGAGTCTCAGATGTTTTTGAGGTAATGGAAGAAACAGCAAATTGGGACATTTTGAAAGAGGACTCCAGATCAGAGTTGATTGCTAATTATTTTCCAGTAACTTGAACTGGATGAAAATATTAATCTCAGCACCCTGTCAGTCTGAGAAACCACAAATCAGTATGAAATTTTACAGAGGATGGCGGAGGCGTCAGGATGGCCCAGCCACCCGTGGGCCTATTGATCATCCATTGATATTTTATCTGTGTCAGGAAAGGTCCAATCCATGTGTGGGAAACCAACACAGGCTGGTGGGGAAACCTTATGTGTAGGTCGCTTGTGGCCATTGGAGGCACCCTATCCTATCAATCTTCTTCTTCCCTGCTCCCCCCCCCCCCCCACCCCCCACCCCCACTTCGGCTTCTCAAACCCATTTTGCTATTGTGCTGACTGCCAGCCTGATCCCAGCAAAATTCCAAACCCTCCATCCCTCTCACTTAGTTTGGCGCCAATGACAGTTTCCACTGAGGGTTATCTGCAGACCCAGCGGTAGCTACTGCTCCAGCCTGGCACTGCAGCTGGAGTGGATTTGGACCTGCCTTCTTGCCCCATCACTGTGGTTCTGACCTACCTTGCGGTCCAAGACGACTTCCAATAATAGTGTTGACTGAATAACATTAGGGTATAGACAGTAATGCACTACCTTTAAAAGAGAAAAATGCAATCTAAAAATAATTGACATTCTTGCTATACCAGGCAGTACACTTAGAATTTTTCTTGCATGTTATTACCTGTCTGAGAAAATTGGTTAATTATTTCCTTTGGTGACAAGATGTACTATTGAATTATAGATCTGAGTTCTGATAACTCAATTAAATAGTTGAGGACTTTCGACACCTAATCATTTGTGTGATGCTCAAGTTTGTACGTGACTAAAAATCCATACAGAGTGGAGTCAACAGTGCAGGGGAAGCATGACAAACTACAAAGGAACAGGAATAGACCATTCAGCCATCAAACTGTTCCGCCTTTCAAGTCAGATAGTAGTTGGTCTACACCTTAACCTATTTACTGAGTTTAATTCGATCTCCTTTCCATATCCAGGGGCAGCATGGTGGCGCAGTGGGTTAGCATTGCTGCCTCACAGTGCCAGGGATCTGGGTTCAATTCTGGCCTTGGGACACTTTCTCTGAGGAGTTTGCACATTCTCCCCTGCGTGTGTGTGTGTTCTCCGAGTGCTCCTGTTTCCTCCCACATTGCAACAATATGCAGGTTAGGTTGATAGGCCATGGTAAATTGCCTATAGTGTCAGAGGAAATAGCAGAGTGAAAATGCGGGGTTACGGGGATAGGGCCTGGGTGGAATTGTTGAGTGTGCAGGCTTGATGGGCCGAATGGCCTCCATCTGCACTGCATGTATGATATAGATTCTTACACTTATCTAACAAAAATATATCAACCTAAGTTTTAAAATGTTGAACTGACCTAGTCTGAACAGCTGATTTGGGGCAAGAAAATTCACTACCATTTGTGTGAATAAAGGACTGGAAATTTTGAAACCAAATTTAATATGGATTTGACAGATGTAGATTAAGCCCAACCGCTTTTTCCCCTGCCTCCTTTTGTGTCGATTTATTTCCCTTTGACCACTTAAAGCATTGACTCCTTGTCAAATGAGGTTCGACGTGCTAAGTATGATGACCTTTGACCCAGAAGCAGTGCTGTTAGGAAAATTTTTCATTTTGTTAAAATGTCTGTGGAATCTGTAACTAATTTTAATAATGTTTGAGAAAGGTTTTTAAGAATATATATCAATTGTAAAGGGATTCATTGTAATTTTCTTGAATAATGATGATCAATGTGACCTGGCAAGGGTAGACCTGGCAGCAGCACTAACAGGAAGTTAAGGTACAAAAGGTATGAGACTATACAGGAGTAAGACAGGGAAAGAAGCTACTGCTGTAAAGAAGAAAAGGGAGAGGTACAGGCAGAAGATGATCAACGCATGGAAAGCAGACAGAGCAGCACGGTGGCACAGAGATTAGCACTTCTGCCTCACAGTGCCAGTGACCCAGGTTCAATTCCGTCTTTGGATGACTGTCAGCGTGGAGTTTGCTCATTCTCCCCGTGTCTGCATGGGTTTCCTCTGGATGTTCTGGTTTCCTCCCACAATCCAAAGATGTGCAGGTTAGGTGGATTGGCCATAGTAAATTGTCCTTTAGTGTCTAAAGATGTGTAAGATAAGGAGATTAGTTGGGTAACTGTGCAGGGCTACGGCCTGACTAAGGTATCCTGAAAGTGAGTCGGTGCAGACACGATGGGCCAAATAGCCACCTTCTGTACTGCAGAGATTCAATGGTTCTAGGGACTGAAAGAAGAACACATTCATTTAAGAAGAAGTCAATAAAGCTCTCTATGAAGATCCTGTTATGTTGGTCCTCCTTGTTAGGCAGGAAGAAGGAAAATAGAATGCTGGAAGCTCTTGGGATAAGTACAAGTGAATTAAAAAGGGACTGAATCCTAAGAAGTGATGCAGATAGCTCAGGCATGTGAAAGAGCTCAGTTTATAGTGTAAACCGGGCATTGTTGAAAAGGAACTCTGGAAAGCAAAACCATCAAGACTGCTTTGACCCTAGTGAAAGAGGGTTCGTAGACATATGCCTTGTCAATGTTCACTGTATCCAGGGATCTCAGATGGAATTCAGCTGCCGGGGAATGCAACATGAGGATTGAATTGATTAATTTGAAAGCCTGTGAGATTGCATGTGTTACGTTAGCGTGGGGAGGGATGCGAGTGCTCATGGTTGTGTAAGACATATCTTTGTCATAATTACCCCTCAAAACTGAAATTTGAAGTATTATTTGCCTCTTCATTCATATTTAATTTGCATTAGTTTGGATTCGTGTTGAATTAAAGGTATAAAATGAAAGTGAAATTCCATCAAAAATCAATTGCCCACTGGTGTCAGTATTATACACCAACTAGATGGAAAAGTTCTTTAACCTCAGTCACTTCTGTGCCAAAGCTGAACTGATCATCAGGAACATGCATAATCTGCAGTTTGCAGATGCCTACTGTGCACCAGACCTTTAAGCCTCTTCCGACCTTTTAATTGTTTGGCCTTGAATGTTGCCAGAGCAAAACCCAGATACCAGTCCACAACTAGTCAATCAGATATTCCACTACCAATATATCATGAAAAAGAGTCTCTGGAATATGTCAAATCCTTCCCATATTTTAGTAGCAATGCCTCTCAAAAGAGAAGATGCAAACCAGATCATCTGCGCCTGTTTAGCCTGCTAGCCTTGTTAATGAAAACCCCCTGCAAGTTATTAGAAGTCCAAGTGTACAGAACAACAGGCTTCTGCAGCCAGACCTGGACTGTGCGCCAGTGACACATAAAAGCGCCAGAAAAAATCCACTGGCAACACCAATGCTGCATCCTCCAAATTCAATTGGAGGACAGTCAAATGAATGCTAAGTATCCTGCTCCAAGCCAGCTCCACAAGCATTCAGATGAAACTCCCACAAAATTGACTTCAGTGGACCGACCACTGTGTTTGAAAGACAGAGGAACTTTATCCCCGCCAAATCCGATTTTCCCAACCCTCAAATGGGGAACATTCCAGGGGAGGACAAAGAAAACACTTCAAAGACATTCTGAAGTTATCTTTGAAACACAAACGACTGGAAGGAGCTCGCTGCCCAGTTGTTCAAAATGGTGACAATTTGTCCATCATGCTTTGAGCCAGTGCGTCTTAATGATGAGGCAGAGCAGCAGAAGTGAGGGAAAGAAACCTGCCCCTTTTACTTAAACAGCTGTGGATCACAAATTGGTCACATGAAGACCCCTGCCAGAAAATTGAGAACTTGAGTAGATATCATCCTCAAATTGAGGGACAACCTTTTTATTTGAAGTTTCATTTTTAGCTTGCTTCAGTTCCGATTTGTGTCCTGCCCACCACGAGACATAGACCATGCAAAGATCTGTTGACCTCGGGCAAGATTTTCCAGTCTTGGAGCGAGTGTGGCTAGAAAATCTCACCCATAATCATTTACAGCACAGAAAGAGGCCATTTGGCCCATTGAGTCTGTGCAGATTTCCCACAGAGCAATCCAATCAGTCCTATTCCATACTTGATCTCCTTTGTCTTTCGACTTTGGTTCCTTCAAGTGCCTATCCAATTTCTGTTTGAAATTATTGATTGTTTCCATTCCCACCACCCAGGTCATTACCACTCTGAGAGTTAAAAAAGTTCTTCCTCATTTTCCTCTGCATTTCTTGCCCAAACACTGTCCCTTAATATTTGTACCTTTTTTAACGCAATTTTGGGGCCGCTGACTGGGCCAGCATTTATTGCTGAGGACATTTAAGAGTCAGCCACATTGCTGTGGATCTGGAGTCACATATAAACCAGAGCAGGTAAAGACGACAGGGTTCCTTCCCAACAGGGAACCCCAAAGAGTTTTTAAGCCAATCAACAATAGTTTCATGGTCATCATTTGACTTTTAATTTCAAAACTTTATTGAATTCAGATTTCACCATCTGCCATGGTGGGATTCGAACCCGGGTCCCCAGATCATTATCATGGGTCTTTGGATTACTATTCTAGTGATGATACCACTATACCTCTGTCTCCCCATTAGCTAATGGCAAGAAGTTTTCCGTATCCACCTTTCCATGTTAAGTAAGCCTGTCGCAACTTTTACAGATGTATCATATTTCTCCTCCATTCTGGTATAATCTCCTCTCCTATGCACGTTCTCAAGCACCTTCTTATCTTTCCTAAAGTGTGGTTACTAGAAGCGGACACAATTCTGATGTTCAGGCTTTATAAAGGATCAGCATAACTTCCCTGCTTTTGAATTTAAGGCCTCTATTTATGCAGCCCAAGAATCCACATGCTTTGCTAACCATGTTCTCAGAATGCCCTTGCACCCCCAGTTCCCTCTTTAGAATTGTGCAATTTGAGAGTTTATTTCCCCACAGAGAATGTTAAGTGTCAACCATCTTGTCCAACAGGTCGTTTTTCATTTGTTAGTCATAGAAGACGTTGTAATTGAGCTTCACCTGTATCCGCGTGTACATTTCTATTGATTAAAACAGGAATCCTATCAAATTTGCCCACATTAATCAAAGGGTGCCAAGGCCAGTTGTGGCCATCACTATCTATCTCTGCAGTGACTGAGATTAACTTAACTCAGCAAAAGTTATTGATTGAGTCATAGTGGTTTATAGCATGGAAACAGGCTCTTTGGCACAACTTGTTCATGCTGCGCCTTTTTTAAAACCCCTAAGCTGGTCCCAATTGCGCAGGTTTGGCCCATATCTCTCTATACCCATCTTGCCCATGTAACTATCTAAATACTTTTTAAAAGACAAAATTGTACTTGCCTCTACTCCTACCTTTGGGAGCTTGTTCCAGACACTCACCACCCTCTGTATGAAAAAATTGTATCTAAATCTATGCCCTCTAGTTTTAGACTCCCCTACTTTTGGGAAAAGATATTGACTATCTAGCTGATCTATGCCCCTCATTATTTTGTAGACCTCTACAAGATCACCCCTCAGCCTCCTGCACTCCAGAGGAAAAATGTCCTCGTCTATCCAGCTTCTCCATATGACTCAAACCATCAAGCCCCTGTAGCATCTCAGTAAATTTTTTCTGCACTCTTTCTAGTTTAATAATATCCTTTCTATAATAGGAGCACCAGAACTGTACATAGTTTTCCAAGTGTGGCCTTACTAATGTCTTGTGCAACTTCAACAAGATGTCCCAGTTCCTGTATTCAGTGTTCTGACCAATGAAACCAAGCATGCCAAATGCCTTCTTCACCACTCTGTTCACCTGTTAGGTGGAACCTAATCGCTCTGTATGACCCAAATGCTCACTGCTGCTTAAGTTGAGACTTAGATGGGATCTTTATGATAGCTTCCTCAAATACGAGTTTCCTTGGGACAGTGTTTAATGACCATTGGTCAGCCTGGGAGAGGAACTGGGAATTGAAGTGGCCTGGGGTGAGAAGCTCAGGATTGCACTTGTACCCAGGATGAAGGTGTTTGCGAAAGGCAGCAACCTAATCTGCACTGAACCTTTAGTATTAATTTTACCTTTACTATTTACGTTGCTACTGATGTCCAACATCAGCAGTAATATTTTTGTTTTGGTTTGCAAGTTAAAGGAGGGTTGTCACAGTGGGAGATCTTTTTGTGTATCTGTAAAGAAATATTTCAGTAAATTGCCACTGGTCGGCAATAATTTAGTCAAAAGAATGTTCTTTAATTTTGCAAACGAGAGAATGCTGCCCTGCTGTCAGGGGATTGTGTTTGAAAGTATCAATAACGCTCAGTGCTAAAATCTAAGCCACTCTCCTGGAAGATGTGCTGATTTTGTACTGGAGTCGTTGCTATTCTTTTTGTGGCATGAATGTTTGCAATGCATTTTAGATCTGTGCTTTTTTTTCACTTGGACTGATTGTTAACAGTATCCTCAATTGTGTCATTGTGCGCTCCTGTTCAAATTTGTTAATGTTCCTTCACTGGTATTTTCCTAAGTATTAGGTCTTCAGTCAGGTTTATGCAGACTTCTGGCTCTCGTTATGGATATATCCTCCTCAGTGCCTCAGCATAGCAATCCCCATTATTGGGCACAGTCAAATTAGTTTAATTTCAGCACGAAGATGTCTACGTCCATCTGATTCCCATTATGTCAGATTGCTGTTGCTATTTATTTATGTCAGTTGTCAAGATGCGGATTGCTGGCTTTCAATAAAGGCTGAAATTGGTGAGGTGTTGAAAGAGCTATGATATGCTTTCTCCTTTTGTCGTCTGTTGACACTATTGGGGATTGATCTAATAATCCAATCCCCCACAGATTTATTTTTCCCACAAGGGATTACTATTTTAGCACTGGCCCTAAATGCATTTGCAATGAAACAGGAGGGTTAGATGGGTAGCTTCAGCCCAATAGTTCATCTTACAGAGTGAAATCAATTAAGACGGTTGACTGTGAACATTTATCCCTTTAGCTTCCACTGTTGAATTTTCATGATGGGCTTTGACTCTTTGGAGAGTGCAGAGTTAATGTTAATTGTTCCCTTCTCTTCAAAATTTATTATCTAGTTCATTCAATGACAAACACTCCATCAACTAGATTGAGGCCTATGGTTCATTGATAGATCTGCCTTGTGTGGGGCTAACACAGGGAGTTTTATCACAGATGTCTCGCTTTGAAAGAAAATTAAACAAGTATCTCATTACCAAATGCTTCAGTGGTCCCCGGAGGTGGCCACGGAGGCAGAGTTTTTAATGAGCTGGGAACTCCGCCAGTGCTGAAGTTGACAGTCTCCCTGTTTTTTCTCGGGGAGCTTTCGGAAGAGCCCCTCTATTCAGACCTGCTCAGGCAGAGGAGAAAAGCACCACGCTGATTTCTTCTTTTCAACTCCGAAAGAAGGAGATAATGTACTTTTGTGCAATGCGGCTCAAGGAATTATGTGTGCTAATTTGATTAGGGGAGATTTGATTAACTGGAAAATGAGGGCTTTGCTGAGACTTTCACACGCTTAATTTATCCCTTGCAAAGCAGACGCAACAGTGTGTCATGAAATTCAGAAGGCATATGGGAACACTATTCAGCAGTTAGACGTTCTTTCAAACCCAACAATATAGAGGATTGCCATGGTTCATATTGGGATAATCAGTTTAGAACATTTGCCTTGCTCCAGAATACAAATTGCATTTGGCATTCCCAGTTAAACGGTTCAAGGGATAATGAGATTAATGTAGTAGTGAATTGAACTAAGCAAAAGCCTTTTTACAGTGTTGTATAACTAGTTTAGAGGAAACTCTTTTGAAGTTTTGCTTCTTTTTTTTGCATACGAGCGCATAACTTTAAACTCGGCCAAGGTTACGGAGGAGGATTGGCAGCGCGCGCAAGATCCTAACCCTGACAGAAGTTTGGAACCGAAACAGGCAAGAGCTAAAGCTTCATTGAAAGCTGCAAGGCCTAGACAGATGAGCGGTCTCAAGCTAGACTTCTTTCCATTTTCTCCATCTGTTCACTGCAGCTTTAATTAAATCTACTGAGAGCTCTCTGGCCTGCTCATGCAAGGAACAGGGAGCCTGCTAAAGTGTCCACTCGTCGCTCAATTTTACCACGGGCCGCTAATGAGCCGGGACATGAGGTGGAGTGCATTGGTGCGCTCGCCGCCATTTGCTCGCCATCATCAGCTGTTAATAAGAAATAAGCAGAAAGCAGACCTGGTGTGCTCTTCCGCCAAGCAAAACTAACTAATGAAGGAATTTTGGTTGCGTTCAACATCCTAATGTGAATGACAGGCTTCCAGTAACCTTAAAGCAAACTCCAGAAAGCTGTCTATCTGATAAGGACTCTTCTGTTGGCACATGACACCTCTAATGCTATAATGGCTTTCACACGCATTCTTTATGAATGCTGTCATATATGAAGATCATGCTCCCTCTTCATTTTCTGCAGGCATGTCTGCCAAAACAATTAAGGCTGTGATGGAACTGACAATTAACTACCGGCCTGTCAATCTCACTTCTCATGTCAGCATCTGCCCATTAAGGGCATATCACTTAAACTTCACAAATATCAATCTGACTTGGTACCTCGTGTTTCAACTTCATTTCTAATTGAATTGTCGGTAATCCAATTTTGTCATTCCATTCTAGATTGCCTCCATTCTGGATTTATATCATTAAATGCATCCAAAAGTGTTCTTTCTATCGCATTAAAATACACACTGGAATATTTGATAGGCAGTCCTGCTGTAACTCATAATACTTTCTCAGGAATGTGGGTTTATTTTGCTATTAGCTTCACCCCACTATACTAAAGACAGACGCATACAGTTCAAATGGAACTCATCCTAACTTCCCATTTCATGTTGCATATATACTATATACAATACATACAACAATATATACAACAGTTCAGTCAACCAGTTGAATAATGATTTTTCTCTCACATCTGATGATTTTTCTGTATGTACACAGTCATTTTTTTATATCAAAAAAAGCAACAGCATCTGCCAATTAAAACATGGCAAGTGATCTATTAAATGGAACTTTAGTATTCTTTCAAGTAGGTCTGAAATATTTTGATCCTAGTTTGAGTTGGATTCTCAACTTTATTTGCCTCCAGTCTCCAAACAACATACATCAAAACTGCTCCTGTGGAGATGCAATTTATGTTGCCTGACAGTGCTTTCCCACACAATTTTACAGCCCTCTCCCACCTTCATTGCCACCCATTTCAGCGCCGTATACTCCCAGCCCGTGTTTCCCCTGGCTAGGGAATCAAGAACAGGGGGCTCGCAGTCTCAGAAGACGTGGTCGGCCATTTATAACTGAGATGAGGAGAAATTCCTTCACTCAAAGAGTGGTGACTCTTTGGAATTCTCTACCCCAAAGTACCATTAGTTGTTGATTACATTCAAGACAGAAGTCAGCAGATTTTTGGGTTCTGTGGGAATGGAGTGATAACAAGGATAGGGCAGGGAAGTTGAAATTGAGGTAAAAGATGAGCCATCACCTTGTTGAATGGAGGAACGAGGCTAACAGGCCAAATGGTCTACTCCTGCCCCCATGTCTTATGTTCTTATCTCCAGCACAATAGTCTGTGGCACATATTGGGAAGAATTTTCCTATTCTGCCTGCCACGGGAATTGTAGCGGGTGAGGGGCAGACCATGGAAAGCTCCCTTGACTGAGATTTTCCGGTTTTGGGGCTGGAAAATCCTGCCCATTAACTTCAGTAATGCACTACAGCATTGAGGTTACTTCAACAGCACCTTCCAGTGCCTCAACTTCACTAATGTCAGGGAAATGTTTATCAGCTGCAAATTTTCTTCGAAATCGCATGCTTTCCTGATGAGGACATTGTTTCCTCATTGTTGTGGGGTCAAAATCATTGTTTATCTGATTGAAGACCATTGGAGTACCATGACCAGCAGAACTATAACAGTTCAAGAAGACCTCACACCATCTTCTCAGGGAAAGGAAGGACAGACAAGAAAGGTGGCCACATCATTAGCCATATCCTGAAAAAAATGAAAAACATAGAGATGTACCATAAGACAACAAGATATAGGAGCAGAATTAGGCCATTCAGCCCATCAAGTCTGCTCCACCATTAAATCATGGGTGATCTGATTCTCAATCCCATAACCCTTGATTCCCTTACTGATCAAGAACCTATCTATCTCTACCTTAAAGACACTCAATGACCTGGCCCCCACAGCCCTCTGTGGCAATGAGTCCATAGATTCACCACCCTCTGACTGAAGAAATTCCTCCTTGTCTCAGTTTTAAAGGAGCTTCCTTTCACTCTGAGGCTGTGCCCTCGAGTTCTAGTCTCTTGCACAAGTGGAAACTTCCTCTCCACGTCTACTCTATCTAGGCCTCTCGTAAGGATTCTGTAAGTTTCAATTAGATCCTGCCTCATCCTTCTAAACTCTATCAAGGATGGACCCAGACTCCTCAATCACTCTGCATATGACAAACCCTTCATTTCTGGGATCACTGTTGTGAATCTTCTTTGGACCCTCTCCAAGGCTTTATCATCTGTATTTGTACAATGAAATTTTTGGTCCGAGTCTTGGTACCATACTTCTTAAAATGTATCATCTTATTCTGGGAATCAACCCCTTTTGAAAAATGAAATAATTGCATTGAATATATCTGGGGTTAATTTGAAGTATCTCCACTGGTGTTTTCTTCTGTTCTAACTAGTAAAGTTTGCTAAAGGTAACAGCCAGTAAAAAAACATTCCACATTCATATTCCCATTCTTGTTTTGTAATTCAAATTCTATGGCAGAGCACCTTTGCATTGCAAAATTGACTCATTTTAGTTTTTTTTGGCTTTACACGGACAACAATGCATGAGTTGGGCAGAGTTGCAGGAATTGTGCAGGAGCATATCTTTAAAATAAGTTCCAATAGCATGGGCATACAATTGAGTTGCTTCTCGTTTGTAGAGTAGAAAGATGCACTTTTATATAATACTTCGTTGGCAGAAATGTGAAAGTAACTTACATCTCTGTTTCCCCAATGAGAACTACTTCATGCCATGGATTGAAAATGTTGCATTAAAAAATGAATGTCATATTCAGTTAATAAGCTCTCGGATTCCAATAAAACGTCCTTGCAAAATAATCTGCTGCCTCTTCTCAGCAAGTTGTGGTTCAAGGCACACTCCAGAGACTTGGGTACATAATGGTGACTGACAGTACTGAGGGAATGCTGCGTTGTTGAAAGAGCCTTTTTTTAATTAAACCAAGGCGTTAAACCAAGCCCTTCGGGTTGACCAAGAAGAATTCAAGGCATTATTCAGAAGAGCGGAGGAGTTTTCCCGGTGCGCTCATGAAAATTTATCCCTCAGCCAATTCCAGGAAAATGGATTATCTGGTCATTTTTGCGGGACGTGCTGTTCTTACCTCTGGGTCAGAAGCTTCAGATTCAAATCTCACTTTAGGACCTGATGGCCATGGAAGGTGCCTTCATAATATGGCCAAACAAGTTGATTATCAGCACGTAAGTCCTTCCATTATGTCTGATGGTTGGGCTGGGCAGGGCAGTAGAGCAGAAAAGTTTCCTGGTCACCCATACTGCAGGAGATAATGCAAACCACTGCAGCACTTTGCTAAGCATAATTATGGATAATCCAATGGAAGCCTCATAAGGCAAGGTATGCGAAGGTTGTTTTTGCAATTTAAGAACATAAGAACATAAGAAATAGGAGCAGGAGTAGGCCATCTAGCCCTTCGAGCCTGCCCCGCCATTCAATAAGATCATGGCTGATCTGTCATGTCTCAGTTCCACATTCCCGCCCTCTCCCCATAACCCTTAATCCCCTCGCTTATCACAAACCCATCAACCCGCATCTTAAAAATATTTAGCGAGGCAGCCTCCACCACTTCAACGGGCAGAGAATTCCAGAGATTCACCACCCTTTGAGTGAAGAAGTTCCTCCTCAACTCCGTCCTAAACCGCCCCCCCTTTATCTTGAGGCTGTGCCCCCTAGTCCTACTGTCCTTTCTGAGTGGGAAGAGTCTCTCCACCTCTATCCTATCCATCCCATTCATCATCTTATACGTCTCAATGAGATCGCCCCTCATTCTTCTAAACTCTAACGAGTACAAGCCTAGTTTATTCAGCCTCTCCTCATAGTTCAACCCCCTCAACTCCGGTATCAGCCTAGTAAACCTCCTCTGCACTCCCTCCAAGGCCAAAATATCCTTGCGTAAGTGCGGCGCCCAAAACTGCACACAGTACTCCAGCTGCGGCCTCACCAATGCCCTATACAGCCGCAGCAAGACCTCCCTACTTTTATATTCAATCCCCCTCGCTATGAAGGCCAGCATCCCATTCGCCTTCCTGACCACCTGCTGCACCTGCAAGCTGGGTTTTTGCGACTCATGCACAAGGACCCCGAGGTCCCTCTGCACCGTCGCCTGCTGCAGTTTTTCGCCACATAAGTAACTTAGTATGAATTAGCTGCTGCATCTTCCCTGCATCACACCAAGTTAGTTGTGAAGCACCTCAAGCCGAACTGAAAGGTGCGATATGGATGTTATATAAGGTTTTCATCCATCCATTGTTGCTGGATAGTAATCAAGAGCAGGATATCTTGCGATTTCCTTTCCTGTCTTTCTCGGACACTAATACCATTCATGAAAATCTTTCGGCACCCTGCTGGAGATGATCAAATGTTTGTACAGTTCAGCTATTCACTATTCTCATCCCAACACAACCACCAAGGCAGAGTCTCTTTGGCTTAGCTTCCCAGTGTGCAGTGCCTTTACTGCTCGGGGAGGCTGCTGTGTGGCTTAATTGGAAATCTAAAAGTAAGCATCTAACTCGACAAACTTTGAAAAAAAAACTACTCGAGGATCACAGGCTCACTGCCTGAGGTAAGATTCTGTCCTTTCGATTTCAAGCTGAGTTTGTGAGGCTGTTCCAAGTGCGGTGTTAGCAGTTGTTGGGAAGTTCACCGGTTGGTATGAGCCTTGTCATTCATCAGCCTCCTGCTCGCTGTTGCATTTCTCTCTCCAGTTCTGGCATAGTTTTAAACTGCTGAAGATTTTATTTGTGGTGGAGAACTTTGTACGCAAGGCTGTTTAATTGGACGATTTCAGATTAAATTCCATCCTTTAAGATTGTGGATCAGTGTGGTTCCATTAAAAGAAACTCTTACAGTCTTAAGCGCAAGAGTCATTTTATATATTCAGCTGGGGTTTATTAGAGATTGGAATCCACCACCCACTCCATGATTTCCTTTAATCCTTCCTCTGGTTTATTTTACTCGACTCCTGTGTACTGGAATTTGTGCCACATTTATTGGTGTGTTTTCAATTGAAAAGAAGCCCTCTTTTCATATCTGAAAACGGCACAGTATTTTACAAGTCTCACGAGGGAAATACAAATTGACAAAAAAAATAAACTTGTACATTAAGTTGCCGATACTGTAAAAATACTTACTTAATAAGGCAAAAATGTACTGTAGTTTCTTTCTTCTGCAGTCAGGGATCTGAAATGGCTCTTGTAATTAGCACACATAAAACTATATATTTATAGTGTTTAAAGAAATTACACTTCTTTTAAATGTGTACGATTAGTTATAATGTCCTAACTGAGGGTCTGCTCCTTATCCTCTTTATAAGTAAAATGGTTTCAGCATAGCTGATCCTTCGGCTAACTGCTGAGGTCATCTGGGGTCAGCTTAAAGGAAATTGTGGAGGAGGTCATTTTATTCAAAGTAACCCCACTGACATTTATATTCAAAAGTCATATAAAGCTATTCCTTGTTTCGTATAAAAGAAGCCACCATACCTTAGCACCACGTCAAGGCTCTTTCCTTCCAGGCTGCTGTGGTGATGTGGCTGATGAGGAGATGCCCTGTGCATTCTGGAGTGGTTAGCTTCATTTTAACCACTTCATACCAACACAGAGGCTCTTGCAGATCTGGCTGACTTGGAGAAAAACCATCCTACTAATGAGAATTTACCTGTGCACTCAGCAAGTAAAGGCAATGGTACCACTTGGGAATTTTCAAGAGTGATGTTACAGAGGTGGTCTGAGAAGAGAAAGAATACTGTACATCTGATCTCATTCAAGCACTATTATAAATGTAGATATACACAAATGGGCACACTTTGAAGAAAATGCACACTCTGGAAGTGTTCCTTATTCTTCAGGAGAACCTTGTGCCTGGTTTAACACAATGGCAGATGGTTGAAAATTACTGGAAGTGCTTCCACCGGAAGGCCCTTCATACTGGGTGTGCCTCACAGACCAGAGATCTCTGGCAGATTGCTCGGGTCTCTCTTGAAACAAGGCATGGATCTCCTAAGCATGCTGCGAGCCTGCAGTGAAAATATTGTGCTGTAAAGTTGCCACCATAGCATCCTATTGCCTCCAGGAATGGAAGTTGAGAGTGAGCAGAGAGGGAGACTATGCATTTGGGACTGGGAGCTGAGGAGAGAGGGAGACGATGTTTGTCAGTCCCTTCCTCAGCTCACCTGGTGTAAAAAATCTAATCTATGCCTTCACTTGGAGGCTAGACAGTCTTAATATTATCCTGGTCAGCCTCTCACAGACGAGTCAGGCCTGATGTAGTCATACTCTCAGGATCATACCTTACAGTTAATGTCCAAGACACCAACATCACCATTCCTGGATATGTCTTGTCCCACAACACCAGGTTGTGAGTGGAGAGTTCTGATCAGAACTTTCCACGCACTGGATGAAGGGTCAGAGGCCCAAAAGCTAGTGGCTTTTACTACCAAATAAACCTGTTGGACTTTAACCTGGGTTGTGAGATTTCTTATTGTGTTTATCCCGTTCCAACACCAGCATCTCCACATTATGTCTTGTCTCACCAGCAGAACAGGCCCAGCAGAGGTGGCAACACAGTAGTATACAGTCGGCAGTCCTGAAAATGGACTTTTGACTCCATGTAGTCTCATAGTAACAGGTTACACATGAGCAAGGAAATCTCCCGCTGGGTTACCACGACCACCACCCAGCTTACTGATTCATCAGTACTCCATGTTGAACATCACTTGAAGGAAGCGTTGAGAGTGGTAAGGGTGTGGAATGTACACCAAATGGGGTTTTCGATGTCCATTAGCAAGAGTGGCTCAGTAATACCACCACAGACTGAACTGGCTGGGTCCTAGAGGTCATAGCTGCTAGACTGGGACTGTGGCGGTGGTGAGGGAACCAACAAAGGAAAAAACATACTTGACCTCATCCTCAGCAACCTGCCTGCAGCAGATGCATCTGTCCATGCCCATCGCATAAGGTGACCACCACACTGATTATTGAAAAGACAAAGTCCCATCACATTGAATATACTCTCTATTGTGTTCTGTGATACTACAACCGTACTAAATGGGGTAGACTTTGAGCAGATCTAGTAATCATGACTTGGTATCCATGAGGCTCTGTGGGCCATCAGCAGCAGCAGAATTGTACCCGACCACAATCTGCAACCTTATGGGCTGGCCTAACCCCACTCTACTATTACCACCAAGCCAGGGGATCAACCTAGTTCAATGTAAATTGCAGGAGGGCATGACAGGAGCAACACCAGGCATCCTTTGGTAGGAAGGACTATTACTTACATGGCGAAAAACTGCAGCAGGCGACGGTGCAGAGGGACCTCGGGGTCCTTGTGCATGAGTCGCAAAAACCCAGCTTGCAGGTGCAGCAGGTGGTCAGGAAGGCGAATGGGATGCTGGCCTTCATAACGAGGGGGATTGAATATAAAAGTAGGGAGGTCTTGCTGCAGCTGTATAGGGCATTGGTGAGGCTGCAGCTGGAGTACTGTGTGCAGTTTTGGGCGCCGCACCTGAGCAAAGATATTTTGGCCTTGGAGGGAGTGCAGAGGAGGTTTACTGGGCTGATACCGGAGTTGAGGGGGTTGAGCTATGAGGAGAGGCTGAATAAACTAGGCTTGTACTCGTTAGAGTTTAGAAGAATGAGGGGAGATCTCATTGAGACGTATAAGATGATGAATGGGATGGATAGGATAGAGGTGGAGAGACTCTTCCCGCTCAAAAAAGACAGTAGGACTAGGGGGCACAGCCTCAAGATAAAGGGGAGGCGGTTTAGAACGGAGTTGAGGAGGAACTTCTTCACTCAAAGGGTGGTGAATCTCTGGAATTCTCTGCCCGTTGAAGTGGTGGAGGCTGCCTCGCTAAATATTTTGAAGACGCGGGTTGATGGGTTTTTGATAAGAGAGGGGATTAAGGGTTATGGGGAGAGGGCGGGAAAATGGAACTGAGCCACGACAGATCAGCCATGATCTTATTGAATGGCGGGGCAGGCTCGAAGGGCTAGATGGCCTACTCCTGCTCCTATTTCTTATGTTCTTATGTTCTTATTCCTAAAAATGAGGTGTCAACCTGGTGAAGCTACAAAACAGGACTACTATTGTGCCAAATAGAATAAGCAGCTAGTAATAGACAGAGCTAATCGATCCCACAACTAACAGATCAGATTAAAGTTCTGCAGTCCTGCCACATCCAGCTGTGAATGGTGGTGGACGATCAAACAATTTACTGGAGGAGGAGGCTCCACATGTATCCCAATCCTCAATAATGGGGGATCAGAGCAAAACATAGGCATTTGCAACAATCCTTAGCCTTAAATGTCGAGTGGATGATCCATCTTGGCTTCCTTTGGAGGGTCCCAGCATCATAGATGTCAATCTTCAGCCAATTTGATTCACTCCAGATGATATCAAGAAACGGCTGAAGGAAATGGGCCCTGATAGTGCTGAAAACTTGTGCTTCAGAACTTACTGTGCCCCTAACCAGTACAGCTATAAAACTGGCATCTACCTGGCAATGTGGAAAATTTCCCAGATATGTCCTGTGCACAAGAAACAGGTCAAATCCAACCTGACAAATTACTGTCCCATCAATCTGTTGTCGATCTTCGGTAAAGTGATGGAAGGGTCATCAACAGTGCTATCAAGAGGCACTTACTCAGCAATAACCTATTCACGGATGCTCAGTTTAGATTCCACTTGCGTCACATAGCTCTTGGTTTTGGTTCAAACATGAACAAAAGAGCTGAATTCCAGGGCTAAGATGAAAGTGACTGCCCTTGACATCCAGGCAGCATTTGTGTGGCATCAAGGAGCCATAGCAAAACTGGAGTCAAGGGGAAAATTCTTTGCTGGTTAGAGTCATACCTGGCACAAAGGAAGATGGTTCTGGTGATTGGAGGTTAATCATCTTAGCTCCAGGACATCACCTCAGGGTAGTGTCCTAGATCCAACCATCTTGAACTGTTTCATCAATGACTTTCCTTTCATCATAATGTCAGAAGTAAGGATGTTCGCTGATGACTGCACAATGTTCAGTATAATTCACGATTTCTCAGATACTGAAACAGTCCATGTCCAAATGCAGACCTTGATAATATCCAGGCTTGGGTTGACAAGTGGCAAATGACATTCATGCCACAAGTGCCAGGCAATGGCCATCTCCAACATCACCCCTTGACATTCAATAGCATTACCATTTCTGACTACCCTGCTAACAATATCCTGGAGGTTACCATTGACCAGAAACTGGAGTAGCAATATAAATACCTTGGCTATCAGAGCAGGTCAAAGGCTAGGAATCTTGTGGTGAATGACTCACCTCCTGATTCCCCAAAACCTGTCTACCATTCTCAAGGCACAAGTCAGAAGTATCATGGAATACTCTCCATTTGTCTGAATAAGTGCAACTCCAACAACACTCAAGAAGCTTGACACCATCCAGGAAAAAGGAGCCTACATAATTGCTAGCCCTGCCACAAAAATTCAATTCCTCTGCCACTGATGCACCTTGGCAGCACTGTGTACCATCTACAAGGTGCACTACAGGAACTCACCAAGGTTCCTTAGGTAGCACCTTCCAAAGCCACAACTACTACCATCTAGAATGACAAGAGCTCACCACCTGAAGGCTCCTCTCACTAATCATCCCAACTTGGAAATATATCACTGTTCCTTCACTGTCACTGAGTCAAAATCCTGGAACTCCCTCCCTCACAGCACTGTACCTCAGTGACTGCAGCAGTTCAAAAAGGCAACGCACCATCACCTTCTGAAGGGTAATTTGTATTAGGCAATAAATAACCAGTCTAGCCAGCAACACACATGTCCCATAAATGATTTTATAAAATAGTCCTTATTGGTTGTCTTCATAAAATCTACAGTGCCATTTGGCCCATCAAGCCTGCACTGACAACAATCCCACTCAGGTCCTATAACCCCACATATTTACCCTCCAAATTCCCTTGACACTAAAGGGCAGTTTATCATGGCCAATCAACCTAGCCCTCACATCTTTGGAGTGTGCGAGGAAACTGCAGCACCCGGAGAAAACTCATGCAGATAGTGACGCAAGCCGGGAATCAAACCCAGGTCCCTGGTCCTGTGAGGCGTCAGTGCTAACTACTGTGCTATTGTGCCACCCTCTAGTCTTCTGTTTCAAGGAAGTTTCAACAAAAAATGCCTACTGAAGTCACAAGCAAAGAAATTCATGTTCGGGGAAACCAAGCATTATAGGGTAGATGCAATAATGTTTGAAGTCATATACATAGTCAGAACGTCAAATTTCTAAGGAATGCAATCTGACCAAAATCCACAAATTTGATGTAACCCATTGAATAATTTCACCAACAAAACTGAATCATTCCAACCATTGAAATGTCGCTGGCAGCTTTGATGTGACTTCAGCAACTGTCAGCACGTTGGAAATCACTCATTCGTCGTCTTGATATTTGGAATTTATGAGACACACACTCGTGGGACCATTTTATCCAGTTCCATACTGAGATGCTATCTTTACCTTCATTTAGCATCCGTGCCTTTATTTTTTGGCTGATGCCACATATGTGAAATAGTCTCGAAACTTTGCACGTTTCATCCATCTGATTGGGTGACCAATTGCATGAGTGTGAGAGGCGAAAGCAATCAATAAATGTAATTCACTTGGCTGTTAGATTGTAGGGAGTATGAAACCTTTCTTCCTTTCTTTCAACACAACCCTCTCTCTATTCCTCCCTCCACCCTCTCCATCCCTTTTGCATTAGCTGCTTGTCTGCAGGTATTGGCTCTTAGCAGACGTTCCACCCCCTCCCCCCTCCCAGCCCCCTGTCCCTACCTCACCTCGCCACCATCCCCTAGCCCCCTCCTGTGTCATCTGTTAATTCTTTGTTATTCCACAAATTATTTTGGAGTGAGATCACTGTCTCTGCGTTTGACGGATCTGGTCTAGTCACCGAGAGGCTCCAGTCTTGTGTGATCTGTGGCAGTGTAAATTAGCTCCAACCAGATTTAGGGTCTTAGTGCAGAACAGGATTTGAGCGCGAGTGCTGTAAAGGATGAGCAGTTGTAGATTCAGAGCAGCTTATCATGGGAATTAGGTGTATCCGTGGAGAGGGAGAGAGCAGTCTAATACGAGGCGACCTTTTGTTGGCTCAAATTTGACTTGCTGTTGTTATCAGGGCGAACAGTAACAAGCGTTACCATCTGTGTGGCTGGGGGATTACTGGGGAAATTGCACATCACTGTTCGCATGTTTGGAAGGAAGCCGCGGCGTGGAAGAGGGAGCCAGGCTGCCTAGAGGGGCACTCTAATGCCTGCTTGCAGTTTGAATCCAGTTGTCTCCAGCACTCACTCGCGGAGGGCTCTTATTTACCAGAGAGGATTTGTGCGTTGCTGCCGGCGAATCCGTCTCCTCGGCTCCTTCTGAGCGCTCTCGCAACCAGTTTATTGGCTGACCACTGGGGGAAAAAAAGAAAGACAAACTGTCACTCCCTGACAGTCTTGAAGCCTTGCTCCTATCTGGATTTGTGTTTTTCAAAATCTGTATCGGTTCGACCGAGACCTTGGGATATACACTGGGATCTGAACCACTCAGTACTCTCTCTTCAGTGGTGAGTCAAATTTCCCCCTAAAACAAAAATCAGTGTGTTTTCTTTAAAGAGAGAAATGCATGTCAACCCTTCCGGAAAAGCATGCTCCACTGTAAATCCACCCCTCCTGCTTCTCTTATTTCTTGTCAAGACCATGTTGTTGCAGTTCAAGGCGTTTATCAAAGGCGTATGGGGTGTATTGTAGTGGAGGAGTGACTGTTACAGATCAGCTCATATAAGTGGGAAAAGACTATAACAGCTCTCTGAGAATGGAGACTGCTTCCTGCTGCAGGGATGGCCGTTTCGATGGGGGGGGGGGGGTTCTTTAAGTGCAGCGAATTTGCCTTAAAGAATTAGTTGTCGCGTTGACAAGAAAGTCCATTTGGGGAGGCAGAATCTTTTTCTCACTCAGTAATACAGCAGTATTTGTCAGCGCTTCGCTGTCTCTGTGCGGGGTTAGCACTAATTACGGAGCAAAGAATTTGGCAGGTTTTGTGTGTGATTTGCAGTTGACAAAGTAGACGGGTTCTCGCGAAAAAAAAGGCTCGTCGCGATTTTGAACCTATTCAAGCAACACTTTCCCCTGAAGAAATGCAATCCGTTCTTCAGATCGGGTCTTACTATTGCAGCACTTCTGGCGACAAGCGGTGGGGGCAAGAGTGGAGGGAGTGACTGTGCGTGTGTGTGTGTGTGTGTCTGGACAAAAAAATTACAACCTGACACCTAATAATTCGTTATTTTGACAACGGGATTGAAAAGCACGTTGAAGAAATTCCTCCAGGCTTTAATCACAGCCCTCGCTAATCGCACTGTGACTCTTGCTGGAGAGGCTGTTCAGAGTGTTGGGGTTGGGGGGGGGGGGGTGGGGGTGCTGGTGGGAGAGAGAATTGTTTGTAATAAAGATGGAGTTTAAAAGATTTACTATGTGGCGGTCAGGGTTAAGCAGCCAGTACAGCGGTACTTCATCATGCAAGAGGCATTGGAGATTATCTACTCTGCTTGGATGCATTATCATAAAAAGTGATTTAAAACTGATTGATGCAAATGGTTCTCAGTTCTTTTTTATATCATTAATGGGCGCTTTCGGTGGCCAGAGGCAGTGATTAAGACTGTCATTTAGGGGCAGCTCATTAAAGGCAAGGATGGGAGCATTTGGGGGTGTTGGGGGGGGGTGTGGTAGTGGACTGTTTCCAGTTCTGATATTTAAAAGATGAACCCCCCCACCCCCACCCCGCCGCACTCCCCTCACTCTAGCCCGCCCCACCACCACCACTACCCAGTGCCTTACTGTGGGATTAGCATCTGCCAAACAAATTACAGTATGTTTGATGTTTGACATGTTGGTCCTGATTTTATTTTAATGGAGGAGCTCGGACGAGTCCCTTGGCTTCCCTGCTGAGCTCAGTGTTGGGGAAGTGTGAAGCGGCAGCAAAGCTGAAGGACGCTGCCGATTTTCAATCAGTTCTTAAAAAATAATTTTTAAAAATCTTCCTTTTTGTGGAGGGGAAGGTAAGAAACCTTAATTGTGGACTTCCACCCCAAAATGCCTCTAATGTGCAAACTGAGATCATTCTGTTCCAGCATTAAACCTGTTTCTCTGACCTTTTGTATTTTCCAATCAAAGCATATATTACCTTTCTATTAAATTATAGGCTTTTATTACACACACTGACATATGTAGATTGCTAGCATCCTGTTCCATGCGCAATAAATCATATAACTCTACACAGACGGAACAGAGTTAATTAGTATTTACAACGAATCAAGTGGATTAGATATTTTAGTGTTATTAAAAGTGGGATTTTTTTTAGTGGGGGGGGAATGCTGTACTTTGTTCAGATAATGCTTCCTAAACGAACTGAGTGACTTGCTGAGAAACGTACATTGCCGGGAGTAAGGAGACCATCCATTTCTGCAGACTGGTATTAATCAGAGAAATGTAGACTCGTGGTAGGCTAGAGCTCTTGTGTTTATTTGTTCAGATATTTACACAGGCACATTCATGTCATTTCATCTCGCAGCCAGCGCCTTTACAATGCCGCATGTTATCAGTTTACCCTCACCGGCAGCTATCGGAGAGGAAACATTTGATACAAGAATGAAGGCAGCGAGAGAAATCTACTGGAAGATCTCAAACCTCTGTACACAGACACCAAAGCTAGTGGAGTCTTTGAACTGGAAATAACAGCACTCTTCTGAGACCAATTTCATAAAAATTTGAAGCCTGTTTTTATTGGCCATTAAAGCAACCTTTATTTTATAAGGGAATGTTGCAGTAATTGCTTTTTACGAAGAGTACTTTGTAACACACATGAGCACTTGAAAGAGGAGCCATTCTGATGTTGTCTACCGGGACTCGGTGGCGCAATTAATTTTGCTCCATCTGTTCTTGGGACTTTAAAGGAAAATGGATTTTTTTTTGTTGAGTGTATTTTAATGAAGAAGATAAAGTGTGGCATTGATGTCCCACAGGCTTGGTGCAGTAAGTTCAAATTATTGCTCAGTCTGTCAGGACGGGCTGCTTCCTCCGAGGCTGACATGACAGGCAGCTCAGGTCTGCCCTGAGTGTGCCACTCTAGGTGACAAACAGCCGCTTGGCTTCTGGTGAGGCACTATTAAAATGTCAGTCTCCAATGACGGAGAGTCCAGGTGGGTCCCGGCTGGACGCAAGATACTTCCAATCTGAGCTAATGCCTCACTGCAGGACCTTATCAGCGCCGCCCCAGCCGAAAGATCTTGCCATCACATCTTATTGTCTATAGGGGAGGGGGGGGGGTGTTAAAACTGCCTTATAGTCCCATTATTCTCGTGCAGTGGTTCAAGGGTAAAGCTTTATTGCTTCGAAGCTTTGTTCATTCAGCAGCATTGGCTTCTGAGGCAATTCTTTAACCCACAATCATTCATGATGATAAAGGCTGGTTCCTTGACTGCTTTAAATCACAGTGTGCTGCCTGTACTTTAATAACTATTTCCAAAGAGCTATTCAGTTTACCACACACACGTTATTGAGCATGCCACCAGAAACACAATTTCCCAATCCAATCACACTGTAAATTACTGAACCTTTTTTTTCTCTTGATGAAGGACTCTGACATTTGATGGTCGCTATCCCAGCAATTCAAAAATTATGATCTAAAACATTTACTAGAAGAATGAGACTTTAATATATCTGTTGGAACCATTCAGGAAGCACAATTAAATATTGTATATTAATACTTTTTTTTGTATTTAGCATTATTTCAGCTCTTGTCTTTTTAAGGAACAATAATCAGGGTATTTGTTCTTGTTTGGTCAACTATTAATGTTTTCATGAAGGAATGCACTTTGTAGATATAAAAACAAAACCCATTTCCACTTGCCAACTCCTGTTACAAAACGGCAGAATTTTTGAAACGTGTTAAAATAATTTAGTAGGCACAGCGCTGTGGTCAGGGAATTGGATGTACATAAGTGAAGGTTAGTTGTCTGAAAGATCTCCGGTTTTCCATTCCTTGCCCTATGAATTGGAGCTCAGCGCAGCAAAGGACACTTTTACCACACGGATTGCAGCGGCTTCGAGAAGGCAGCTTACCACCACCTTCTCAAGTGCAGTCAGGGAAGGGCGATAAATGTTGATCATGCCTGTGACATCCATATCCTGTAAATAATAAATAAAGAAGAAAGCACACTTCACTCAGACACAGTTAATTTAGTGGCATAGTGGGCAAAAATACAAGTTTTTTTTCACCCTCTCCTTTGAGTATTTTGTAGGTCTTGGTTGCATTCTTACGATCCGGTGAATCTTCTGGAATTAAACCTTCCCTGTGCTTTGTTAAATTGCGAGGCAGCTTATTGCTTGAAGGTTAATTGGTAACCTGTTTAATTATTAGATCTCAATCCTCCTTAATAAATATTTGCTGTCAAGCTACCATAAGCAGCAATTTACATTGACAAGGGGAACACTTTAGTTTGTTGATTTCTCATGAGTGTCGCTGAGACATGATAGTCAGTGAATGTACTAACACCCCCATTTAAGCACTTCTCTGCTGGCTCATTTGTCCCTTCCAAGGTGCCAGGTTCAGCACTTTTACAGTGTTGTGGACATGTTAAATAATTATTGCATTTTTTTCCACCATTGTGTTGTAGTAAAAGAGCATATCCCAAAATTTCATTGTAACATATTCTATGAACTACATCCCCAAATAAGTTCAACCTTGAAGCAGTGTCACAGACTTTATAACTTCACTTGTAATCACAGTATTCTTGTACCACCATTTCAATCCATGAGGCACATAAACCTCCTGTTCTTTTTCCTTCTCACCTATGCCAAAGCCAGACTATCTTCACTTATTATGTAGTTTGGCACAGGTAAAGATTTTCAGGGTGCTATCATATGAATCATCAGTTCCCTATCAGGATGTTCCTTAAGTGATTTACTGGGGATCACCTTTTCTCTTGTACTGGGTGGCAAGGGATCAAAATTGGATTTATGAAATGCCTTTCACATCCCTAGGAAAATTCTACAGCCACAGCAGGACTTCTGAAGTGTAGTCATTCGTGTAACGTAGGAAAATAGGCAGCCCGTTCTCAAGGACAAGAATAAAAATTTACACATTTTGTGGAGTGTTCCTAACCCTGATGGATGTGGGCCCAATGTGAAAAGAACGTTTCCCCTTTTTGATTGTGGCTATTTATTTTTTGGAGTTTATAATTTTTGCCGTCCAAAACAATTTGGGGATGACCTGGGTATAAAATGGGAGCTTAATGTTCAAGATGCATATGACGGCTGATCTTGTTAGAGCAACGCTAGCAGAGCATCATATGCATTGATAAAGACAGTGTGGGAGTCTTTCACTTGTCCAAAGCACTTTCCTTCATGCCTCGAGAGCACTGCAGATTTTCGTCACTTGGAAAATATCAACATAATCATGGGTATTTTGCATCTAAGAAAACTGCAGCAATTCAGTGACTATGGATACTCTCATCATCTGTGAAGATGAATGCTGTGGGCATGTTAATGTTTAAGCGCTGCCTGCCTTCACATGTTACAACTGATTGCCAGCTGGTTTATATCAATTCAGCGAGTCATTTAGTTACCAGTTATGATGAGCTAACTATAGAAATAATTTTAGACAAGTCACTGCCATGTTTTATCAAGTGCTGTACTTCTAGATATCCGAGTCCACCGTTTGCAGACTTGACCTGACTCCATTAGCATCCTCTTCCTGAGCCGGTGCAATTCCAATTATTTGAATTGCTATCATTGGAACCTGAGTTCTGTGAATCGATGCTTAAGGATGGGGCATTCATCTTCACCGAGGGCATTTTACCTGGAGTGCAGAAAAGCTGTTGCCTCTTGGTAGCCTGTTAGCCTGCAGTCAGCGGTGATTGCTATCGGATGGCTGCTGCCCATAGCCAAGACTGAACAGGTTCTGTAGCCTGTGGCGTGTTAAAAATCAGTTTATGTCTGTGTGAAAATCTTCCCCGTCATAAAATTCCAGATATTCTTTTGATAAAATTGTTTCTCAATGTTGAAAGAAATTGAGTTTTAGCGCACTCCACCATTATGAAAACCCAGACTGAATCTAGTTAGAAATATAAAAGGCACTTTAAAATGCAGTACAAGCTGGCATACTGTCAACAACTATAATAACCATGGCTTTCATATTCAAAGACTGGCTTCAGGCGGAAATCCAAGCTGTCGCTAGACTGGGTCTGGTCACATCTTCTTGGGCATGCAACACCCAATGCTGCCAAGTTTCAGACCTCCCTCAATATTGCCTGACTCCCCTGTGCTCCTTCAGTATCGCCATATCTTAGCGCCTCTTTATTATGACTACTTCACCCTGGGGGTTCTACTTTATTTTGTCTTCCCCAGTACTGCCAAAACTGCTCTTCTCCCAGAGACCCATTTACTTGACACTCTGGACATCTTCCTGGCCCCAATACCAATTGCTTGTGCCACATTGTCATTTCTCATATCCAAACCTTTGGACATTGCAACAACAACCAGACGCCAGGAATTGTCCAGTCAACCAAAAATGATATTCCAGCCACAATGTTACTAAGTTGCAGAATCCACTTACTGATGCAATGCAGAAACACCACTCATTGTTATCCCGATGTCGAGGGTGCAAAAACAGCATTGCACAATCCCACCTGCTCTCTGTTATACCATGCGTATTTAGATCCAACCTCTTACATAAGCAACCATCTTATTTTTATATGGCTCAAGAAATTGTTGCACATTATACTAAAGACCTTTCAGAGTAAATACTGCCAAAGTTGTAGACCATGAGTAAAAATCTGAATATGAGTCAATGATATTATTCCATTACTTTAAGCAAGTGGCCTTGATGTGATGTTTACACGGCAAGATGTCATTGTTTCCTTACCACAAGCAACATCACAGCAGCTATGTCAGTAACATACTTCATGTTTGACTTGTACCATTAGACACTTGACGTAAAACTTGTGTAACCCACATAATCATTGTTATCATCAGATTCACTATAATACAGGGACGTTTCTTCTTTGTCCTATCCTTGCCAGGAGATTGATTCTATCCATGGCCCCAAATTTAAAATGCTGTCTCCTCAGTAACTGCTCAGTGTAATGCTCTGCTGGAGCACATTATAGATAAAATTTAGGTTTACGTGATACTTAAATTATACAATTGTCTGTAAAAGATTGAGGGTTCAAGTCCTGCTCTGAGACTAAGCATAAAGAACTGACACTCAGTGCTGTACTGCAGGTGTGTTGCATTGTTGACGGTGCTCTCTTTCTCATGAGATATTAAACCAAAGCCCTTTGTTTGTCCTCCCCCATTGAAGAAGGACAGAATATTTCTTCCTGGTTCCCTGGCCAAAACAGATTATCACATTGATTTTATGTGGGAGCTTTCTGTGCACCAGTTGATTGCTGCATTACCTATGTTACAACAGTAACTAGATTTCAGAAGTGCTTAATTAACTGTCAAGCACTTTAGGATGCCCTGAGAGAGTGAACAGAGCCATATAAATGTGAGTTCTTTTTTTAATATGACATTTTGCATAACATGATATAATGTTCCTGCTCTCTTTTATAAATGACATCATTCGCCTTACCAAGAGCAACATAACTGGAGATTCCCCGAATATGTACTTTTTTTAATGATGTGCAACATTATTGTATTGAGCAGAGAACAAGAAATGTGTATAAAGCTAAGACAAATCATCCCATCATCACATTAAATTCTGTGATGTGTAGCTACCACTCAATGTTTTAACTAACTACCATCTGTCATGCTCTTCAATGGGTGCTCCAGCACAGAAAACAGCTGGCGCTGAACCAAGTCATGATAAACTATCTCCAGACTAGTTTTGCCATTAAGCAATTTTTTTTTTGCTGTAAATATTTAATAAATGAATCCCTGTAAAGTCGTTAAACTCGAGATGAGCAAATGGCCCCTCAATGTATTGCAACCAAATCCTAACTGTTATGATTATGATTCTGCCATCCAGTTCTGCCGCAAAGTAAAAACTTGGCTGTGGTCCACATTTCCATTTTGCTATTAAGATACAAAGGAATGAAAGGCATGTGTATCTGGAGCAGTCTCGTTCACCTGCCGAACGGCCTACTCCTGCTGCTATGCTGAGTTTCCAAATTCGGAACTGCTTGAATTTTGGGCTAAAATTTGCACTTATCCTCATGTGTGCAATTGGGATAAAAAGAGACACGGGCTCGAGAGATCTCGAGGCATTTACTGTTGCCAGGGGTTTTGATGTTTTCCAGCCAATTCCTGCATGCTCGGGAACATCACCACAGTTACCAACACTACCAATAGTGCACTGATATTCATGACCTAATGCCTTTTGATTCACCAACAACCAATATTCCTCCAGCTAAACAATGTGGCTTTTGTTGCTTTTTGAGTATGTTGGTCACAGTGGGGGAGGTAAGGAAGCAGGAATGGAATGATCCAAGCACCAATCAATTCTCTCAGTGTCTGTGTGGATGTCATGACATCATTATATTACTGATTGAGATTTTTTTGGTATTGTTGTCCATTTGCAAATCAAAAGGGCATTTTTTTAAATACTTTTTTGTGAAGGGAACAGAACTTGTTTTTAGAAAATAGTGGCAAGGAATGTTTATTTTCACAAAACAGTTGAATTTGATTTGTTTTATTATTGTCACGTGTATTGGGATACAGTGAAATGTATTGTTTCTTGCACACTTTGCAGACATACATACCATACATACGGTACATAGAAGAGGAGAGGGTGCTGCATATAGTGTTGCAGTTACAGATGAGATTTTTTAAAATTTGATTTGATTTATTATTGTCATGTATTGGGATACAATGAAAAATATTGTTTCTTGCACGCTATACAGACAAAGCATACCATTCATAAAGTGTAAAGGGGAGAAGGAAAGGAATGGGTGAAGCATATAGTGTTGCAGTTACAGATAGGGGTTTTTTATTTGTTGTCAGTATTGGGATACAGTGAAAAATATTATTTCTCACTGACAAACCATACCATACACAGGGTACGTAGGAGAGAAAGAGAGGGCGTAGTATATAGTGTTCAGTTACAGATTAGGTTTTTCATTTGATTTTATTATTGTCACATTACCGTGAAAATATTACTTCTTGTGCGCTATACAGACAAAGCATACCGTACATGGAGCATGTAGGGGAGAACGAAAGGAGGGGATGCAGAATATAGTGTTACAGTCACACTCAGGGTGTAGTGAAAGATCAGCTTAATATATGGTTATTCAAAAGTCTGATGGAAATCCTTTCCTCCTAAATGTCCAGAAGGCAGTGTGGAGTGAGTAAGCCATTAAAATGGGGGCTTGTTAAAACCGAACCTTTAGCCTGATCCCCAATCCCCACATCATTCTTCTTGAAAAGCTCAAAGCTTACTGAAACAGCAGCAGCAGCAGCTCCTGAACGCAGCAACAATAATCAAAAAAGACAGCAGCTGAGGCACTAGTTAGCGGCAAATCAGAGCCTTTTAGGGAACTAATGAGCTACAAGCAAGGCTTTGAATTTGCAATTCTAGTGTAGGCGAAGGAGTGGATTTGTCGCTGTCTGCATTTCTTTCCTCATTGATCCGCTCACTTTAGAGACGGCTCTCGCCCCACACTGGGCAGCAGGTGTGAGTCATCTCCTTCTGCTCAAATGGTTATTAGCTGATGATGAGCGGGACAAATCTCCGGTCATCCATCCAACTGTGAGGGTTCAGAGGTTGTCGGATTCAGGATTCCCAAGAGAGCC